>NC_085139.1:35756747-36377580 GCF_024139115.2 Armigeres subalbatus | reverse complement strand
TGAGGATATTTTTTTTGTTGAATAGTTATTTCATTCTATTTATTTTATTTTGTTTTTCAGTTACTTATTTATTTGATATAATAATTATTGTCTATTCCCAGGAGTTCCTTAAAAAAATCATCCCTGGATTCCACTAGAGATTCAATCACGAATTCCATCTAAGATTCCTCAGACGTCTTACTGGAATTCCAGAAGAAGTTTATTCTGGAACAGCAGTTTCTCCCAAGGATTCTTCCATACAATTACACACAGGATTTCACTTGATATTGAATCAAGACCTGCGCGCCTATTGAAATTATATCGGTGGTGGCGTGCCAGATCATTTTCAGCCAGCGGTGGTGGCGTGGCGGCGTCATGCCGCTCGTGATTTACGCGGCGTGAATCAATTTCGTGCATTTGACATTTTCTGGAACTTATCCGGAAGTTCCTCCGTAAGTTTCTTCAGGAATTTCTCTAAGTTCCTCCATGAATCTTTCCACGACTCCTTTCCCAGAACTTTCACCAGCAAATAATTCAGAAATTCCCATGTAACTGCTCCTGGCATTCCCTCTGAAGTTACTCCAGAAAGATCTCTCCGTTAATTATTTCGAGGTCTTCCAGAAATTCCCTTTGAATTTATTCAGAAACACATGTAGAAGACCTCGATAGGCATCTCCCACTTACGCCCAGGTATTTCTCCCAAAAATTTCTCCAAGAACTGTCCTGAAAAATTGTACATGATTTTTTTTCTTCGGGAATTTACACGGAAGTTCCTTGAGAAATTTGTCTGCAAACTCATCTGGCTATTTCTCTAGATATTCTTCCGAAAATTTCGTTAAAACTAGTTTGGAGCTACCTATACGACCTCCTTTTCACCCCGGAATCATAGAACACGATTTCATAATGAAACCCGCATCAAACCCCAGGCTGCTGGTCTAGAGCCAACGGCTGCCTCCGGGGTGGATACGAAAGACCTTTTTGGTTTCGGGTCTCAGGGCGTGCGACGATGGATTTCGGAATCCTAACACAAAAGCGCCACTCTCGTTTAAACGATTTATTGCCTTCTCGGTGGTGGTGGCAGAAACGGTTGGTATGCACATTGTTGGTTAGGTCGTAATTGCGCAAAAAAAGCTTAACAGAGTTCAACGATTAGCAACTATCTCAACAACTGGTGCAATGAGAAGTACACCATCCAAGGCTTTGGATTGCTTACTTTTTGTACTTCCTTTACATCAATTCATCCAATTAGAAGCCAAAAAGAGTGCTCTAAAGATCCGACGATCAATGAACCTCTTGGAAGGTGACCTTACAGGTCATCTGAGTATTCTAAATATGATTAAAATAAACCCACTAGTAATAAATAATGAAGACTGGATGGGTAAAAAATATAACTTTGAGCGTTTATTCCAGGTAATAAATCCTGGGCGTACTTCTTTGGAAAACGGCGGTCCAAATCTACGATCAGGATCAATAGTTTTCTACACAGATGGTTCGAGGCTGAATAACCAAGCAGGAGCCGGGGTGGCTGGCCCATGGGCAGCAATCTCAATACCCATGGGTAAGTGGCCCACTGTGTTTCAAGCTGAAATACAAGCGATTTTGGAATGCTCTAATTTGTGTTTGCGACGCAAATACAGGCATTCAAATATCTGCATTATGTCGGACAGTATTGTGCTTTATCTGCATGTGCTCTAAAAATGGAGCTGAAAATGTGGATATCCTCAAAAGTAGAAACAAATTGGAAGCACACTCCAAATGCGAGGCAGTTCAAAAGGTTTATCATACCAAATATTTCTGTAACCCGTAAAATCTTAGAACTTTCAAAAAAAAAAATCTTAGAACATATGCGGGCCTAATAACTGGTCATTGTCCGAGCCGTTATCACTTGAAGCAAATGAAAAAACTTCAAGATGATTCATGTCGATTCTGTGGCATGGATAAAGAAGACTCGGAACACATTTTATTCCATTGCCCGGCAATTGTCAACAAAAGAATAAAGTTCTTCAACAAAGGGCTATTTGAACCCTATGAAGTTTGGAGAACAACACCCAATCTGGTGGTGCAGTTTATTAGAAATGTGCTACCAGATTGGGAAAAGGCTACCAGTCACATATGACGGTCATTCTGAATAGTGGCTTGGCATCGTGATATAGCCATATTAAAAAGGGGAATACATCACAATAGATCAAAAAACTGGTCGCAGCGATAATGATACCCAATACGGAAAAAAATAGGTCGTGTACCTCCTTCGGCGGGCTGGCCACACCGATAAGGTGGAGGTTGCGGCTTGTAGCTTCGATAAGATATGGCCGGGTATCGGAAATGGTAATGAAGCGAATGTCGGATGACGGCAACGGATACTCTCCGGTGGTCGCTTCTACTAGGCTTCTAACCGACCCAGATTGCTACGGCTTCTACAAGTGTTTGACGGGTTCTCGCAACACGTCAGGACAAAATCGGTGTCCCATTCTTTCGGCTCTAGCTAAGGCCGAAGGAATCGGAAGGACTTATGACTCTAGTTATGGCCGAAGGACTCGGAAGGACTTAGATTTCGCACACTTTGTACACTATGGCTACTTGGCTTTTCTCGCGTTTATTCACCGTTGTTACCAGTTTGGCTTTCGAAACTCTACTACCCTTTTACTCTTCAACGGCGAGCCCCTTCCCGCCTTAAAGCCCAACGCCAAAATCTCTTTTCCCATTCCGTTTTCGATTTGCCGATCTCTTGCCCACTCAGCCACCCAATTTTGCTGCTCAATCTCCTGCGCCTGGCGCTTTCATCGACTGCCCAAGCGTATTTTTTTTTAAATTGACCGTTGGCGCAGTACTTAGTTTAGAGGCAATTTCCAGGATTCCATATTTAAAAGTACTCGTCGCGAAGCGTCACAGCATGCGTGAAATAATAAAAATGACAGTTGTGCCCTTGAAAACGCGAGTACTTTCAAATTCGGATTCCGTGAGGATTGTCTTTAACATTTATTTCCCTGAATTCCCGAAATCATTATTTTAAATATACACGATGTTAACCGCTGGTAACAACCTTCAAAAATTCCTCTGGAAATAATTGAAGGAATTCTCCCGGAAGAATCAGCCGGAATTCTTAAAAATTCTGCTGGTACTTCCTCTAAAATGTCTACAAAAAATCATCCAAAAATGGTTTTCATGGTTTTCCGAGATTTTCTTTCCAGGAATTAGCAGCAAAATCTTAAAACAATAACCCCGTAAATTCTTCTAGAAACCCACCCAAAATTTCTTTCAGAAATTCCTCCACGAATTTTCCAAAAATTTCCCAGCAAATTACTTCAAGAATTTCTCTATATATCGCTTTTTAAGTTCCCAGAAAATTTCTTCATGAACTCCCGGAAAATCGTTTCGAAATCCCCACAGGAATTTCTCAAGCTATTTCTCAAGAATGTCTTCAAGAGATACTCCGGGAAGTTTCTTTTTTAGGAAGAGTTTTAGAAGGAATTCTAATGTGTTCCTGGAGGATTTTCTATAGTATTTCCTGAAGGAGGAGATCCTAGATGGAATTTATAGATTATTTTTTAATGGATTTTCCTATGAATTTCCTGGAGAATTTTTCGGAGGAATTCCTAGAAGTTTTATTCAAATGAAGTTCATAAGGAATTTTGAGAGGAAAATATTTTTAAATTTCCAAGCAAATTGCAAATAAGGTTATGAAATAATTTCAGACTGACATACGAAACAAATTCTGGTAGGAATTTCAGGGGACGTTTTATGAGTAATTCTTTAGTTTCCTGAAGAACAATTCCCACATTTTCAGAAAAAATATCTTTATGTTTGGTCGAGAATATGTTGAATAAAAAGGGATCTAGTGGCCATGATATTCTCTCACGTCGAACTTTTTGGTCACAGATCAGCTCTACGCTAGCTGCAGTTATGAGTAGATCGCCATCCAGATTTAGATTGTAAGACTTTATTGACAGACATCGCCTCAATTCGTCGAGCTGAGTAGATCGGTAGGCCCTCCGGGCCTCTTATGAAAACTTCGTTTTTGGAGTGAACATTATAGTCTTTTAGTTACACCTTGGTGTACCAGAAACGTAAACACGAATCTAAAGACGAGAATATTAAAAAAAAAAACTTCGAAATTTGTCTTGCTATTTCTATACTCATCATTGTGTCTATCAAGTACCTATATAATTACGAATCATAATAAACCTTTTCATTCACATAAAATCTATAGGGGAAATCCATAAAATACGTCACGTAAAAATTGTAGCGATCTATCAACCACCGCCAATCGTCGCTTTTTGTAGTAGCATGCATAATTATGTACCATGTGTCACATATCATTAAAATATTACTCCTGCAAATGTCTGTCTTCTATCGAAACTTTGACTTCTGAGCGGTTTTATTATCATTCTGCTATTCCTAAATATTCAGAGGTGAACCAGTCAAGAACTGAAAGCCTCTTTAATAAAGAAGAAGAAAAAAAAATTCCTAAATAAACAAAAAGGCAAAACAACATTTTTTGTTCGGATTTTTTTTTTGCTTTTTTGCTTTTGCGTACTATTACGCTTCGATAGTACGTACACTAAAATTACGCAGGTGTACGTACTATCGAGGTATGCCTGTATTACGTGACAAGATTTTACGAAATATGACCAGAAGTATGATCAATAAAAAGAATATATGGGTTTCAATATCGGTAACCTTAGTAATGAGATAAAAATGGAACGTTTAAACTCTCTTCTAATTGATATATTTCATGTAGGGAGCGGGACCATTTGGGCAGCACCCCCAATTCCCGACCGCAACGTTAATAACTCGACCGCGTTCCAACCAAATGGCTTGATTTTTTGTTCATCACTAGATATCGACATAAACTAACCATGTACTAAAAAATAAGTAATTCGGTTGTAATGCGCTCCAGTAATGACCGTTGTAGACGTGAATAGGGGGTACTGCCCAAATGGTTCTCTACCCTATCTACTTCGTTTTGTGACATTAGAACTGGATGGCACTTTATTACTGAATTTGGCTATGGAACGCCACTAATGTTATACGCTAACAATTCCAAAACCTGCCGTGACGCCAATGAAAAATCTGCATTTTTCTTAAGTAGGTGTTCAACTAACGATCCTTACCAGGGTTCGTACTTTTCATTTCGATAAGACGAAATCAAGCAATTTTGGGGTCGGAGGAGAACTTTTTTCGGCGTTTGTAATTAAAAGCATCTTTCTCCTACCCCTCTTTTTCTCTAGAGCGAACCTGGGAGATAAGCAAAAATCGTGCCTACTTGATGAATTTATTTTTATGTTTTATCACTTTTATGCCTCACTCACTTTTCGCAAACATTTTCAATAACCAGCACAGCGAATAATTTTGAAAATTCAACGACATGTACCGTGGGGCATCGAAATCCGTACACTTAAGCACCTTGGTATATGAAAAAGTCAATAAAAAATAGGAATCGAATGTAAATAAAACGTTTGTCATCGACACAGGAGCATGAAGGCCTCTACTTTTGAAATGTTTCACATTTACTCATTAAAAACTATGAAAAACATTATAAAATAATGAATTAAATCTACTACTCATGACTCGAAATCCGTCCACCGTGGACGGATTTCGAATCAAAGGATCAAAATCCGTACAGCTATTTTTCAACTAAATATTTGAATTGAAACAGTCTGGATGACTAAACTACGACTGTAAATAGTTCGATAAGCACCTTGAGAAGCGATCCCTTCGATTTGAATTCCGCTCATCTTATATAATGATTCGCAATTAGCAATTAAAACACAGTTACTTTTGGTGCAATTATGCTCTACCCGAAAACAAAATGGCGGCACAAACTCCGCGTTTGGTGGGTGGAGATTTGTTTTTCATTTTTGTTGTTTTAATTTCAAAGCCTTTTTTCCAATTCTATGCCCTAAAAGCTTACAGCCAAGAATCTGAACAGGATAAGATTAATTCTTTCTACATTAATTACCTTTAACCCCCTTTAATTTATTGATATCTCATGAGGTGGACGGATTTCGGTGCTGTACGGATTTCGGTCCCGCACGGTAATAAACTGTCAACAAACTAAGAACTAATGAACTAAGAACTAATGGGATTTCTTGGGGCTAATCGGAGTTCATTTTATTATGTGTTCGTTTATGCATTTCCCCCGAGTTGTTCAGCTCAACTGCGATGCCACTTGTCAGTCCACCAAATCCTAAGCCCATCACGGCCAATTAGCTCGCAATTCATTTTTGTCAACCAATGAATGAATGCGTCGCTCCGTACCGTGACGGTAGCTACAATTTGGTCATCAAAGGGAAACCTCGAGCAGCCGCACGCACGAGCGCGGTCTACTCGACACCGCCCGGACGGTTCCAGCCGACGGCGACGACGGTTCATATTTCAAGCCCATTTTGTCCGGAATCGTTCCGACAAAGATTCATTCATAAAATTTGATGGTGTGGTTTAATGGAATAGGTAACCAGCCACGCCTTGTCCCAGCTATTATCATCCATCATGGCCCGCGATGAGGTTGGTGTTAGCCGAGGATAACGGCACGGTGTTGCGTGGGTTTTGGGCTGAACCATAAAAGGATAACGTGAATACTTTCTCCATTCGATAGACACAGCCACAAAGATATTTCCTATCGCCAATATAAATGTTAAGACTTACACTCCCACGTACTTTCATCTCCAAACAATAAAGCGAATTAAGGACGTGATTCCAGTAGCGCAAAGATTTATTTTTATTTTCCACACAGTGTTATTCACACCCGCTACGTGGGTTGCACAAACTGCCGTCGCCAATTCATAGACAGAGCTGAATCGGTAGTAGTAGCTATAATATTTCATCATGTTTTGAGTTAAGTGGCACCCACTTACCATCGCCACCCACCGAAAAGTGGGTGAACCTTCCGTGCAAGATCAGACCAGGCAGTGCCGGCAACCATACCGTCAGGTCGGGGGCGGTAGTGGGCTCAGAGCATCCAGTTTCGCAGATTTCAGTTCGGTCGTAACTAATCAATCTGGCGGCGTAAACAAATTGCCTCATTTTGAAAATGGTACCTGCGGTAGGTGCCATATCCTTCTAATAAATATGAATGGATGCTTCGAAACTGAGTGAACTGCCGGACTGCCGGAGTCGCATAAATTTAACTTTAAAGGTCTGTCACGGCCGTCACGGCATGGTGGTGGGCTGGTCCGTGCCAACAAAAGCAAAATATTGATCTTGCTGGGAAGTAGAAGCACCTGTTACCTACGTCCATTCATAAGCGATTCAAGCGTGGAAAATGTTTAATTTTTAAATCACATTTTCCGCGGGAAAAAGCATTTCTTCCGAAGAATTCTATTGATGGCTATTCTTTTGTCAGAAATTGTTGCAGGACGGTTCGCTGAAAATAAATAGCTGGAAATATGCTTGATGCGGACAATCATAACGGATCCTACAATGGTTGTTACATGATAGAGCTGCGGCAAAGTATTTATAAAATAAACATTATCATGGAGATTGCGCTCAAAAGTATAAGTAGGTATGTGTTGTATTTCATTAGTAAATAATTCTATCCTGCACTATTACCCGTAATCATCATCACCTTATTGCTGTTACTTGTACAAATTACCATCGTTTTCGTTTATTTCCGCAATGAGAATGAGCAACCATGTTTCTTTGAGACTATCTGTTGGAATGGAATGGAATGATTTCACTCTTTTTTACTCAATGTGCTGTAGCTTAATGTATGCTTAAGCTTTATACAACACAGAATTGACCACCGTTTTTACCAATGTTATTAAAGTTACTGATTCTATGATATTTTTTTTTCCAAATTTACTAATATTTTGCCTTCAGTTAGAAAAAATAAAGGAAAAGCTCGTTAAATACCTATGCTTTGGCGTGCATCAATCTTCATCTCTGAATGTAATTCTAATCTAATCTAATCTAATCGAACACAAACGCAGCCAGTACAAAGAAAGCATCCTGGAAAATCATTGAGTTAGATGACGCCCAATAATTTTTCTTGTCAATATTGAGGCTCACAGCATACCAGTGGTATGACATAAACTTCAAAGCGGCCAGGCCCACTGCGTTGTGTTTGCCGCAGAGATGATTCTTAGAGATGTATCGTGTTCAAGTATTCACTTCAACATGATACATATCACGAATCTACAGGGGTTGAAGGATGCGTGGACATACCGTACCATACGCACCGCGTTCTTTTTAAGTTCTTATTTTGGTAGTTGTATATAAATATGTAGTGAAATGAATAACATTATGATAAGATATTATATCAAATTTTATATATATTTGTAGAATATAACATCAACTAGGAGCCGAAGTTAACTCGGGATGTACATCTCTTGTAGAAGAAGCTGGAAATTATATAGATTTTTTTTAGTTATGAGTATCAGATAGCAGGCAGGTTATGTGCCAGGACGTCGTCTGTATAAATGTTTCATGGCAGGTTGTGAAGCTTTCATTTCTGGTATGTTTTGTAGTGGGCTATGAATATGTTAAATCATGAACATATGAAGGTACATAAAACTATAATATAAAAATAAAAAGCATGAAATTATGAAAATTTTATAATATGAAAATAAGAAACATAAAAATATAATGTAATAAAAGAATAAAAATTGCTATATGAAAATAAAAAATATGAAAACCAGAAATTCAAAAATGAAGATACAAAAATATGAGTACACAAAAGCATAAAAGCATGAGAATATGAAAATATTGAAAATTTTATATTTTAAAATTTTCAATATTCACACAATCGCACGCCTCCATGCTTCTATGCACTCATATTTTAGTATCTTGTAATTGATGTTAAAGTATAAAATTTTGAAAATATGACAATAAGAAGATCTGAAAATTAGATAATATAAAAATATTGAAACACAAAAATATATAACATAGAAACATTAAAGTGCATATATAAAATTAAATCATAAAAATATAAAAATACAAAAATATGAAAACGGAAACCTGAAAATATAGAAATATAAAAATATGCAAATTAAATTATAACAACATGAAAGTATAAATATATAAAGAAAGACAAAAAAAAATATGAAAATTAAATATTAGAAATTATAACAATATGAAAATATGATAGCATGAAAAAAGAAAATACACATATATGAAAATACAAAGAATTTGAAATTTAAAAATACGAAGGTATAAAAATATGAACATATACAGGTATAAAAATGTGAAAGCATGAAAATATAAAAATATAAAATCATCATATAATGTGATATATGTATAAAAATAGGAAAATATGAAAATATGGAAAAATATAAAATATGACAATATATAAATATTATACGTAATATGAAAATGTAATAACATGAAATTATATAAATACGAAAATACAAAATCATGAAATATAATAGTCTAAAAATATTAAAACATTAAATATTAAATATGGAAGTGTAAAATTAGGAAAGTATAAAATACGTAAATAAAAAATATTGAAATGTAAAAATATGAAATTATAAAAATATGGAAATTTAAAAAATAAAATGTAAAAATATGAAAAATAAATATAAGGGGCCGTACACATATTACGTAAGCACTTAAGGGGGGAGGGGGATCTGTCAATATCTTACGCGCCATAGAAATCAAAAATCTTTTGTATGGAAAAAATCTTACAAAAACAAAAATCTTACGAAAAACCCAGAAAAATTGCTCACGTAATAAGTGTACGGCCCCTAACGGAATATGAAAAATATTGAAGTATAATGTATATAAGTATAATGAAATATGGAAAATAAATGTAATATGAATATATGAAAATACGAAAGCATGGCATTGCTACGGTATATTTCGTGGACTGGAAACTAGTGATACTCATGTTTCATTTGAAATCTCTGTCCAGATTGCTATCAGAAATCAAGGTGGGTGTATTCCTTAATTTCAATCTATGGCAAAAATGACAAAAGCATTAGAATTACTATTCCTGGCCACGCTTATCTGTACCGTTACTAGGGAGAGAAATAATTACCACGGAGTTGGATATTGGGAAGGTATTCGTTGGGTCAGGATGTGCCTGTAGCTGGCAATGTGACCATGGTAGAACTTACCCCGTAACACACCACGAAGAGGTATCTACCCAGCATTACGGGTACATTACGGGTATTTCCGCCCATCGTCATAGGGGCTAAAACTAACGAAATCATCGTCTATTTGCTAGAACTCCACTATAGCAGAACAGAACGTTTCCCTTGAGCTTGCGATTTGGTACGGATGAATTTGGCAAATGATGTCCCGGATCCGCAATCGACGCCCATTTTATATTTAACCCTTTTTTCCCACTTTCTTTTCACAATGCGCCTTTCTAATCACTCACAGTAACCAAACAATGGTACGCACATTGGCTTTCTGCTGGGACTGCTGATACCGGCGTCTTCATTGCGACAATACTTTGCGGCGCTCGTGTTCGCTCTCCAACAATCTTGATTGAACTGAGGATTAGAGCCCAGTCTGTAAGTTGCACGATTTTGATGTCTGTGCTTGTGATGCATATTGGTCGGTTTGGTCGGTTTACCGAATTTTAACAGTGCCTGGTTAAATATAACTTTGCAATGAATAAGCGATTTCAATCCATTGTTGTTAGTAGTTCTGCAAAATATTAGAGAGTACTTCGAACGATTGCTAACAAAATCTCTGAAATCGGTTGGGAGACGGCTGAGATATTAGCTAATACTACCTGACCACTTTTCGTGATGGTCTCAAATTTGAAACTTCAGAATGCCCTCCATATCTTCCCGAAGGACGTAATTCTACGTCATAAAAGGTCTCGTGACCAGGGTTGTAAATATTCGGCAGCACTGGATGAAGGTGATGTTTTTTTATATCATTTTTTTATTTTCTTCCTGCTTTGAAATTAACCTCACATTCCCGGAGAAGCAGAAAAGTAAACAACAGAACTCACATCTCCCACAGCGCCGCGAAGATGAAATTTACCACAGCAAAATGTACACATTCACCCAGCAAATTGAAAAAATTCACCACGCGTTTAAATGGGCCACTCACAGTCATACGGTAAGGCGCGAACTGAGCAGCATATCAGAGCGACTTGTGAGTGGCTGAATGCGAAATTGAATAGTCGGTGTTGGAAATGATTTTTCGGCTGCACCCAGTCGCACTCACCACGGCGGCGATGAAGGCGACAGCAGATTTTACTGAGATCCATGTTTTTCACTGCATTGACTGTGAAATATTTCTACCCTGCTCGTGACCATAGATGGCAGCCGGTGCAATGTAATGAGAGTTTTGTAAATGATCAATTTGGGACCACAGCCGTTATATCATAGTCTTTGACTTCTAGATTGAGGATCAGTGACGATTGAAATATTTCATTGGTAAAATTTTGACATTTTTACCATTTAAGGTAATATTTTAACCTAAAAATCTGCTGTGTTCCTTTTATTTTTTTGAAGCAGTTATACAAAATCGAAACACTACACTATGATGAAAATAGTAGAAACTAAACTAAACTTTCTGCAAGTTTAAATGTTTTATTGATCTGGAGCCTTCCTTGGGAGTGGAAATTGTCTCGACTTCCATGGCCATAAAAGTATCATCGTGTTAGCCTCATGGTATACTAATGCAAAAATGGTAACTCGGCTTAGAAACCTCGCGGTTAGTAACAGATCGAGAATATTTCACTTGTAGTGTCACATGATTGGTCCATTGATACCCTTAATGATTCTCAGCTCTGACTCCTTCATCTATTATTTCTTTGTTGACATTTCATCTCCCACTAAGGCATTGTCACCTCGCAGATGAGTTGTAATGGTGTTATTACAGACCTGAATGATGGATGAGCATGTGGATGGGCATGGGAAGTTGATCGTTTGCTGGTTCTTGACGGTAGGGGAAGAGGCCCCAAAACGCCCCCCCCCCCCCCCGAGGCAAAACGCCTTTTCAAAACAATTCACCCGTAGCCGACGAAAATCCAAGCAATTATCTGAATGCTATGGTCATAGAACATTCCCCTCGTCCGATGAAAACCAAACCACTAATCTGGCATAATAATAATTTATCTCGGAAAAACCATGCTCCGAAAATGAATTGCAGTCACGTGCATCAACTCATCGCAGAAGGAGCATCCTTCTTCTTTCCACTTTCCATCAAAACCGACCAGCAATTAATCATTCTGGAAGATTTTTGCAACCACAACGAAACTCTTCACTCGGGATATTTGCTTTGTTCGGTGTCCTGTATTTAACACAGCATCCTGGGAATTGGAAGAAAATGGACACATGGTGCTTGCTTCTCACAAGATGAGAAAAAGGAAAAGGGAATATTCATAAGCGACGTAAACTTGTCTTTCCATGGTCAAATTTTCAAGCTACTTTTTCGAGTTGTAAATTATTTTGCACAAAGTTGGAGAAAAGTATGGACAATTGGTAAGGGAAGACCGGCAAAATATGCAACGTAAAAATTAGTTATTTCAAGTCCCCCCCTGTGTTATAAGTTTTGTATCAAGCATCTGAAAATTGTGTATAAATAGTCACATTTCTCTTAAATGCTCAGAAATTTATAATTTTTCAAAAACTGTCGGAGGTGCAAATGTCTCTGTTCTAGGGTTTCGAAGAAGAGCAGACTGTTCCAAATTTTAGCGTGTAACTCAATTCAATCGGAAGCGAATATAGTGATCGGAAAATGTTATTTCACGCATTTGATTTTGGCACTTATGGGCCTTCAGGTATCAGGTATCAGAACGTCGGCTCAGGAGGCACGTTCCCCTCAATTTGGAAGATTTGTGCCATCGCCTTCATTATTTACCTGGCGGAAATGGAAGTGAAAAAGGGAAAAGAAAAGGAATTGGAGTTGGAAAGGTTTCTGGAGAAGGAGGATACATACTGGATAAGTCACACAATGCGAATGCATATGATATACCATTTATAGGAAAGCCAATTATGTAGGCTCACACGCATTAAACTAGGGACTAAAGAGAGGTGTCACAAAAACACTGAGGACGTAACAATGGACGAACGTCAAAGACGAAACACAGAGTACACTGTGAAAACGCATAATACTAATCCATACAGGTGACAATTTGTTGAAAACCTAAGTAAAAAACATTTTCATAACCCCACCCCAAGGTGTGTCTCACATAGATAAAATTAAATTTATTTGCTGAAAATTAACCAAGCTACCGAAGTGACTTTATTTCGATGTAAATCAAAACTATTTAGACTCACAAGTTGATTTTAGCAACGCAACGATTTTAGCATCTGTCAAATTGAACAGTGACAATGATTGTCAAAATATGACGATGCCTGCACAAGTATAGAGACAGATTCGAATTTGTTAAAGTATTATACCTACACTGAAAACCAAAACTACTCAAAAGTGTATTGTTTGCACTCAAAACCGTGGTTTGGGCCAATAACCCAAATTTGAGTAAAATGACTTTTCTGGCACTAGGTAGTTTGCCTTTAATCCCATGTAAACAATTTACCCAAAGTTGAGTTTAATTTTTCCAAAGCGGACCTTGATCAACCCAAAATAGAGAATATTGAATTTACTATAATTTGGGTTATTGGGCTGAGCAACCTTGGTGAGGTGTTTGCATCTTGCTCTAGTTTTGATAGCAATCATGGGAAAGAAAGGGAAAACTACCCAAATTTGGGTAAATTTTTTCTGCGATATTCTCAATAGAGCGTATATTGAACTCAAAGTTTGAGTTGATTTATCTGTCCGTGTACCTGTTAAAATTGCATTACTTTGTTTTTCAGGATAAGTGAATTCTTTCTGATGGCCATATCACAGACGTCGTAGCCCGCAACCCAGAGTCCTAGAAAAGTGATGCTTTAAGGTTCCCCCAAACACACGCGACGAGACTTTGGTATGGACGTTTAAATGGAACATTGCCTGAAGCGACCCAACGATAGAATCGCGGCTAGCTGTCGCCGTCGCGGCGATGAAATCGCTAAGGTTTCGGGGAGCCTTTATGTGCTGTGTACTTTTTTTCAGCAATTTCATCCAGTCCCTGATACGTTGCTGCTTTTGAAGCTCATCTACAGCTGGCCCACACAATTTTTCTCCCTATAAGAACAGAAGCCACCCCACATTATTAACTATCGCATTTGATTTCGAGGTAATTCAGTAATCTGATTCAATACGCGAAATATATTAGAAAAAAACCCTGCCCCGACTCTCAGATTGAATTGAACTGAAGACGAACGATCGTGATCCTTGAGTGATCCGAAAATGAATATTCATTTTCGAGTAGCATAGCAGTAGTTTAGAAAATGGAAGCCACTACTCAAGCGTTTGTACGCGGGAACCTTGTAACATCAATTACGTAAACGAGCAAAGCATACGAGCTATCGTACAAAAATCCTGCCGAATATAGATGGGTACTTTAATTAACTCATTAGTCTGAGGACAATAAAATATCACATTCATGACCCCGCAGTTACAAACTTAGTTTCTATTTGCACCAAACATATGTTCAACACTGGGAACATGATTTTCTCATGAGTCATCTAAGCTAGAGATCGAGCTAAAGGTAGTATCGGCATGAAGCATAGTTTAACAACCAAAACCTAAAAAAAACAGTTTATTATTGTTCTAATATTGCGGATCTTTTGAAATTTTTCCATTTTGCGGATTCCGTAAAGTTCTTCCGCAGCTGTCAAAGTTCTTCCGCAGGCTTGAAAATCTTTGAAACACTGAAACAAAAACCAGATATTTGGTGTTGTCATCGAAGTATGCCATGCGAAACGAGAGAGAAAATGTATGAAGTGACAGCTGCGGTAGTTTATAAATTGAGCCGGAAGAGGGGAAAGCTTTCTCTGGAACAGCAATATAAATAATAATGGCAAATTCAGGTCTCATCCTCATGCTGAAATTTATTTGTTGATGAAAAAACAATTCGATTGATGTCATTGGTAACATGTAAAATCTACGATTGCTTGGATAAAAATTACAGTTCAGTGTCGCAGAAGGTGTGTTGCAAATTTGATTGAATAGTACCATTGCATAAAAATCAAAACAAATCGACTTTATTTCGATTGAAATTCGCTGCCATCGATAGCTGTGAAACACCCCTTATTAAACCTTATTAAACCTCAAGTTGATATTAAACAAGAGTATTCGAAGCCGAACGTCAAGAACGAAACACAGAGTACACTGTGAAAAACGCATAATACGAATCCATCTTCTTCTTATTGGTATTACATCCCCACACTGGGACAGAGCCGCCTCGCAGCTTAGTGTTCATTAAGCACTTCCACAGTTATTAACTGCGAGGTTTCTAAGCCAGGTTACCATTTTTGCATTCGTATATCATGAGGCTAACACGATGATACCTTTATGCCCAGGGAAGTCGAGACAATTTCCAATCCGAAAATTTTCTAGACTGGCACCGGGAATCGAACCCAGCCACCCTCAGCATGGTCTTGCTTTGTAGCCGCGAGTCTTACCACATGGCTAAGGAGGGCCCCAATGCGAATCCATAAAGCTGACAATTTGTTGAAAAACTAAGTTCAACACATATTCATAACCACACCATTATTTAACCTCAAGTTGAGATTGAATAAGAGTAGCCGATTATCTCGGAGAAGCAAAAAGTCAACTACGCCATAGCTCCGGTTAGCGCAGCGAGGGCTAAATGCTGTGAAGGGGGCTCTGGTGCTTCACAGGCTCCGTTCGCGGTTAGGTTCTTATTAGGCCCCCCTAACCATTGATTCGTAGGTACGGTAAGCATAACGCCGCATCACACCGATAATTAGGGGTCACCTGTATGGTGCACTTTTACCACTGGAACAGGCAATCCGTAATGTTATTGTTAGCCAGATAACCAGCTGCCGACACTACGTGGCTATCTAGGCTGTTCGTGGAGGAGAAGTTGACATTAACTGTACGTCAACTCTCAATGAGGCCGTACAGCCCGAAAATCAATTCAATCGGAAGCGTATATAGTGATTGGAAATTGATCTTTCACGCATTTGATGTTGGCACTCATGGGCACTCCTAGGCCTTTATCGATAAATATATACAGTGGTGTTCGGAATAGTAGCGGCAAAGGCCGATTTCATACAAAATAGACAACTTTGGCATGCTGTAAATTTGTTCCCCGATGACCGATAGATCTAATCCGGACGTTCAATGAATCGCCTACTTTGAGCGGCACACTGGGAGTTAACTTTCAGAAATCAGTATGGCGAAAGGCATCTAAAGTTGAATATCTCGAAAATAATCACCTTAACCGAAACAATATTTGGTAGGCGTGGTAGTAGACACCTTCCTACATAACTGGTACCGAATAAATTTTCGTGAAAAGTTCCTGCTGTTGAGAAAACCTGCATTAGATGTCTTTCGCCATGGAAACTTCAGGTGGTTTACTCATGCGATGCTGGGTCATTAGGCCGAAGGCCATTAGGCCGAATGGTCATTAGGCCGAACGGTCATTAGGCTGGATGGCCATTAGGCCGAATGAGAACTGGGGAGTGAGAAGTGAGGAAGAACTTAACGGAAGAAGAAAGGAAAAAGGAGGAAGAAAGAAGAATGAAGAAGGAAGGAGAAGGAAGGAAGAAGGAAGAAGGAAGAAGAAAGAAGGAAGAAAGAAGAAGGAAGAAGGAAGAAGGCAGAAGGAAGAAGGAAAGGAAGATGGAAGAAGGAAGATGGAAAAAGGAAGAAGTAAGAAGTAAGAAGGAAGAAGGAAGAAGGAAGAACGAAGAACGAAGAAGGAAGAAGGAAGAAGGAAGAAGGAAGAAGGAAGAAGGAAGAAGGAAGAAGAAAGAAGGAAGAAGGAAGAAGGAAGAAGGAAGAAGGAAGAAGGAAGAAGGAAGAAGGAAGAAGGAAGAAGGAAGAAGGAAGAAGGAAGAAGGAAGAAGTAAGAAGTAAGAAGGAAGAAGGAAGATGGAAGAAGGAAGAAGGAACAAGGAAGATGGAAGAAGTAAGAAGGAAGAAGGAAGAAGGAACAAGGAAGAAGTAAGAAGGAAGAAGGAAGAAGGAAGACGGAAAAAGGAAGAAGTAAGAAGGAAGAAGGAAGATGGAAGAAGGGAAAAGGAAGAAGGAAAAAGGAAGAAGGAAGAAGGAAGAAGGAAGAAAGAAGAAGGAAGTAATAATAAAGAAGGAGGAATGAAGAATAAAGAATAAGGAAGAAGGTAGAAGGGATAAAAAAGTGAAGAAGGAAAAATGATGAAGAAAAAAGGAGGAAGAAAAAAGGAATAATTGAGAAGAAAGAAAGAAGGAATAATTGAGGAGGAAGAAACAAGAAGAAAGAAAAAAGCAACAGAAAGAAACAAAAAGAAAGAAGAATAAAAGAAGGAAGAAAGAAGAAGGGAGAAAGTTGAAAGAAGAAGGAAGAAGGAAAAAGGAAGAAAGAAGAAGGAAGATGGAAGAAAACAGAAAGAAGTAATAATAAAGAAGGAGGAATGATGAATAAGGAATAAGGAAGAAGGTAGAAGGGATAAAAAATTGAAGAAGGAAAAATGATGAAAAAAAAAGGGGGAAGAAAAAATGAATAATTGAGAAGAAAGAAAGAAGGAATAATTGAGGAGGAAGAAACAAGAAGAAAGAAAAAAGCAACAGAAAGAAAGAAGCAACAAGAAAGAAAAAAGAAAGAAGAATAAAAGAAGGAAGAAAGAAGAAGGGAGAAAGTAGAAAGTAGAAAGAAAAAAATAGAAATAAGAAGGGGGAAAGAAGAAACAAGAAAGAAGAAAAACGAAAGAAGGAAGAGGAAGAAGGAAGGGCTTTTTAGTGGAATGTCTTCACTTGTCACTCGTCTTATGACAAGTGATAAGAGTTGTTCACACAGATATGTACTTCAGGCAAGAGAAAATATCTTACGAAAGATATGTCTTTCTGATATTTTAATTTGAGCATCTTCTTCTTCTTCTTTTTTCTTCTTCTTCTTCTTCTTCTCCTTCTTCTTCTTCTTTTTCTTCTTCTTCTTCTTCTTCTTATATGGTTCTACATTCCATCAGGAACTTGGCCTGCTTTTCAACCTAGTATTCTATTAGCATTTCCTAAGTTATTAATTGAAAGCTTTTCTATGTCCGCCATTGCATGAGTATCTTGTGTGGCAAGTACAATGGAAACACTATGCCCAGGGTGTCGAGAAAGATTCCAACTCATAAACATCCTATATGGACCGAGAATCGAGCTCGCATCTCCGGATTGGCAATCCTACGCCTTTGTTCGCAAGGCTACTGGAGACCCCCAATTTGAGCACCTATTGGAGGTCAACTATCTCCATTTTAAACATTCTAAGTATAATAAATTGCATATTATTCGGCAACTCGGCCGTACGAAAACCATTTTTTTGTTAAATATCTTGGCTGCGCAAATTTTTGAGAACACAGTTCCTAAATATCATTTATTGATGTGAATAATATATTTACAATGTTTTTTGTTAAATATCTTGGTTGGGCATATGCACAGCACATGTTTCAAAATGGACAAATTGATATGAAATTTGCGAAAAGAATCCACGTGTCTTGGAGGGACTCAAACCCTCAACCTCCTACTCTCTAGATAGGCGTGATAACCCCTACATAACAAGACCACTTAAAGGTCACGTTTGCAGAAAAGCCATCAGAATCCGAGTATCAACCTCCACCGCGGTTAGCTCTTTTTTTGCAAATTTAATATCTTTCGGATGCTTGATTTGTCCAATCTCCACATGTGCTTTACTGTTGTATATCCACAGTCAAGCGAGTGCACATTGTTAGTAGACACCATAGTAGAGAATCTGAGAGCATTTTTAATGTCTACCTATACTTATGTTTAATCTAGCATTATTAACAAAACTTCTGTTTTGAAGATCCGGAGCATCCAGTTATATGAATATTTTATGACTCACAATTTAGACTAAACTCAATAGTCTAACCAAATCATAGGTGACGAGGTTAGTCCAATCTGTTGAGAGGATGTTCACTTGGAACTGGTGCTGCCTGGAATGCAGCACTACAGATCACTGCATCAAGTAAATTTCTAGCACTTGGATCCCAATATATTGTCGATGACATCTGAAAAAACGCTAACCACCAACAGCGCACCTCACTTCTCATCGTTTCGTAGAACAGCATGCATTAAGCAATAATTTTAAAGTGCCCCGCTTCAATCAACATTAACTCTGATCAACCAGCTGCAAACAATTTGTTCCATTCTCGACTTCTGTCAAAATTTTACACCAGCTTTATTCGCGTAATCTAGTAACCACATTATCGCAAAATTATCGAGTTAACTTACGTTAAATTATCGAGCTACGATAATAATTCAGTTGATTCATCGTTATCGTAGCAACCGATAACGTTGATCACAAAAAACTTTATCGGCGATAACGATAAATTAACGATTAACAACCCTGCACCATATCAACAACAGCCGATATGCTTTCCCTAACAAGTTCGTTTCATTCGTATTGCCTAAATCTCATTAACAGCAAACCTGGCCCGTGCTGCATCATTTCGTGCTTGCCTAGATTTATTTTTTTATCAGTAATAACATTATTTTTTTTAATAAGAAGCTTTTCCAGAGCCAGACAGAAAAGCTTTCGGGCCGGTTATGGAGTATTTTTTTTTTCTCGCATGCCACAAAAAATGGAGCCAAAGAATGCATCCGCCCCGCGGGCCGTACGTTGGTCAGCCCTGGTATAACTCATTGTCACTCGCGTACACTATTTTACACTCATTGAGAAACCTTATGGCTGCTAATGGGTATTCACTAGGGTGGTCTAACCGGTAGTACCTAAACTGGTATCACCGGAAAATTTTGTGTACCGAAAATACCGGTTTCAGAAACGGATTGAATCCAAGAGAGACGATTTAAAAACGCCAATCTTTTTGCTTTTTTGAATAATTCTGCCGTGAAACAATTGATCAGAAACGATTTTGGCATTTCGAGGCATCTAGAGCTACTTTGTTAGCAAGCGGACGGGATCTTGAAACGTCTAATCATTCTTTATGCGATCGTTGAAATTGAGACAACGACCATATCTGACGATCAGCACGGAGAAGATGCCTCTATGGAAAAAACTTCTGGTTTACCGGTTAAAGAACAACTTGTGAAGAGACTGTAGCAGAGCAAAACACTTGCGTTGCTGGTGGCAAATAGGTTGACGCCAGGGTCCTTGCATGCAATCCGTAAGGATATTCTCCTACTATTAATCTGAAGCGATTAAGGGCAAGACTTGACACAGAGTTTTGACGGTCTTGGAACTATTCGTTCAGCTTCGGTTGAACCAGAGAGGGTATTCTCAGTAGTTGGCAACATTGCCAACAAAATCCAATGCAGATTGGGAGATGAGTCGCTCAGTATGTAATGTCTACTTGAGTTTCGCTTTGCCCATCAAATATTGTTTTGCATCCAAAAGTCAAAATCAAAAGAGTTGCTTTTAATACCTGAGATTTTCACAAAAACCGGTATTGACTCCACCAGCTTTTATAGTAATGGGCGATATTCAAAGGCGCGTGATCGGGTGGTGGCCGATCAATGAAAGAATGTGCAGTTTGAGGGTCAAAAACCGGTTCATCAACTTCAGCATAATCAACGTTCATAGCACACACTCCGGAAGCACTGATGATGATAACGTGAATACGACAGCTGCCCAAGCACCGACGCAGAGGCGACTCGTCCATACGTTCTACCTGTTCATGGAACAGGTAACCATTTTTAGGTCAGAAGTAGGAAATTAATGTCTTGACTCTTGGTAATTAATTATTAGGGCAAATAATTTACTCAGTAAATTTTTTAAACAAAGTTTCACGTAATATTTCCAATGATTTTAACATCTAAACATCTAAACATCTAAAGAAACAAAATATTTCGTAGGCAGATCAAGTTAACGCCACATGCTTGGCGTACAGTCAATTTGCAGCTAAATGTGTGTTTCCCCGACACACCACACCCCATCATAAAATGAGCTTTTGCCAGTCGTACGATCCATAATGAAGAACCAACAGCAGCGCTGCCAAAAGACAAATTTTATGTTTTACGCCATGACAAATGATTTGAAATAATTTCCTCCTTGGTATGCTCACTCGTTCTCCGCGCGCAGAGAACCAGCGTGAGCGTTGCCAGCTTTCTCCGTTTCCTCACATCATACTCTTTCGCATGCGAAGCAAGCACGTTTAGATGCAAGTTCTGCTATGCGCGCAGCAGGAGTCGAACCCGTTCGACGCGCTGCGAGAACAATCAACGACGCGACGCACCTTCGGTTAGACTCGATCGTAGTGTCGACTGTGCTGTGCTTTGCCGAAAGGCGCACCGCCGTACGCTTTCGTTCATACTTCGATGATTAGAAAAAGTTTGTTTTTCTTTTTTTCTCCTGATGAATATGCAATGCATCAAGAACAATATTAAATTAATGTTTGCGTTTTCAAAAGAGACATTAAATAATGTTTTTTTAAGAATACTTAAAATCAATCAACATAGAGAAAAAGGTATAGTTTTCACTAAATTTGAAGAATTAAATAACTGGAACACATTTCAGCTTCTAAATGTGACTAATTGGTCGTCACAATCTGGGGTCGCATCAAACAATAATTGTATACTAATTATATACTATAATTATTATACTAATAATGGTTAATAACATTTCTTTTATAGCAACAAAATATGTGAGAGTTTAAATATTAGCGGCGATGGGACCCGTGTACCCCGAATTGTGGAATGAGCCGATTTGAAAGATCTCTATTCTGAGCAATATCCAGTTATTGCCAACTGTTACCAAGTTAGATTTAAGACGATTTGCGAGTTTAAAATTTTAAGTGCATCTAAATTTAAAACATTTTTGTAACAAAAGAGATAAATAAGCTATTTATTGTTTTGTAAATCCTTTCTATTTAAATTGTTTTTTTTTTTCTAATATTTGGTTAAGTTGTACAAGAAAAGGTTGTAATATTAGATTAAATGCACAACTTTCATTCGAAACCACTCAGCTTGATGAATATTTTTTATCAGCATGGTAGAACAGGTGTAGCAAAAGTCCACGAGACGCCCCTGCACCGACGTCAAAATCATCATACGAGATTTGAACGCTCAGGTTGGCCAAGAGGAGGAGTTTAGACCGACTATTGGAAAGTTCAGCGCTCACCGGCTGACGAACGAAAACTAATTGATGTCGCTGCCTCCAAGCCTATGGCAATTCGCAGCACCTACTACCAACACAGCCTTCCGTACCGGTACACCTGGAGATCATCACTGCAGACAGAATCACAAATCGACCACGTTCTGATTGATGGACGGTACTTCTCCGACATTATCGACGTCAGGACATATCGTGGCGCTAACATCGACTCTGACCACTATCTGGTGATGGTGAAACTGCGCCCAAAACTATCCGTCATCAGCTCAGCGGACGATGGAAGCCAACCAGCCCCCACCTTGAGGGAAGTTAAGGATGCCATCCAACAGCTAAATACCAATAAAGCAGCTGGTAAGGATGCCTGCACAAATGCACAAATGATAGTCAAAATCTGGGAAACTGAACAGCTACCGAAGGAGTGGAAGGAAGGGGTTATATGCCCTATCTACAAGAAAGGCGACAATCTGGAGTGTGAGAGCTTCCGAGCGATCACCATCCTTAATGCCGCCTATAAAGTGATATCCCAGATCATCTTCCGTCGTCTGTCATTATTAGTGAATAAGTTTGTGGGAAGTTATCAAGCCGGCTTCGTTGACGGCCCCTCGACAACGGACCAGATCTTTACTGTACGGCAAATCCTTCAAAAATGTCATGAATACCAGGTCCCAACGCACCATCTGTTCGTTGATTTCAAGGTGGCATACGACTGTGGGCACGTTGTATTCGCGACATTTCTGCAATACCTGACGTATGGCGAACACCTGGTCTATGGTAGAGCGTTCACCCATAAATCCCACCTGGTACTGCCCCACGAACTCTCTTGCAATTGGTGTTAGTCGGCGGCATAAAATTTGGGAGAGTACCTTGTAGGCGACGTTCAGCAATGTGATTCCGCGGTAGTTGCTACAATCCAGCTTATCGTCCTTTTTGTAGATGGGACAGTGTCCATTGGGACACACGACACCTTCCATCCACTCAATGTGTCATGTACAAGACGCTAATAAGACCGGTAGTTCTCTACGGACATGAAACATGGGCAATGCTCGAGGAGGACTTGCAAGCACTCGGAGTATTCGAGAGACGGGTTCTTAGGACCATCTTTGACGGCGTACAAGAAGACGGTGTGTGGCGGCGATGAATGAACCACGAGCTCGCCCAGCTCTACGGTGAACCCAGTATCCAGAAGATAGCTAAAGCCGGGAAGGTACGATAGGCAGCACATGTTGCAAGAATGCCGGACAGCAACCCTGCAAAGGTGCTGTTCGCGTCCGATCTGGCAGGTACGAGATTGGAGTGGAGCACAGCGAGCGAGGTTGGCAGACCAGGTGCAGACCAGTACTGATGATCTCATTTGTTAGGTCACACTGGCGCCTGCCACGTCAGAATGCAAGTCAATGTAAGGAAATGGGGAGTAAATGATGATGCAGTCACTCACCCACTGCAAGCCGAATATACCTCTGCACTTGCCACGAGTTCATGTGGAACAACCCGTGAGCAACTTGACAGCTCCAGCACATTGTCAGTGTACACCGGTGGTGGTTCAGGTGGTTCTGTCAAACTCGATTATTTCGTGAGCATTTTCTGAATATGGCGTAAAAAGTTAAAAATAAACCCAAATTTTAATTATATATATTTTTTATTCATTTATCACACAATTACATTACTCATTAGTTATTTCGATAAAGGCTCGTATATACACAAGCTCTACGGAGCTGGGTGATGAATAATATATATTTATCATCACAACCTGGTTTGGCGCTGGAAGAATCGAAACAATTATAGGACGGTTGTATACTATTTCGCCGAAAACCATTTCGCGGAATTTTTTTTTCGCGGTACGACATTTCAAGGAATGTATTAACTCACCGAAACACATTTCGCGGAATGCACCTTTTTCCGAAAGACATTTCGCGGAATGTACGTTTTAACCGAAAGTCATTCCGCGGAATGCCATTTGGCGGAATTAAGTTAGAATAATTATCATTCAAATAATTACCGATTTCTGCTTAATTACATGAAATCCGGGCAATTTTTTTTTTGCATTTAATGCCGAACCCGACCTGTTCCCGAGAATTTCGATTCAAACCCGACATAATTTAATTATTTTAGCCCACACACAATTTTTCCCCGAAACTAGATATTTTCTGGTTCTCTTAAAATTAAAAAAAAAAAATGTGTGCCCAAATAACAAACTAGCCTCACAATTAACAAAACTGAATAAAATAATTTGCCCGTACCTGACCCGAACCCGATATTGTAGTAATTTTTCAAACCCGAACCCATCGGGTATCTACCGCCCGTTATAAGGCGAAAGGAGCTGCTAATGTTTTCTTTCAAAGAACACGTCTTCCCGGTATAAGGCGAAAGGAGTTGATAATGCCTTCTTTAGATGAACGCGTCTTCCCGGTATAAGGCAAAAGGAGGGGTAACGTCTTCTTTAAATGGATGTATCTGCCCGGTATAAGGGGCAATTAAAATTTTGAAAACAACTTCTAAATATTCTGGAAGGCGTTCCTTAGCCGTGCGGGAAGATGCGTGACTGCAAAGCAAGTCTATGCCGAAGGAAAGTCTCGTTAATCTCGTGTTAAACGAATGCAAAACAAAATGGTAACTTGGCTTAGAGACCTCGCAGGTAATAATGTCGGAATGCTGAATGAACAAAGGCTATTATTATTAATATTCCGCGAAATGGTGCATTCCGCGAAATGGTACATTCCGCCAAAAGTCATTCGGCGAAAAGATACAATCCGCCAAATGTCGTACCGCGAAAAGTTACAAACCGCCAAATGTTATTCCGCGAAATGTTCAACCGCGAAAATGAATTCCGCGAAATAGTTTTCGGTGAAATGTTATACAATCATTATAGGACTACTTAGGTTGTGAACCATTCCACCGATTCGTTTAACTTTCAGTTACAATTTGACAGTTGGATGGTTACTGTGTTGTTGTTGTTGAGATAGTTTTTGTTCGTTTGATTTCAGATGAGTGTAATAAAAGCAAACAGCATTTTTGCCTTTCTCGTACAACAAAGTTGTACCAGAAAGGCTTTCATTTCACTCCAAAAACGTACTTTTTATAGAGCGCTTGTAGACCCATAGTATTATATACCATTCGATTCAGCTCGACAAACTGAGCAAATGTCTGTCTGTCCGTGTGTGTGTCCGTGTGTGTGTGTGTGCGTATGTGTGTGCACATTGAAACATTAGCCAATTTTTCTAGTACTAAACCTGAATCGATTTTGCTACAACAAGTTGCATTCGATGGGGAATGTTTTCTTCTTGTTCACTATTGAGTTTCATAATGATGGCACTTCTCAAAAAATAGTAAATATTCAAAGAGTTATGAGACATAATTATTTCGTAACAAATAAGCTATCGATTTTCTAGGTTATGTTCTCCCAAGACACAAATTTTATTCGAAACCGGCACACTGACAGCATAGAATACACAGCTTACACGGAAGAAAAAACTTCACAAAGAAACATAGAAACCCATTAATGAGTTAAAAAGTACCTATTTTAAGATTTCATGTATACACTGAAAATTCTCGTTTATTGTTTCAAAATGACCTAAGAAACATATTTTCATGAATGAATTTTAATATTGCGATCAACAGACCAATATGATAGCTTTTGATTGCAGTACACACATTAATTCATGAATAAAAGGTGACATATGTTCTTTTTAAAAGTTAAGCGTCATTTCTGCCATTTCTTTCCCCTATGGGCCGATGTGAGCAGTGAGAAGTGAAAAGTGAGACGTGAGAAGTGCGAAGTGAGGAGTGAAAAGTAAGAAGTAAGAAATGAAAAATGAGAAATGAAAAATCACCAGATGATCCGAAATGAAAACAAAATGTTTTTCCAAATTTAATCTAGACTATCCTTTGAAAAGAGCTGAAATTTTTTGCTAATATTTTCAAATGGATATAATAGAAAAACGACGCATCCCACAAAAAGTGTTGTATGGGTGACCATCGCAAAATCAGTCAAACTTTCTAGTGAAAATATCGGAAACAATCCAAATTGAGCCCTACACTGAAAAAATCAGTTTAAAAATTTTAAAGTCGATTTGCGAAAAAACGCCCTTTTATTTAAATGAAATTTTGTCTCAAGATAGGTGATTATGTTCCCTACCAACCGTCCATACATCGCAAGCTGGGCACTCTTAAGGAAAAAAGTTTTCTAACAAAAACTTTTTCTTGTCGGAATTATTTTCAGTGTATTTTCATCTGAAATTAAACCAATGAAAGCCATCGTTATAGAACCCCAAGCAAATCTATTTTTATGATACATTGTCTAATTTAGCCACTAAATATAGTTTGTTTTTAAATTAAGAGTAATATTAAGAAGGGGTTTATATCTTCAAAAAAAATATTATATTCCATTATTAGCTTCTTTAGTTGCGACCAGTTACGACCAAAAAATTGTACTCTGCCTGACTGTACAGGAATACTTAATATGAGTATTTTATGTATACATATGTTAAATCCACCCTTAAAGACACTGAAGAAAAATCAATTCCGTTAAGAAAAAGTTTTTGTTAGAAAAACTTTTTTCCTTAAAAGTGTCCAGCTTGCGATGTATGGACGGCTGGTAGGGAACATAATCACCTATCTTGAGACAAAATTTCGTCCATATCAAAAAGGGCGTTTTTTGCAAATCGACTTTTAATTTTTAAATCGATTTTTTTAGTGTAGGGTTCAATTTTGAGTTTTTCAAAAGTTTTATTAGAAAGTTTGACTGATTTTGCGATAGTCACCCATACAACACTTTTTGTAGGAAGGGTCGTTTTCGATTATATCCATTTGAAAAAATCAGTAAAAACAAGTTTGACCCTTTTCAAAAGATAGTCTGAATCAAATTTGAATAAACTAAGTATGCACTTTACTTTTAACTGCGCTTCTTAAATCAAGACAAAATTTTCAAAACGACTTATCTGCTTTTGTAAACAAAGATTCAAACGACGATTTGACGAATCTGATAGCTCTCCCATGCAAATCAGCACCATCAACAGGTAGCGGAATCCTTCACCTAACTATTGATGGTGTTGGTTTGCGTGGAAGAGCTATCAGATTCGTCAAATCGTCGTTTGAATCTTTGTTTACAAATGCAGATAAGTCGTTTTGAAAATTTTGTCTTGAAATATTGACCAATAAATTTACAAAAAGTCAACATAAACAATCAGAACACTTGCAAGTTCCCAAAAAGTTCTATTTTGGCTTTACGCATTTTATTACATTACCCGCTTAACTTTTCAAAAGGACCTAAGTAAATTTTTTTCATGAATTCTCGCTTAACTTTTCAAAAGGACGTAAGTAACATTTTTTTTCATGAATTAATTTGAATACTGCAATCAATATTGTGATTCTCGAGATATTATAGCATTTTGCTCATTCACCTCTGCCTCGCTTGGTTGTGCGCCGCTAAGGTATTGTGTCATATTATGGTACTTTACTCAATTTAAGTGTAGAATATTACATCACAAATTAAACATAATTGCACTACTAATATCCACTTAAACAATATCCCGAACGCAACACAGGCGAAAGAAAAGCAAAAAACTACTAAACCTCGAACAATTTCACTTAAAAATATCTTTTCGTAAAGGGACGACAATATGCTACATACCTTACAAGCGAATGTGGAAAAGCTTACCGAAAGCTCACATCTATTTGACATTGGTTTATTTACTTTTTGCATGGCGCACAACTCGGCGCATGGGACCCGGCGCGTAAAGCCCCAAACGCAATACAACGGAACGGCGACGGAAACGGAAAATTTGACAGTTAGCCCATATATTTTCTGTCAAATTAGCCGTTTCCGTCGCCGTTCTGTTGTATTGCATTTGGGGCTTAACTGGTGAGCCAGTATGCTAATTTTAGAAAAGAATCGCAATAGCTTTCATGTTGTTCTGTTGATTGCAGTACTCAAATTAATTCATGAAAAAAATGTTACTTTTTTCCTGTTGCGGCGACAAGCGAGATCTACACTGTAAACCCAGGAATACTCTTTAAAGAGTAAAAAATGAACATTTTTCGCCGATATATGGAGCTGTCAAAATAATGGGTAATTTATTTTGACAATAATGCGTATTTTATGCCCATTTCCATGTTCCATGTTTTTACTCATTAATGAGTGAAAAACAAGTTCAGTTTCAAACAAACGATGGAAAAAGCTGTTGGCGGAAGAATGGTAAAAGTTTTTGTTTTTCTATTAATAATTGAAATATTTAAATAAATTATATCTATTTCAGTTCACAAAGGCTGTCAAGAACCAGGAGTTTGAGCCTTTTATGTACACATGCCTCATAACCCGAATGGATTGGGGTAGACCCCGTTGCAAGTATGTACCAAGCGATTCGGACTGCTGCGGAACATCCACCGGCACTTATAAAACACTCCGTGATAGGATCAATATGTTGCTTACATTCGGTTCCAAATCTGGAGATCCTGTGCGGTGCTTATTTGTTTAGTCACCCGGCTACTTTTTCAAGGTAATTGTGATACTCTCAGTTATCGCTTTTCTAATCTAACTGATTATTTCCTGTATGTTATAGCAATCGAATAACGTCGGGAATAACCTTCGCACTGACCACAACTGTCTGGAATAACCGTCGAGACAGCCGCTGGGAGTACTTTGACTGCCGGTGGTAGAACCGGGAAGAGAGAAGCTTCATAAAGAAAATTTGGTCTTAAAATTTGAAAAAATCCAGTGTGGGACTCGGAGCCCGGTAACCATATTATTACTACTATTAAAATATGCTTAAATAAAGATTATTCCATGCACCCTATGTAAATGAGTCGCTTATTTTAATATTACATAATACTTAAATGAAATTATAAATGATTTTTTGTTTATCAACAAGAGTAAAAAGTACCCATTCTCGGCAGCTCGACGTTTTGAATAATGAGTAAAATTTACTCCTCAATTTGACGTATAGGCCTTTTACTCATTAATGAGTAAACGCTGTTTACTCTTTTAATGAGTTGAACTATTTAACTTCATAATGGGTATTTTTTTACCCATTAAAGAGTACTTTGGTGGCACAGTGTATAGTACAGCAGAAAGTCCATTGCTGATAAACGTTCATTTCGAACAATACACCGCACATTGCTGGTTAATTTTTTTTTTTGATATATACTCTGTCTCGCTCAAACCAACAGCGAATAATCTAGCGACTACTTTAACGAACTATTTAAGGAACAGCTACTTTAACCGACCGTGTCCATTTAGCAAGTACGGTGTTGAACATAATCTGGAGATTAAAATAACACTTAATAAAGTTAAAAAAAAAACTTAGCAAGTAACCGCACAATATTGAGTAAAACAAATTAAGGGTGTAGCATTTCTGCATGCGGTGAATAAATTTCGCACCGTGTATATAACTGACAGCATGAATGTTTGTGTTGCTTCTTTCGTGCTTTATTGATGATGCTAACCTCTCAAGCAAAGTTTTCCAAAGCTTCAAATGTGGAACACGAAAACTAATGGACGAACACACACGCGCTAGAGACCCGAAGCCGATGACTTCATCCGCCTCAACACAGCTGTAAATGTTTCGTCGTTGGAAATAAAAATCGCATACCTACGTACATGCTTTCAAGACAAAATTTTCAAAACGACTTATCTGCTTTTGTAAACAAAGATTCACACGACGATTTGACGAATATGATAGCTCTCCCACGCAAACCAACACCACCAATAGGTAGGTGAAGGTTTCCGCTACCTGTTGATGGTGTTGGTTTGCGTGGGAGAGCTATCAGATTCGTCAAATCGTCGTTTGAATTTTTGTTTACAAAAGCAGATAAGTCGTTTTGAAAATTTTGTCTTGCTTTCTCGTGCGCTCGTTACGTTTGCTGCCATTTTGTTTCATGCTTTGGAAGGAAAGAAGAGGCGTGTCATTAAGGCTAACTGCACTGCAATTCTAAACTATCCAAAATGAAGTTTGAAAGTATCCAAAATAGAATACTCCCCCAACACTCCTGTTTTGGATACTTTTTTGTTTTGGTAGATGGGTTGATTTTACTATATTTCGAAGTTTACCGCCAACAATCTGTTTTGGATTATTTGATTTATATGAAAATATCCAAAACCAAGTGTTGGAACCTCAGTTGTATTTGGATGAAAATTCTGTTGTAACAAAATTCAACGATGTTTATAGTCGTTTCATGTCGAAGTGGATCGGTATTATTAAATGTTTACGGGTGAGTAGAAATTAATTATTTATTAAACAAATAAATATCTATTCTTTGCAATTTTAGAATTAAATAACATTATTGAATCGGCATGATTTTCCCGATTCAAAGCTGAAGCAACTTCCGACGAAAAACGCCAATGCCACAGCGCTATATTGAGGATGCAGCTGCTTGTTCCGTGCCAGAGGCAAATTTTTAATTTAAAATACTTGTGAGAGGTAGGAGTTTACGCTATATTCCGATTTTAGATAGTTCCTTCCTATATTACAATATTTTTTTCTTATTTTATAGATGTCAAACTTTGTTCATCGCAGCAGCAGCCGCCGCGGCACGCAGCAGCAATTTAAATAAACATATTTAATGTATATACAAAATAATGCCGACAATAAAATACAAATGAACATGTGTATATTTCCATAGATTTTAATATGCATATCCTTGGGGCATTTCGACAAAATATTAAAATCCAGGTTTCCAGTTTTTTCACCCAAAATCGACTCTTTGAGGAACAGTAAAAATCATCCAAAGCAAAGTGTTTTAAAATAACTCAAAATTAAGTACTTGCTGAAAAACTCAATTTTGAGTGGTTGCACTTAGCTGTCAAGTTGAGTGAAAATGACTTAATTTTGGATTGTTTCGGTTCTCTGTGTGCTTTTTGGTTTGCACTGAAAACCAAAACTACCCAAAAGTGGGTTGTTTGCACTCAAAACCGTGGTTTGGGCCAATAACCCAAATTTGAGTTAAATGACTTTTCTGGCACTAGGTAGTTTGCCTTTAATCCCATGCAAACAATTTACCCAAAGCTGAGTTTAATTTATCCAAAGCGGACCTTGATCAACCCAAAATAGAGAATATTGAATTTACTCAAATTTGGGTTATTGGGCTGAGCAACCTCGGTGAGGTGTTTGCATCTTGCTCTAGTTTTGATAGCAATCATGGGAAAGAAAGGAAAATCTACCCAAATTTGGGTAAATTTTTTCTGCGATATTCTCAATAGTGCGTATATTGAACTCAAAGTTTGGGTTGATTTATCTGTCCGTGTGGGTGGTTTGGTTGGTTTGGGTGGAATGATGGTGTAGTTTGAGCATACGGGTGATTTGAACATAACTTTCGTTTTCATACACCTCCTTATTTCCATATTATGCGGCTTTTTTTTTCATCTATATTTATGTGAATTGTTGGTTTCATTTTCACAAATGTACTTGTACAATTATTACACAAAGGGATGCAAAATCAATGTATGACATACAACTATGTAGTATGATTGAACTTTAATATTACATTGGTGAAAAAACACTACGTGGGAATCAGGAAAGTTGGAAACATTTTTTATTAGCTTTATTAAGGAGACTTGCAGAGTTGGAAACATACCGTCGTGCGGGGCTTCTTTTGATTCCGGGGGCTACTTTGGATTTTTGATTTTTTGAAAAAAATAAACGGAAAAAATACCAAATTTGAAACAGAAAGTTGGCATCCAACTATCAACAAGACACCCGATTGGTGATAATGACAATTTTATAGTTATTTTCGTAATAATTCTTGTTTTAAAATGTCCAAAGTAGCCCCTGAATTTTCAAAAGAAGCCCCGCACGACGGTATCGAATTTTAATCCATATGTATTTTTCAAAACGCGCCGTTACGCTAATCATTGTATTTACTATCGCTAATCATTGTACTACCGCACGATCGCATATTTGTAACATATGCATTTTTCCTTTCTCGTACAACAAAGTTGTACCGAAAGACTATATGATTGCTAAAAAACTTGATAGAAGGCCCGGAGACCCATAGTGTTATATACCGATCGACTCAGCTCGACAAACTGAGGTGACGTCTGTTTTTTTGTGTATGTGTGTGTATGTGTACAAATTTTGTAGGCACACTTTTTAGAACTTAGAATTATCCGATTTACTCGCAACAAGTTGCATTCGACGGGGAATTGTTTGCTATTGGAAATGGGCCCGATCATTGCTTTTTGGAATTATTGAAAAATCATTGTTTTTCCCCAAAGGTCCCCCTTGAAAATTCAAAGAACATTTTTTTTTAATGGTGGCAAGGCAAAAATATTAAAAATGATCGAAAAAATGTGATCTATTCCCCCAAAGAGCTTTTTTGACCTTTCTAATGTGATTTTTTCAATATATTTTATAATGCACGAGAAAGGCATCATCACTGCTAGGTGGATTAATCTGGGTTTTTTTCCTGATTTTTGTGAATTTTGAAATGAGCTCAGTTCTTCACTTTAAATATCAAATATTGACACTTGTAGAAATGGTTATATTTGTCTCATTTAAGTTATTTATTTTTATTGAAATAGGACAACTTGTGACAACAGTTAGCCCATATATTTCTGTCAAATTTGCTCTTTCCGATGCAGTTCCGCTAACATTGTTTTGGGGCTTTATTCGGCGCGGAAAAGAATCAGTTTTATAAGTTTTATTACGGATGAATTTTTTATGCCTTCGACATTTTAGGCATATTGTTCAAGCCAATATTTCAGGTTAAATTCAATGCCTAAGTGAATACTTCGATGATTACTAATGGCTTCCTGTGCTAAAATGTGTTAAGCTAACTTGTTAGAAAACATGTTGGTGAGTGTTGCAGATGGTCATAACGATGCGATATCCAAGCTGCGCATAATGCTTCCTGACGTTGAAGTTCATTTTTCGGTGAACCGTTAATAAGTATTTTTAACTCCGTATCCGAGATCGGCCAATTAAAAGATCATCTTTGTTGGCCTCAATATATTCTGAAGTCTGAACAAGCTCATGTTTACAATGCTTACATTTTATTTTTCCAATAAACTGTTTTGAACGTGGATTGCTGAATAAATCAATGATTGAAGCGAAAAGTCATCAACAACAGTGGCGGACGCAAGCGTTTCAACAACCGGAATATTGGCATCGTTTTTATCTTCTATCGTAGTCGTGTAGTATTTTTGTCGCAACAGGATTACCACCCACTTTTATTTTAGATATTATACTTCGAAAACTCAATACAAAAAAATGAAATCAAATTAGTTTTGCTTAAATTTAGTTCAATTAATGGTTCCAATTATCTCTAGGCCTTTTTGTACTGCACCTCTTGCCCGTGGTTTGGCATCAACAAAAGACGAAACAAAAATATATTTTCCCTTACAACAAAACCGTGTCGGCGATGCAGTATGGCCCGTTGTTTACGTTGTGTGGCGCCATCTGCTATTTTACAAGTGCACGGTTAGATGACTTTACCCATTAAGGACATAGTTGGAAGAGTTCCACGATGGCAGTCAATATGGCACCGGACCTCCCACGGGTCAACCTCGCACCTCCCGCACTCCTCTCCCACGAACATTCGAATGCATCGAACAGCATCGAACATAGTATAATATTCAAATTACTAACCTGTCCACAGCATATTTATTCACTTCCCGTGATAATGAACATGTTTCTTCAAAGAGTCCTTTGAATTTCGGCTCGAATTTTATCGAAAATCAGCAGTTTCGTGCCAATTTAATAGTCGTTCGCGATTCGGTGGGCTTATCACTGCAATTCACTTCTTCTCAAAGGGCATAGAAAAATCTAGTTTTTACTCACTTCTCCGCACATGAGCAGCCCGAAATGTTGATAGAATGCAAATTAAACATCATTTTTTGATATAAGTCACTAGTTTGACCCGAAAACCTAATATAAACTGCTATTTTTGCCCGAAAAAACGATTAAAAACTAACCGCGGAGCGAATGTAAACACCGGCAGCTGCAGCAGCAAACTAATGCATAGGGTGGTTCAAAAAATGATTTTGCTCCGCCGCGCTCAGTCGATTATGATTCATAATTTGGGTGTCATCCGATGGTTTGGGTTGGTTTGAATAGAGGCTTACCGTGCACAGGTCGTTTCAGGTTTGTATGACAGTTGATATGGCGAGGTTGAATTTTGCATTATTTCGATTGTGGCACTCCGTCATTGGGCGCTGGCGAGGGGGAGACCATATGGCTGGATGAAATATTCAAGAGCTTTAATTCCATAGACTGTGGACATTGAATGGTGGTTTAAATGGTTGGGAGTCGATTTTAATCGAAGTTGCGAATCTTTAGCATGATAATTAGGCTTATTTCTTGCGTTACATAATCAATGGATCTTTCCTGCGGTGCGGTTTTCGTTCAGTGAAGTCTCCGGAATGGTGCTTTAAGCTATGTGGATTATCTTTTCGCCAGCGTTTAGAGGGAAAGCCAGTGTAATGAAAAGTTTAGTTTCTCATTCTAGTTTTCATACAAACTTGAACCGGGTAGTGGTCAACCAGTTTTTGTTCAAATCGGTTTTTGGAGGACACTCGGAGCATGGGACGGAATCGAGTGAGCGTGGTGGAGCTGGGTCGTTTTTTGAACCACCCTACTAATATTCTTTGTTTTTTTTAAATACGACACCAATACTACTATAGTATATGACAGTTTTTATTGTACCAATACTTTCAAAGCTTTGTTTTGGTACTCAACCCACCTTCACCTTAATGGGTACTATGTTATTGTTGATATTATTCCGTAGACCTGTGCGCCGGTCATATCATCGGCGGCGGCGGCGTGGTGGTCACTTTTGCCCCGGCGGCGGCGGCGTCACGGCGGCGCGCCGTTGACTTTTATCGGCGGCGGCGGCGGCGGCGTGAACCGGCGTGGATGAAAAAATCAATGGCTGAAAAAATCAATTTTACCGTGGATTTTTGGATAACGGGGTTTGATTCACACGGTAGGAATCGCCCGTATAAAAACCGACTTCAGTGGATTAAAATTGCAATATTCTGCGTTTGCCAATCATCAAACAGCACATTCAAAATAGTCAATTGCCGGCGATTTTGATCTCAAAATAACCGAAAAAAGTTTCAGAAAAAATCTAATATTTTCCTGAAATTAGCCTAAATATGCCAACAAAGCGCTTGGTGGAGTTTCTGAAAGAATTTCTGGAGGAAACTATGATTTTTTTTAATTCCTACTGGCATTTCTCAGTAAATTTCATTAGGAATTCCTTCGTAAAATCCTATGACAATGTCTGCAGAATTTTTCTATTTTATAAAGAATAATCCATTCAGGTTCTCTTTGGGAAATTCCTTTAGTAAAACATAAAATATATTCATTCGGAAATTTATTAAAGAATGAACTATTTTCTGATGGAATTCCTAAGAGAATTTTCTAAAGGACTTTAAAAAGAAAATTCCTGAAGTAGTGTTGGAAAGTGTAGTAGGAATTCCTAACAGTATTTCCAAAATGCATCAGCGGCTGCTTCCGCATCTTCCTCGATTGCACATCCCAGAGCCAACGTCATGTTCCAGGTTCTCTGCAAGTTCTTTTGCTGGTCTCTTCCTGCATACGCACTACATGTCCAACAAACTGTAATCTGCCTTGTCTGCATTTTTGTATACTTTGTTTATCTCGTGGTTCATTCATTCGTCTGCTCCATTTACCATTTTCCACCACGCTGCCAAGTATTGAGCACAGTATTTTCAACTCAAACACTTTGAGAATTTGATAATCTGCATCTTTTAACGTCCATGATTCATGGCCGTACAGGACGACTGGACGAATCAACTGTAGGTAGTCTGTAGGTAGCTTCATGAAGTTACAAAAGAATTTTCTGGAGGAATTTTTAAAGGATTCTATATTAAATTGCTTAGAGTAGTTTTGGAAGAATTCCTATAGGAATTTCAGGAACAATTATTTTCAATGAACTTGCTAAGGAACTCCGAAGGAATATCAAATTGATTTTCAAAGAAATTCCAAAGCAAAATTCCGAAGCTGACAGAAATTTCGGAAGTAATCCGTTAATAAATTTCTGAAGGAGTTTTTGAAGATTTTTTTTTTGAATTTTGAAACAATTTCCTAAGGAACTCCTAAAACATTCTCTGTAGATATTTCAAAAAGAAGGATTTTCAGAAGGTATATCCGAATTTCTGAACGAAGTCTTGACGGAATGTCCAAAGGAATTTTCGGAGATATCTAAGACTGTCAGAAATTTCTTCAGGAGTTACTTTGAAAAAAAACCTTCAGGGACTTCTACGAATATTCCTTCAGGGACTTGTTCAGGAATTCTTAAGGAAATTTCGTCCTAGAACTTTTCAAGGAATTCCAAAAGAGTTCTTAGAAGAATTTCTTGAGGAATTTTCGGGAAAACACCTTAGCGATTTTCCCAAGGTTTTCTTAAACAAATTTCTGAAGGAGCTTTTTCCGAACTAATTCCTTAGAGAAATTTCAGAACATAGCTGAGAGAATTTTCGAAAGATATTCTGGAATTCGTTTTCGGAGGAGTTTTTGTAGAACTTCTTGAGGTAATATCCGGAAATTCCTTCGAATATTCCTTCAGAAATTCCTCTAGGGGTTGTCCATAAACCACGTAGACTCTTGAGGGGGAGGGGGTAAAAAAAAGTCTACGTTAGTCTACGAAGGGGGCCGGGGTATACAAAAAGTCTACGTAGACTCCTGTATTTTTTTTTTCGGGAAACATTTCATACATCTGCTTTGTGCAAAGTTCACTTGTTTGATTTTTTTTTTCGATTTTTTCGCTTTTTTTGCAAGATTTTACCGAAATAATCTCTCGAATCTCTTATGGATTTCACTGAAGTAATAGTCTGAACTACGGCTTAAAAATATCATGATATCAACAGCAAATTCTTCTGTGTTGAGCAGGAAAATTCTCCAAAGTATTCTATAAAAAAATTCGAAAAAAATTCAAAATTTCCACTTGGATTACATTGATTACATTGTAGATTCTTCTAAAATATCATTTGATTGTCGGCAGGAACTTCTTTAGAAACTACAAGTGATTCTTTACAATTTACACTGGGAATTATGTCGAACTTCGACAAAAATTATTAAGAATTTACAAAGGAAGCATTTTGGAATATCCAAGAAGAAGTCTTTGGATTTTCCAAAAAACATTCTTTGGAACTTGTAAGGTGAATTCTCCGAAATTTCCGTGAGAAATTCTTCAGAATTTCCACTGAAGATTTTCTGGGAAGTTCCCGGAAAATTTTTCCTAATTTCTGAAATTCTTGGAATTTTCTCGAGCAATTCTTTGGACATACACATAAGCGAAATTCTTCGAAATTTAACGGCAATTTCTTCGGCAGTTCTAATGAAAATTCTTTGGAATTATCGATGGAAAAGGAAATTGTTGAAAACTTTCACGAGAAATTATTTGAATTTCCACCAAAAACTCTTTGAGTGTTCACAAAAAAGTTATTGCAATTCTTGTAAGAAAGCATTTGTAATTTTCATGAAAATTTATTCTATTTTTTACGATAAATTCATCACAAATTCAACTGAAATCCTTCATAATTTTCACAGAAAATTATCTGGAAAACTCTTCGGAATGTCCATAGGATATTTTTAAATTTCTTCAGGAAATCGCTCCTACTTTGCAAGAGAAATGTCAAAATATCGTAGGAAACCTTTAGCATGGTTTCTACGGGAAATAATTCAAAATTTTCACGGAAAATTACTCGACAATTACAGAAAAAATTCTGAAAAATGTCGGAATTATCACGGAGAATTCTTTGGCGTATTACCTGGAAACTTTGAAGGTTATCAATCGGGAAATTCTACGGAGTTTACAAACGACAAACTTTTTGGAATGTTGACTTGACGTTCTCGGAATTTCAACTCGAAATTTTTCGAAATTCTGAAAATTCTTGGGTTTTCTACAAATTCTAACCGACATGAAGAATTAAAATTCAGATGCGTAATAGATTTTAAGCAGTGGCGCGCCTATGCAAATGCCGGTGGCGGTGGCGCACACCTCTAGGAGGAATCAAATCCAACAGAAATTAAATTAATTGGCTTCGAGATTTGGTTTCAGGAGCTATGGACAGAGGATTGAATTTGATTTCGTTTTGAATTTTTAATTGATATTGAGTTGGATTTTGTTCAGTTTGATTTTGTTAGGTTTAAAAATATGAAGTTTACTGTAGTGTTTACAATGGATTTGTATATCTGAATTGCTGAAAACGTGGTTGATTTCCAATTTTTTTCCAATCACATATGACATTTTGTTAAATTTGGAAAAGTCTACGTAGATTTCAAGGGGCCACCACCCCTTCCCCCTAGTAGACTTTGGAAAAGTCTACTAGGGGGAAGGGGTGGTGGGTTTGAAAATGTGAAAATTCGGCCTACGTGGTTTGTGGGAAGTTGTTTAGAAATACTTTCAAAATCTCTTAAAGTAGTTCAAACGAGAATTATTTTCGAAAATTCATTCAGGCTCTCGGAATGCCTTCGGAAATACATTTAGAAATTCCTACACAAAACCCTCCAGGAATTCCTTCAAAACCTTTTCTTCAAAAATTTATTTGAGAGCTCTTCAAAAAATTTCCTTGAATAATCTAAAAAAAACTACACCAATAATTCCTTTAGATATTGCATCAGGGATTTCATTATAACTTTCTTCCAGGATATCCATTGAAAATTAATTAGATAATGAAATAGTTTTCGGTTGCTAATTGAATTTTTGAAAAAATAAAACAAATAAATTTAACAACTAACACTGAAAAAATCTGAACGTATTACTGATAGAATTTCAAAAAGAACCCATGAAGGCATTTTCGATGGAATTCCTGCAGGAAGTTCTGGAAGAATTCTCGGAGAATATTTTAAAGGAATTGCTGGAAGAAGTTCTGAAGAAATTCCTTAGGAAAATTAGGAAGAAATTCCTTATGCAATCTCTGGAAGAATTTATTTGAGGAATTCATAGAATAATTGCCGAAGAAATTCATGAGGAGGTATTCCTTTAAAAAACTGAAGAGTTGCTAAACAGTTTTTGAAGAAACTCCAAATGGAATTTATTGAGAAATTTATTAAGAAATATCCGGAGGAATCGCTAAAGAAACTTCCGAAGGAATTCCTTAACGGTTGCGGTGCTACCAATGGCGGATCGAATATGTCTCCAGCCATCTTCAAGAGACGCTGCGCCTAGCTGCTCTTCCGTTGGGAGTGCCACTTCCAGCTGCTGCGCGTATTCTTGGTCTAGTCTACTGTCTTGTAGCCGCCCAATGTTAAGCTGCGACGTCCGACTTCGACGCGAGTTGTACACCGTCGAGAGTTTTGAGCGCAGGCATACTGCAACGAGGTAGTGGTCGGATTCAATATTCGCACTGCGGTAAGTGCGGACGTTCGTGATGTCGGAGAAGAATTTACCGTCGATTAGAACGTGGTCGATTTGGTTTTCCGTTTCTTGGTTAGGTGATCTCCATGTGGCCTTGTGGATATTTTTGCGGGGAAAGAAGGTGCTTCGGACTACCATTCCGCGGGAGGCTGCGAAGTTTATGCATCGTTCGCCGTTGTCATACGATGACATTTAGAAAATTCAAATAGCCTTCTATTAGTTGCACTTACTTAGTTAAGATTGTAAAATCGTTTGGATGGAGTAAAATCAAAGAGCAGATTTTTTTGCATAGAGTATAGGACAACACTGCCAACAGATTTAGGTGCCCGACTGAATGAGGTTTTAGACGAATTCCAAAGACCATTTCAACATTTTTTGTATTATTCTACTTAGGGTCGATTTCTTCACCTCCGCTTAGGCCTTAAACCATATTTAAGCGTATGGGTGAGCACCGCTGAAGAGTTAAGCGGAGGTGAAGAAATTGGCCCTTAGTAGATAAAATCTACTAGATACCAATTCATTATCCAATGTTTGTTACCACACTGTCTTAGAGGCACCATCACTTGAGGTAGATTTGAAATTGAATTCTGACGAGTTCTACCTCAACAACATTCTAACAACAACAATCATAACACGAGTTTAATACTATTCCAATCAATTCCATCACGTTGTATTGTCTTACAAATACGTATTTCGTCTCTGTAAGGCCATCTTCAGTGTCTCTTATTTTACTCGACTCGACTCAAGTTAATTGATTTTTTTATTGCGATTAGTCATCGGCGTGGCAAAATTATGATCGGCGGCGCGCCGACCCAAAATCGCCGGCGGCGGCGGCGTGAGTAAAACCACCGGCGGCGGCGGCGCGGCGCGGCGGCGCACAGGTCTATTCCAGAGGAGCGACATCCAATTTTTTTACTATGGATTTTGACAGGTTTGCTTGTTCGTTCTTTTTTGGGGGATAAATTTATCCCCCAGTGTCAAATTACCCCAATACTAATTTATTTTGCAATAGTATGTGAGTGAATTTTGAATGTTTACGTTTTTACAGGAGAATATGATGCAAAACGCTCATACCACTCAATAATGCAACATGATACAATCATAAAAAAATAGAAAAAAAATTAACGAATTATCAATTAAAACAATTTTACACCCGATTCCATGCTTCAAACTTAAGAATGTTCAACTTATTTGTTCAATTATTTGGAATGCTAGTTGCACAAGGTACTGTCTATGCATTTGTTCGTTTTATATCATTTTCACCCTCGCAATTGTTTATGTTGCATTCGCAGTGCATTCGTATTGGTGATTCAGAAAAGATGTGACGTAGCTTGTCATCCCCGTGTATTATTCCCACCGTGAAAAATTCACCCATTTTCTTTAAAAAGCGCCACTACCCATTAAAATGAGTAGGGGTCTGTTCAAATATTACGTAACGCAATAGGGGGTGGGGGGTTGTTTTATTTTTGTTACGATTTGTTACGCAAAATATAGGGGTGGGGGTTCTTTGAGAAATTGTTACGCGTAACAACTGAGAAAAAATATTTAAATTTTTCAAAAAATAGTCTTCAAAATAGCATAAAATACACAAAAAATAATAATTCATTGTATCGCGGTACAAATTCTACCAAAAACAAGATTTAAAAAAAAAGTATTTGTTACGCGTTACGCATAGGGGTGGGGGTAGTTCTAAATTTTGTTACAGCTTGTTACGAGGGGGTGGGGGGTTCCTTAAAACAACGTTTTTCGCGTTACGTAATATTTGAACAGACCCTAGTGGCACTTTTTCAAGAAAATGGGTGAATTTTTCACGGTGGGAATAATATCAACAATAACATAGTACCCATTAATGGGTAAAGTCATCTAACCGTGTGGGTACGCGAAACTAAGGCTTTCTGTCATCTTGTGGGGGAGTTGATGCGGAATTTGTTGGAATTTTTGGGTTAGGTTCGAGGGGCAGAGGGTCGACTTGATTAACGAGCTGCTCATGTGATAGACTGCTCACAGCTGCTCACAGATAGGAGAAAGCAACTGCTAAAATTTCTTATTGGATAGGTAACGAGCTTTTATTTTCATTCAAATCTAATTTTAGCAGTTACTACTATCTGCAGAAAGACCAGACCAGACCACATTGGATATAGGGTTACTGCTCCTGGACTTCATCTCATAGCTCCGATATTGGTCCTACGAAAAACAAAGCAATGAAAAGGTATTTGATTTGTTTATTATTTTTGTGATTTTTTTCAGCAGTGAGCATGCATGTTGGCAAAAAGAAGCGACGAAGTTGGTGCCGTATTTCTTTGTTTCGCGATGAGATGAATATTGTACAGTGAGATTGAAATCGGAACAGTTCCCCTACAATGTTTAGAAATCTGTCAGCCAGCGGAAGAATGCCACTCCTCGAATGCATAAACATACACCATATATGAACTCTCGTACAACAGGGCATGGACTCTCGAAAATGAGCATGGTCTTCTGAAACAATCTGAAGCATTGGATAATTTCCGGAAACTTTCTTCACTTCATCAGAAGTTTTCTATTTGATCAACTCGAACCTGACATAGCCACGATCCTGAAGGAGGAGGCTGGTGTCCCCCAAAGTTCGATTATCACAGTAAACCTTTTCCTGTTGGCAACGGAAGAAGTGTTCGCCAGGCTTCCCAAGAGGATATCCATCCTGGTGTATGATGACGACATACTCCAAATCGTGGTCGGTATCCCAGGTCGGCTAGAAAAGACTTCTATACACTACACAGGTCTCTTCGGCATTATTATGAGAAAATAATAAAATAATTGAATTATTTCAATTATATTTCATCTAACTCTATGGCCATCATGGAAACTTGAAGTTGCAAAAAGTGTTTAATACGACCTAAACATCCACTGTGATAATTTTCTTTTCCGTAACGAAATCTTTAAATGTATTCATCATCATAAATCAGGAAGATTTTTATGGGAATCTTTTATCATTCTATTCTCGCCCCATTATTGGAAACGAGAATTACCATTCAAATGGCAATAAAACCATAAACCAAGCTTCTATCAACGACCAAATGCATTCCGAATCTCCCAGAAAACGAATGTATCCAATTCAGACTGACATTCTTCAACTTTCAAGTCACACAGCGGTGGTAAGATAGGGAGGGTGGGGGCATCAATCTTAGTTTGGCGCACAGCATTTTCCATCAACGTCATCAAAGATATGTTGGAAAATGCTTTCTTCGACACTTTTGCCAGCTAAAGCGCAAACACTCAAGCTCGGTGGAAGAATGGGAGCTGCTTCGCTCTAGCCTATAGATCCACTGTGGAAAAGAAAAACCAGATTGGCTCCCTTTGTCAGACAGTCAGTCAGTGAGTCAGCAGTGTGGAGGAAAATCCCCTAACAAGTAACGTTAAAAATGAAACGAAATAAAAAACGCCTTGACACATGCCATCACATCACACACAATCCACCCTGCCAGAAGGAGAGTGAAAGGCTTATTGGCAGCTGCTGATGGTGCATAGTACCTACACAGCTTCCGGGGACAACAAATGACCATCACGATTCATGGCGCGACGGCCACCCTTCCGGGGGTGGAAAAACGGATTGAACAATGTGTTTGTAGGTTTGGTTAGTCGTAGGTGGTGCGCGTTTTTCTGTTGCCGCAGCCGCCGGCGGCGCTGTCAGTATGTTGGATTACAAAAAATGTCAGAAAATCAGATCGGATAGTTTTCAAAGCTGATGGTCAGCAATATCTTTCCATAACCCGTTATGACAGGGACATATGCTCTCAATGTGGGGGCGGAAATCACAAAAATATATAGATAGCAATAAGGTTTTTTTTGTGTCCTTGGGAAAGAGGACCTGTTTGAAATGAGCATTTTCGTACACCCAACAAGCGACTGTTAAATTTTATAAACATATAAGCTTACAAACAAATATTGTAAGAAAAAAATCATTCATTATTTGTATAAGAATCTAGCATTTTCGCATATGCCCAGTTCTTACACGGGTTTTGATAGGTTCCTGTACAGAATTGTTAGAAAATCTAACTATCACCGGTTGGGTGTATGAACTTTTTTTTCCTCATTTAGCAATTGGTACAAGGCTGAGCCATTCCATGAGTGAGTAGCGTCCATCCGGTTCGCAACCATAGATCAATTTCCAAACTAATTATCGTTATGTGGATAAGACAGGATGGGCAATTCAAAAAGGTAACTCTGTCTTTACTTACCTGGGGTCTTATTGTTTGTGTAAACTTGTGTAGCTATCTATTTTGTAACATTTTATTACGAAAACTACTAAACTACTTTATTATAAAAACGTGGACTTCACAGTATCCCCGCTCCCCTTACGTGGTATATGAATCGCCCAGACATGGTCCGATATGACCGTTCCGCCCCATGGGGACCCGAACATGGGGACCCGAAAAAGCGGATGGATGTATGCATAATAATGTTCATAGTAGACCTGTGCGCCGAAGTATTTGTGAACGGCGGCGGCGTAAGGCCATTTTTACACCGGCGGCGGCGGCGTCGGCGGCGTCACGCCGTAAGTAATGTTCGGCGGTGGCGGCGGCGGCGTGAATCGGCGTGAAGAATTTTGAGCTGAGAAAAATACACATAGCAAGGCATTTCATGCATTTTATGAATTTTAGGGTTTTTTGTACAATTGCTAGTCTCAGTCAGACTGATGGGGGAACAATCTAATAGGGAACATTGTATCTCCACAGTAAAAGTTTGCATTACATCCTCCACTAGGACATTTCCGCACCACAGCACATGAGTTCATTGGAAAGTACTTCGGATATAAATCCAGAAATTCATGTGGAAATTCCTCAAGATATTCCTCAGAAAATTCGAGAAAGGAATTCTAAGAATTAATTTAAAATTTCCCTAATGAATTTCTTCAGAACTTCCACCAAGAATTCACTTGAAAATTTATTAGGGTATTTCTTTGGAAATTCTTTCCGAAATTTCTTCAAAAGTTCCGTCAAGAATTTCCTTCTACTTGAGGGTTTTCTTCGGAAATTCTCCTACGGAGTCTTTTGGGAATTTCTTCAGTTATTCATTCGAAACCATTTTTAGGGATTCCTTTAAGAATTAGATACCCATGGAAAATCCTTCAAGAAGTTCTACGAGAATACCTACGGACACTGTTTTAGGAATACATTCGAAAATCCATTTGAGAGAAATCCTTCAGAAATTTCTAATAGAAAATCTTTCAATAATTCCTCAAAACATTTCTTCGGAAACTCTAGGAAGATATTTTTGGTATTCTTTAGAAATTTCCCTCTGGAATTCATTTGAAAAAAAAATTCAGGACTTCTTTTCAAATTTCTTATAGGAATTCCTTGGGATATTCCTTTAGCAACTCTCCTAGAAATTCCTGTAGACCTTCGAAAATTTCCTTTAAAATTACTTTAAGAATTATTTCGGGAATCTCTTCAGAATTTCTATTGCGAAATCTTCGGAAATTTTGTTTGTAAATTCCTTCATTTTTTTTAAACGCTTTTAAGTGTTTTTTTATTTGAAAATAAGTTTAACTCTCAAATACCTTTAGAATTTCTCCAAATTCGAATTCTTTCCTAAACTATTCCTGCAGTTATTTTATATGGTTTACTGAAGTAATTTTCTAAAGACTTCCTGGAGGAAGTTCCAAAAGAATTTCTGAAAATATTTCAAATCCCTTTCCGGAGGGGTTTCTGAAGGAATCCCTGGATAAATGTCCAAATTAATTCTTGGTGGCTTTTCTAAAGAGATTTTCGGAGAAATTCCTGAAGAAATTTTCGACTCAATTGTTGAAGAAATAATTGAAAAAGAACCTTAAAATATTTTCGAACAGAATTTTAAAATGAGTTATATAAATATTTTCGAACAGAATTTTAAAATGAGTTTCTGAAGGAATATTCGAAGGAATTCTGAAAGTAACTTACGAAGGAATTTTAAATGGATTTGCCAAACAGCTATTGGAATTTTCATAGAAATTCCTTTATTTCTCCAAAATTTCTTCAAAAACCCAGACAGTAGTAAAACAAATTCAGTTTTGACTCTAGAATCAAAATTACATGCCAAGAAAAACTCCCAAAATATCGAGATTGCAGGGCTAATAGCGACCAATGTCGTTCAAAATAGTGACTTTAGTGACCAATGCTGATAAAAAAAGAGACCAAATAGTGACTTTCAGTTCCAGAAAGAGTGACCAAATAGTCACTTTCAGTTGAAGTGACAAAAAATTGACTTTTATGTGGCAATGGTACATATTTAATTATTTTTCAGACATAGAATTATTTCGACTCATCACGTTTATAAGTCTGTGGTCGGAATCTCTGTCGTTAACTTTCTTTATAAAACTTGTAAAAATGCATCCCACTTTAAAGTATATTCATAAAGGGAACTGTTCCGTTGTCCATTTCACTAAACATATATTCATCTCATCGCGAAACAAACAAATACAGCACAATCTTCATTGTATCTTTTCACAAACATGTATGCTCACTGTTTAAAAAATTCCAAGAATAAGGATTGACTAACTAATTGACTTCATTTTCATTGCTTTGTTTTTTTTGGGATGAACTATATGATGAAGTCGAGGAGCAGTAAATCTACATTATGAAATCATGAATTTTATGAACATAAATGGACAACTTACTAGTAAGCATAATAAGAAAGTGTCCGAGGAAAAATATACAATTCCGATAAAATAAAACTACGCGCGCATGTTTCCTACAAGCGTTCTCAGACTAGTTTTTACGCGGGTCAAATTCAACATAAGTTTACAAAGTTTTCGGGAAATACCAATCACCTGCGTAAAAAACGACTCCATTGTACGAAACATGTTAGTTAACTGGGTAAACAATTGAGTGGGTCAGAAGCAAAAAGGTGTAAGTGACATTTTGGTCAACTTTGACTTGACTATAGCAAAAAATGCTTTGGTTTTAGAACTTTGCGTCAATATATTGATATACTTAGTAGGGTATTTGTAAAAAAATTAAAAATTCCCAGTATATTAGTTATACGATTTGTATGGAAAAATATTGAAAAACTTAACAGTCATTTTTCTCAAAACTAAGTTTTTGTCACTTACACCCTGTGGTAACCAAACTAAAATTTAAAACTAGCCGAAACAACGAATTGATTCGGCCGAACTAAAAACTATGCTGAGTGGAAAACACTCAGCACACGTGCGTCTGTCGTCGCCAAGATCCGTCGCAAGAAGAACGATGAACGATTTCTCGCACGCTCTCGTCGGCCTCCTTCGTTTTCGTCGAAGCTCTCGCCAAAACGAACAAACGGTTCAAGCTGTCATTTTTCACAACATTCGATGAAACTGTTTGATCGACTACACTTATAACAAAATATACTTATTATTTATCAAAACTGTACCAAATATGAAAGAACGATAAGAAATTCAAATTACTGTTCTAATTTTTTTACAATCTAAATCATATCCACCACATTCGCTTTCTTCTGTACTCTCATGCAAATCCAATCCACATCCAATTCAAATAAATTCCAAATCCATCTAAATCTTATTCAAATCCCAACAAAATGCAATCTACTTGCAATCCAAATCCTTTCAAAAAATTAATCAAATCCAATCTGACTCAAATCTAAATACAATCCAAATCCAATCCTTATCGAATTTAAATTCGATCAATTCAGTCCAGATCCAATCTAAATTAAATTTAAATCAAATTCAATTGAAATCCAGGCCAAAACCCAATCCAAATCCAAATCAAAACTAATACAACTCAAATCCAATCTAAATATATTCCAAAAACAAATCCAAATTTAGCATCCACTGCACATCCAATCCAACTCAAATATATTCCAAAAACAAATCCGAATGTAACCCTTTTCAAATCCAATCCAGTCCAAAAACCAATCCAAATCCAATTCAAAATAAATCCAAATTCATTCGAAAAACCAATCCGAATTATATCCGAATCCAATCGAATACGACTCCCAATTCAGTCCAAAATCGTTACTAAAACCAATCCGAATTCATTCCAAATCATATCCGAATCCAAATCCAAAACGACTCAGTCCAAATCCAATGCAAATCTAATCCATATTTAATCTAAATCCAAATACAATACAAATCGAATCAAATATAAATTCAGTTCTAAAACCAATCCAAACTGAATTCAAATCCAAATCCAAATCCAATTCAAAATCAATCCAACCCAATATAGAAGCTCAAACATAATCATACATCAGATACCTGGCGCTTTGAAAACAGCCCTGCAAATCTGTCGCCTCTATATATGTACGCATAAGAAAGTTCATTGATTTGCCTGATGCTTAACTCGGTATTTATCGCCAAAAAACTGTCATTTCAACATTGAATGCCATGAATACATTTACAATCCAAATTCAATCTGAATCCAGTCTAAAGCCCAATTCAAATCCACTGCAAATACAATCTAAATATATTCCAAAAACAATTTCAAATGTAACCCATTTCAAATCTAATCCAGTCCAAAAAACAATCCAGATCCAATTCAAAATCAATACTAATTCATTCGAAAAACCAATCTGAATTCGAATTCAATCCAAATCCAATTCAAAATCAATCCAATCCAATATATGAGCTCAAACATATTCAAACAACAGATACCTGGCGCTTTGAAAACAGCCCTGCAAATCTGTCGCCTCGATGTATGTACGTATAAGAAAGTTCATTGATTTGTCTATAACTTCATTCGGTATTAATCCCCGGAAAATTGTCGCTTCAACAATGAATTCTAACCATCCGTAAACGGAAATTGAAAACTGACGCTCTAATCGAACAACTAAATTTCTTCAGAGACCTTCCGCTCCGAAATTCATCCTCGGAGACCTGTCGCTCCGGCATAAAACAAAAAAAAACATCATGAAGAGCCATTGCTCCCATCGAACAAAAATGTTGCCTCAGAGACCTGTCGCTCTAATCGAACAACTAAATTTCTTCAGAGACCTGCCGCTCCAAAATTTATCCTCGGAGACCTGTCGCTCCGGCATAAAACAAAAAAACATCATGAAGAGCCATCGCTCCCATCGAACAAAAATGTTGCCTCAAAGACCTGTCGCTCAGGCACTAACCATCGGAGACCTGTCGCTCCGGTATTATTTCTAGAGTCCTGTCGCTCCATGATACATTAAAAAAACACATCACGGAGACCTGTCGCTCCGGAATAAGAATTTCAGATTTCTGTAACTTTTAATTCATACTTACCAACTGCGCCATGTGGTAACCAAACTAAAATTTAAAACTAGCCGAAACAACGAATTGAATCGGCCGAACTAAAAACTATGCTGAGTGGAAAACACTCAGCACACGTGCGTCTATCGTCGCCAAGATCCGTCGCAAGAAGAACGATGAACGCTTTCTCGCACGCTCTCGTCGGCCTCCTTCGTTTTCGTCGAAGCTCTCGCCAAAACGAACAAACGGTTCAAGCTGTCATTTTTCACAACATTCGATGAAACTGTTTGATCGACTACACTTATAACAAAATATACTTATTATTTATCAAAACTGTACCAAATATGAAAGAACGATAAGAAATTCAAATTACTGTTCTAATTTTTTTTACAATCTAAATCATATCCACCACACACCCCTTTTAGTTTGACCCTCAATTAAGGGTTTGCCCTCTTATGATTTCAAAAATATTAAGGAAACTCATGAGCTTCATTACTTCAAGCAAATTCAATGAATCCATGAAAACAAATGGGAATGTTTAAAAATCTTATCAAGCATTTATATTTTATCGCTAAAGACCTTTTTTTCATCATGGCCAAATATACTGAAACTAGAATTGTTTATGTTATGCATTGTATCTTGGAAAGAAAAAAACAAGCAAGAACAAAACTTTTTTATACATTTCAAAAGCTTTGTACGGCAATCGAAATTATAATTTATTTAACAAAAAAAACAACGATCTTCTCCCCGTCTCATAAAAACTGTGATATTTGCGTCGAAATTATGTTATTTTAGAATTAGTTACAGCACAGATTCTTGCCAGAGTGAAAAAAATCATTTCAAAATCTATTTTTTTTTTGTTAATGACATGTCTGAACAAGCAGTTTGTTCGGAATATCATACGGTGTATGTCAAATTCAAAATCATCAAAAATTTTAAACATTCACGATTTTTTATAATTGAGTATCCAAAATTTATGCATTTTCAGTTTCAGATGAATATCATCTGAATATATTTTTAAAAATGCACAAGTATTGATACGTAATCAATAAACCATCTCAAATTCCATTACCATTATCAAACACAGATGCAGATTTGAGTATTTTGATTCATTTTATGTTACAAAATTGATATATTTATTTGTTACAACAAATGGAAAACATGCATGTTTGCTTAAGGAATGTATTAATGACCTTTCGACCAACCCCTTGCTCACTTTCAGTTTGCTTGAAACACTGGAAAGTATATCTAAAATTGAAAATATTAATCTAAACGTAAACAGTTCAATTAATATGAAATGAAATTTAATAGTTTTTGAAAAAACTTATAAAATCAACAAATCCCTGTGGGCATTCTGTTTGCATCACTTATAGTTTATAAACTATGGCATGGAATCCTTTCAATAAATTGTTATCGAAAATCCCGTAAGAACATGAAGTCAAACGGCTGGCCAAGTTTCAAAGCGAATATTAAGTCACGAAGAAGCTAAGAGCAACTTTCAGACAAAAAAACACTTAGCGGTCATTTTTTCCGATCCGTAATTTAATTTCCACCATGAACTCTAGGAATTGGCCAAGATTAAAATAAGCCAAAAGTTTCAAAATAATTGAAAATAGTGACTTTAGTGATTTGAGCTCGAAAAAAAGAGACTTTTTAGTGACTTGCCCAAAAAAGTGACCAAGTCACAAAAAAGTGACCCGCTACCACGCCTGAGATTGCGGATATTCGATTATTCTCAAGAATTCCTTGGGAACTTACTGCAGGAGCTCCTTCGAAAATTTCTACATATTTTTTTCGTAAATACCTTTAATAATTCTTCAGAAAATGTATTCGGTAAGTCATCAAGAAACTCATTCTAGTATACATACCTTCATAAATTCCGTCAGGAATTCGATCGGCGATTTCTTCAGGAATTCCGTCAAAAAACCTCCACAAATGAAACAAATTTTTTTGAAGATTCCTAAAAAACTCTCCTACAATTAATTCTGACAGTGAGCAATTTTCAAAGGAACTTTTAAAGGAATTATCGACATGCTTAAATTTCTTAGAGAATTTCTTTGGACATTCCTCCAAGAATTCCTTTAGAATTTTCTCCAGGGATTCCTTCAGAAAATCTTCCAGACGGAGATAACCTCCGAAATTCCTCAAGACTAAGAATTTTCTTCAGGTATTCCTTCAGAACTTCCTCCAGGACTTCCTTCGGAAATTATTTCAGGAAAACCAAGAAATTGCTTTGGGAATTGTTAATCAAATTAAATCGAAACCGTTATTTTTAGAACAATTCTGGCTATTTAAGTACAAGGAGAGTGAAGGAAAAGTTCAATTTGGTAGGTCACGTACCCCATCGTGCTCCAGGTTCAGAAGCCAAGTTACCATTATTGCTTTCTGTAACCAATAAGATCTTGGGTGATCTAACATTTAACACGCCAATGCGGGTAAAAGTGACAGAGATAGAAGCAATCAAATCTAAGGTATAACAGTTATTTAATTAATGCCTGATAGGTTGCCATGGTTCGGCAGATGCAAACGATCTGCATACTGTGATTTTTGTGTTCGCTAATCATCGGCGTGAAATACGAAATTCGGCGGCGTCGAGCCAACCGGCGTATGGCGCGCCGCCGACACCTTGACCGGCGTCGGCGTACGTCAATAAGTGTCGGCGGCGGCGGCGTGGCGCGTCGGCGCACAGGTCTAGTTCATAGTTTGCAAGTGGTTTCTGAACTTAAAATAAAAAAAATCTCACAATTTTGATTCGAATAAAACAATATTTGTAATATTTGCTTCGCTGAAAAAGAATCTTTACTTTACCCCACTTCCGAAATGATAAGTCTAACAAAAGGCTGCGAGCGTTATCACATAATAAGAGAGCTAAGCTAACAGGAATTATGAAATTAATTACCGTGCTAGTACTGGAGAGATATCCCAGCGTCCGGATGTCGATGATATCCATGTCCATTCTGGAAACCGTCCGCCGGCTGGAAAATAAGCGAAATCTTTCACTAATCCGCACAGTTCAACTCGCCCAATCCAATGATTCCGTACCAGCTGTTGTTGATGATGATGGTGATGATGTGAAAGCTCACCCAAAGTTGATGCGAACCCTGTTCGTTCGTTTGCCTTCACAAAAAAAGTTTTCGCACTTTTCCTTTAGGATTTTTTCCAACACACAAAGACCAAACTTCACCGGGTGCTACCCGCCCGGGCTAGTGAAGCGAAAAAAATGCACCCAAACAAAGTGCCAGTTACACAACTTGAGCCAATCTTCCGCACTGTCGAACGCACACAAAAGCGTCCATCGTCGGGAGCTTTAGCATCCAGACAAAGCCACAACCATCCCTGCTGCGGTTCGTTCGCTTGGGAAGCCGCCAAACTTCGTTTTCACTCAAAAACTTTCCCACTCTGGTGATGCTGATGATGATCGTTATCACTTCGAGTTCTTCCGGCTGGGCTGCGAGGGTGTTGATGGTCCGTCAAAGTTGTCGACAGCGGAATCCATTTCTCAAACAAGCTTCCTCGCTTATTCTTCTTTTTCGTTTCGTATCTTCATCTTACTGTGCAACGTGAAGATTCAGCATTCTCGAGCGCACCGAGCACACTGCATTTGAGAAGAATTCCTTCAATTAAAACTTCCCGGGAAAAGTCGTCACTCAGTGAAATACTGAAATGGGCAAACGGTTGCTGCACCGAGTTTCTTCGCTTTGATTCGGTAAAGAATTGCACAATTGCTATTTTCTGATGCGATTGATTCGGTATTGTTGCACTCGAGATGCTGCAGATGGGGAACTTTTTGTCCCAATGCAGTCGAATTAAGTCAAGATGGGAATGACTCTGCGATGGAATGACTTGTGTGGTATTGCTTTGACAAGTTTTGTTACAAGTTGACGATTCTATTTGGTATGTGTGGCTAAGAATTTATTTTTATAAAAGTTGTCTTTTAGATCTATGTCTGCCAGTAAAACGTTTGATGGAGCATAGCGTTCGTCTGAAAAGAGAATAAATGAAATGTTTGAAACTGGATCGACAGATATTTTTCAATATTTGTGAATTCGTTTGCATGGGAGGTAGAATCTTTATTAGTAACTTGAAATGGAATATTGATCAACACGATTGCGTTTTAGTATAAGTAGAGAATAAAACCAAAACAATATTTTGCTATCAAATACAGTTTTATTCAAATATTTTGCTAAATCTGCACCAGAAACATTATTTTGAAAATCTTACCAACAATAAGGAAGGCATCACATGCGAAAAACTATGAAAGCCCAATTCCAACCCAACGTGTGCCTATTTGCCAAGGGGGGGGGAAAGGTCGTTTGGCCGAATGCCACAGGCCGAACAAACCATTAGGCGGAAACCCATCTGGCCGGAAGGGTCATTTGGCCGAAAGGGTGGTTTGGCCGAAAGGGTCATTTGACCGAAAGAGGCATTAGGCCAAAAGGGTCATTAGGCCAAAAGGGACATTTGGCCGAAAGGGACATTTGGCCGAAAGGGTCATTTAGACGAAAGGGTCAATTGGCCGAAAGGGTCATTTAGCCGAAAAGGACATTTGGCCGAAAGGGTCATTTAGCCGAAAGGGTCATTTGGCCGAAAGGGTCATTTGACCAAAAGGGCCATTTGGCTGAATAGGACGTTTGGTAGAATAGATCATTTGGCCGAATAGGTCATTTTTCCGAAAAGGTCATTTGAAAAGGAGAAATAAGGAATGAGAAGAGAGACGTCTCACTTCTCACTCTTCATTTTTCTTTTCTCACTCACCGGCCAAAATAAGTAATGAAAAGTCTCACTACCCACTTCGCACTACTCACTTTCCAAAGTGATAAGTGAGAAATGAGGAATGAGAAATGAGACGTCTCTCTCACTTCTCGCTGTAAAAAGTGAGGAGCGCGATGTGAGTAGTGAGACGTCTCACTTTTTACAGTGAGAAGTGATAGATGAGGAGTGAGAAGTGAGACGTCTCACTTCTTACTCCTCATTTCTCACTTTTCAAATGACTTATTCGGCCAAATGACCTATTCGGCCAAATGTTCTATTCGGCTAAACGGCCCTTTCGGCAAAATGGCCCTTTCAGCCAAACGACCCTTTCGGACAAACGACCCTTTCGGCCAAGTGAGCCTTTCGGTCAAATGATCGTTTTGGCCTAATAATCCTTTAGACCAAATGACCCTTTCGGCCAAACGACCCATTCGGCCAAATGACCAGTTCGGCCAAATGGCCCTTTCGGCCTAATGGATTGTTCGGCCAAATAGTATATTCAGCCAAACAACTTTCGACCTAGTGTCATTCGGCCAAATGGCTTTCCATGTTATCATCCAAGTTTGAACGAGGAACTCTAAGAAAAACTGTGCACTATGGTCAACCGTAAATTTACTGTTGAAGAGCCTCCGAGGGCTTAGGGAGTGTCAATTTTTTTTATTATTTTGCCAGAATATGTATTTTTGGACGAGGGTTCAGAATATTCAAAAATCTAATTTTAGCCAAAACCAATGTTTTGAATTTCAAATTCCGCCTTTTCGGTAAATGTTTGATACCTATGCCGTTCTTTGGCACCACCTTTTCATTAGCCGATACCAAAAAATTATTACAAGTATAATCCACAACTTTTTATCAATCTTTTAGAAAGTAACGCAAAATTTATTTGCTGTTTATTTATACCAATAAATAAATCAACATCACCATGCCCATTAGACTGGCCCAGATTACTATGGGGAGAAAAAAATGTTGTCGAATTCCACGGGGCACCCCCCAGAATTGTGTCTTTGGGTGAGAAAATCAATCTCTGAAAATTTCAGCTCAATCGCTTGTTGCATAAGCTGGCGCATTTGATTTGAAGTTTGTATGGGGATTACAGCCAAAATGTATAGGAAAATACACCTCCGTCACTCATTCGATCTGGAAATTGGTTCTGATTGCTCGATTCACCTCATAATTGCAAAAACGGCAGTAGGTATGCTACAGAACAATTTCACAGAACATTGCATGATGATTAAATGAAGTTTTATATAATTTTCGGCTGAATTATTAGGAGCTGATTTGTGTATTTTTGGGTTTTTTTGATCGAATCGCATCAGCCGAAACCCATATAAAAGTTTATTTAATCATCATACAATGTTCTGTGAAATTGTTCTGTAGCATACCAACTGCCGTTTTTGTAATTCTGAGGCCAATCGAGCAATCAGAACCAATTTCCAGATCGAATGAGTGACGGAGGTGTATTTTCCTATACATTTTGGCTGAAATCCCCATACAAACTTCAAATCCAATGCGCCAGCTTATGCAACAAGCGATTGAGCTGAAATTTTCAGAGATTGATTTTCTCCCAAAGACACAATCCTGAGGGGTGCCCCGTGGAATTAGACAACTTTTTGTTTCCTGGGCCAGTCTAATGCCCATGTCCCAACCTTGCCTTTACCATGCCCCAGCCACACCACAGCCCTACATTTTGAGAACATCTTCACAAAGTGTTCACGAAAAACTTAAATTCAATACAATGTTTATAAAACTAATTTATAGAGACATATTCGATCAGACGGCGGGATGCGAACAAGAAAGCTTGCGTCGAGAGGACGGACACAAGTTTGATATGGACGGCTCGTGATGAGAAACACACAAAAATGGCAATGTATGCTTTCGTAGGAGCTCGGTTGCATACAAGTGACTTAATATAGACTAGTCCACAACCCAAGTCCAGCCTAGTTGGTGTTACACGAGAGGTTGGCAAATCGGCGATGCACTACTGAATGAGGATCGGCTCATTACGGAAACATTGGAGACATTTGTGATAAGTTTGGCGTACTAGATTCCGGCCACCAATAATCCAAAATCTTTGGTGGATTGTGGCTCGCATGATGTGCGGGCCAACGTGCACCAGATTTCGGTGTAATTCTTTGGCCAGAACAATGGGAAGTGGATGTTTGACTAGCAGCGCTATCGGATGTTCCACTTCAATGGGTATCGAAGCATTACTGAGGCGTCCTCCGACTTGGATGAGTCCATCATGGTGGATGACTGGTTTTAGCCACTTCAATGGTGAAGACGACGGTTTATGTTGTTTCAAGGCAAGATCTGCGGTTTCGCCAGGGAACATGTATTGTTGCGCAAGACGGCATAAAGCGACATCTGCATCACGCAAGTCTCCAGTAGTGAGGAACTCGAACGGCTGCGGCTTCTTCTTCTTCTTGGAAATTACATGCAATGCTCGGAAATATCTTCACCAATGGGCAACAGCACGGCAATAGCTCTTCGATGAACTTAGGATCGGAAGCGTTGATCATTACCATGGCACCTTGCTTCAAGCTTCGGGTAAAATGTAGGGATCGACGGTTAAATGTCTATTTGCGACCAATTAGATGGCGGAAGCGATAGCCATGGCAAACCATTCCACCAAAACGAACGCGAACAGTTTGAAAGCTCGGTGGGGCTGAGACCTTTAGAAAGGAGTTGCAGACTCCGGGAACGTGTCTCCAGGAATTCACATCGGTAGATGCTTGGATTGTGGACACCCTGTTGGCTACAAATGTTTTTCAGTGGGTTGACAGGATTGCAGCCAGTTAAGGATGTTCAAAGCATAGACTGGCAACTTTGATGCAACTTTGCACCTTCTTGTAGCGTTTGGTTGACAGGACCACTTTGATAGCGGGGCAACTTTAGACTTCGACGTCAGTAGTCTCGCTTGTATTCCGTAGGAAGACTCGCAACGAAAACGTACCGTAGGCCTTTTCCGATGCATCGGAGAAGAAATGTAGTTGGATTAGGGTGGCTCAAAAAACACTTTTTCAAATTTTTTGATGGGCCGCTCTCTTATTCAGTTCTATTTGATGCCCTGATGCTCTGGACAAAATTTCAGCCAAATCGGCCAACGTTTGGGCAGTGCTAAACTCGTTGGAAGTTTATATGGAAAAATGTATGCAGAAACATCCAAAAACAGTGATTTGCAGTTGGAAGGCACAATTTACGATCGAGAATAATGATACTCATTCAGTTTTTGTAGAATTAAATACAGAATGTTATGCTGAAAACCGCGAGAAGATTAGAGTTTATTAGGCAAAGATATTAGCATTTTACTGGAGTATTGTAGGGGTGAATTTATTTCTTTTCAAAGGTAAAAGAAACGAAATTTGCTCAAACCCCACTTCAGAGAAATGCTAATAACTTAGCCGGGCAAACTCTAATCTTTTCGCGGTTTTCAGCATAACATTCTGTATAAAATTCTTCAAGATCTGAAAGAGTATCATGGTTCTTGATCGTAAGTTGTGCCGTCCAACTGCAATTCACTGTTTTTGGATGTTTCTGCATACATTTTTGCATATAAACTTCCAACGAGTTTAGCACTGCCCAAACGTTGACCGATTTGGCTGAAATTTTGTCCAGAGCATCAGGGCATCAAATAGAACTAAATAAGAGGGCGGCCCATCAAAAAAATTGAAAAAAGTTTTTCCCATACTAATTTGAGCCACCCTAATTGGATATACACAGCGTTGGTCAGGAACACACACCTTGAAATCTGGATATTTGAAAGCACTTCGAGCGTACTATGGCAGGCTTTCCACTCAGATTCCACTGGAGATGTGGGGATAGTGGACGATCCCACTAGTAGAAATGTCCTTCGACTGTGTGCAATGCCCATAGACGCTGCATAAAAAGCTTGGATACGACGATGGCAGGTCCACTGAACCCTGCTGGATCGAATATCACAGCAATGTATGACATAATCTTCCTCTTAGTGAGAACAGTTGTTGGTAACGGAAGCTGCACTTTAAATCGTAGCATGTCCCAGACTAATCCGAGAACGGAAACGGAATGCTCGTCCTGCAGATCGTGAAACAGTTTAATAGCTTGGTCTTCTTCGGGAACATCGGCTAAAACTTCAGGGACGTTAAATACCCATTTCTTTAACGAGAACCCTGCCGCTGAGAGCATAGCGGAAACTTGCTTGGGTCAGCAGCTTGCGGATGGGTTTGAAGTTCGTATGTTGCGAGCGGCTAATCTGGACTGGAGCGCCAGAGAATTCTTTGGAATGGACGGTCTTCTTGGTGTAGCAAAACTTGCCGATACATCTTCTCACAGTCGGCTACGATGGCGATTTAGTGGGTGCGGAAACGCATGACTATCGACAGCTGATCCTCTTGAACGACTGGTCCAACTAACTGCATGTCGTTCACCGAAATGCCAGACGTGGTCTTACACGAAGCGTCGAATACTGCACGGACCTTGGTGGATATAATCGAGGCATTAAACACTGGGTGATGCGGAAGATAACAGTGCGGATTGGCCTCCAGCTCCCAGAATCGTTGTAGCGCTTGTTCTAGGTTTTGATCGTCAATGATGAGGTGACAAACATGTGGAATGCTTGGGGATTGGATTGAAACTTTCCCAGAAACGGTCCACCCGAATACTGTCTCGATCACCGTTCCACTGGGAAATGTCGACTGTACACGTGTACACGTGCATTGTAGTTGCCAAACTACCACACGGAAGTGTACTGGAGTGTCGGACTCGACCATACCGGTAATACCGACTAAACTCCCTTGGGCTCCACCATCGTTTCCCCCAGGAACTACTTCGCAGTACTACTTCTGGGGGGATGGCAGTACTAAGCGTACTCGCTCATTATTGCTCACACAGGCACTCGTCCCATGCGAGACTGACTTGGGTGCTCGCACACCATTCACTCCATTTGAGTCTTACTTGGATGCTCTCCCGGGCGCTCCGCTGCCATGCCTCGAGGTGTCAATAGCGGTAACTGCCTGGGCCTACAGATATTACGCTACGATACTCCTGCCTCAGCACGAGCAGATCAATCACACCACTGCCGAAGCAGACCACACGCTACCCTGCCGAAGCAGGAACACTCCCTATGCACCACATGTGCACAACTGTAGGTGTGTGGGTACAACCCACTGCTACCCTGCCGCCGAAGCAGCTTCTCCAAAGACCATTCGCTCCATGTGACCCTTTTTCGGGTGCTCACTCTAACACTCCACTGCCATGCCTCGAGGTGTCGATAGGTCCCTCGACTCCTACCTCAGCATGTGCAGTCCATACTCAGACTTCTGCTGCGCTTCGAGGTGACAATAGCGGCGACACGCTATGACACTCCTGCCTCAGCACAACCACAACCTGCCGAAGCAGCTCACGCGCTACCCTACCAAAGTAGGGACACTCCCCAACTCACTCTAACACTCCACTGCCATGCCTCGAGGTGTCGATAGCGGTATGTATGGACAAATCAACGATACTACGCTACGACACTCCTACCTTAGCATGTGCAGTCCATACTCAGACTTCTGCTGCGCTTCGAGGTGACAATAGCGGTGACGCGCTATGACACTCCTGCCTCAGCACAAACAGATCACTCACTCCCTGCCGAAGCAGCTCACGCGCTACCCTACCGAAGTAGGGACACTCCCCATGCCAATTGGCACTCCCTGGGCTTGTGCTTTTGAAGCGGCATACAGTCGCTTTGATAGAGTCTGATTACGGGCACTTGTGGTTTTTTGGGAGGGATTTTAGCAGAGCCCACTGCTAAATCCCACCACGCCCTAGGCAGTTCTCCCTGACTCGCAGACAGCTGGGGAGGGGTCGTCAAGCCCTTGGACATGGTCCATGCTGTCCCTGCTGTCCCTGCTGCCCCCTGCCCCCTGGATGCCGAGTCTAGTAGTGCTCGTGTGTAATGCTTTTTACCATTCTGGTCGAGGACCAAAAGGTCAACCGTTTCTAGCAGTAGTGTCCTGCGGCTCGAATGGACCGACAGACTCATTTGAGGGTTTTGGTTACGATGTCTTGTCAGTTCTACGGCGGTGGACGTGGATGGAATCGGTTGTTGGATTGGCTGCTGGGGCGTTATTGCTGGGGTGGACGAAACCTTGGGAAGTGCATCATGGTGCAACGGTTAATGGTGCTTGTCATGCCAAGTGCGACACGTAAACTTTGATGTATAGCTCCTCGCTATGTGTCCAAATCTGAAGCAATTCCAGCATAGGTGCTTCTGGGATACCAGTTCACGTCTCTGGGGGACCGACATGTTCGTGAAAACTGGACATAGGAAAAGGAAATGCTTCTCTGAACAAGCAATACACTGCGGGCCACTACTGTACGGCTTGGACACAACAGCGTTAGCTGCCTTATTGAATGGCTTCTTCGGGAAAGGAAATGAACCGGCCACCTTTGCCGACATCGGTTGCTGTGAACGTTGCTGCAGATCTGTGACGAAGGATTTCAGCATTCGAACCCGTTGATAGAGCAAGTCCACCATCCTCTTATAGAAAACGTTGTCTTCGATGCTGGTTGACTCTTCCCAAGCGCGTAGCGTTGTAGAATAAGAGGTTGATTAGAGGTGTGTCCCAATACTGAATTGCTTCAGCTTTGCTAGGGCCTTGACATGACGCTGGTAGTCGTCCACGAGGTTGTGTAGCTCCTGCGAAGATTCACGCTTGAGGACAGGTAGATCAAAAAGATCACGAAAGAGTAGACGCTTCAGGTACCGCATATTATCATATCGCTTCAGCAGCGCGTCCCAAGTCGTCCCGTAGTTATCTGCTTCCACATCTACCGACTCGAATGGCTTTCGAGCTTCTCCCTCAAGCGATTGCAACAAATATTGCAGCTTAGCAACCGTTGGGATGTCCGCATTAGAATGTACCATGGAAGTGAACGTATCTCGAAAAGATAGCCAACGAGAGAAGCCACCGCTGAATTTAGGGAATGTGGGTAAACGGAGGCGGAAAACTGCATGGATTCGATGATCAGGGTGCATTGTGCTGTTCATCAGCCTTTGGTTTTGCTCAGCTGACCGCTTCAACCGTAGAAATCCCTTCGCTTCGCAGTATCGGGTCTCAAAATCTGCTCGTTCACCGAGATGGATGTCCGTCCAGTGTTTACGGTTTATCGTAGCATTCGATGTCGGATTGCACTTTGAGGAATTCCTTGCATATCCGATCCAAGGTCTCCAGACGTACGGGAAATTGGCATATATTCTCCGCTGCATCAAACTTTGCCACGAATTTCTCCACCTGTGCACGCATGATGAAAATTGCTTTGCGTTTCACCACACACTCAGCCAGCATTTTCCCCAATTTCGTTGCCTTTTTCTTAATCGTAAACGGACTCTAAACGGCCGAATAATTCTTCCTGTTGCAATCGTACCACATTACGCGATTGATTTGCCACTCACCACACCTCAGCAAACATGCAATAGAAGGAAGAATATTTGCTTCATTTGGCCTTTGAATTTTTCAAGTTCCCAGGAATTTCCAAAACCCTCGCTGCAAATACACCGTTGCCGCGAATACAATCAGGCCTTCAGAATGGTGGGTTTGGATGCACACAAAGATGGTCAGGCATCCAACAAAATGGGTAGGTTGGAGCCAAAAACCTGCATGACAGCATCCATCACGAAATCTAAATTATAATGGCTTACTCGCCACACCATGAGGTGGAGGGACCTCCCATCCGGTTCCAAGGACCAAATGTAGGGGCCTTCTAGGACCTCTAGGATTCCGTGGGAGGAATAACTTCCACTAGCACAGTGGAGCAGAAAATGCAGCAAATAATTACTCACTTATCCAGCAGAAAACTAATCAATTAGTCGCCACAGCTGCTTGCCAGAATCGTAACCTGTCTTCGATTTACGATTTTCCTCACGGCTTAGCCACATTCGCAATCGAAATTCGCACAATGGAACAGTTCGAATCACTCCGGATCCGAATCAGTCCGGTTTCGGACCAAAAACAGAATTCGTCGCTTTCTTTCTGCAATTTATTGAACCGTATACACCAATTGGGGGAAAAAACACTATATGTCCGACTTTAACGTTCGCCGTCCGTGGTTTATTTTATAATAAACAACGTCACTGTTTGACGTAGGCTGGATTCTACCGATCTTCTCATTCCAATTTCGTGATTCGGATCTGCTGTCGACTACATAACCATTGTGCACGCAGGAGAGTATAATTAATATTTGATCGGTGATCATGATTGATCGTCAGGGTGGAACATACTTTTAAGTTATTTCAGCTGGAAATGGAATTTAAATTTAGTCCAATTTAAATTTAGTCCTTAATCTAGTATTATATACAAATTCCTTCATTACCGTTCCAGCAATGTCAATGGTAAAATTTTATTTGAAGATTGTTCTGCGGGATATTATACTGTTCAAAATTCAAATGGACGAACCAACTTCCAGCCGAAATCCTTCTACAATTGATTTAGTCAGCTGTGTGGCCAATTAGTAACTCATGCTAACTTTGACTCTGATCACCTTCCTGTGACGCACATAGGAGTACGCAGTGTAAAAGCGTGGCCAAAACTATGCTCATCATTTTGTCGGCTGTAAATGCATTCAATTAACAGCCAAAGCGTATTTTTTTGTTTTTATGCTCTTTGTATTAAACTAGTAGTGAAGTATGACCACCGGCGGCGTCAGTTGTTGTTATTAGGTAGAGCACCACTTGGCGTAAGAACGCTGCCTTTGGGAACTACAGCGTGCTTGCGACGAGTGGTGTCCTTCTCTGACTCTGTCATTGAGTATGATTTTTATGTTAATTTTCATTCTTGGATTAATACTTACTAAGATTTCCGAAGATGTGCTTTGTTTGTTCACTTCGACCATATAAATTTGTCATCGGATAATGTTAAAGTCCCTGGATAATGTATTGATATTACAATCAATGGAGCAGATAAAAAAAATTCGTTGTACTTCAGCCGCTTTATTTCTTAACAACCTTTTACATCCGAAAAATTCGTATGCTTTTCATCAAAGCCTAACTCTTCTTTGAAAGCGAACCATTTTATGAGCTTTGTCGCTAAAATCATAAACATTAATTTTTTTCGCCAAGATTTTCTTGGAAAACTTCACCATATTCAAATAAAAACAACTCACGATTGCGTGAGGATGCGTGAAATGTTATTCATGGAGCTTATTGAGGAAACTCCAATCTTTCCAACGTTGACAATTTTGTTGCTTGATCGGGTTTGGAACCTAATTAAAAGTTTAATTTTGTAAAACATATTATTGTAAAAAAGGTAAAAAAAGCTAGCAATTAATATCATCATTCTGGATCACCTAAAAACAATTTCAGATCGAATCATGCTTGGAAAGGATTTTACATACCCTCATTATTGGTACCTATATTGATTTTCATCATAAAAATCAATAAAAACCTAGAAAAACACGATAAAACATGAACATTTTTACATGGACAGTTGCGATAAAACTAGCATGTAAATTATGGTGAAGTTTTGGCAGCCAGCATTGCTCACAAGTAATCAATATTGATCCAAAAATCCCAGGGCAAGTTAGCCCAAGTAACAATTTCCATGCTTCTTGGATTTATCTAATTCTTATTGCGGACTTATGACAGCAATCACGAAGCTGATTGCTCAGTTTTATTGGCGCTCTTATTGCTATCAATAAACCTCCCATAAATCTGCTGAAAAATGCTTCAAACGTCAAATGCCTATTGACCATATGAACAGATCTATGGTAGTGATGAAGAGCGTAATAAATCCAATTTTCAACGCTCGAATAAAGCTACAATTTTTGGTCATAATGTGGTCAAATGAATTACCCCCATAAGAATGTTTGTATTGCGAAGAGTTTATGACGGTGTTTTATAGAAGCAAAATTTTTCTGATCAACTTCCATGATGGCCATATTGAAAACGGAAAAGCATTTCACAGTCAGTGAAATATATCACTGAAATGCATGATTTAACGAAATTTTCACCGCTTTTTTACAGCTGCCGCAGCCAAATTCCCTTTTTTTCGGGTGGTTTAAAAAGGGTTTCTAAATGCTCTTATAATAGGTTTATAGTGGTTATCTGGAGAGGGCCACTTGGCAATATCTTACTCTTATAGTGGTCATCAGAAGGTTGCCGTGTATTAGTCGGTTTTATTGTTAGATCTTATAAATTGATCTTGAAAACCATTCTTAGAGCGGAATAAAACTTAAAATGTTACTTGGGAGTATTACTATTTGAGAGTATAAAAACGAAAAATAATATGGAGATATCTAAAAATATTGTTTTTGACTTTTGGCCAGGATTTGGACTGAAATACTCCTTAGTATGACGTTTAAAATCTTGCACATAAAACGTATATTGATAAGAATTTTGATGTTGATATCCCTCTCGATACCAAAAGTGATATTGATAATGCTCTCGTATCTTTGACAAATTTAATTGTCGAAGCCACAGGCTTTGCAATTCCTAAATGTGAAATTAAATTATACTTCATTATTATTGACGATGATCTTCCCAAGTAACAATTTCCATGCTTCTTGGATTTATCTAATGCTTATTGCAGACTTATGACAGCAATCACCAAGCTAATTGCTCAGTTTTATTGGCGCTCTTATCGCTATCAATAAACCTCTCATAAATCTGCTGAAAAAAGCTTCAAACTTCAAATGCCCGTTGACCATATGAACAGATCTATGGTTGTGATAAAGAGCGTAATAAATCTAATTCTCAACGCTCGGATAAAGCTCCAATTTTTGGTCTTAATGTGGTCAAATGAATTACCCCCATAAGAATGTTTGCATTGCGAAGAGTTTATGACGATGTTTAAAAAAAGCGAAAATTTTCTGATCAAATTCCATGATGGCCATATTGAAAATGGAAATGCATTTCGAAGTCATTGAAAAATATCACTGAAATTTATGATTAAACGTAATTTTCACCACGTATCATGCCTTTTCTGACAACAAATTTTATTTATTAATGATTCCAGTAAAAGTACTAATCAATTTAGCAGACATATTAGATAATGTGGTAAAAAATATTTTAAAATTTATTTCCCTGAGGTATGTTATATTGCCGGCGCGTGGTGTTCAACCTTATTTTTTCACCAGCTTTGAAAATGAAATCGAACGCGCACCTCATTTTCAATGGCAGTAAATCGAAAAACAAACCTGAAAGCAAATATTATTTTGTTGTCATCATCATAACTTCCATCAAAAATCCATTTTGTTATTATTTTTCTGCAAAGTTTTGTTTCTCTTTTTTCAAAACAACATTTTGACAGCTGCCGCAGCCAAATTCCCTTTTTTGGGGGTGGTTTAAAAAAGGTTTCTAAATGCTCTTATGATAGGTTTATAGTGGTTATCTGGAGAGGGCCACTTGGCAATATGTTACTCTTATAGAGATCATCCGAAGGTTGCCGTGTATTATTCGGTTTTATTGTTAGATCTTATAAATTAATCTTGAAAACCTTTCCTAGAGCGGAATAAAACATGAAATGTTACTTGGGATTGTCAATCAAGAGAACGTTTTTGAAACTTCGATGGGAACTAATTTAGATTAAGTGAAATCTGTTACAAGAAAAAATAAAAATATGAAAGTCCCGGGTGATGATGGTATTTTTATATACTTATCAAAAAACTTCCTGAGGGCTCTTTATCCTTTTAGGTTAATTTATTTAACAAATATGTTTTCAATTGGAATACTTCCTTGATAAATGGAAAAATGTCAAATTTGTTTCAATTTTGAAGCCGGACAAAATCCAGCTGAGGCTTCTAGTCATCGCCCAATCAGTTTGCTTTTTTCAATAAGGCCGTTACAAATATTTAATTAACTTTTTGTCCTACTGGTCTCCGAAAGGTCAAGGGGGGGATGATAAACAATAAATATTGAAATGAAAAAAATCAAAAAAACTCCTCGGATTTGTTAAAGAATGTTTTGAAAATCCTCAAAATTATCCGGATTTTATTTTGATGCCCCCTCAAAATATTATTTTTTGGCAAGGGGGGTAGGGGAGACAAAATAGATTTTAAATATTTATATCGGCCTAAGCAAACTGTTTGAAAAGATTATTTTAAATAGAAAGATGATTCTTCTTAATAAAAATTCTATTTTTGCTGATGAGCAATTTGGTTTGCGCCATGGGCATTCAACCACTCATCAGTTATTAAGAGTTACGAATTTAATTCGCCTCAACAAATCTGAAGGATATTCGACTGGAGTTGCTCTTGTTGATGAATTTTAATTTTCCTCTGTACATTATTAAACTGATCCAAAATTATTTTTTCAGATCGCTCTCTGCAGGTTAAATATCAGAATTCTAAATTTAATAGATAACCTGTAAGAGCTGGTGTTCCCCAAGGCAGCATACTGGGGCCCATATTGTATAACATTTTTACTTCTGACTTACCTGATTTACCACCAGGGTGTCAAAAATCTTTGTTTGCAGATGACACGGGTCTTTCAGCCAAAGGGCGAAGCTTTCGTGTCATTTGTAGAAGATTGCAAAAAAGTTTGGATATTTTATCCACTTTGTTGCAAAAATGAAAAATTTCCCCGAATACTTCCAAAACTCAGCTTATAATTTTCCCACATAAGCCGAGAGCTACTTATTTGAAACCTTCTAGCAGACATATTGCCACTATAAATGGGGTTCCAATTAATGCTAGATCAAAAATTCAACTTTTCAATATCGTATTGAAGGCATTCAAGCCAAACGTAACCAATATATTAAGTGTCTACATTTACTTATAAACAGAAAACTAAAACTTTGTCTTAACAACAAACTTTTGATTTACAAACAATTTTTTAGACCAGCCATGTTGTATGCTGTGCCAATATGGACTAGTTGCTGCAATACCAGAAAGAAGGCACTTCAGAGGGTTCAAAATAAAATTTTGAAAATGATTCTGAAGTTGCCTCCGTGGTAAAGTGCCAATGAACTTCATAGAATTTCTAATATTAAGACATTGCAACCAGAACTGGAATTTCTCATTTTCAATGAGAGATGTCACGCGATGTTTACATATCTACCCCTTTCAATATCTTTAGAAACACGAAGGATGAAGGGCATGCTACAAAAATCTCAAAAAATATTTGTCCTGTGACAGGGCATGAAAATGTGCAATATATGCTTTATTTTTGTGTTTATTATCACTTCCAACCCGGTGAATTAAAGGAATATGATTAATTTATCGACTAGTTATTATTCTTTGCATATATCTATTAAAATAACTTAGAAATTTAGATTTTAAAATAAAGCACAACACCCTTTCATGACTGCCTTTCATGCGAAATTGATCAAAGAACCCACGATTTTTTCATTTGGTCGCCTGAAATAGAAAAAGGCGCTTTGCTCTCTGTCTTATGACGATCACGACTTATTCCAGTACTGATTGCAACAAATGTCCAATAAAATAATTTCCAATTTAAGACAAAAATTGTTGCAATCTTCTATTGCAATGATAAGCTCCTTGTACCTTTAGTATAAATTAAATCTATGGCCGAATTGCAAAAACAGACTTTCGCGTAATTTTCTGGTGTAAATATTTAGATTCTTTTTTTCTGATTTTTTTTAAATTTTGAATTCATGGATTTTTTCAGATTTTTTTGGAAAATTCTGTGAAACTTTTTCGGAAGAATTTTCAATTCAATATTCAGTAACATACAGACTCATCATCTGCTTATTTATTTCAACGCAGCATACGATTTAATAAAAACAAATTGAATTATATCAAATTAGCTAGAACTTGAGAAAATAATCATTTGAAGCCGTTTGAGTTTGGAGCATTTTTGATTAAATAAATAGATTCTACCTCCAAGCAATACTAACAAATAAGTGAAAGTACTTACATTTCATCGTTTAATTAACGTTTGTGCTTATCTCAAGTCCGCTCAAAAATTGTGCAGTTCTTATAATCTTGTCACGTACACCCGTTTGAACACTTCACATCGATATTGATTGCTTATTATATTCATATTTCAACATATAACACCGACGGCTTACACTTATTCTTCACATTAAATCATTGAATTTTTAACATTTATTTATACATCTGTTACATGATCTAAACATCTACCCATCTAAAACAATCTGCTCGTGTCACAAATCAGCACCAATTAACTCATACAGCCGGAAAGCTCACCTCATTTAACTGCTTCTAATCGCGATTTTCCCACGCCAGCGGCCACTTTCGACTCTACTCAGCCCACACCAATTAACTACATTCAAATCACTCCCTCAAGCGCTTGATTCGCGCGCGTAAACAAACTGCGAAAAAGTCACACGCGAAGCAATTGCCACATTCTTCCACTAATTGCCCCGCTGCGGATCGGTCAGCAGCCTCCGCCGGAATCAAAAATGCGGATACAAAAATTCACGCCAGCCCGTCCGAGACACAGGTTATCTACCCAAACTTCCGCTCATAAGAAACAACGTGGGCATTCCTTACATCCGGTCCACGCGACAAAGAGGGGCCAGTTCACGGTCCCCGATAGCAACAGTTATCCTCCGAAGGGTAGCCCACCAACGGCACTTTCCTCGCAGAACAGCCCACCGCAGCAGTTCCTTCCTCAACACGTTTTGGCTTTCACTGTTCCTGGTGCCAAATTAGGTGCCAAAGCCACACAGCCACACATACACACGCACCGGACACAACCACTGACTGACTGTGAAGTCGCACCGCTTGGGGTCCACCGAGAAGGGCGCAACATCGTCCACCGAAAGCTTGAAGCTGACTGACTGCCAAACGGTTCCTGTCGGGGCTGGGGAGCATCATCGTCATCCCTTACTGCCTCTAGAACGGGGCTGGCTGGCACGGGGACCCGACCCGACGAGTCTACCGGAGTAGTAAACTCCATCATTGCATCATCACTCAGAGCGAGCTCTCCGGGAAAACGAATCAGCGCTAGAACTGATCGCAGCGTGTGTAGAACGCACGGACCAGCTGTTTTCCGCCGGTCGGTGGGTGGTGATTGAGCCCAACAGTCTGTTCTCGCCCGATGATAATGGTCGATGGTTGATGACGATGATGATGGAAGTAACTAAGCGCGGGAAGTGTTTTCGCAAGGCGCGGGAGAGAAAATGGTCGGGAGAGTGAGATCCTGAAAAGGATACAAACCGTGGGAAAAGAATTTCAATGATGGCGGGGAAACCGTTCCAGTTGTTTGAGTCTGAGAACGGCAATCTCGGCTGGCAAATTCACTCGTTCAACAGTTGGGCAATAAATAAGCAGAAAATGGTTTAAACGTACGGTACAGTGCACTGAAATGTGAGCAATAATTCATCCCGATATAGAAAAATCGATCAATAGGTTCGTCAAGCCTGTGGACATAGTCCCTGCGGCCTATTAACATAAAAGTAAGCTTTGATTGTGGCACACGGATGTTACTAAATGGGAAAAGATAGTTGCTCTTAATCGAAAATTCAAATGCATTATATTATACTACTGTAAAAACTATTGAGAAACAAGCTTAAATTTTTCTAAATACTTGCATGTAGATATTTGTTTCAAACACGAGAATCCTAAAAGTTTACAAAATTTCCAATAGACGGAAATATACTTAAAATTGGATACAAATGGAGAGATAGGTTAAGAACTAAAAGAAAACAAAAGAAACAGTAGTAACAATCGTCCTGTATGATTTATTACCTCTACTTTAAGTAACGAATTCTTTTTCTCAACAAGTTTTGTTGAACCATCGAAATACAGCTTTCTTCGCTCCGTTGTGCTTCCTTTTTTTCTGACCCGAACCTATTTACAAATGGTGTTTTATGTAGCCCATTATTATTAGTATTTTTTGTTGGCACAAAACTTTAAAATTTATGATTTAGGTGGCACTGCAAAACTGTTCTGACATCTGATCACAATCGGTATAAAAAATCATCAGCATTCACCCTTACGGATGGTTCACGAAATGCCATGCTGCCCGCGAAGGAAAAAAGAGTCTGGACAGGGGAGACGCGGATAACGATCGAACTGATAAAAAAAATTGCCGCCAAGAGTATAATATTTGACTTGTAATGCAGCTAAAATGTCAACACCTAAAATCGGCTACATTTAATGGGACCAACCAAATCGAATATTTCTCTGAAATTTAAGTATATGCACCAAAATAACTGATTTTCACAGAATTTTGATTAATCCTGCAGAAACTTCCGAATATTTTTTGCAGTTATTTTCTAGATAATTTTAGGAGAAATTCTAGAAAATTGTTTGCACAATCCTATTGAAAATTCCACGTAAATTCCTTAGAGAATTCCTTTGCCAAATCTATCCGAAAATCTTTCAGGCTGTCCTATGGAAATTTCTTCGAGAATTCATTTTGAAATTTCTCCAGGAATTTATTCGATAATTTCTTCTAAATATCCTTCAGATTTAGTTACCACTTCAGGCATTCCCTCCAAGGTTAATTTTCTCCATTAATTCCTTTTGAGTTTCCTCCAGGGATTCTTTCGGAAAATCCTGTGGAAAAGCATTCGTTAATTCAGGCTGCCTGATAACTCACGTCCAATAAGCCCCGCCTGTTTATGCTACCATTATCAATTGAATAATGTATCCATAAACAAACTTCCGGATTTTTTAATCTAACGCGCATTTGGAATCATATAAAAAACAAATTGAAACAATCTCACCAAATTGATCCAATTCTAGATAAATGAACTGAGGAAGTGAAGATCACTCCTAGTATCCATGAACAATTCACTTCATTCTTCAAGAGCTATTCTGAGCAATTCGTTGTTTATCCATATATTTCTAATATTATCGCACAGACTCACATATTTCACCAAACCAAAGACATTTTCTTACACAAACTACAGAAAACGCGTAAATTTCATACTTCAGATCACTTAAACTTTTTTTCTTTTAGTACATATGCCACATATAGGCATCAGCCGAATCCATTTCTTGCGGGAACAAACAAAAACGTGACAGCAAAATCAATAGCAATCATCCGCGCGCACGGCTTGCTGTGATCTTCCGTTCACGATGATTCGCGCGGCTGTGTAAAACATTGTACTGGTCATTGTGAAGTATGTCGTAATGCCCCCGTTGCGTGGAGGTAGTGGGCTGAGAATTTTGGTGAAAATTCGCTGTCTTATACTTTTTAGCGCTGCTCTGTCCTCCATCAGGGTTTCCCCTGACGTAAATCTGATCAGGCAAGGTATGTTTTGGCAGTCAGCTGAGAGCCGAGCCCATAATCCCGTACAGGTTTCAAGGTATGCTATCTTTGGTGCTCAAGGAGACAGCTATTGGCTCGCGCGCAAGATAGACTTATTGGTCCGTGTTTCAAAACAGGTCCACTTTGAGCTGCCCAATCAAGCAACACCAGAGAGGAATGATATGGGCAAACGTCGGAAAAAGGTCAGGAAAACGGCTGACCCTAAGGGTAAGCGTCCCCACCAAAAAAGGGTGCTGAATTTCGCATGGAGGGAGGTCGTGAACCCCCAAAAAGTGAAACTGACGGAAAAGGAAGCCGCAAAGAAAACGGCTGAGAGAAAGGAGCGGTTGCCAAAAAGGGTAACGCCCGTATCTGGAAGGGCGCTCGGTTGACGAAGGGACAGAGGTGAGGCAATTATTGTCAAAGACGAGGGCAAAAACTATGCATTCAATAGAAACAGTGAAGTATATATTTTTTGTTTTTATGCTGTTTACATTCATCTAGCAGTGAAGTATGACGACTGGCGGAGTCAGTTATTGTTTTTTGATAGAGCACCGTCAGTGTGTATGATCTTCCTTATGTTAATCTTCATGATTTGTTTATTACTTACTAAATTTTCCGAAAAGGTGTAATGACTTGACTTGACTTCAATGGTGACTTCAATGCGTGGGCAGTGGACTAAGGATCCCGGTTCACTAACGCCTGAGGTAATATCCTGCAAGAGTCGCTAGCGAGACTGAACATGGCCATGTATCAGGGGACAGGTATCAACGTTCAGAGGTCCAAGAGGTGAGTCATGTATCGATGTGATCTTCTGCAGCGTGGGATGGACGACATATCCTGAATAGAGGGATTGTGAGGGGTATACTTCGAACGACCATCAGGAAGTACGGTTTATGATCAATGATACCCCCAATGGAACCACAAAGTCGGTCAATACAGTTGACCTAGGGTGTTGCACCTCACAGTTCAACGTGGAGCTGTTAGACGAACCATTACGATGGGAAAATAGGACTCTTGGCCTAAGTGGCGACGAGTTATTCAATATCCTGACACGAGCTTGTGACATAATCTTGCCAATTAGGTCTAAGCCAACCAGACTGCTAACCGGTTTATTGCTGGACAAACAAATTTGCGACGTGCTAGAGCTGAAGCGGACAGGATCGAAAGACTACAGGTGTTCAAGACAGCAAGCAGAGCTCTAAACTATGATTTCTCTACTGGATGAGTAATGACACTTCATGGTGGATACATACAGGATAGTGACGGGTAGGACTAATAGCACACCTTCTGAAAAGTCTCCGGAGATGTTGTCCAGGTTCGTCGAAGGATTGTTTCCGAAGCATGACGCACCGGACTGGCCCCGTGACACCGTACGTGTCAGTTGACGTGGTACCGCAAGTGACTAACGACGACCTTATCGTCGCTGCAAGAAAACTTAAGATAAACAAGGCACCAGGTCCGGATGGAATCCCAAACCTGGTCCTTAAACATGCGATTCTCGATAATCCGGATATGTTCAGGAGAACGACAGAAATTGGTGGTGTTACCCAAGCCCGGGAAGCCACGGGGAGACCCTTCGGCATACAAACCAATCTGCCTTCTCGACACAACTGGTAAGTTGTTGGAGAAGGTGATCCTGAATAGATTATCGGTTTACACGGAATGTGCTGGTGGCTTGCCAGGCAACTAGTATAGGTTCCGTAAAGGTTGTTTTAACGTTGAAGCAATTCGATCGGTAACGGAAACGGCTAGGATAAAGCGCGTGGTTTGAATGAAAGGGGTATTAGGTACTGTGCATTGATTACATTAGATGTAAAAAATGGTTTTAATAACGCAACCTGGGTAGCTGTTGCTGACTGGCTTGCAAGTTCCGGACTATTTGTGTAGCTTTCTTAATAGGATCTTGTTATATGATATCGATTGAGGTGTCAACAAATGTTCCACAGGGATTGATCCTCGGAAATATGCGTATTCGCGGATGAAGTAATGATTGCGCTTACTGGCGACAATCTCGATAAAGATAAACTTAAAGCTCCATATGCGATTAGCAGAGCCGATGAATGGCGCAATTCACGGAGGTTGGCGTTAGCACATCACAAGACGGAAGTCGTGGTGGTGCATAACCACTATGTTCTGAGGAATGTCCAATAGTATTCCTAAATGAAATTTTGGATGAAGTTCTGAATAAATTCCTAAGTGCAATTTCTAAAATAATTTCTGAAGGAATTTTCAAGCATATTACGAAAGATATTCCCGAAGACAATTTTTTTTAGTCTTTACTCTTTATTAACGACACTTTCAGCCCGAGGCCGGCACGTCTCAAAATCCGAAGACAAATTGAAAAGAATTGGAATTCCGAAAATAAATTGAAGAACTCCATTGGATATTCTTCATAATATAGGAAAATTTCGAAAGTCATTCCGATTTAATATGTTTTAAGAATTCTGCCAGTACTTTCTCAAGAAATCCCTCCGGAAACTCTAAGAAGAATTTCATGGAGTTCATTCGAAACTTTCCTCAGGAATTTCTTCAGATCGCCAGGATTTTTTTTTCAAAAATTCTTATAGGAATTCATTCGCTCGTACATCCGGACAGGGTGCATTTATTGGGGGGTGTTGTGACTTGTTAGTATCTCCATCTCAGCCATCTTGGATTTTTGTATGGAATTTATGCTAGAAATTCTTTCAGGAATCATTCGGAATTTTAATTCAAAAATCCTTTTGAGAATTTCTTCGAAAAATATTTAGAAATTTCTTACGAAATTCCTTCAGGAAATCCTTTTTAATTCCGTTAGAAGCTCCTCCGGAAATTCTTTTACGATTTCATATTTCATTCGTCAATATTTTTTCGGGAATAAATCCTGCAGGATTTTCGAAAGGAGTATTACATTGTTTTACTAAATGAATTTCTGAAGAAATTTACAAAGGCCTTTTAAGGGGTTTTACGACAGAATCCCTGAAGAGTATTCAAATGAGCTGCTGGAGAAATTTTTATAAACTATTCTTAGAGGAGTTCTCGAAAGAATATCTGGAGGAATTTCTCCTTCTCTTTCTAGAAGAAATTCTTGAAAAAAAAATTTGCCTTTCGCGTATACTAAGTATACGTAAAAGCCATAGGATCCAATCTTTTGATAGAACGTTCCGAGTGTTATATATAAGCATATGCGGTATTTCGAAAAATTTCGTTTCAGGTGGTTCGAAACGAAATTCCGCGGAATTTCGCGGAATTTGAGCATGGCGAAATCTGACTTCTTGATTTTGTTTCGTTTCGTAAAATTTCAAAAATTTCGCTGGAAAAAACTAGCTTTTAACGAATTTCACGGAATTCCGCGGAATTTCGAAACAAATTTAAACTTAAACCATGCTGTCTCGTACGGTCGTGTATTATCAAAAATTTTGGCTGCGCCGCTGAACAAATTCATAAAGCTGTTTGCAAACTTAATGTTATACAAATTTTTCTTAAAAGGCTCACGACATAATTCCATTCTGAGTCGACAAAAACGTGTTTAGTGTTCTTCTATGAAACGTTTTCAGTGTTTTGTTAGAAATGTCTTACAGAAAACGAAAAGTATCTTTAACTATTCTATCCTATTTTTTCAAAAGTGATCTGACTTTATATTTTTTAAGTCTTCTAGCCTCAAATCAGGTTTAAGCGCATGGGTAAGCACCGCTTAAGAGTTTAGAAGGCCCTAAGGAAAACAAAATACAACATTTTACGTTCAAACAACAATTTGAATCTTAACTAAAATAAGAATACAAAGTTCAGAGGACACAATAGTCAATATTCGGCGAATCGTCAAAATATACATACAGCCCCCAAGATTTAAATTTAAATTTTGTGATATTCTTTAACTATTTGCACAATATGAGTGCGGAATCCATCGAGTTGCTGCTGGTCACGGGACGGCAGCTAGTCTGGGAGAACGCGAATTGAATAAATCTGCCTCGCAGAGCAGAAACTTGTTTAATCAGTGTGCATCGTGCAATCGATCGTATTGATGCTGATCACGCCAGCTAGTTGCGGGAGCACGCGAAGTGATGAAGCTAAGACTGCATCGAAGAGCACAACATTATTTAGTGCAGAATCGACCGTGTTGTAGAAGCTTATTAATCGAAGTACATTGAGTTTGCGTTGGATTGATTTGAAACACGGTTTCGTTTTCGAGTATTAAAAAACAGTTCGTTTACGTTGTGGTGGATCCATATAAATTACCTTTTCAACTAACCAACGATCCCTTTCCCGTGGTGCTCACGGAGATACAGAGCATTCCTGGGTATCTTATAACAATGAGTGTCAAACTAATTTTCCTCGCCTAATTCTAAATTGACTGTTAGGACGAGACCGGCTCATAGTGTCCATAGCAGCTGTTTCTTACACTCAATTGAAGTAGGTTGAGGATGAAAATTTGGCAACAATTTCTGCATGCCTCATATGTACAAACACATATACAAGGACAGACATACAATAGCTCGGTTCGTCGAGCTGATTGTATATTAGACTATGGATTTCCGAACCGCCAATAAAAACGTTGAATTTGGAAGAAAATGATAGACTTTTGGTACAACTTTTTGTATGAGAAAGAAAAAAATGTTTTTTTTGGCAAACAGCTGCCGTAAAAACTTTGCGATCGTGTTTTTCTTGTGAGCAAATGCATGCTATTAACGATTCTCTATCTGCGTATACGCCTGGCAGTCGTGGATATCTATGCATTTATTTTCTGGTTTTGAGTTAGCTCAATGTCATAAAACCGCGCTGATAAGACAATATGAAGTATGCTTCAGCATAATCACACAGTTTTTAAGCGAAATAAGGTTTTTAAGGTTTGAATTTGAATCCGAATACAAAACAAGAACACATTTTCTATACTTTTACATACTTACTGATAAAAAAACTGAACTGACATAAAATTGATCGGATACGGGAACACACACTCCACGATTAATTCCTTTGAAAGCGGCACAGTTGTTGGGGGGGAGAGGGGTCATAAAAAGAGGAACACGGCGATTTACCTATTGCAGTTATTTGACTTTGCAAAAATGAAACAAGAATTGCATACAAAATGTAAAACCAATTCAATAAAAATTCCGCGGAAAAAAATTAAAATTTCGTTTTGTTTCGTAAAATTTCGAATTAAATGGACCTTAATTTCGTATCGTTTCGAGGTCTCGAAAGTAAATCTTTGTTTCGTTTCGTTTCGTTTCGAATCAACATAGATATTTTGAATTTCGTTTCGTTTCGTTTCGTTAGGAAAAAGTGTGTTATCGCATACCCTTAGTTATATACCACTCGACTCAGCTCGACGAATTGAGGTGATGTCTGTATGTGTGTATGTATGAATGTATGTGTGTCTACAAAAAAAGTGAGACACACTTTTTTATACTTAGCCTTATCCGATTTGCTTGCAACAGGTTGTATTCGACGCTGAATCCTTCCTAATTTTTCGCTATTGCGTTCCGAAGTTATAAGAAAACAACATTGTTTTTTTTTCATTTTTCCCAAGGGTCCTCCCTTGGAAAAAAAAATCAAAATCGAAAAAAAGGCTTTTGTAAATTTCTTTGGAAATTTCTTAGAAACTTCCTCCAGCAAATCCTTTCAGTACAACTGCACGGAATTTCTTTCAAAATTCCTGCAGAAATTATTCCGGAAATTTAGTTGAGCATGAACATTAGCCTGGGACATGGATATATGAAAAAAAAAAATTTTCGTTCCCTCATATTTTTCAGAAGCCTTTTAGGTCTTACAATGCTTGTGCGAAATTTCAGATCAATCGGTGAAACTATATTTTAGCGCCGGCGATTTTAATTTTCCATGGGATTTACTTTGGGGAAATTTGCCTTTCCAAAGAAAAAATCCCCAAAGTGTCCCATTATTCTCTAACGATAAATCGATCCAACTACATCATAGGAAATTTTACCAGCAAACTTTCATTGGAAGACCGCAAAGGGATCCGACGCTCGTGAAAAAGGTTATTTACATAAAACTAATTGCTGTATGAACGCAAGGCTCATTGTACTTTTTGTTCCAGCATCACTGCCGTCTGCTAGGTACTTGATGTTGTTTGTACGAGGCACCACTTTGCGTGGAGGGTTCGCTTAGCATGCATGAAAAGCGGGTTGCTAGGGATACGTTAATTGGCTTTGCTGTTTGAGTCTTCGTCCTTCTAGGTAGAAGAAATTCAACCAAATTTCAATGAAGGTGTGATTAACAAAAAGAGGCATGTAACGCACACTTTCCACACACAATACAACGAAGCGACTATAGATGCGAGGTATAGGTTGGGGCCTCTCATTCTCGACGTCAATAGTTCGAAGCTGGTCTGAGCGGGAATTTTTTGTTCGATACTGGTATTCTTTAGGAAATTCTTTATATTTCCATATTCTTACTTTCGAGAAGCTTTCTTGTATTTCTAAAAGATTTAGATAAGATACACAGGATTTTAAATGTATTTTCATGCACATATTTGGAGCATGCAAATAGACGCTATATCTAATCGATCCTATTGCTCCTTTAAATCAAATTAATTTCAAACTGTGCCTGCTTGTACAACTCAGTCAAATTTAATTGAATATCAAATGTTAATTCGTTTGATGGAATCAGTAGCAATTTTACAAGTCGTTGAAATTTCAAAACTGTGTACTGCTGTGTACTTGTGATACTGATTTCCGAAGAGAATAATTTAATGAACTTGCCCACATGCCGATTATTCAAATCGAAGACTACCGGGTTAGAGACACTTTTTGTAAAGTTGTGTATTTTCTAAATTGTGAACTAGTTTAGGAGATTCCTAGATTTGTTTTGCCTCGAGTTGGAAATCTCTTTGATACAGATTATAGAAAAAAATTAGATTGTATGAGAGATGATTTTCACATCAAAATTAACATCACATCCCATTTCAAATCAACGTCACATCATGGATATTCAATTAAACAAATTTAGCAAAGAAATAAATTATATAATTCTGAAACTATTATCAACATCATTGGGGCTATTTTAAGCCTGTTGATGAAAAAAAAATAAATAAATAAACCAAAAAAAAAAAAGATATAACGATCTTATAGAAATGGATAATATATTTTTCCATAGAAAATAATTTAAAAGCACTCAAAATTAATCTATTTGGAAGGTTGTTTTGAAATGGTTCTTTTGTATATTGATAAACAAGTGATTTTTTTGAATTTTGATTTGAAGCATATTTATTAAATCTATTTTATGTCACATTCCTACGTATGAACTCAGAATATTCGTGTACTACATCAACGGTGATATTAAGAACTATTTGTACAGTGGTTCATGATTTTAAAATATAACTATTAATTCTAGACCAACATTTGAAAAGGGCGTAACAGCCAAAATTTATTCCTTCCTATTCTTCGTCTACATATAAAGCTTAAAATAGCCCCAATGATGTTGATAATAGTTTCAGAATTATATAATTTATTTCTTTGCTAAATTTGTTTAATTGAATATCCATGATGTGACGTTGATTTGAAATGGGATGTGATGTTAATTTTGATGTGAAAATCATCTCTCATACAATCTAATTTTTTTTCTATAATCTGTATCGAAGAGATTTCCAACTCGAGGCAAAACAAATCTAGGAATCTCCTAAACTAGTTCACAATTTAGAAAATACACAACTTTACAAAAAGTGTCTCTAACCCGGTAGTCTTCGATTTGAATAATCGGCATGTCGGCAAGTTCATTAAATTATTCTCTTCGGAAATCAGTATCACAAGTACACAGCAGTACACAGTTTTGAAATTTCAACGACTTGTAAAATTGCTGCTGATTCCATCAAACGAATTAACATTTGATATTCAATTAAATTTGACTGAGTTGTACAAGCAGGCACAGTTTGAAATTAATTCGATTTAAAGGAGCAATTAGATTAGATATAGCGTCTATTTGCATGCTCCAAATATGTGCATGAAAATACATTTAAAATCCTGTGTATATTATCTAAATCTTTTAGAAATACAAGAAAGCTTCTCGAAAGTAAGAATATGGAAATATAAAGAATTTCCTAAAGAATACCAGTATCGAACAAAAAATTCCCGCTCAGACCAGCTTCGAACTATTGACGTCGAGAATGAGAGGCCCCAACCTATACCTCGCATCCATAGTCGCTTCGTTGTATTGTGTGTGGAAAGTGTGCGTTACATGCCTCTTTTTGTTAATCACACCTTCATTGAAATTTGGTTGAATTTCTTCTACCTAGAAGGACGAAGACTCAAACAGCAAAAGCCAATAAACGTATCCCTAGCAACCCGCTTTTCATTCATGCTAAGCGAACCCTCCACGCAAAGTGGTGCCTCGTACAAACAACAGCATGTACCTAGCAGACGGCAGTGATGCTGGAACAAAAAGTACAATGAGCCTTGCGTTCATACAGCAATTAGTTTTATGTAAATAACATTTTTCACGAACGTCGGATCACTTTGCGGTCTTCCAATGAAAGTTTGCTGGTAAAATTTCGTATGATGTGGTTGGATCGATTTATCGTTAGAGAATAATGGGACACTTTGGGGATTTTTTCTTTGTAAAGGTAAATTTCCCCATAGTAAATCCTATGGAAAATTAAAGTCGCCGGTGCTAAAATATAGTTTCACCGATTGATCTGAAATTTCGCACAAGCATTATAGGACCGAAGAGGTGTGCAAAAACCATGCAGGAAGTGAAAATAAAATTTTGTCCCACCCTAATGAACATGAGGACCGTGCATATTCGTAGTTGCCACTCCGTGATTGTCCAGGGAACCAATGGATGGTTGTATGAGCTTTTGTTTCAATGTAAACAGTCCGAGAGCACCAGTAACTTTAATGGTGGATAACGGCTCTGACCACGTCCTCACGGTCATCGGGGATGGGAAGGAATTGATAATGCAATCACCTACCCATTGCACTCGCTACGAGCTCATGCGGAATTTTACTGGATTTTTGGGTTAAGTTCTATGACAGAACTTCGGTTGTATGCTTGCTCACGACAAAATCTGGACCCTTCAAACACGTTATAACTTATGAAATACCAAAGGAAATACCAAGTGAATTAAAAAATATATTATTTATTAGTATCACAAGTACTTAATGGATAATGGACAGTTCCTTGAGATTTTCAAGTTTTTCCAGGGTTTTGTGAGTAATTGTCATTCATATCGAGCGTATGATCTTAACCTTCCTAACTAATACCAATCCTAAAAGCTGCAGCGCATTTGAATCATCACTGTAGGCTTCTTGAGAAGGGCTCGGTAAAACTCTTAGATTTCAAGTAGAGGTAACTAAAAGTTGAATAAGAAAGAACTTTGTATTCTTTCGGATGGATTTTTAAAACTCTGCATACTACTTAATTCTCTAAACACCTATTGTCGCTGCAGCAATGCAACAAGTGAATGTCTCAGTAGGCGTGAAACAGACCTACTGAGAGAAAAGATGTGTTAAATGTTCCTATGTGTTATTAAATGCTATAAGTTAATTTGTTGCAATTTTTTTTAACCAAATTGAAAATTAACGACCAATAAGTTGTATTGAGATGCAAAACAGATTTTTTTTAATCATCCTAGAAGTTATTCTAACAGAAAAGAAAGGTTAGTTTGTTGTGGTCAGATCGCCGTTTGAAAGCTTGTACTAATTGTCAGGCCATTAAAGTGAAAGCTGGCGAAAAGAGTTTAACTAACTAATATTTAATTTATAATGTATTCTAGGTTCGAAGCGAATAAAAAAATCCTTTGAAAATCAGGACCGTGCTTCACATTCTATTTACGGCGAGCGCAACACTTATGGTTTTCTGAACCTATCAAGGGTTTTGAGAATCCTACGAGATTTCTAGATTTTTGAAACAGGGCTGAGCGTCTATGAACATCATTTGAAATATTTAAGTCGTCCATTGATATCTGGTAGACCAACAATATACATCAGTTGAATCGAGCAAAAATGGTAAACTTTCTGTCTTATTTATTTATTTATCATCAGACTAAGGCCGGAGTGGCCTGTGCTGCACATAAAAGACTTCTCCATTCAGCTCGGTTCATGGCTGCACTTCGCCAACCACGCAGTCTGCGGAGGGTCCGCAAGTCGTCCTGTCTTGTCTTTCTGTCTTATAAGTGTTAAATTAGAAAAGTTTAAAAAAAAGTTAGCCCCCCTAGAACTTTTCATTAGTTACGCCAGCGGTTCTCAACCTTTTCCTTGAGAGGTACCCTTTTCGAACTTTTGCATTGATTGAGGTACCCCCTATGTTTTCCTTGCTGTTTTTTTGCGGTGTTTGAGTCTTTTAAGAAGCTTCTGAGTGTCTTGAAAAGACGTCTGAGCCTCTTAAACGAACGAACCTTTTGGAAGAAGAATTTCGGGCCTTTTAACGGGAGGCTTCCAAATCTCTAAAGGAGGCTTCCAAGCCTCTAAAGGAGGCTCCCAAGCCTCTAAAGGAGGCTTCCAAGCCTCTAAAAGGAAGATTCCGAGCTTCTTGAGAGGTGACTTACAAACCTCTTGAAATGAGGCCTCCGAAACTTTTTAAAGGAGCCTTCCGAATCTTTTGGAAAGAGCCATCCAAGCCTTTTAAAATAAGAAGAAATAAAAAGGAAGAACATTTTAAGAAAAAAAATTAAAAGAAGGCTTGCATATCTTTTGAAAGAAGGGATCCGGGAATCTTGAAACAAGGCTTTCAGGATTCTTGAAAGAGAATTCCGATGCTTTTGAAAGTAGGAGTCCAAGCTTCTTAATATTAGGCTTTCGAGTCTCACGAAAAGAGGCTTTCGAGCCTTTTAAAAGAAGAAGAAAGGAAAAAAGTAAGAAAATTTAATGAAAAAAGCTTAAAAACCGGACCTCTTCAAATAAAGCTTCCGAACATCTTAAAAGGAGGCTTGCATGCCTTTTGAAAGTAACCTTCTGGGCCTTTCGAAAGATGGCTTCCGAGCTTCTTGAAAAGAGGATTCTGGGCCTTCTGAAAGGAGGCTTCCGAACCTCTTGAAAAGAGTTCTCCGAGCTGCTAAAAGGCTTCAGAGAAACGTAGAAAAAAGCTCCCAATGCTCTTGCAACGAAACAACTGAGTTTTTCGAAAAAAGCAATCATGTCTCTCAAATGGAGGCTTCCAAATCTGGAGACTCAAGATCGTAGTTTAGAAGAATATTCGTAGCACTTAAAATTTTGTTTCGATCAGGATTTTTTTTTTAAATTTGTTCATTCGAAGTTTTGTCCTTTTGATCGTTTGCCCACAGCCCTTCATCCACTGTGCTCGTTGTGGAAGGCAGCTTGATTTACTGATCGCCATGCATATAAGGGTAAAACGACATATTATGGAGGGGTTAAGCACAGTGTCAAAACAAAATTGATTACAAAAATTACCTGTTGATCGATTTCCACATTGTAGTGGTTGAATAGGATGCTCGTTAACTATAGTTTCGTAAATATTACGTCAATTGTGCTGAAATTATGTAGTTTTGTTTTTATCACAATAAAAACAAACTTCCGCAATAATAAGACGCAGTTGCCTATCGTTGCGATATTTTTTGAAGGTCAGTCCTATTGTTGCGGTATTGCATGTACTTCTTATGGAGACGGATACCGCAACATTAGGAACTTAGCACTACCGCAATAATAGGCTCAAAGGATTCAAATTTTTAACGAAAAATGTTGATTTTTCATCGTTTTGTACGGAATTTTGTCAAACAAAAGCTGTTCTAGTCGTTAATCCGAAGAGTTTTAGCCCACAATTGTTTGCAATGCTTTTATATCCAGAAGGGACTACTTAACCACTACCGCAACATTAGGGCATACCACAACGATAGGACGTTTTACCCTATGTACAAAACAAAGTTTTGAAATAAAAAAAAATACACAATTATCGAAACTTTGATAAAAATTGTCCGCATTTACGGATTTTTGTCCTAGGTACCCCTAGGGGTACATGTACCCCAGATTGAGAACCGCTGAGTTACGCCAATGCTCGAAGGTAATGTTCCAGGAATTCCAGATTCTCCTGGGATCCCTAGCAGCACAACTCAGGCCAATTTTGTTGCAGTAACTTATATATGACTGAATTTGGTTGAACATGACCAATAGAAATTTGTTTACAAAATGTGTGCTACCTGGGATGTTGATGGGAATTCTCCAGGTATTCCGAGGGAAATGTTTCAGGAATTCCAACGGTCAAATTTCAGAGATTCCGAGGGAATGGCTCCAGGGATTCCAACGATAATCTTCTAGGGATCCTTTATCTTCAAGGAATTCCGGTGGAAATATTCCAAGAATTTGAACGGTTTTTTCCAAGGATTTCTACGAGAATGTTTCGGGATTCGGTCGGGAAAGTTTCCGAGAATCCGACGGAAATGTTTCAGGGATTCCAATGAGCATTTTCTAGAGCATTTTATTTCGGATGGATTCCTTCAGAAATGTTCCAGAGATTTCGTAGGCAATTTTCAGGGATGTAGAAGCAAATCGTCGAAGGATTCCGAAGCAAATCGTCGAGGGACTCCGAATCAATCCTTCAGGTATTCCGAAAAGAAATCTCCAATGATGTTGAAAGGAATCCTTCAGGGATGTTGCAGGGATCGTTTATGGATTCCGAAGCAAATCTTCGAGGGATTCCGAAGTAAATCATCGAGGAATTCCAAACTAAATTTTCGAGGGATTCCGAAGCAAACCGTCGATGTATTCGACGAACCGAATTGTCGAATGATTCATAAGTAATTCGTCAAGGGATTCCGAAGCAAATCATTAAGGGTATCCGAGACAAAACGTCGAGAGACTCCGAATCAAATATTCAAGGATTTCAGAAGGAAATCGTCAAAGGATTCTGAAACAAGTCTAGGAATTCCAAAGTACAGCTCAACGTTTTCACTCATTTCTCTAAGACCATGACGTCCCATGACACGCTCATAGTCCGTGTTGTCGGAGCCGATCTTCGCATTGAAGTCGCTCAACCCGTTAGTCGTAAGCCTTGAGCTGACAACAAATGTAGCTTGCTGGTGCAGCTTTCACTTCCGTACAAGGGTTGGTTGACAAATGTCGGTAGATGTTTGAGGGCTATCCATGAGAACTGTGCCTGGGCCCGCTCAATGCGTAAGTTCCACGTTACGTCGTTCGGCGCCCAAGCAACATAAGCCGTTTCCAGAGTTGGTTGCACGAGAGCACAATATAGTGTTTTAAAACAATGTGGATCCATGAAATCCTTGGCTATTCATGAGATGAATTTAAACTGATAAGCTTTAGAAATCATTGTGGCATAATGTGCATTAAAGTAGATCTTTGCGTCTAAAATAAAACCAGGATCCGTCACCTGGTCCACATTGTTCAGCACAGTATTCATGATGATAGAAATATATATTGTCAGATTTTTGGAGCGGTGGAAAGTCATCACGTGACATTTTGTAATGCTGATAATGAGCTTATTCACGGCACACCATTTGGTGAATGAGTTATGCAGCGATTGAAGTCTAATGCAATCATCAATACTGCGAACAATAACATAGATCTTGAGATCATCGGCGTTAATTAAAGCCAAGCGAAGTGGCAACTTCGTTGAAAAATATGAAGAATGATAACGGGCCCAAGATGCTTACTTGCGGGGCGCCAAAGTGCTGATAAATGGCGAGGAGACGCATGATCCGTGACTAACATACATCGACCAATCACACAGATACGAAGAAAACCATGACACAAGTCTGTTTGAAAATCCTAAAGTTGAGAGTTTTCGAAGCAATATCTAGTGGTCAAGCTTGTTAGATGTCGTGTAAATCACATCCCCTGGCGATTTCCCTTCCATGGCTGTCAAGCTGTCAAAGTGGTAGTTAAATCCAGCAAATTAGTGATCACCGACCAACCGGGAAAAAAGCCGTGTTGATCTGTCAAAACATGTTTTTTTTTTACAAAATGAAGGACATGTTCGCTAACAATGAGCTCCATAATCCTAAAAGCAACAGGCAAGCTGGTAATACCACGAAAGTTAAATACAGGAAACATGTGAGACAGTTTCCAAAACTTGTCAATTTCCGGATTGACAATCCATACGCCTTTGCTCGCAAGACTAACTGGAAACCCGAATAAGAAGAAAATATAGCGACAATAATATGCAACAAAGAACCAGATAAAGATGGGCGATATCGTGGAAGGCCTCGAAAACTCAGACTGCCCGCAGTCCAATCAGACCATGAACCCTTTCAAGTTCAGAAAAACTGGAGGAGCTTCACCGATGATTGTGAAGCTCTACAGCCATTGCGTACTTACACTCTGCAGCCAAAAAGTTATCAGGTTATCGAGTTAGACAGAAATGGTGAAATCAATATGAAAGAACCGATCTGGTCGATCAGGGGGATATTTTGTGTACGGCACTTCTTATGATCTGGTTGTTTCGGGATGATATGAGTAGTGGATTATCATCAATTAGAATACATCGATTTACAGAAAACTGACCAAAGAAAACTTTTTTTTAAATTTGTAACCTTTTTTTATTTTCTCCGATTTTTGAGTAATTAGTTTATTTCTATTTTTTTAGTTTTTATGTTGTCTCTGATCTATTTTTCACTGTACTTCGTTTATGTGGCCCTCTGGAAGGTGCACCCTGCCGTACCACAACTCGTTCATGACGTAAATGGACTGGAAGGTCAACTGAAAAGAAAAAACCTTAAGCCCAATGCTCTTCAGATTAATATGAACTTTGTTCAACCACAAACACGTTAGTTTACATGCTACTAATTATTAATATTAGGATGATTCAGTATGCAATCTTGAATTGCGGCTCCGTAAAGCGTCATACACGCTTGAGCCTAACAAACGTATTCAAACAAATAAATAAAAAAGGGAGATGTAGAGCTTCTTATTCGATAATACCTGACATGCAAGGGACTCCACTATTAATCAGTAACGCCATTTCCGTACGAAATCCAATTCCCGTAATAGGTTTCAAACTACTTTTCCTAAAACTTTATGTTACGCATCGATTAGGTGCATATTGAGAAACAGCTAACTAGAAAATTATAAAGAAATTGTAGCAGTCTTCAGTTTTTTTTCTAAAGTACTCGACCTGAATTTAATTTGTTTATATACATCTAGGGTGGATGAACCAATCGCCGCTACACTTAAGAACAACTAGTTAAAAAAAGGCATATGAACGGTGTTAGTATGTCAAACGAAAGGTTTCCCTTCCTGCTCCTTAGAAAAATAGTGGAAACAACAATGAAATTTGTAATTACCTTCAAAATCGCTTGTATAATGCACTAGCGCGAAAATTGATACATCCACCCTAATTGAATTCCACCTCAACAAATTAAAACATATAATTTTGGGTATACATCGCAATGGAACACTTCAGAAGCCTTGACCGTTATGAGAAGCTTTCTCTTATCTGTTCTGGCAGTAAATGAAACAAGTTTATCACTCTTTAACATCTCATTCCTGCTATTGCATGCAGCACAACATATCGAATGTTTGGAATGGAACTGCCCCAACTATTTGCACGAACCGCACATTCTTATCATACTTCCCGAATTGTGCGTAACTGATAACGCCTTGTTCTCTGCCATCAGAGTTCTACACCTACGCAAAACACCTCATTCACAACTTGTTCATCCGGTTGTGGTATTTCAGCTCACTTATATCGTCGCGGAAGGCACCCTGTTCCGGGTGCGCTCGGTTCAAGTTTACGTTGCTACCTTTGGGATATTTACTGGGTCCGGACATGCTCCGGCGGCTACTGTTGTTGCTGGTAGTGTCCTCCGCTTCGAAGCTGTGCTGCTGCCGCAGGCGGTTCTTTAGCTGTTGCTGCAGCTTCCGGTGAATGGTTTGATCCAAAGGGGTCGGATGATGATTGTTGGCGTGATGATTGGTGGTTTTGGAGCCAAATTCACGGATAATTGTGCGACTGATTTGCCGACCGTTAGAGTAGATGTAAATTCCGGACGCCACCGTTAGCAGAAATAGGGTGATGAAGACACCGGTTAGGATTATCCAAATTGCATCCGATCGAGGTTGTTTAATCGGAAGAGGGGTTGGTATGGATGCTGTGGGATCTTCGGTATCTTCTTCGGAGGTCGAAGGTGAAGACTCCGTCGATGAACTGCTTTCATGGTGTGTTGATTGCGTTGTAGTTGCTGTTTCAGTAGTTGTTGATGCTGTAGTTGGTGTAGATAGTTCTGTGGTCGTTGTTGTTGGTGATGAACTACTACTGATTGTAGTGGAACGAATGGTTGTAGTAGTAGCAGGTTGCAAAGTAGTTGTGGTAATAGTTGTGGATCGGGTTGTTGTCGTTGTAGTGGGGATTGTCGTAGTTGTCGTTGGTTCTGGCGTGGTGGAAGTTGTTGTACTTGCCGTGGTACTGGTAACCGTGGTAGGTCTCGCCGTAGTTGTTGTAGATGCTGTAGTCGTCACAACTGCAGTAGTTGTAGATGCTGAGGGAGTGCTATAGAACTCATCTAGCTCTTTGCAGAATTCTTCCTGAACCAATGAGTTGAACACTGTAACGTACTCAATCGCTACATCGGCCCCGCTGGTCATCTGCACTTCGATTTGCAACTTTGCTCGACGAATTTCCCGTTCTACTGTCCCCACGAATAAACTCCACGTGTTGGTTGTTTGCTGTGAGCTCCAGCGTTGCACTACAGTAGGTTCACCGTCTTCCAATTCGTCCATATCCAATATCCGGAGCGTCAATGTACACGTGGACTGAAATACCAACTGATATATCAATCGTATTTCCGTATATTCATGCATGTAAAAGTTTTCTTCCGTTTCACAGCAGCTCACGCCCAAGACTTCATTGCTAAGAAAGTAATGCGTGTCCTCGCGGTATGGTTGAAAATTAATAGAGTTAGCGTACGCTTTCAGTCGAAAAATCTCGTGATCCGTTCCCGAACACTTTCGCACTTTATTCTGCGAGATATCGTTGAAATCAATTCGCTCACAAATTGCATCCAAACTTGAAACGTAAACCGCCCGCCAACCAACCAAAATTACGAGCAACCCAGTCAGCCTGCTGACCATTTCGATTCCTTCCGAATTCGGCAAACTGTCAAACAAAACTGAGTAGGAACTGCGTCGATGCGTCCGGTCGTATCTTGTTGTCTTCTGCAGTTCAGTGTCGCAGATCTTATCGGCATGATACAGCATACAGAGCGAGCACCGAACGGTGATAGACGGTTATGTTTTACAAACTGGATAGCCTCTAGTGGACAACTACGGTGGAAACGTAGGACAACATCAATCACCGGTGTGTGACAAATAACGTGCAAAGTTTGATGTGAATCGTAGGACGAACTGCATTCGAAAAGAGGGGGTTCTCCCGTTCGTAAGTGATGGAATGTGCAAAAATTAGTAATATTTTGCAAATAGATAAGAATATTATTCGGTATGATGTGATTGATTTGAGTATTTTTTAACGAAAACGAAGCCAGTTTTAATTCAGAGTTCGTTGGTGCAAAATGGTCGTTATGTCTTCCAAGTCTCGTAATCCCGTGACCACATTTAATTATTACAGCTTTTTTTATTTCTTTTTTATCCCACATCATTAGCAAAGATCAATCGGATCTTGGTTCAATGACTTATCCATCAATTTTGATTTTTGTTTTTATTTTATTTTTCAAAATCCAGTATCGTACAACCAACCATTTTATTTATTTATTACCAATCTAAGGCCGGAGTGGCCTGTGCAATACATAAAAGACTTCTCCATTCAGCTCGATCCACGACAGCACTTCGCCAACCACGCAGTCTTCAGAGGGTCCGCAAATCGTCCTCCACCTGACCGATCCTTGCCCGCTGTGCACCTCGCCTCCTTGTTCCCGTCGGATCGTTATCGAGAACCATTTTCACTGGATTACTGTCCGACATTCTGGCTACGTGCCCGGCCCGGTCTTTCGATTTTCGCGGTGTGAACGATGGATGGTTCTCCCAACAGCTGATGCAACTCGTGGTTCATTCGCCTCCTCCACGTACCGTCCGCCATCTGCACCTCACCATAGATGGTACGCAGCACTTTCCTTTCGAAAACTCTCAGTGCACGTTGGTCCTCCACGAGCATCGTCCAGGTGTCCGTAGAGAACTACCGGTCTAATAAGCTTTTGTAGATTAGTCAGTTTGGTAGGGCGGCGAACTCTATTCGATCGAAGCATTTTGCGGAGTACAAAGTACGTACGATTTCTTGCCATACTTAAGTAAGTAAGTAAAGTACGTACGATTTCTTGCCATGATGCGTCTCCGAATTTCTCTGCTGGTATCGTTAGCGGCGGTCAGCAGTGAACCCAAGTACACAAATTCTTCTACCACCTCGATTTCGTCACCACCGATAGAAACTCGTGGTGGGTGGCTTACATTGACGTCTGTTGAGACTCTTCCTATCATGTACTTCGTCTTCGACGTATTGATGGCTAGTCCGATCCATTTAGCTTCGCTTTTCAGTCTGATGTAGGCTTCTTCCATGCTCTCAAAGATACGTGCCATAATATCTATGTCGTCGGCGAAACCAAAAAGCTGGACGGACTTATTGAAAAGTGTACTACTTGTGTTAATCCCTGCTCTTCGTATTACCCCTTCCAATGCGATGTTGAATAGCAGATACGAAAGACCATCACCTTGCCGTAACCCTCTGCGCGTTTCGAAGGGACTCGAGAATGCTCCTGAAACTCGAACTACGCACATCACCCGATCCATCGTCGCCTTGATCAACCGTGTCAGTTTATCCGGAAATCCGTTTTCGTGCATTAGCTGCCATAGCTGGTCCCGATCGATTGTATCATATGCGGCTTTGAAGTCGATGAATAGATGATGTGTGGGAACGTTGTATTCGCGGCATTTCTGCAGTACTTGGCGAATGGCGAACACCTGGTCTGTGGTAGAGCGTTCGCCCATAAAACCCACCTGGTACTCCCTTGCAATTGGTGCTAGTCGATGGCATAAAATTTGGGAGAGTACCTTGTAGGCGGCGTTCAGCAATGTGATTGTGCGGTAGTTCCTACTTCCTACTGCTTATCGCCCTTTTTGTAGATGGGACACACGACACCTTCCATCCACTCCTGCGGCAAAACTTCCTCCTCCCAAATCTTTGTAATGACCCAGTGCAACGCTCTAGCCAGAGCTTCACCACCGTGTTTGAATAGCTCTCTTGGTAGTTGGTCAACCTCAGGGGATTAGTTGTTCTTCAGCCGGCCAATCTCCTCCTGGATTTCCTGGAGATCCGGAGCCGGTAAAATTATGTCCTGCGCGCGTTCTCTCAGGTCCATCACCATACCGCCATCTTCGTCTGCCACATCGCCATTCAGGTGTTCATCGTAGTACTGCCGCCACCTTATTTGGATCACCTCACGCTCGTTCGTAAGAAGGTTCCCGTTTTTTTTTCTTACACATATCGGGCTGTGGCACGTGGCCCTTACGTGAACGGTTTAACTTCTCATAGAACTTTCGTGCGTTATTAGCGCGGTACAGTTGCTCCGTCTCTTCACGGTCTCGATCTTCCTGCTGGAGTTTTTTTCTCCGGAAAATCGAGTTTTGTCTGTTCCGCGCCCGTTTATATTGTGCCTTGTTCACGGTGTTGCAGCAATCTCGCCTATGTTGCATTCTTCTCTTCTACTAACTGCTCACATTCGCCGTCATACCAGTCATGTCTCTAATCCGGGGGCACCGTGGCAAGTGCAGCGGTTGCGGTGCTACCAATGGCGGATCGAAAACCTCTCCAGCCATCTTCAAGAGATGCTGCGCCTAGCTGCTCTTCCGTTGGGAGTGCCACTTGCAGCTGCTGCGCGTATTCTTGGGCTAGTCTACCGTCTTGTAGCCGCCCAATGTAAGGCCGTGGCGTCCGACTTCGACGCGTGTTATACACCGAGGGCAGGCATATTGCAACGAGGTAGTGGTCGGATTCAATATTCGCACTGCGGTAAGTGCGGACGTTCGTGATGTCGGAGAAGAATTTACCGTCGATTAGAATGTGGTCGATTTGGTTTTCCGTTACTTGGTTAGGTGATCTCCATGTTGCCTTGTGGAAATTTTTGCTGGGAAAGAAGGTGCTTCGGACTACCATTCCGCGGGAGGCTGCGAAGTTTATGCATCGTTGGCAGTTGTCATTCGATACGGTGTGCAGACTATCCGGTCCGATGACCGGTCTATACATTTCCTCCCTTTCTACCTGTGCGTTCATGTCGCTGATGACGATTTTGACGTCCCGCAGTGGGACGTCGTATTTCTGCTCCATCGTATTTCTGCTCCAGCTGCGCGTAGAACGCTTCCTGCTCGTCGACGGGTCTTCCTTCGTGTGGGCAGTGCACGTTGATGATGCTATAGTTGAAGAAACGGCCTTTTATCCTCACTTTGCCCATCCTTGCGTTGATTGGCTGTCACCCAATCACACGTTTGCGCATCTTAACCAGCACTATGAAGCCGGTTCTCAGCTCTTTGGTGGCGCCATAGCTTTGGTGGAAGGTAGCCGCTCGATGCCCGCTTTTCCACACTTTCTGTCCTGTCCAGCAAATCTCCTGCAGCGCCACGACGTCGAAGTAGCGGGGATGTAATTCATCGTAGATCATCCTGTCGCAATCTGTGAGACCTAGCGATTTGCAGTTACATGTTCCAAGCTTCCAATCGTGATCCTTTATTCGTCGCCTAGGTCTTTGCCGATTATATCGAGTCGCATTAACTCTATTTTATAATAATTATTGCTAGTAATCGTAATCCGACTGTGAAATTTGTAATTTAATTTTCGGATTGGCTTTCAGTCACGGGTAATAGCGTTGACAGTTTTACTTCATCGCCGTCGTTCTTACGGAGATTCTCCGTAAGAAAGTAGCGGTAATTAACGGATTGACTGTCATCGAGCTCTGAAGAAGATCCCATCCCGGACCATCCCGGAGAATCTCCGTAAGAAAGTAGCGGTAATTAACAAATTGACTGCCATCGAGCCATGAAGAAGATCCCATCCCGGATCGAAACGTCGGCGATGAAGTAAAACTGTCAACGCTATTACACGTGACTGAAAGCCAATCCGAAAATTAAGTTATAATAATTATTGTTCATAATTATTGGTTTTCCAGGCGGCTTATTGGGCCTGCGCAATCCTCAGGACTGTTAAGCGTCCCAACTAACACCAGGACTTGGGCTTGTGCGCTTTGAGCGGCACACGGTCGCTTTGGTGGGGTCTACTTGCGGATACGGGATACATGCAGCTTTTTATAGAGGTTTAACAGGGCCCACTGTCAAACCCCACCACATCCTAGGCAAGCCCCACAACGCAGATGGCCTGGGGAGGGATCGTCAAGCCCTTGGACATAGTCCCTGCTGCCCGCATGTTCATAATAGAAAATGGCTGCTAGGGTGGGCCTGGTCAACTGGAACGCTTGCCCGCTCAAGAGCAAAACAATCGAACTGACGGGTTTCCTCCAAGAGAACGAGATCGTTCGTGGCGTTCATCACCGAGACGCACCTAAAACCGGAGGTGAACGTCTTCATCCCGGATTTTCTAATCGTGCGACTCGACCGGCCGACCAGGGGAGGCCATCGCTCTTCGCTACAACATCAACTGTCGCCTGCTGCCAAGCTTCCAGCTGAGTATGGTCGAGGCCATCGGTGTCGAAGTGATCACTTACGTCGGCACAATCACGCTCATCACGGCGTACTGTCCAACGAAAGCCAAAGCCGGCGATGGATCATTGACTGCCCTTAGGAGGGACATCGTCAAGCTTACGCAGGGACTACATCTCGCAAGTTGGTCGTCTGCCAGGAGCTCAGCTCGGATCACTACCCGGTGGTGGCGGAAGTGGGATCCTCGGTTAATCGGCATCAGCTGTCCCGGTGAAATTTGAATTGATCTTTGGTTTAGCATATCTGGTCTAGTCTAGTCTACACATACACAGCCAGTTCGTAAAAGAATCCTGGAAAGTGATAGACTGGACTACGCCTATCGCTTTTCTTGTCATTGTTTACGTTTGAAGCATATCGTAAATGTACCTACCTGGATATCTGCTTGGCTACAGCGTCGATACACCTATAGTAATTTTCATATAAACCTCAAACTGCATGTACTCAGTCAAATTATAACCAAATTAGCTAAAAATTTAGGAAGACTAGTGTAAGCAAATGCCATCGTTTAAGCATAACAGATCGAAAAAATAAAATTTGACTTTTTGGCTCCCCTATGCTTGAACGATTGTATTTACAGTTTTAATATACTTCCTAAATTTTAAGCTAATTTGGATGTAATTTGAATGTCCACACCTCATTTGAAGTTTGTATAGAAATTACTATGGAAATCGCTAATTATGTGAAATGAATCTATGACAAAAGGTCGAAAGACATAAGGTCGAAAGGACAAAAGGTCGAAAGGACAAAAGGTCGAAAGACAAAAGGTCGAAAGGACAAAAGGTCGAAGAGACAAAACGCCGAAAGGGACAAAAGGTCGAAAGGACAAAAGGTCGAAAGGACAAAAGGTCGAAAGGACAAAAGGTCGAAAGGTACAAAATATTGAAAAGGACAAAAGGTCGAAAAATACAAAAGGTCGAAAAGGACAAAACGTCGAAATGGACAAAATTTCTATCAAGAACAAGTTGATAACAAGTTGGGTGTTTGTGCTATGCATTTAACTTCAAGTAGAAATAACAACACACTCATCTCATTAATCAAAGTTGAAGAATGAGCCATATTCAAAGAAGGAGAAATTACTATGAAACAATATTATGAATGTCTAGATAGTTTTGTTAGAGATAAAGCAGATTGTTGATTTTGGAAATGAATAAAACCTGTATTGTGCGAGACAGAGTTGTCCTATACAGTTGGCAAAAAAATGCCCTTTTATTTCTCACTATTTTCAACAATTAAATAAAATGCATTCAATGAGTGCTAATAATAGATGGATATCAAGGTTTTCTAAATGTCACTTCGATCTGTCAAAACAGGGCACGCCGCAGGCGCCCGCATTGATGTATTTGGTGTGCGGCGTGCGCCATTTTGACAGATCGATGTGATATTTAGAAAACTCAAACATCCATCTATTAGTTGTACTCACTAAATGTTAAAATTCATTGTTTAATTTGTGTAATTTTGATCTAATTAATCTTTTGTTCCTTTGGACCTTTTTCATTTTCGACCTTTTGTCCCTTTCGACCTTTTGTCCTTTCGACCTTTTGTCTTTCGACCTTTTGTCCCTTTCGACCTTTTGTCCTTTTCGACCATTTGTCCATTCGACCTTTTGTCTTTCGACGTTTTGTCTTTCGACTTTTTGTCGTTTCGACCTTTTGTCCCTAACCCATGTGAAATACCGTTCCGTGAGGTATTCCATAAACTAATTGAAAATAAGCAACGTGTCAACTTCATAAAACACTTCCAAAATTGAAAGTCAGTTGTTGTTGCGAAGCGATTTGACTTTCGTAAGTAAAGCTATAAAGAAAGCAAAAATGCTCATTATTGATATTGATGTTATTTTTTTACGAGTTAAGTCGATTTTCCCATGATTCAGTATTTTAATAATAACTTTTCTTGTCAGCATTAAATCGTTTCGCAACAAAGACGATCGGTTCCTGTGATGAATTTCCTATATTGCCAATGTATTCATATATTTTTAGAGGTTAATGGGGAACGTTTGGGAAAGGTATTCTACAAAAGTTACTGTTTTCATATTAAATTTCATACAAACTTCCAACTGCTCGTGCTCAGTCAAACTTCAATCAAACTAGCTCAAAATTTAGGAGCATTATTAAAATAGCAAATGTCATCGATTAAGCATATGGAAGCGAAAAAGTCAAAATTTGAATCACTCTACTGAACATATAAGCCTAGGTTCAAACACCATTTCTCGCCCTCTGCAACGAGAAAGACAATTAAAGAAACAAAAGCGATGAATAAACATTCAAAAACCAATAAGACGATAAAAACCCAATTTAATTCACCAAGTAGTGACACTGCCTTTCTCGCATTTAGCCAAAACACCAACCTTATATGGAACCAATATAGTTCGATGTACTATTTTCTTAATAACTTCTAAACGCAATGGTCGATCGTTACCAAATTCAATGGTGATCAACAAGAACTTGCCCTCTGTCGAATGCAACTTGTTGCGAGAAAATCGGTTAAAGATTACTATATGAAAAGTTTTATTTATTTATCATCAGACTAAGGCCGGAGTGGCCTGTGCTGCACATAAAAGACTTCTCCATTCAGCTCGGTTCATGGCTGCACTTCGCCAACCACGCAGTCTGCGGAGGGTCCGCAAGTCGTCCTCCACCTGATCGATCCACCTTGCCCGCTGTGCACCTCGCCTTCTTGTTCCCGTCGGATCGTTGTCGAGAACCATTTTCACCGGATTACTGTCCGACATTCTGGCTACGTGCCCGGCCCACCGCAGTCTTCCGATTTTCGCGGTGTGAACGATGGATGGTTCTCCCAACAGCTGATGCAACTCGTGGTTCATTCGCCTCCTCCACGTACCGTCCGCCATCTGCAACCCACCATAGATGGTACGCAACACTTTCCTTTCGAAAACTCCCAGTGCGCGTTGGTCCTCCACGAGCATCGTCCAGGTCTCGTGTCCGTAGAGAACTACCGGTCTTATAAGCGTTTTGTAGATAGTCAGTTTGGTACGGCGGTGCACTCTATTCGATCGGAGCGTCTTGCGGAGTCCAAAGTACGTACGATTTCCAGCCACTATGCGTCTCCGAATTTCTCTGCTGGTGTCGTTATCGGCGGTCACCAGTGAGCCCAAGTACACGAATTCTTCAACCACCTCGATTTCGTCACCACCGATACAAACTCGTGGTGGGTGGCTCACATTGACCTCTCTTGAGCCTCTTCCTATCATGTACTTCGTCTTCGACGTGTTGAAAAGTTGTCTAGTGTTTTTCTTAGCTTTTGTGCACACACATACACACGGACAGACAGACATGTGCTCAGCTCGTCGAGCTGAGTCGATTGGTATATAAAAAGTGGGTATTCGGAGTGAAATGCTAGCCTTTCGGTACAACTTTGTTGTACGAGAAAGGCAAAAATATAACTATTTTACTTCAACTTCAACTTTTACTTCGTCATAACATTGCACGATGCGACACCTATTCGGTTTCTTCGCTCCGCATACCTACCACGAAGATGGTCGCGCAGCCAGAAGTTATGATGATTTCCGTCGTCACTTCTTCACATAATTGATTGCACGTATAATGGTGTCCTCAATAAACAAATAGTAGGAACTTTGGTAACATAAATGGTTCAAAACCATTTATAACGTCTTCATACGTTACTTCAAATTTACTATTTTAAAGAATTATCAAAAATCTTCGCACGACAGCTGCCGTTTAAAGAATAATGGTATGAAGTCTTCGTTCTTCGACATCGTCATGACGATTTGGTTGCACGACGAAAGCTAACGTCGTGCGCATCTTTGACGATGAGTCAAGCAGCAATGACGACAATACAACTCGTCGCTACTGTGGCTTTCCGTGCTGCGACGATGACTATTGACAGCCCTGCTTACAACAGTTCCATATTTTCCGTGCCTGGGACCGTTATCTCGATTATCCCCGTCAAAACACAACTCATTTCCAACACACTTGCGTTGACTACAACTTATAGGGGAAGGCGGCAATATGCCCAGGCTAAACAAAAACAGTTTTAATGTCTTGATTGTAACAATATGAATGAGTATTTTTACCTTATGCAAGAGTTTAACATTGTACACACTTAAAACAAAGAGCATTTTTTTTATGAAATTTCACCGAAATCTAGACAGCAGAGCTGTTCAGCATATGATGCATTAATAACGAATTGCACCAAGTGCATAAAAATGCAGGAATCGAAAGGCTGCTAATATACGGCAGAATACAATGGGATGTACATGCAGTGCGTATGCCGGAAGAGAGAACAGCAAAAGTGATGTTTAGCAGAGAAGCTGGAATAGGACGCAGGCAGGACCAAAATTCACTTTTATCGTCCGGCACTCGTATGTATGTGTTGTGTACGACAAGCGTGCTTTCTTCGTTAATGTTGTGTAACAATGGTGAAAGTAGGGGAGTAGGGTGCCCCAGGGGCACCCCTGGGGCAAAATGGCCTTACTTAATAAACCACTCATATAATCTGTTGTAGGACATTTATGAACGCATATTACCATTACAATTTATAATTAGTTATCCATTAATGAGCTCCATTCGAAAAAAAAATAAATTCCCTTCATATTCACTCAAATTGAACGATTTGCGATTCTTCCACCTCACCCGTAAGTTTGTAGCTCAATCCTTTAAGGAAAAACAAACAACCATGCGTTCACCATTATTTTACATGCAATTGAGGGGGTGCAAAGGGGTGCATTTTGAACCGTTCTCCCCTACTCGAAATTCAAAATTTTGTTCAGAACACCGATTCATATAAGTCTACAGTGAAATTGTTATATATTAAAAGTTGGTTTCTGGGGTAACAAAAGTTACTGTTAAGTCAATTGTTTGAGCATATTTTAGAATAAAAATGTTAAAATATTTATTACAAAACATTCTAATCGGTTTATTGTCTTGAGCATTTTGAATGTAATATATGATATCTCTTGATATTTTGATATCTTTTATTTCAATTACACGGTCGTCCCGCGCTAAAAAAGTCGAAATCAACGTTTCTTGAGACTTATTGAGATTTAGCTTACAGATATGCTGATACGAGTTGAAGAGCATAGAGGTTATACAGATTAGGTCAAGTTTAAAAATGTCATAATTCAACACCACAAAAAATAACCGGAAAGGGCTCAACATACTACCGTTACAATAATAGTTGCTGTGCTAACTGCCAATTTAATTACCGACACCTTTATGGGAAATTCCTGCGTCGTAATTGGCTTGAATTGAGGCACATGCTGTAATATGTATTCCCGATGGCAACTACATCAAGTGTATTTGAAAGAAGCGTATTTCTGCAATAACTAAATGCATATTCATCTTCCTCTTCATGTTTTCAAAAAGTATCGAAAATTCAACCGGTCAGCCCAGAATCACAATTCTTATGCTAAAATAAGCCTCCTGTCAAATTTTCAGCTAATTCAGATAAAATTTCGTGGTGGCTCAAGTCAATTAAGTGTTTTTGAGCTATTTTAAATTTTGGAATAAATCCAACAAGAGATATAAACGTCGAAAACTATCGCAACAACCTCTATACGGAAGCTTTTGGTGTGCTCTACGAGTCTTGTGAACATTGCTATTCGTTCCGTTCACGTTTTGTCCATGTAAAAGTGATTTTGAAGTTTTTAAGTGCATAAAAATACTGTTTCCCCCAAAAGTCGTTGTTCTACAAAATTCTTGAATTTATGGCAAATGATTGCTCATTTCTTATATTATTATTCCTCTTTTTTCCCTGAAAATTACGATTGTAGATACGATTGTAGATTTGCGATTTACCGTTAAATTCTTAAACATCAGAAGCTGAACATTTGTCACAAATTTGCACGTTAGGGTTTCTTCAAACAAGTTGTTCGAACAAAACACAAATCAAATCATATGATATTTGATGCTTACAACAAACGACTTCCAAATTTTGTTAATTTCACCATATGTCTGCATGCTTTTAACATTGAGTGCATCGTTGTAACAAGTGAAATCGAAGCTTCTTTGTTTGAACAACTTGTTTAAAGAAATCTCTGCGTGCAAATTTATGACAAATGTTCAGCTTCTGATTTTTAAGAATTTAACGGTAAATCGCACATCAACAATCATATTACTCAAATTTTCAGGGAAAAAAGAGGAATAATAATATAATAAATTAGCAATCATTTGTCATACATTCAAGAATTTTGTAGAACAACGACTTTTGGGGGAAACAGTATTTTTATGCATTTGAAAGCTTGAAAATCACTTTTACATGGACAAAACGTGAACGGAACGAATAGCAATGTTCACAAGACTTGTAGAGCACATCAAAAGCTTCCGTATAGAGGTTGTTGCGATAGTTTTTGACGTTTATATCTCTTGTTAGAATTTTTACAAAATTGAAAATAGCCCAAAAACACTAAATTGACTTGAGCCACCTCGAAATTTTATCCGAATTAGCTGAAAATTTGACAGGAGACTTATTTTAGCATAAGAATTGTTATACTCGGCTGACCGGTTGAATTTTCGATACTTTTTGAAAACATGAAGAGGTCTAATATTCATATTGCTGTCCGCTGAAGAGTAAAATTCATTACAGTTTGAACATCTTGATAAGATTGAATAAAATTTGAGGCTCGTAACATCAACTCGGTCGCTGGACGAATTTCGCGCCAACCCTTCTATGGGGCTGGCAGCACCATCTCAGAATCGAATGAAACTTTGTGGGTATAAAGATATGGTATTTCTAAGCCACTCTGCATACTTAGTTTTTCAAAAATTGTCAAGAGTTACATTTGATGAGGGCCTAATTTTTTTCATTACTTACTTACTTGATACTTGATGGGCTACAGCTCTTCGATGAACCTACGCCGAATGGAGTATCCTTCTCCACTGGACTCGATCCTTGGCCAATCGCTTTTTGTCGTCCTGAACATTGAGCGCCCTCAGGTCCTCTTCAACTGCAAAAAGCCATCGTGTACGCGGCCTTCCACGAAGCCTGCGGCCTCTTCAGGGTTCTCTACTAAATATTATCTTCACTAAACGTTCTTCCGGCATACAAACAACGTGACCAGCCCACCGTAGTCTGCCGTGTTGTATAAGCTTAATAATATCCAGCCCTTTATACACCTGGTACAATTCGTGATTCATGCGACGCCGCCAGATACCGTTCACCTGTTTACCGCCGAGTATTGTCCACAGCACCTTACGCTCAAACACTCCGAAAGCTCACCGATCAGCCTCCATTAACGTCCATGTCTCATTAGCATTAGCATTAGCATTAGCACTGAAGATTTCGCACAAATTCGTAGGTGGTACAAGCCAAGACTATTGTATGAGAGTAGCAACACATTCATCCGTTACCACAGATATTGATTTGGGACTAATCGCTATCTCTTAGATGGAAGCAATGCACTCTCCAATAGTCGAGATCTGTCCTGGCCACGTCCTTGCGAATGCTGAGGAAGGGGAAGGATGGTTAGTTGGACACCTACTTAAGAAAGATGCAGAGAACTCTACGACCTCTCATAGGTGCCACGGGAGGTTTTTGGATTGTTAGTGTTGAAGGTTTAACAGTAGGAATCGTTCTGGTAGAACGTGAAACACAGAAAGAACTAGGATAGAAATACAAAGTAGGAAAGGGACGAGCCTGGCATTCAACCCACGACCTCCCTCCTTTAACGTCCATGTCTCATGGCCGTATAAAGCCACCGGAAGAATCAGAGTAGTATACAGCGCGAGTTTTGTTTTCGTTTGCAGACTACGGGACTTAAGCTGATTACGAAGTCCGTAATAAGCCCTACGCCTTTTCACCTCGCGGGTAACATCATTATCGCACGTCACTAATGTTCCAAGATGTACAAATTCTTCTACCACTTCAAATTTTTCACCATCCAGCCCCATTTCGCTACCACCACCACTAATGAACCCACGTTGATTGCCGAAGACTATGTACTTCGTTTGTGGGACCCTCCTTAGCCGTGCGGTAAGACGCGCGGCTACAAAGCAAGACCATGCTGAGGGTGGCTGGGTTCGATTCCCGGTGCCGGTCTAGGCAATTTTCGGATTGTAAATTGTCTCGACTTCCCTGGGCATAAAAGTATCATCGTGCTAGCCTCATGATATACGAATGCAAAAATGGTAACCTGGCTTAGAAACCTTGCAGTTAATAAATGTGGAAGTGCTTAATGAACACTAAGCTGCGAGGCGGTTCTGTCCCAGTGTGGGATGTAATGCCAATAAGAAGAAGAAGAAGAAGAAGCCCCATGATATACGAATGCAAAAATGGTAACCTGGCTTAGAAACCTCGCAGTTAATAAATGTGGAAGTGCTTAATGAATACTAAGCTGCAAGGCGGCTCTGTCCCAGTTTGGGGATGTAATGCCAAAAAAGAAGAAGAAAAGAAGAAGAAGATGTACTTCGTTTTGCTGGTACTGATCGTGAGTTCAATCCTCGCTGTCTCCCTCTTAAAAGGCACAAAAGCCTCTTCCACGGCACGGCGATCAATTCCGATAATATCGTTATCGTCCGCAAATCCCAGGAGCATATGCGATTTTGTGATAATGGTACCGCTTCTTTGCACACCAGCTCTCCTAATCGCTCCCTCGAGCGCTATATTGAACAGTAGATTCGAGAGTGCATCATCCTACTTTAATCCATCGAAGGTAACAAATGACGTCGATATTTCATCCGCAACCCTTACACTTGATTTCGATCCGTCCAACGTTATACGAATCAGCCGTATCAGTTTCGCCGGAAAACCATGTTCAAGCATAATTTGCCATAATTCATTCCGTTTCACTGAATCGTACGCCGCCTTGAAATCAATAAACAGATGATGTGTCTGCAAGTTGTACTCCCGGAATTTTTCAAGGATTTGTCTCAGGGTAAACATTTGATTCGTCGTTGATCGGCCCTCACGAAAACCTGCTTGGTATTCGCCGACGAAGGACTCTTCAAGCGGTCTCAATCTGTTGAACAGAATACGGTACATAATTTTGTACGCCGAATTAAGGAGGGTTATTCCTCGGTAATAAGGCAAAGACAAAGGTGCTGTTTGAACGAGATGGCGCCACAACATTTAAAGTAAAATGAATTTCCTTGTATGGACAAATCATCTGTTCTCATCAACTACGCATCGCATCAATATGTAAGCTAGGTCAAAAAGCAACAAATAATTTTTAGATTTTTTGTACCCACGACTTGTTTTACAGTTCTAAACAATAAAAGAGATTTCATTGTCCCTCCATACTAAATTCTAGCTGTATACTTTCAATTTCTTCAAGACTGTTCTCCACCTCTTGTGTGTGGAAGGAACATTGAAAGCCTACGGTATCGAACAGCAGATGTCACTAGTGTGTATGCAATATTACATTGATACAAATACGCAGCTACACCACCTGTCGCCTAATAATGGAAATATTGCAATTATACCATCAGGTGTAGTGGCTGTTGTTAAAATGTTTTGAAAGGGCCTCAAGCGGATTTTTTGCTAGAATGCAACTGACGATTTCCTATTGGCGCACTCCAGCCTGTGCCCTTTCTTAAAGATAGGGCAAATGAGGTCGTCCAACCAGCTAGCAGGCATTTCCTCGTCTTCCCATATTTTCGACATAATATGGTGCAGAACTTCATAACGCTGCTCACTGGCATGTTTGAGAAGTTCCTTCCCCGCAGCCTTATTGTTTTTCAGCTCTTTAACAGCTCTTTTAACCTCATCTAGTGTAGGTGACTCCACAGCTTGTCCATCGTCGCTAATATTTATTCTGTTCACCGATGCACCGTCACTTCCTCCATTCAACAAAGTCTCGAAGTGTTGCTTCCACCTGGCAGCCACTTCAGTTTTATCTGTCAGCAAATTCCCTTGTTGGTCGTTGCACATGACGGGAGATGGCACTGTCTTTCTCCGTACGCCATTGACAGACTCATAAAACCTCCGCATATCGTTCTGCTCCATTTTTTCCTGCGCCTCACTAATGATTTGTTCTTCGTACTCTTTTTTCTTCCTGCGGTGGGTTCGTTTTTCGGCTGCTCTTGCTACCGATCTCTATTCGATCGGGTACCCGACACCAACACCCAGCTTCTGGCAACGTTCTTCTCGTCTGTCACTCTCTGACACTCCACATCGAACCAACCCGTCCTGGGTCGCCTTTGTGCAGTGCCTACCACTTCTCGTGCTGTTGTGCTCACCGCTCCATGGATCGACTCCCATAGATCGTTGATGTTGTCGCTAACGTTTATTCCACTTATCCGTTCGTCGAGCTTCTGGCGCTACTCAGCTGATACTCCTTCCGCCGACAATCGCTGAATATTGTAACGCATCGTTCGCTGTGATCTTTCGTTCGATACAGTTGACAACCGTGATCGAATTTTACTGAAAAAGAGGTAGTGATCAGAGTCAATGTTCGGACCTCTGAATGTCCGGACATCGATAACATCCGAGAAATGGCGCTTATCCACCAATACTTAAAACATTAATTGGAGCCAATTTAGGGAAGATGTGAATTATAAAAATCCTTCAGGAGTTCTGCGCATTTACTTAAATCTTTGTGAACGACCAGAACTACCTACGATATTCTACAAATCCTTAACATTCTGTTTCTAAAAGTGATTAAGCTTCTAGTGGCTCAGGAGCTCATAGAGACTTCAAGGATTCACACATGCAGAGATTTTCATACGCTTCTAGGAATTGGAAAATAAAACATTTTTCATACCAGGAATTTTTCGAGGAATGGTCTGGAAACTCAGGGAAAGTCAAGGAATTTTATTCCCAAATTTGAGTCGACAGCCTGACCCTGTAGCGTTTAACATTAATATTTACACGACGTTACAATTATCATTGCATCAAAAGGTTCTTCGTAGATTACTTCTTGAAGACAACCCTTCTGATTTCTTTTCCCCACGCATAAAAAATCTATTACCCCAGCAGAATTCGGAATATTTCCGGAACCAAGTTATGGATCAGATTCCGGGAATAAAAACTATATGAATTGCTGGATCCAACGATATCAGAAGCATAAAAATCGGTGGACAATTGACTGAGTTAGAGTAGATTGAAGGAAAAAAAAAGTTACCGAAAAAAATAGGAAGTTACAGTAAAGGTTAGGAGAGGTTACAGAATAGAGTGTGCCAATTACAAATGAATATATCATTCCAATGCGAACTGAAAAGCCCCATATTCCGTTCAGCAGACTGAGACCGCTCGAAGAGTGTACCACCAGCGAATATTTAGGATGGCTTACGAGCGCCAGCTGGCTCATGGTCGGTTATAGCAGATCTTCCGTAGCTGAGCGATTCCAAGCAACTGCATCAAAATTTAACAAAATTTTTAATTCATGGTTTTCTATTGAATTGAAACTTTGCACAGTTTTTCAATTTCATCTAAATCGTAATTTTTCGATATCAAATCTTTTTATTGAGTCACGACTAACTTTTCAAAAGGGTGTATGTGGAAATGGTTCAAAAATATTCAAAGAGCTGCACGGCAAAAACGGAATGTTCGATTGTTATGATTTTTTCAGCAAAGTTAGACAACTGAATGGTGATTCTTAAAAAAATGTACAACGCAAAAAAAAAATTTTGTTTTGCTTTAGAAAATATCATTTTTGTCACAAAAACTCAAATATCTCAAAACCCTATCTTTTTACGAACGAAAACGGTCCATTATATTAGCTATCTACCATAAAAATTTGGTGATGGTAAACTAATAAACAAAAAAGTTATGACATTTCAAACATTTCACAATTTTTACAAATATGTAGCAAATAAAAAAAAATTCCGTGTATTTTTTTTTCAAAAATCGAGGTTTGATGCTGATTTTATTGTTAAGGGCCTTGCGTGAGTTAAACAAGTTGTTTTTATGATATTCCATATTTATGTATTCATCGATATTATGTATATTATATGTATAAATATTATATCTCGCGCTTAGTTTCATAGGGGCGTAACTGTATTGATCGATTTCTCTTAATCGATTTTATATTTTGGTAATAACTCAATTGTTTCAAAAGCTACAACCGTGATTATCGATTCTGGTGCAAGATACATTAATCCTTTATCACACCAAAGCATTAAATCATCGACAAACTAGCGCAATTTGCTACAATAATAAAAAGAAAACATCGACGAAAAGAAATCGATCAATACAGTTACGCCCCTATGAAACTAAGCGCGAGATATGTATAAATAAAATAATATATAATAAATAAAAATGAATTAACAGATCGCAAAACTAATCTTAGATTTGACATTTAATATCAGCACCAGAATATTTTTTTGCAGGGAATGATCGATGAGTCTCTCTACTCGATCTATTATCATATTATCCTGATTATTAAATTGAATGTGGCAGTTACACAGTGTTGTTATAGAAACTCTAAGAGTTTTGGGTTTGAATTTCGGTATGGGTTATGATATCATGAAAACAGTTTATTAATACTTATTTTTTATTTATTTTTATTAAAATTTTTTACAATATCGAACACTTTTGAATTATTATCAGCACAGTTTGAGTATAGTTTTGCTTTAATTTTATTTTCCGACAATGGAATGAAACAGTGAATTTTTTGGGTTCCTTGGATCGTTTTTGCATTATTATATTGCTCGCTGAGCTCTGAAGCCTTTATTTCGTACTCTTCAGTAGTAGTAAAAAAAATTGATAATTTGGTTAAATCTTTTTCTTTTCTACGATTCGGCCAATCAAAAAGTTCTTTCGCAGTCTTAATTGGATGCTCGCGTTCTTTGGCTAAACTTGCTCTTGTGGCCATGCGCTTTATTGTTCCTCCAATAGCATCACAATGACCTTTGCCATGTTACGTAGCAAAAAATGCCATTCTGTATCAATTCCGTACATTGATTTAAATTGACATAGGCTCGAAAAATTCTTACGATTTTTGTAGTGCGACGCTGCTCCATCAGACATGAAATATATCTTTTTGACTACTTTATTCTTATCAACGCGTAAAAAAATAATCATTTTTTCAATGAACAAGTTTACGGATACTGAATCGTGTCTTAAATCTTCGGAAATTATAATAAAACTTAAGTGTTCAATTTGCGTACTTCCATTAAAATAAATAACGAATGGATGAATTGTAGCTTGTTGTACGTTCCAGTGATGGGACTGCACTTCATCTTGCAATACGAAGCTGTAATTTTCAGAAAAATCACAAATGACTAAAAATTCACCATTTTGTAATGTATTTTTCGTATTTTTTAAAAAGCTGTATTGTTCTGTTTTAATGAAATCGTGAGGGATTAAACTTTCTAATTTCAAGCAAAAATATGACACAAACTCATCTACAGGTTTTACAATAGTTTCTATGTCACACCTATCCGTGGTCACCCATTGCTCAAATGATAACTGATCAATATATTTTTCTTCAAACTCAGCGAATAAAGTATTTTCCAATGATGAAGAATCTGGACAATCCGAACAAGATCGTAGATAGCAATTTGATGTTGTATTTTCACACAAAAGACTACCAGTTAACATTTTAATATCCTTTGTTAAATTGATTCTTTTCAAACTATGTAAAATAAGATTAATATTCTCATGGGTTGTGCACACACACACATTATGTGTTCCTGAATTGGAAAGAAGCTTGCATTACCTTGGCCGAAGGCTTGCAAATGAGGAAAAACCTACTTTAATGTTATCGTGAATTTCCTTGAAACGTGTGTACGCTTCTTTCAAAGTCGTTATCATTAATCTTTTTTGAATTGCTTGACGCTTTCCATCTTTTTTTACTGATACATAATCTTTTTGACCAGGCATAGCTCGACTTACTTCATCATCTTCCAATTATTGAACTACTATTGCTTTTGTCTCATCTGTTAATGCAGTACTAGACCTAGTATTTTTGGTTGAAAGACAGTTATTCTTCAATTGTGTTGCCTCTTTACTGTATTTCTATTGATTTTGAACTCATCAATGGCATCCTGAATAGACCACGAACTTGGCAGCATCGACAAAATCAATAATTTTTCTTTCTTTGTCGTGGCTGCATTCGAGAACCTTTCCTTCATATTTATAATTACCTCATCGTAGTCTGTATTTTCCACATCATCAGGTCCTAATTTGAAGAGGTTTCTTCGTACAGCTTCGTTTATTTCACGGTATTTTTTCTCCGGGTAATAAACGTAGTCCATCTTACTCCATTTAATCGGAGTCACTTTTATCCCAGCTATGTCCTCGTTGAAGCGTTCGATGTTGACCTTTTGGATACACTCATCTTCCGATTGATTTGTTGAAACAGATTTCGCTGATGGTACGGTGGCAAGGCTCTCAGCATTTGATACTTCTGGTAATTCCTCAGTTGTTGTCGGTACATCTGGCAATTCGTCAGTTGTTGTCGTTGTTGCGTAAATTTGTATTCAATGTGGACATTGGAGCATAACCAGAAAGCGGCTAGTCATGTTGTTCGTTATATTCCAATAAACAAAATCACTTTTAAGTTTTTACTGACTAGTTTGGTGTCATTTGCTTGACTGAACAAAAAAATTACCATAAGATCTTACCATAAATTACCATAAGATTGTCATGGTATGTACTTATCATGTATTTGTTGTTGTTGGAGATACCCATTTCCTCCCGATCATAAAGTCTATTCTCTAAGAGGTATATTTTTTGCTGGCAAACTATGGACGTATACATGTATATAAATCTTTGATTTTGCAGCTTTTGTCTTAAAAATAACATTTCTGATATGTTTCTTACTATCAACAGGTTTCAAAACTATTAAAAGAATTTTTCGCCAGCTACGTACAATGAAAATTATGACATTATCAATACTTTTGATCACAACACTGGATCGTGTCTAAGTTTCTTATAGATGCTATGAATAATTAAATCAAAATATCATGAAAACAACTTGTTTAAATCACGCAAAGCCCTTAACAATAAAATCTGCATCAAACTGCAATTCTCGAAATAACTTACACGGAATTTTTTTTTTACTAAATGTAAAAATTGTGAAATGTTTGAACTGTCATAACTTTTTTGCTTATTAGTTTACCATCACCAATTTTTTATGGTAGATAGCTAATATAATGGACCGTTTTCCCTAAACAAAATTACGTTCGTAAAAAGATAGAGTTTTGAGATACTTGAGTTTTTGTGACAAAAATGATATTTTTAAAGGGAAAACATACTTTTGCATATAAACGATAAAGACGGATCCATAAAAAACTGGAAAACGATCCATAAATAACATCTGAATGTTCCTTAAAATGCTACCATAAATCCATAAAATAGTTAATGAGATTCCATAAAGAATAATTTTTCGATCCATAACTAAGCTAGAATTTAGCAATTAATTGGGAAATATGTTCTATTAACATGGTCAAGAAAAACAATACAATTCTTGCTATTTTCCCATGAAAATATGACAAATGATCCATAAAAAACTATATTTTGATCCATAAAACTTCAAATTTGCGCATTTTTTTTTATCGTGATGATGATCCATAATTTTAATCATATGATCCATAATTCTGGCCATTTGATCCATAACTTTGTTAAAATGATCCATAGTTTTGGTGATATGATCCATAAATTTTGATAAATGATCCATAGATTTTATAAAATGTGTGGATCAATTAATATAGTTTCATTGGCCTTCTTTCCAAGAATTATGGATCACATTATCAAAATTATGGATCATATGACCAAAATTATGGATCATATGGCTGAAATTATGGATCATCGATTGCGCAAATTTGAAATTTTATGGATCAATTTATAGTTTTTATGGATCATTTTTCAAAGTTTTATGGATCATAAAAATATTCTTTATGGAATCTCTCGAAATATTTTATGGATTTATGGTAGCGTTTTATGGAACATTCAGATGTTATTTATGGATCGTTTTTCATTCTTTTATGGATCGTTTTTCCACATTGAACGGTGCAAAGTAAGGGCTGCCATTTTTAAAGGTAAAAAAAAATTTTTTTTACTGTGCACATTTTCTTAAGAACTATCATTTAGTTGTCTAACTTTGCTGAAAAAATCATAACAATCGAACATTCCGTTTTTGCTGTGCAGTTTTTTGAATATTTTTGAACAATTTTCTCATACACCCTTTTGAAAAGTTAGCCGTGACTCAATATGAAGATTTGATATCGAAAAATGACGATTTAGATGAAATTGAAAAACTGTGCAAAGTTTCAGATATTTTCGAAATGGTCGCTCAGGATCGACTGGCATGCCTCTGTGGAATGCCTCAGCTAGGGGTTTTTTTAAGTGCATAGGATCTCGGCTGATCTGGAAAATGTCGAAGAAATGTATGAGTGGTTTTAATTACGTCACATCCTTACACGAAACTGGTTTGTCGGTTTCGCCGGTACACTCAACCTCGGTGTAGGATAGATTCGCAACCGGTGATTATCTGAGTAGATCGTGACGAACCAGGGAACTGTTTAGCCCAGCTAGAAAATTGTTCCGAAATGGCACGAAAATAAAATCGAGGGACTCAGAATTATGGGGCTTTCACAAAATGAAGGTAAAAAGAGGATATTGCTGTTAAAGTTGATGGTTTACCAAATAATGCTTTCAACTTTTACAATTTTTCAAAGAACAGTGATTTTCCGTATCCCCAAATTAGTTTTTTTCATTCCTTTCTTTATTTGGTAGACACCCTGTGTTACTTAACCGCTACTGTGCCGAGATCTACTGAGGTATTCTGCTGCTAGAATCCACACAGAATCTATTTTTAAATTTTTCATTATTCATTGTTGTTGCCATTGCTGTTCCATCTCACCGTGAGTCCATTGTGCCCATTTTTCCGTGTCGTAAAACCAATGATCGTTGCGTTTTGTTCGGTTGCCATTTATCCGGGTAACGTTGGAGGAATGCCTCCGAGAAGAACAAGCTGTCAGTCGTAACGGTAAGGGCGCTTCCCAAAACGCTACCGTATAGCCTGCGCATCTGGCGACTGACGAGGGTTTTGGTGGAGTGACTAGGAATCGAACCCTTGACCATTTGCTTGTAAGGCGAGCGTGTAGCCAACTACGCTAAGGGACCTCCCTCCCCAAATTGGTGTTTGAATATTTTCTCAGAAACATGTTGGTACTATGGTTTGTCGGATGGCATTCTGGACAAGGCTTGTACCTTGCTACTTGTCTGCCATGTTCACGTATATTCTTTGATTGGTTGACTGCTTGAAGTTTACATGTTCCTGTACACTATATTCTGCTTCCTCTTTCCGTTTTTATCCCTCATCCATTCTGTTGGAGTGAAATTCACCCTGAAAAAAATCGGAGATGTGATCAACGCTATTGCGTCATGCTGACATTTCCATGTCATCCTATTTAAAATAGGCTCAGCGGAGTGTTGTCGATAAAGCCAAGCTTGGTGGTGACCATTAGCTTATACTTCCACTGCTCCGCATTTCAAAATGAACAACCTTCTAAGCAGGTATCCATTATTTCCCACAAATCCCTTGCAATGTTTTTACAAAGACACAATTTATGAGGCTTAACAATTCAGTACCTCTACTTCATCATATTTCTATTAACCCAATCTCAAACAGCGTTTCATGAATGCACTTTTTATCACCCAAATTATACCCAAGTGACCCATTTACGTTTCGCTCACTTCTACTCACGCGACCAAACTCCCAACAAACTCACATTAACTGGAAGTTAGTTTGATTTTGAGAGACTTCGCTTCTCCGGATTCTGAAACCGCCGTCGTTGTCATCCTTGCGATATATACTCAAATAAAAACCTTTCCGCGCACATCGGATGGCCGATGTTCTGTGCCAGCAATAACAACAGGTGAGCACACAAAATTACACTCAGAACCACAGCGACATTCAACACACGAACGTACACAATCACGCAGGCTACCCCTTTTGCCAAACATTGTGTCCCGGTGGGATGGATGGCGATGCTGGTGGTGGTGTCGGGGCCAGAAACAACAAGACATAAAGGAAACCCATTACTTCCGGTCGGTTTGAGCAACCCTACGTCCTCGTGCCGCCCATCGGAACGACCAGCAAAGCAACCACGCGGACGAACGACATCGACGACGACGACGGTGCGGTGGTGTGGCGTCTAAAAATAGGCAGAAGCATCAGTCTACTGATTGGAGGAGTAGGTACGTATTCATCGTCAGTTGGGATGCCACACGTACAGGAATGGAATTGTATGAACAAACCAAAACATAGAGAAGGACCTCCCGCATCGGGAGTCTTTGATGTGTTCTGGGCATAATCTCGCCAGGCAATATTAGCTAGCTGCTCGATTGTAGACCGGACCGGATGATAAGCAATGGGATCCAGTCCGGAAGAAGGCACGATGTGGACTGTTTGATGAGAGAAATTTCGGCCTAAGCTTCGATGGTAATCTACAAATGTATGCCGAAATGCGCATGTCATGGAAAAAGCACTCAGTTCATGCGAATAAAATAATTCACCTCCAGCAGTGAACGCTACTTTGTGGAATGAAATTTGGAAAAGCAACAGTTTGCAGCACCCGAAGGATGATTCTGTTGTTCAACCTTGGACGCATTCTCGACTGATATTGCACATAATTGGTAAACGAAGTTCATTACCAACGCACTTCCACATGTGCATGAAATTGATTTCTCGCAACTGCACCAGGGCGAGTTTATGAACAAGAGTTTGAGCTAAGACTCGACACCGCGCACTTTGACGAACAGGGACCCGCAACGAATCGTAAAAAAATCGGAGGCAATCATATACATTTCAATGCAATGAAAATAGCCTTTCGCAGACCAGCTGAAAGATGCGCGGATCATGGCAAACCTCCTCACGACTCGGTCCAAAAAAAAATGTTCCAAGGTCCTCTATTCGTCACATCTAGTTTTGTCTTGTCTGTCGTGTCCACTCTGCGGGGATTCGCGATCGGAATGATGTGCACGAGACACGAGTCGGATGACCACCACTGATGCTGATGCTTGAACCGCTCTCTGCGAAATCTTGTTCAAAATGGCCCGCGCCCGCATGAAAGTAGCTTACATGTTCTAAATATATCATACCATTCATGTGACTAAATTTATTACAGCGTTTCCCTCCGACGCATTTGTGATTCCGCTACTAACACCAACTATACGCCATCACAAAGTGATAATGTTTTGTACTTTAAATAAAATTCGTCTCGGATCATTTTTCTCTTATGTAAAATTGAGATTCTGGAAAGAACGGATTTCTATTCTAGATATGTTAAAAATAGTCGAGAAGATAATAAAATCAACCAAATGACTGCACCTTGCGAGAAAATACCCATTACTATCTACCGCATAATAGTTAGCAACGCTACCGCGGTGATTAAATTTTCTGTAGTAACCACCATTGAGACCGCTGCCAACGTCATTATTGCCATTAAATTTTCTGTCACTTTAAAGAAAATTCGTCTCAAACCATCTCTCTTCCACTTAAAATTATTGTCCTGAAAAGAAGCGGGAAAACAGCCAACAACAAAAATAAATAAAAGATTTTTAAAAATTAGGTTTTACGTAAAACCAGTCAAATCAAGGCACGTTACAATTCTTAATGAAGAGTCCGAGTCGGAAAACGCATTATAAGTGAAATTTTTTTTTTTTGCGCTTTTGTTCCCAAGGGGGGGGGACCCTTGGAAAAAAAACACAATTTCGTCTAACATCTAAAAACCAAATATACAGAAAGGCAAAGCTTTTTTCACGCTAATTACGCCATAATCTAACACAGGAGATTTAAAATAATTTATGCCAACGAGAAAAAATATATCTTTGTCGTTTTGCCTTTCTCGTATACTAAGTATACGGTAATGATATGATCGCTCCAAAAACAAACTTTTTATAGAAGGCCCGGAGACCCATAGTGTTATATACCAATCGACTCAGTTCGACGAATTGAGGTGATGTCTGTGTGTGTGTGTGTGTGTGTGTGTGTGTGTGTGTGTGTGTGTGTGTGTGTGTGTGTGTGTGTGTGTGTGTGTGTGTGTGTGTGTGTGTGTGTGTGTGTGTGTGTGTGTGTGTGTGTGTGTGTGTGTGTGTGTGTGTGTGTGTGTGTGTGCGCAAAACTACTCAAAAAATGTCACTCATTTTTCGGGCACTTATCTTCAACCAATTTGCTCGCAACAAGTTGCATTCGACGCAGCATCCTGTCCCATTGTTTCCTTTTCGAAATTGGCCAGATCGAACTATGGGATCGAGAGTTATGGCCAAAATTCAAATTCATACGAAAAAATCGCGTAAGAAATGTCACTCATTTTTCGGGCACTTATCCTCAACCGATTTGCTCGCAACAAGTTGAATTCGACGCAGAATCCAGTCCCATTGTTTCCTATTTGAAATTGGCCGGAACGGACTATGGGATAAAAAGTTATGGCCAAAATACAAATTCATACAAAAAAAATCGCGTAAAAAATGTCACTCATTTTTCGAGCACTTATCTTCAACCAATTTGCTCGCAACAAGTTGCATTCGACGCAGCATCCTGTCCCATTGTTTTTTATTTGAAATTGGCCAGATCGAACTATGGGATCGAGAGTTATGGCCAAAATACAAATTCATACGATAAAATCGCGTAAAAAATGTCACTCATTTTTTGGGCACTTATCCTCAGCCGATTTGCTCACAACAAGTTACATTCGACGTAGAATCCTGTTCCGTTGTTTCCTATTGAAAATTGGCCATATCGGACTATGGGATCGAAAATTATACCATTTTTGCCTTTCTCGTATACTAAGTATACGGTAAAGGCTATATGATCGCTCCAAAAACAACCTTTTTTAGAAGGTCCGGAGACCCATAGTGTTATATACCAATCGACTCAGTTCGACGAATTGAGATGATGTCTGTGTGTATGTGTGTGGGTGTGTGTGTGGGTATGTGTGTGGGTGTGTGTGTGTGTATGTGTGTGTGTGTGTGCGCAAAACTACTCAAAAAATATCACTCATTTTTCGGGCACTTATCCTCAACCGATTTGCTCGCAACAAGTTGCATTCGACGCAGCAGAAATTGGCCAGATCGAACTATGGAATCGAGAGTTATGGCCAAAATACAAATTCATACAAAAAAATCGCGTAAAAAATGTCACTCATTTTTCGGGCACTTATCCTCAACCGATTTGCTCACAACAAGTTACATTCGACGTAGAGTCCTGCTCCGTTGTTTCCTATTGAAAATTTGCCATATGGGACTATGGGATCGAAAATTTGACCATTTTTACCCATCTTACATCCTAAGAAGGGTATAAAGATCGCTTGAAAAACCGACTTTTTATCCGAGGCTCGGAGACCCAAGCCGTATATACCAATCAACTAAGCTCGACGAACTGAGCACATGTATGTATGTGTGTGTGTGTGTGCGTGTGTGCGTGTGTGCGTATGTGTGTGTGTTACAAAAATGTCACATCAAGATCTCAGCCGTCCGTGGACCGATTTGCACGATTTTAACACTAAACGAAAGCTATGACTTTGTCATTGTACGAGTTTAATTTCTGCAATCGAAAATTTGGTTCCAGAGATATGTGAGAAATACGAACATGAAGTGTATTTTCAGAAAACTAACAAAATAATGTCACGTAAATATCTCAGCCGTCTGTAAACCAATTTGCATGATTTTATCTTTAAACGAAAGCTATGACTTAGCCATTGAACCCATTGTATTTTGATTTTGCAATTAGACATTGGGTTCCGGAGATATCTCTGAAATACGAACATAAAGCATTAGACGTATCAACTTCACACATTGAAAAAATATGTCCCATCAAGATCTCAGTCGTCCTTGGACCGATTTGTGCGATTTTATCTTTAAACGAAAGCTATGTTTTTGTCATTGGACCCATTAATTTTTTTCTGCAATCGGAAATTCGGTTTCAGAGATATCTGTGAAATACGAATATGAGACATATTTTCAGACTACTAATGAAGAATTGTCACACCAATATCTCAGCCGTCTATAACCCGATTTGAACTCTTTTGGGCTTAAACAGAAGCTGTAATATTGCCATTTAAGGCGGCAAATCAAATCTGCAGTCTTTTTGTATTTTTTTCAAAATTGTTAAATTTTGCAGAAATATCCTTTTTTTTTTATTTTGAAATCGATAAAAGCATGATAATATCAGTTATTTTATATTCAATTGAAGGTCATATGCATAGAAATTGTAATATGCACTGGGCACACACAACCATTCAAAAGTGTAAGAAGGGTTGCGTTCACTGTAGGTGGATTAAGTCGGGTTTTTATGGAAAAATCGCTAAAAAAACTCACTCATTTTTCAGGCACTTTTCCTCAACCGATTTGCTCGCATTAAATTGCATTCGACGCAGAATGTCTCATAATTTGTTATTGAAAATTGTCCAGATCGGACTATGGGCTTAGATGTTATGGTCAAATTACTATTTATTGTGAAAAAGAGTTCAAAAAAGTCTAGCTCACAAGTTCAACAAATCTGGTTGCAGTAACCATATTGTGACTGAATCCGGTCATATATAAGTTACTGTGATTGATTTGCAATATATGTGCTTCTCAGGTCGCTCGCAACAGATTGCATTCGACGCAGAATCTTGTCCCATTGTTTCCTATAGAAACTTGGCCGGATCGTTCAATTGGGTCAAAAATTATGGCGAAAATACTAATTTTAAAACTACAAAATAAAATGCAATTTTTTGCTCTTATGCTCATCCGATTTGTTTGCAACAAATTGCGTTTGGCGAGATTTTTTTAATGCATAGGGTAACCGTACCCTTAGTGGAGGTAGCACCAATAGTGGAGGTAGTGAGGTTTTAATGAGATTTATCATATTTATACACTTTACGATGGTTTCAGTTGATGCGCCGTGCTTCAAATATCCTGTTAAATGCAACTTATCTTAAGATTTCACTTGAAAAACTATTAAAAACAATGATTTTCCTTAACAAAATTGACTCCCTTGCACCTATAGTGGTGCAACTGTACCAATAGTGGCGAGTCTCATAAGAAACCAATGGATAGCACCACTATGGGAACCAAAATTAATTTTTACCGCCACTAAAGGAACAGTGTACCCATAGTGGTGCAAGCAATATTTGGTAATTATTGATGTTAAATGACATCTATCTCATTTTTGTTAGCAAATTTATTAGTTTATCTATTGACTAAGATATTAAAGCTGTAAATTTTCCATAATTATCAATTTTTAAAAAATATTTTCTTTTGTGGATCTACTAATACCTCCACTATTGGTACCGTTACCCTATAAACAAATATGAAAAATAAGACCAATCCACATATTGGTGTTATTTGAGATTTTTCCAAACCTTCTGAACGAACGAGAAAGGCACCATCACCGCTAGGTGGATTAGTCTGGGTTTTTTTAACGAATTATAACTGAAAATCCTTCTTCCACTCGAAACTTACGATCTGTTCGTAAAAAAAACTGTTCTCAAATGGACATTTAAATTTTTCCATGGCTCAAATTCATCTGGGGCGTTACTAGGAAGCAAATAAAGCCCCTACATGAGAAATAATAAGTAGAGCTCTTGTTAATAAATAGAAAAACATATATTTTGTTGGTGGCAATATAGTTGCCACTGCCTTATAAAGAGTTAACAAAGGGGCAGGGATAATGGTATTTGTTTGTTGGATACAAGAAAGCTGCTCTGCTCAACGATACATCCTAGGGTAATATAACTTCCAGTAAGCCTGTATAGGCCTTTTCATGAGGCTTAGTTGAATCTACTGACAAATTATAGTTTGGTGCCTGAACGGTTGAAGAAGTTGCTCAGCCTAAAATAATCCTTAAAATATTTAAAACACAAAAATATATTTTTTCTTGATTGATGACTAGTGAAGGAAATCAGATTTTTACTTTTTTTTTGGAAAAGATGTTCAACTCTGATACACATAGTTAAGGGGCTACGAAATGGTGAGTTGACATCCGGGACGGGCGCCTAACATAGCTCTGGTCCGCACAAGTTCCAATACTCACGCTTCCACGGGTCTTCCGATGACAATTTGCTGGTAGTGTAGCCTGGGCACTGTTGTCCTTCTGACATCAGCTAGAGTGAGAGGGTGCGTCCTGTGGGGTCTGCCTAGGATGTGGTGGGGTTCGACAGTGGGCTCTGTTGAACTTCTATAAAAACCTGCATGTGTCCCCAAGCAGGCCCTATCAAAGCGACCGTGTGCCGCTCAAAGCGCACTAGCCTAGTCCTGGTGTTGGGTGGGACTTTAAACAAATTTGACCCGACTGACCGAGCGTCTGTTCACCAAGGAGGTGCGGCTCCAAAAGCGTCTGTTCTGGCATCCAGCGGCTGAGTATGAAATGCTATTCCCCGGAAGCTATACCTAAGATGGCAGCCCCATCCCGGTGGATAGGGAACCTTAGGCCAACAACCTACTGTTCCCGAAACATCAATTTGTTCGAGAATCCGATAATGAAAGAATACGGACTGATTTTACGGCGACGACTCTTAGCGCGAAACAACGGACACGAATAGGCACATGGAACGTTTCAACCCTAGACCAGCAGGGTAAATTGGCACAACTTGAGGAACGCCGCATGAAGCTTGAGATCCTGGGACTGAGTGAAGTCCGTTGGCCAAACTTTGGAGAACATAGAACGCCGTCGGGACAAGTTCTGCTATACTCTGGTTTACGAGGTGAACATGCTCCCCGGCATCGCGGAGTTGGCTTCCTTATGAAGTGGGAACCTATAAGTGAAAGTTCCCAGATTTAGAACACGGGTCCGAAACCTTACTATAATCCAATGTTATGCGCCAACCGATGCTGGCGATCTACAAGACAAAGAGAACTTCTACAGTCAACTCAATGCCGTCGTAGATAGTATTCCGAAGGGTGATATCAAGATTTGTTTGGGCGACTTCAATGCGAAGATCGGATCCGACAACTCGAACCATGAGCGCATTATGGTCTCGGAGAAATGAGCGAAAACGGAGAGCTGTTCGCAGAATTTTGAGGTAATAACGACATGGTGATCGGGGGATCGCTCTTCCCTCATCGACCGGTTCACGGCTTTACAGAAAATCAAATCGACCACATCTGCATCAGCCGAAAATGGAAACGGGGCCTTCTTGATGTACGGAATAAACGTAGTACCGATATCGCGTCTGATCATCACCTCCTTATCGGCGATATACGCCTGCGCATTGCGCGGATTCGTCGGCAGGAGGAAAGAGTTGGACGACGATTCAACACACGCCGACTGGAAGATGCCACGGTGAAACTATGTGGTGAAACGGCCCTTCGTTGAAGAACTGGAGACGCGTGCTGCAGATATTCCGGAAGGTGGCAGCGTGGAAGACCAATGGACCGCCATCAAGAATGCCTTCATCGCCACCAGCGAGAATAATCTGGGCGAACTGCGCACCCAGCGAAAACAATGGATCACCGATGAGACCTAGAGAAAGATAGAGGAGTGAAGAGAAGCCAAAGCCGCGGTAGAGCGATCGAAAACCAGAGGAGCCAAAGTCTTAGCCCGTCAACGATACGCGGCTCTTGAAAAGGAAGTAAAACGCTCATGTCGATGGGACAAGCGAGCGTGGGCAGACTCTCTGACCGACGAAGGAGAGAGAGCCGCCGCAACCAGGGACATTCGCCTCCTCTACGATATCTCACGACGCTTAAGCGGGGCGATGATAAATGCAACGATGCCTGTGAAAGACGCGAATGATCAGTTATCGACCGTCCCAACTGACCAGCTGAAACGCTGGTTCGAGTGCCAGCCAGGCCATCACCACCTCGGCATGATCTGCCTCGAATCCGACGTATAACACGCGTCAATACCGAAGCTCCATCACTGCTAAAGATTCAAACAGCCATCCAAAGCATGAAATCGAATAAAGCCCCAGAGGTCGATCGCATATCAGCCGAGATGCTCAAAGCTGACCCCATGACATCCGCTCAACTACTGCATCGCTTATTTCGTAACATCTGGGACACCGCAACTTTCCCGGCCGACTAGCAGCAAGGTATCTTAGTGAAGGTACCCAAAAAGGGTGACCTGACTGTATGCGATAACTGGCGAGGCATTATGTTGCTGTGTACCTTTCTCAAAGTTCTATGCAAAACTATCCTAGCCCGGATTCAGGAGAAGATCGATGCGACTCTCCGGCAGCAGCAGGCCGGATTCCGTGCCGGAAGATCCTGTGTGGACCATATTGTCACGCTCCGCATCATTCTGAAGCAGGTCAACGAATTCCAAGAGTCCCTTTACTTGGTATTCATTGACTACGAAAAAGCTTTCGACCGTCTCAATCACGAGAATATGTGGGGCGCCCTGAGACGCAACGGGGTTTCTAAGAAAATCATCGACCTCATCGAAGCACAGTACGAGGCCTTTTCGTGTAGATTGCTGCACAATGGGGTCCTGTCCGGCCCTATCCGTGTCGTAGCTGGTGTGAGGCAAGGATGTATTCTATCACCGTTACTGTTCCTCATCGTAATCGCGGGTTTTTATGGCAGCATATAACTATGGAGCACCTAAACGACTTCGAATTGGCTGATGACGTGGCACTCCTCGCGCAACGGCGCTCTGATATGCAGAGTAAGCTCAATGACCTTGCCGAGCGCTCCTCCTCGGCAGGTTTAGTCATCAACGTCAACAAAACCAAATCGTTGGATGCAAACACGGTGACTCCTTCCAGTTTCACAGTAGCCGGGCAACCAGTGGAGAATGTTGAAAGCTTCCAATATCTTGGTAGCCAAATGGCGTCAGATGGCGGTACCAAGATCGACATAGGTGCACGGATCAAGAAAGCAAGGGCTGCCTTTGCGAGTTTAAGAAATATCTGGAAAAACAGGCAGATAAGTGAACGCACCAAAATACAAATTTTCAACTCTAACGTGAAACCTGTGCTGTTAAACGCTAGCGAAACATGGTGTGTATCAGTGGAGAACACTCAACGGCTGCAAGTGTTCATTAACAGATGCCTGCGGTATATAATTCGGGCCTGGTGGCTTCACAACTGGATCTCAGACAACGAGCTCCATTGTCGTCGCAGCACAGGCAGACCCAGAGGCTCATGGCGGCGAAGCCTCAATAAAGAAATAAAAGAAGTCGACCGAAATCTAACCTGGCAACTGGTTAAAACGATAGCAACGCTCAGGATGGAGATCTTCCAAGTCGGCTCTTTGCACCACCGGAGGTGTACAGGATCCATACGTAAGTAAAAAAACCCTGATTAATCCACCTAGCGGTGATGAGGCCTTTCTCGTGCATTATAAAAATAGTATTTTGGCCATTACTCTTGAGCCCATAGTCCGATCTGGCCAATTTTCAATAGGAAACAACGGGAGAGTATTCTGCGTTGAATGCAGCTGAATATGAATGCGTTGAATGTTGCGAATAAATCGGTTACCCTAGCAGCACACATGTTTCACATAGGTTACTGTAACTGTTATGTGACCAAATTTAGTCACAATCAAGTTGCTGCAACCATTTCTGTCTGACTTGTGCTGCTCGGGTAAGGATAAGTGCCTGAAAAAATGAGTGACATTTTTTGACGTAGGATTACGTCTGTGTTATCTATATTGGGGTACACTTTACGATTGCAAAAATTAGGGGCCGTCACGAAAATATGATAGACTTTAAACTTTAATATCTCAGCCGTTGCTCGATGGATTTTCAAATTTTTTGGACCATTCGATCAAGGATGAGTCAACGCTTCTTCGTATTCATATGGAAATACTGATTTTTTACTATTCATTATCGAAAATTGATAAAAAGTTTAGAAATAGGTAAACCAACCAATCACGTACATGCATCACTAGCACAGACATCAAAAGTCAATCACTTGCGGGCTTCGATCTAATCCTCAGTTTGAACAAGATTTCGCGCAGAGTGGACGCAGCAAAGCGATCGCAGCGGAGCGGACATAGCATCATGGAGGCGCTGGTAACATTTTCAACGGAAGTCCATCGCATTGGCGGTGGTCCTCGGTGTGTTGCTGCAGATCATTCAACCTCAACGTACCAGCATTTCATATGAAGAAAGGGTTGACTATAAAAATAGTACTGTTGCGATCCCGTGCCGCCAGTGGCGATGCTTTTATTATATTATTGGGAAAGCACATTGGGAAAAGAAAATTTGTTCTTTCAAGGACTAGCATTTTCTGATCAGAAAGGTTTAATTGCGAAAATGGACTGTTTCGGTGGCATCGGCGTTTTGCGTGGAAGCTTGGTTTCTGTTAGGGATTGCATCCATTCTAATTTACGGGCCACCAACAAATTATATGTTTTTCTGTTTATTAAGAAGATTTTCCCATGTAGTGACTATATTTACTACCCTTGTTATGACAAGCTCGGTGGTCTAGTGGCTACCGCTTCTGCCTTATAAGCAGGAGGTCGGGGGTTCAATACCAGGCTCGTCCCTTTCCTACTTTGTATTTCTATCTTAGTTCTTTCTGTGTTTCACGTTATACCAAAACGATTCCTACTGTTATATCCTTCCACACAATCCCAAAACCACCCGTGGCACCTATGAGAGGTCGTAGAGTTCTCTGCATCTTTCTTAAGTAGGTGTCCATCAAACCATCCTTCCCCTTCCTCAGCATTTGCAAGGACGTGGCCAGGAAAGATCTGGACTATTGGAGAGTACATTGCTTCCATCTAAGAGTTAGTGATTAGTCCCAAATCAATATATGTGGTAACGGATGAAAGTGATGCTACTCTCATACAATAGTCTTGGCTTGTATCACCTACGAATTTGTGCGAACTGCTAAATGCTAATGCTAATGCTAATGCTAATGTAGTGACTATATTTACTACCCAATAATCCCCCAGATGAATTTGAGCCATAAAAATTGAAATGTTAATTTGAGAACGGTTTTTTTCGAATAGATCGTAAGTTTCGAGTGGAAGATGGATTTTCAGTTATAATTCGTTGAAAAATGACGACAACGATATACTTTTTCCCATTGGTAATAATTATTTTGAATCTCATGTGCTAGATAAAGGCATGATTAGCGTGAAAAATACTTTGCCTTTCTTGTATATTTGGTTTTTGGATTTTTGACAAAATTGCTTGGAAAAATAGTGCAAAACTATTTTTTTTTCACTTATGATGCGTTTTCCAACTAGGACTCTTCGCTAAAAAATGTAACGTGCCTTGTTTTGATTGGTTTTACGTAAAACCAATTTTTTTAAATCTCTTATTTATTTTTGTTGCATTTTTTTCCCGCTTGCAAGGCAATGGCAACATTGGCCGACATTGTCTGCGGAATCCTCATCAAAATGGCTCGCGCGCGCCGGAAACCAGCTTTCTTATATCTAATGAAGTAATTCCATTAGCCCCGCCCCTTCATTAATCGTTATGATTGCACATTATATTTACACCCGTTTCAGATCACAAAGGGGCGGGGCTAACGGGCTTAATTTATTACAATCAAGAAAGCTGCTGTTCGGCGCGCGCGAGCCACACTGACATCCCAGTTCGAGACAGCAGCACTACGGACGTGTTTTTTGCTCGCGCATTTTTTCCAAGTGTTTTTTCTCTTTCGTTCGCTGTTTACGTTTTCGCTTCGTCGCGTTGGCGTTATTTTCTCCCGGACCCGTCATGGGAGACTCGGTGGCCGATTCGGTCGCTGGAAAAGTGCCTAAGCGCACTACTCTTGGAGGCGCGGGTAACCCCTCCAAGCAGCTTTTGCAGAGCAACGTGTTCTTGCCGTTGCCGCTTGATGACGCCGGCAATCCGTCGAAAAAGAGGAAGAAGCAGCAATCGTAGCTGTCGCAGGTGCAACCGGAGCGGAAGGAGAAGTGCCCGCCCGTGTTTGTCAAGGGCGATCCACCGGAATTGCGCCCAAAAATTCGCCAGCTGATCGCTAAAGGGCTGAAATGTACTTTTCGGCTCTGCAGCGAGGGCGTGAAAGTAATGCTGGCAAACAAGGACCATCAACAATCCGCCGTGGAGTTCCTCGAGGTACACAATTATGAGTACTACACTCATGACCACCCCAGCACGAAGCCGCTAAAGGCTTTGCTGCGAGGACTCCACGACATGAAGGAAGAGGAGTTAAAAGCTGAGCTCGAAAGTTGCGGATTGAAACCGGTGGCCGTGCACAAGATCGCTCGTCACGACAAGAAGAGGAGATATCGCGACCAGCTTTACCTGGTCCACCTGGAGCACGGCTCCACCACGTGGAAGGACCTGAAGCTGGTCGGCGTTATAAATTACACGGTAGTTGACTGGGAGCGATATCGGCCAGTGCACCACGATGTCACGCAATGCACCAACTGCTTCAATTTTGGGCACGGCACCAGGAACTGTCGCATGAAGCCGCGCTGCAACAAGTGTGGCGAACCCCATCTGACTGATGAGTGCGACAAAATGGAGGCGGCCGATCCCAAGTGCGCCAACTGTGGCGACAAGCATCGGGCCACCACAAAGGGCTGCCTAAAGCGAGCCGAGTTCCTGGAAATCCGGAAGAAGGCTTCCACCAGGACCATTCCGAAGAAGAACCGTGTTCCTGTAATCAACGAGGTGAACTTTCCAGCCATCCCGGTTCCCCGTCGTGTAATTCCAATACTCCCATCGCTACAGCCGCACAAGCGACTGGCAGCTGCATCGGTCCAAGCTCCAACATCGTCCGCACCATCCACCAGCGAATGGCCCCCGCTCCCTCCTCCTGGGTTCCATCGGCAGTCGGAGAACGAAGCCGTCCCACCGGAAGAATCTGCTCCGCTGTACACTCCGGAGCAACTGATGCCGATCTTCGCGCAGCTCCCCACTCGGCTGCGCGGCTGCAAAACCCGCTTCGACCAGGTCTTCACTCTTGGCATGTTCATCATCGAAAATGGCTGCTAGGGTGGGCCTGGTCAACTGGAACGCTTGCTCGCTCAAGAGCAAAATAATTGAGCTGAAGGATTTCCTTGAGGAGAAGGAAATAGACGTGGCGTTCATCACCGAATCGCACCTAAAACCGGAGGTGAACATCAACATCCCGGACTCGTGCGACTCGACCGGCCAACCAGGGGAGGTGGTGTGGTCATCGCTCTTCGCTACAACATCAACTGTCGTCTGCTTCCAAGCTTCCAGCTCAGTGCCATCGAGGCCATCGGTGTCGAAATCACCACTTCGGTCGGCACAATCGCGCTCATCGCGGCGTACTGTCCAACGCAAGCCAAAGCCGGCGATGGATCATCGGCTGCCCTTCGGAGGGACATCGTCAAGCTGACGCGGAGGCAAGGCCAGTATATCATTACCGGCGACTTGAATGCCAAACATCAAGCCTGGGGCAACAGTCGCGGCAATCGAAACGGCACCATCTGGAGCAACGACATGGAGGAAGGCCACTACACGATCTTGAGCACGGATTCCCCTACTCGGCTGAGTCGGTCCGGTGTCCACGCAACCCTCGGCCTCTACATAACAAACCTGAGTGACCACGTCTCGCAGCCGCTTGTCCACCAGGAGCTCAGTTCGGATCACTATCCGGTGGTGGCGGAACTGGGCTCCTCGGTCAATCGGCACCAGCAGTTACGGCGGAACTACCACCGAGTGAACTGGCAGCGGTTCCAGCAGTGCGTCGATAACACCGTCGATTACGAGGTGCGTCCGGAGACGCCGGAAAGTATCGACCGCCAGCTGTGCGCCATCAAAGAGGCAATCTCGGTGGCCAGAGAGCAGGGGTGGCATTGTGCATCTCGATTCGAACGTAATTCTATCGAGTCGAACATGTTTGGCATTACGGGTTTCGATTCGATCTCGAAAACGACTCATCGTTCGAGTATGCTCGAGGAGGTACAAGAATAACTAGATGTTTTGGCATTATGGATGCTCGATAGCACACTGAAATACGACTCAAGTCGAATGAAATACACTCGTCACCTTTTTAGCTTTCGAATGTTGTTCGAGAGTCATTTCTTGCTGAAAGTTTTTAATTATAATTTGTTATTATTTCTCTACGAGAAGAGAATAAATGTTTTATTATTGTTTCTTGAGGAAAACAATGTCATAAGTATACCTACTTTTACAGTTCCCTGACAATATGCAATTTCTAATTATCCCGAAATCCGCGTAAAAACGACTTCAACTAAAATCGATTTTCGAAGTTTTCACGTATTTCTTGACGATTTCGATAAACCACGTGAAAATTCCATGAGGAAAATCTGCGTAAAAACGTGTTTATTCCACAATCTACGTAAAAATAAATGAGTTAAATAAAAAAAACGCGCATGAGATGATTCAAGTGCATTTAACTAAAACACATAGAAACATCAAAGTAATTTATTATCGAATCCTTCTTTAGCTTTAAATTATTTAGCTCAAAATTGGATCTGTGGCATAAATTCGAATAAACATAAAACTTATAATTTGTGTCGTAACAATATCTCAATTTACAAAACATGTCGTATCGGCATAATGTTTTAATCGGTTGCAACTGCTCAATAAATAATATTGCTTTTTAAAGCCATCGAGCACAATTTGCTTGTTTATAAATTAACTGCCAATTCATGCCATGAAGGATGCCTATCCAACAGGCAACATACTACACGCAGATGAAATTACTCTTATTCTCTCTGTTTACTCACATTCGCCATGCGCTGAAGGTTGTCTCTCCTGCAGGCGGCATACTAAACACGGAGACAGCTATCTCTTATTCTCTCTGTTTACATTCCGTTTGACAGAACATACTCGATTGAACTAGTACAACACCATTCGAAATCTTGTACTGCGACTGAATGAAGTCGAACGAAATACATAATGCCGCAATTTTTTCGAAACTAATCGAAAAACTTACGAATCGAGTGATTCGATTCGAGATGCGCAATGTCACCCCAGCATGTCCCGACGGCTCGGCAGGTAAGCAACTCCTTAAACATCGATAGACTCACCAAAGATTTGATTCGATTGCGGAATGTCACTCACAGGCAGTTTCAGCGTACTGAACTGCCTGAACTTAAGGCACGCTGCAATCGAATCACTTAAATTATCCAGGCCAGAATGGTGGACCTCAAAAATAACGATTTGTCAAATAAGATCCGCACTCTCCCAGATTATGCTAAGCCGTTCTGGAAAATGACCAAAATACTAAAATCCAAGCCTCGGCCCATTCCACCTTTGATCCCACTAGACAATAATGGCTCTAAGGATCGCTTGATAACTCCTGCAGAGAAGGTCGCTGAAATAGGTCGTCACTCCGTCCGCTAGCACAATCTTGGGCAGAACATCATCAGTCCACACGAAGCAGCCGTCAACGAGAATGCTAACAACATCCATTTAATTCCCAACGACTTCTCGGAGGAGTTGGAGATCTCAGCTGACGAATTGACGGCCTATATCAAATCGTCGAAGAACATGAAGGCCCCAGGCTTCGACAGCATGAATCTCGAGCTCAAACACATTAGTGCTCCGTTCTTTGAGCACCTCTCGCTGATCTTTAATCAGTGTCTCCGGCTCAGCTACTTCCCATCGTCCGGGAAGTCAGCGAAAGTCATCCCCATCCGGAAGCCTGGGAAGGATCCTTCCTCCCCCAAAAGTTATCGACCCATCAGCCTTCTCTCAGGATTATCCAAGCTATTCGAAAAAGCTATTCATCATCGGTTACTTGAGTCTGCCGAAAATCTCAACATCTTGCTCGAGGAACAGTTTGGTTTCCGTTTTGGTCAGTCAACTGTACACCAACTGACCCGAGTTACCAACGTCCTCAGACGGAACAAGTTTGTCTCGAAAACATCCGCCATGGCCTTACTGGATGTCGAGAAGGCATTTGACAATGTATGGCATGATGGCCTGGTGTACAAACTACAACGCTACAATCCTCCCAGCTGGTAAAAATCATCAACAATTACCTGTCGGCAAGGACATTCCGGGTCTCAATCAGCGGAGCGAGTTCCAATGCGCACAACAACATCGTCGTAGGCGTCCCCCAGGGCAGTATCCTCGGGCCCCTGCTTTTCAATCTGTTCACCTCCGACATGCCAGAACCTCCAGAAGGCGGCATTCTGTCTCTGTTCGCAGATGACACCTCCATCGTCTACAACGGTAGAGTGATCAGAGCGTTAGTGGCAAAACTCCAACGAGGCCTGGATGCCCTGACAGAGTACCTCACCAGCTGGAAGATCTGTATCAACGCGGCGAAGACCCAGGTCATCATTTTCCCCAACTCCGAATCCCCTAAACATGTTCCGCCTGGGAACTATAAAATCATCCTCAATGGCACGACTGTGGAATGGGCCAATGAGGCCGACTACCTTGGCTTGACCCTCGACAGCAAGCTTATTTTCAGGCAACAGGTTGACAAAACGGTGACAAAGTGTAACGTTTTGTTGAAACTACTGTACCCTTTGATCAACCGCCGGTCGTCATTGTCCCTGAAAAATAAGCTTGCTGTCTACAAGCAAATCATCCTCCCTGTGATCGAATATGGCATGCCGGTCTGGGAGAGCTGCGCAAAAAATCATCATCTAAAACTCCAACGAGTTCAAAACAAGTTTCTGAGGATAATCCTCAAAAACCCTCCCCGTACACGAACTTCTGAGGCGGCTATTAAAATTCTACACGAGCGATTTGGTGAGTGTAAGAAAAGGTTCAGAGTCCGTTGCTTACAATCGGACCAGGCGACCATTAGGGCCAAATATTAGTGTAATATAGCCTGTACATAGTAGTTAGGTTATCAAATTTTTGCAATTAATCAATGCCTCCTTAAGGCTATTCTGATACATCAGATAAACTTTATAAATTACATTTGAGTTCCAACCATTGCAAAAGAAAAAAAATCAAAGTTGAAGAGCCAAGTGGCTAACCACTTGAAATGCCTGTCATAAGACGAGTTTATACAATCCCATTGAATTCCACCACTTAATTGTATCTTGACAGATACGTATTTCGACCTCAAAAGTAAGGCCGTCTTCAGTGTCTCGTACTTGACTCGACTTACGTACGAGACACTGAAGACGGCCTTACTTTTGAGGTCGAAATACGTATCTGTCAAGATACAATTAAGTGGTGGAATTCAATGGGATTGTATAAACTCGTCTTATGACAGGTGAAAACATTCCACTAAAAAGCTCAAAATAATTTTCTTATCACTTGAAATGTTAAAAATAATGTAACAAACAAAAATAAAAAATAAACGAATTTAAGTCAAAAGATACATCCTAGGCTAACATTACCTCCCGTGAGCCTATATAGGCCTTTTCATGAGGCGTTCAAAATAAGTTGATTCTACTGACAAATTATAGTTCGGTACCTGAACGGTTGAAGAAGTTGCTCAGCCTAAAATATTCCTTAAAATATTTCAAACACAAAAATATATTGTTTACGGACTCCTAGCATCTTTTCTCGATCGTGGGTAGCTCAAACAAATTGCCGGGGACTTGTTTATGAACCAATCTGAAAGAAGACGAATGATTCTTCCAGGCCTTTGTCTGACAGAAATAGAAGCTGGAGCGCAAGGTGAAGCAGGGGAAGAGGAAGTCTGGAGAAATACCAAACATATAAAGCATTAATCTTGATTGTTACCGAAAGACTTTCGAACAGGAAATTGGTCATGTTTCTGACTACGGTAGTAATAAAAAGCATTTAGCAAGACGTAAGTTTTGTTCCTGGTTTTCACTAACAGAATCAAGCTAAAACAAATTACGTAGCAGCATAGAGCTTCTCCGCCCCATGCCAGTTCCTACTTTACCTTTCCCAAATCACAGGACACGCTCGTTCCTCTTATTTTAGCCCATCCTATTACTTTGGGCGCCCTTTGCTCTCACAGTAATCCAGTTTCATTGTCTGGTAGGGACGCACCATGCAAAACCAGATGATAAATTATGCCATCATGATGAAACAGAATCCTGTTTGTCGACACTTCTTTGGTTTGCGGGTTTCTTCTCGAAATAGGAAATTGAGTGAACCGTCCGTCCGTCCGTCCGGCTTGACGACACCAGAATTAATCTCTCCTCCCTTTCCGAATTTATCAACATTAGGACCAGCAGGTGGTGTTTAATCTCGTGGTGCGTTCAACAATAGCACCCCGCTGAACACTGACAAGTGCCATTTGGAATTGATTATTGTAATTAACCGAGATTTAAAAGTTCATGGTCGAGCTGAGTTGAATGCAAATTCGAACGTAATCAAATAAGATTGATTTGTTTTATTTCGGGAATAGGTTGGATCGATAATAATTTAATTCTCCACAGTGCTGTCAATCTGGTCTATTAATCCAAACAACATATGTTTACCTAAACATCTTTTAAAACTTCTGGAGGTCATACGGAGAAAGACCTACATTATCATTAGGCTGAAATGTTCTTCTTATAGATCGTTTATCACAGGCTGACATACATAGTTACAGCAAATGAGCACCAGCGTGTGGTGATCTAGAATTAACGAAACTTCACTTCCTCACAGCTGGTTTGACTTTCAACAACTTTACCGTCAACGAAGTAGACAACATAAGCTTTTACTGGTGTTTGATTGTTTTAATAGCCTTGACGTGCATTGAGTGCATGTAAAAGGCAAAACTTATTGCACACTGTCAGGAATTAAATTCGAAAAAAAATTGCGGTACTTAAGGAAACATATTTAAATTTGATGTTGATGTATCGTTGTGAAACCTAGCAATACTTAATTCCACCCCTACCCGCCCGCATACACCGAAAGGTTTCGTTTTGACAAATTATTTACCGGTTCAGTACACTTCTTCAAAATCTCCCAAACGCCTTCCCGCATCTCCGGCGGGACGACGCCTGTTTTCTATTTGTAAGGATATTCCGTGGGCTTTTCCAGCCGGCGTCTAATGAGATGTTCCACAACGAAGACGGCAAACATCGATCCCATATGTGTGTGCGTGCGTATGTCTGTGGGTATTTAGTACCAAAAACGGAGTGGGGGGAGCTTTGTTCAAAAGAATGTACCTACTACTATATGAGCAATTTCACCGTAAGACTGGATGGAAGCACTGGTGCAAGAAGAGGAGCGCGTGATGATGCAGAGGCTTTGCCTTACGGTCCCTTGGAGACCGGATTTAGATACACGGATAGCGCTTCAAGCTTTTGCCTTCCTCCCGTGGAGGTTCCTGTCGATGCGTCGTCGTCGTCGACACGTGGCTGCTGTTCAAGAGGATAGATGAGCTCATGAAAATAAAACATGGAATAAGATTTGATTTCGGCATTTCGGTGCTGAATTTTATTTTGACGAAAAATTGGTTCATTACTCTTGATATATGTAATTTACATTCTTGTTATTCAGATTCTCGTTTTTGATAATATTGTTCTTTCGCGCTTATCGATGATGATAAGAGTTTTTCAAATCAAGATTTTACCGTCAATAGTTTCATGGAACAATAAACAAGCAATCTATTTTTGGACAATATTTCCTCTGCATATGCTAATTTGTATTAATACAACATTTGCCTCAAAAGCAAGAGGTTTATGCATTTCTGACCTAAGTTCTTGATATTCAATTTCAATTTGCCAAAGACTGTCACTAACAAAATAATTTCACTCATTATCTTGTACCTAACCAAAACGTTCACTTGTTAATGTTATCGTCCCCTAAAATTCTTCTTCTTCTTCTTCTTATTCTTCTTCAATGGCTCTACATTCCAACTGGAACTTGGTCGCATCTCTCCATCCTCGAATACGCCCCACGCTCGCCAAGTCGTTTGCACCTGATCTGCCCACCTTCCTGTTGCGCTCCGCAAGCATCCCACAAGCATTGTGGCCTTCCGCCCACAAACATGTACTTTGTCTTTGAAGCATTCATCACCAGTCCAACTTTTGTTGCTTCACGTTTCAGGCGAGTGTTCACTTCTGCCACCTTCGCAAATGTTCGGCCGACAATGTCCATGTCATCCGCGAAACAAATAAATTGACTGGACCTGTTGAAAATCGTACCCCGGCTGTTAAACCCGACTCTCCACATGACACCTTCTAGCGCAATGTTAAACAACAGGCACTTAAGTCCATCACCTTGTCTTAGTCCCCGGCGCGATTCGAACGAACTGGAGTGTTTGCCCGAAATCTTCACACAGTTTTGCACACCATCCACCGTTGCTTTGATCAGTCTGGTAAGCTTCCCAGGGAAGCTGTTCTAGTCCATAATTTTCCATAGCTCTACGCGGTCTTTGAAGCCACGTAAATAAAACTACTACTACTACTACTACTACTGCTGCTGTTCTACGCGGTCTGAACTGTCGTATGTCGCTTTGAAATCAATGAACAGATGGTGCGTTGGAACCTGGTATTCACGGCATTTTTGAAAGATTTGCCGTACAGTAAAGATCTGGTCCGTCGTCGAGCGGCCGTCAACGAAGCCGGCTTGGTAACCTCCCACGAACTCATTCACTAATGGTGACAGACGACGGAAGATGATCTGGGATATCACTTTGTACACACTTAGATTTCATTTCTGCAGCTCGGCAAAAATCCGCGCAGCCGTGCGCCAGCAAAGTAAAAAACTGATATTTCAGCAAAAACGACGTTTGTTAGCTGATTTTCGGCAAAAAAATTGCTGATTTTCAGTAATTTTGACAGAAATCTCGACAAAAAACATGGGGCACGGCTGTGCGAATCTCGGTAAAAGTTCAACATTTTGCTGAGATCCCGGTGAAAAAAATTAAGTGTGTAGGCGGCATTAAGGATGGTGATCGCTCGAAAGTTCTCACACTCCAGCTTGTAGGGGGCAGCAGGGACAGTAGGGACAGCATGGACCATGTCCAAGGGCTTGACGACCCCTCCCCAGCTGTCTGTGAGTCAGGGAGAACTGCCTAGGGCGTGGTGGGATTTAGCAGTGGGCTCTGCTAAAATCCCTCCCAAAAAACCACAAGTGCCCGTAAGCAGACTCTATCAAAGCGACTGTGTGCCGCTTCAAAAGCACAAGCCCAGGGAGTGCCATTGGCACATCAGGATTGATCCCAGTAAGATCCTGATTATGGTATACTGGTTGCATGTTATTGGTCTTGTTTTTGGATATTGAGATATTGTGAACGCGAGGGCTGGTAGTCTGGTTATTCTATTCTCTTAGTAAGGCCGGGTGACACCGACCTGAAACGGCGAATGGGCTAATGGCCAGGCTGTCTTCCGTCCCCTAAAACCGTGGCGGGCCTTGTAGCACGCGGTACAATCCTGTCGCTCAGCTGGCAGCTGAGTGGGAGTAGGCTCAGATGCTCTTTCCTGACTAGCGCTGATCTGGCTCTGAACACGAAAGTGTCAACCCTTGCATAGCCTTCCTGCATACCGCAAGATAACCATAGGATCTTAGAGGCGACTACACCAGCAGGATTCGACAACAGCCGCAAGGGTGACCCATCAGACATGAGTAATCCCATAAAATAAAAATGACGAAGGAAGGAGGTGAAGCGAATGGTGGTAAGGAGAACCCTTTCACCAGACGCAGCGGCCTGGAAAGGTCGCCCCAAAGATCGCCGGGGGAAGGCGACGGTGAAGCCCGTGGAGGGTCTGAGGAGGTGCCGGTTGAAGTAAAGATGGACGGCCCTACCCTGACCCGAGTCATCAAATCTGTGATGGCGAACCACGAAGAACGCGGTGGTCACACGATGGAAGTAGTCACGGAAGTATCCGACGTGATTATGTCCTTCCTAGACAACCGGGTTAACTACAGCAAGGACTTGAAACTTGCTGTACAGGCACTCTGTGCCCTAGTAGTTGAGGCCAAAACGGAGTGGAGGTCCCTACTAGAGGCCAGTAAGAGTGCAGAGAAAGAGCTCCGCAAACTCGTCAAGGAGCGGAAGCAGGCGGATAAGGATAAAGAGGAGGCGGAATTGAAAATTCGTCTCTTGTCCGAGGGTAAACGACTGGCGGAGAGCCAGGTCGAGGAACTCCGCAAGAGGATGGCTGTAACGGGAGCGACCCCGAAGCTGAGTAAGGTTACGCAGGAGGCGAACCTGAAAACAGCTGTCGAGAATTCCGCAGCCCCGAAGTCAGCGAGAAGGAAGAAGGTCGAGCGAAAGGATGGCCAACTCAAGCCGTTGAACCCAGTGCCTCCACCAGTGAGGACCACTGAAGCTCGCCGGGAGGAAGACTTACCCTGGAGGGAAGTCGTGAACCCCAAGAAGGCGAGACGACAACGACAGCAGACCGCAGAGAAAGCGGCAGGCGGAGCGATACGCGCCACCGTTAAGAAGGGTAGAGCCCAGAAGACGACGGGTGAACCTTCCAATGTCGGTGGTAGGCGTAAAGATAGAGGTGAGGCGATTATCGTCAGTACTGACGACAAGAGCTACGCCGAAGTCTTGAAGGCCATGAGAGTTAATGACAAACTCACTGGCCTAGGAGAGGATGTCAACTGCATCCGAAGGACGCGGAGAGGCGAGATGATTCTCGTCTTGAAGCGGGATGCTGCTCAGAAGAGTTCTGAGTACAAAAAGTTGACAGAGGAAGTCCTGGGCGATGGGGTTCAAGTAAGAGCCCTATGTCCAGTTTCCTCGAAACATCCAGTGCAAGGGCCTGGATGAAGTAACCGAGGCTCGAGACCTGGTCGACGCACTGAGAGATCAGTGCAATGTCGAGATCCAGGAATCTACGGTTCGGTTACGCAAAAGCTTCGCGGGAATGCAGGTTGCCTCAGTCCAAGTACAAAAGGTAATGGATAAGGCTAAAATGAAAGTGGGTTGGTCGGTATGTCCGCTAAGTATAAGCCAACCGCTTCAGACCTGTTTCAGGTGTCTTGGCAACGGTCATAAGTCTTATGACTGTAAAGGACCTGTTCGCAGTAAGCTATGCCGTAGGTGTGGAGCTGAAGGCCACCAAGCTCGCACCTGTCAGGCTGCACCAAGGTGTCTGATCATCTGTCCCCCGGGTACAGACAACAGACACCTCACCGGTGTCCAGGCTTGTCCGGCCTCTAGAAGGATCCAGACACGCAGGTAACACAGCTTAACCTGAACCACTGCGAGGCGGCCCAATTGCTGCTACAACAGTCGGTTACTGAGTGTAAAGCTGATGTAGCCTTGCTGTCCGATCCTTACCGCATCCCTGCCGGTAACGGTAGTTGGATTGCGGATAAGTCCCAGATGGTGGCCATCTGGACTTGCGGGCGATATCCCATCCAGGAGATAATATCATCACCTGACGATGAGGGTTTCGTTATAGCAAAGGTAAACGGTGTTTACTTTTGTAGCTGCTACTGTCCTCCCAGGTGGAGTATAGTGCAGTTTACTAGGGTAGTAGATATTCTTGCAGCAAGACTAACTGGCTTAAAACCGTTAGTTGTAGCAGGCGACTTCAATGCGTGGGCAGTGGACTGGGGATCCCGGTTCACAAACGCTAGAGGTCATACCCTGCTAGAGTCGCTAGCGGTACTAAACGTAGTCCTGCTGAACGAAGGCCAAGTGCCAACGTTCAGGGGACCAGCGGTGATTCATGCATCGATGTGACCTTCTGCAGCGCGGGATGGACGGTGGAGCCAGAATGGGAGGTTCATGAGGGCATACCTCCAGCGATCATCAGGAAATCCGTTTTATGATCCGGTATACCCCGTAGCAACCACAAGGCGGATCGGCAAAGCCGATCTAGGATGGCGCACCTCGCAGTTCAACCCAGAACTCATGGAAGAATCACTACGATGGGAGACGCGAACAACGGGATTAAGTGGCGACGAGTTAATCGATGTACTAACCCGTGCATGCGATGTGACGATGCCTAGGAGGACCAAACCCCGGAAATCGGCAACCTGCGTACTGGTGGACTGACACAATTGCGGACCTTCGTAGAACCTGCCTTAGAGCAAAGAGAAGGCTGCGACGTGCCAGAACAGACGCTGAAAAGGTCGAGAGACGCAGGGTGTTCCAGACAGCGAGCAGAGCTCTGAACTACGAGATTAAATGTAGTAAGAGAGCCTGCTTCGAGCGGCTGTGCAGGATGGCAAACGATAATCCATGGGGAGATGCATACAGGATGGTGATGGCTAGGACTAATAGCACGCCACCTGAGAAATCTCCGGGATGTTGGCCAAAATAGTAGACGGGTTGTTTCGAGGCATGAATCATCGAACTGGCCCGCTACTCCATACGAGTCAGTTGACGTGGTACCGTTAGTGACTAACGAAGAGCTTATCGTAGCAGCAAGAAAACTTAAGCTCAATAAGGCGCCAGGCCCGGATGGTATTCCAAACCTGGCCCTTAAACACGCCATTCTTGCCAATCCAGATATGTTCAGGAGCTGCCTCCAGAGATGCATGGACGAAGGAAACTTCCCAGATCGATGGAAACGGCAGAAATTGGTGCTATTACCGAAGCCTGGCAAACAGCCGGGGATCCTTCGGCATACAGACCAATTTGCCTACTCGACACAGCTGGAAAGCTGCTAGAGAGGGTCATTCTGAATAGATTGTCGGCCTATACAGAGTGTGCTGGTGGCTTATCTAGCAACCAGTATGGCTTCCGTAAGGGCCGTTCTACCATCGAAGCAATTCGAGCGGTAACGGATACGGCAAAGATAGCGAGAGGTTTAAACAGAAGAGGTATTAGGTACTGCGCGTTGATTACACTTGATGTAAAAAACGCGTTTAACAATGCTAGCTGGGCAGCAATTGCTGACTCCTTGCACCGATTGAGAGTTCCGGATTACCTGTGCAGGATACTGAAAAGCTATTTTCAGAATAGGGTGTTGTTATACGACACTGATGCTGGTCAAAAGTCGATCGTAGTGTCCGCGGGTGTTCCACAGGGATCGATCCTCGGACCGGTTCTGTGGAATATTATGTACGACGGAGTATTGCGCTTAAGTCTCCCGGCCGGAGTAAAGATAGAAGGCTTCGCGGATGACGTAATGCTAGAAGTAGCAGGTGACACTCTCGACGAAGTCGAACTGAAGGCTTCATACGCGATTGGCAGAGTGGAGGAATGGCTCAACTCGAGACGGTTATCCCTTGCACACCAAAAGACGGAAGTCGTGGTAGTGCATAACCGTCATGGGTTGCAACAGGCTAGGATAAGAGTAGGGACCTGCACAGTTAACTCCGTGAGGTCTCTCAAGCATCTGGGCGTGATGATCGATGATAAGCTCAATTTTACGAGCCACGTCGATTATGCATGTCAGCGGGCTTCATTGGCGATAAAATCTTTATCACGAATGATGTCCAACAGATCGGCGGTGCATAGTCAAGTGCGTAGGCTGATAGCTGGCGTAGCATTGTCTATCATCCGTTATGGCGTGCCGGCATGGGCCGTAGCACTAAAAGCCGAGTACAATGTAAAGAAATTGATCAGAGTACACCGGCTGATGTGCTTACGTGTCGCGAGCGCATATCGCACCATATCATATGAGGCGGTGTGCGTTATAGCTGGAATGATGCCGATTGACACACTCCTAGAGGAGGATGTGGAGTGCTACAACGAAAGGGACTCGGTGCAAGTGCGACGTGTCAAGAGAGCAGCTTCGTTGCTCAAATGGCAAAGAGCATGGGACACCGCAGTCAAAGGTCGTTGGACCCACAGACTGATTCCAGATGTGTCCAACTGGGTTGATAGGAAGCATGGTCAAGTCAACTTCCACCTAACACAGGTGTTGTCTGAACATGGCTGCTTTAAGAAATTCCTACACAGGTTTGGCTTCGCAGATTCTGCGGAGTGTCCTGAATGTGTAGGTGAGGTAGAATCGGCAGAGCATGTGATGTTCGCATGCCCGCGATTCGAGGTAGAACGCAATACCATGCTGCTTATTAGTGGTATGGATACAACCCCGGACAACCTCGTCGAGAGGATGTGCCGGGAAGAAGCTATATGGAATGCGGTGAACACAGCATCTCAACAGATCATGTCGAAACTGCAGCGGTGGTGGCGTCTTGAACAAAACCAACGAGTGCAGTAAGGGCACCTGTGATGCAGTGAACACCTTGCTCACCCCGACAACCAACATGTCGCGGGTGGGCTGCGGGGACCTCAGTATGTAGATATAGAGGTCATTGCGGTTCACGCGCGGTGGTTGTTGTCGGGGTGCTCGTCTCCAACGTGAGATTATGATACGGACCGTTAGGTTACTATCATAGCTTGCGATCGACGGGTGGTGAGGTAGCCACCCTTGAAGTCGATGTTGTGTGTATTGACGTCAAGTGCGTTAGCATAGGCGTGAGCGTTCTCAATAGTCCCCCCCTGATGTATTGCTTAATTGCGGGCCGGGGGTACGGACTGGCGAAAGGGTTTTGGTTTTAGTGGGTCGGGTAAGAGTTACATGACATACCCATCCCCACACTACCTGAGTACCTCCTCAGGTGTCTGGTTGCAGATTTCCGTTTACCCTTGCTCAAGAAAAAAAAAAAAAAAAAAAAACACTCCAGCTTGTCGCGTTTCTTGTAGATGGGGCATATAATCCCTTCCTTCCACTCCGCCGGTAGCTGTTCAGTTTCCCAGATTCTGACTATCAGTTTGTGTAGGCAAGTGGCCAGCTTTTCCGGGCCCATCTTGATGAACTCAGCTCCGATACCATCCTTACCGGCTGCTTTATTGGTCTTTAGCTGTTGGATGTGATCCTTAACTTCCCTGGGGCTGGTAGGGTTCCATCGTCCGCTGAACTGACGTAGTCATCTCCTCCGCTGCCTTGACTTTCACTGCCTGTACCCTCAGCGCCATTCAAATGTTCCTCGTAGTAATGCGGTGACGATCCCAACTACTTAAATTCCTTCAGGGGGATTCGTAACAATCTTTTATGTGGAGTCGGTTTACCTTGGCACCGACCCGCACTAGAAAAGATTTTGCGCCTAGCAACAGGGTTTTGTTTGTTAAAGTATGCTTACTTTTGCTTTTTAAGCAAATTACAGCATTTTGCAAGGTTCTAAATGAACCGGTATCCGTGAAAGAGTACCCGAGCAAAAGAAGATAACTGATTGATAATAAATCTGGTTACCTGGTTATCAAAAAATTGACAACTGAATTTGTTATCATTTTGGTTGCATAAACAGTCAACATAACAAAAATGATAACATAATTTTGTTCCTTGGATATCTCAATGATATCTATTTTAGTTATCTGTGATTTCATGTTGATAACACATTTAGTTATACATGTAATGCTGTTCGATAACACATTAAGTTATCATTTTGTTATCATCCAGCACTGCTATATCGACCAAAATAGTAAATTCTTCTTTACCGACATCATTTGACATTAGAAAAAAACAATTTACAATTTTTACATAACACCACCTCTTGATGTCGCCGGGTATTTAACTTCGGTTGAGTGATTGCAAGTCGTTGCCTGTAACCATACGACCAACTTGACTTCTGTAAGTGTCAGTTTAAAAGGACTAGGCTTCCTTAGCTTTAACCTCCTTACGTTTGGATCGAACCATTTTTGGAAAATTTGTAAATAAAGGTCAGCTGATGGTGCAGTATAGGCATTCTTAGCTTGTTAATTTGCTGTTTTGTTCCGTTCAGTGATCGTGTCGCATTTGGGAAGCACTTGTCGTTTCATCCATATTTCTGACATTCCAAGGATGAAGATGTTGTTTTGAGGCTCGAAAGAATATATGTGACCATTTTAGACGAAAGATGAGAGTGTTTACTATTTCCGTCTATATGATGTTCGAGGTTGCATTAAGTTTCCGATCGTGCGAGAACAAGCTAGCTGTTGCGGTCATGCACCGTAAGTAGTAATTTGGTGGACATCAGGAGTATCTTGTTGACATGAAATAGTTATTTAAATGCCAGTGTACTGCCGAATAAATGAGTATTCTGTAAGTATTATCAAGAACAGTTTTATTTGATTAAATAGATAGATTACGTAACAGATAAAATTATTGCAGCTTGCAAATGTATACTATAATTATCTATATTCGATTCTATTCATTCAGACTAAGGCCGGAGTGGCTTTTGCAGTATTTAAAAGTCGTCTCTATTCAGCTTGGTCCATGGTTGCACGTCGCCAACCCCGCAGTCTACGGATGGTCCGCAAATCATCTGATCAACCATACACACTTTCTTGTGCCTGTTGGATCGATGTTAAGAACTATTTTAACCGGGTTACTATTCAACATATATGGATATGTGCGGACACCGCAGTCATCATAAATTTCGCGGTGTGAACGATGGATGGTTCTGAAAGTAGCTGATGTAACTTGAGGTTCATTCGCCTCCTCCACGTGCTGTACGCCACCATAGATAGTACCCAGTATCAAGGATGTTATCGATCATTTAGTAATCTGCGTTACAGAGAAGTTTATTTCAATAATATGTCTATAGACCTATAATATGTCCAATAGGAAAGTAATCTAGTAAGTGACATGTTGGTCAAAATTGAGTACACCCAGTTCTTTTTTTACACGGGTGGGTTTTAGTTGATTACGACCTTTAGCGTTAATGAAACTATGAGTTAACCCCATTAAAAAATTCACAAAAAATCAAAGAAAATTATGGTGGTATTGAAAAAGCTGTGAAAAATCAGGTTAACCGGGAAATTAAAGAATACGAACCGTGTGAAAAATATAGGGTGTAGACTACAGCATAAATTACTTTGGCTCTAGAGCTTTGCGGCAATATGTTGATATAGTTTGTACGTTATTTATAAAAAAAAATGTGGAAAATAATAGAAAATTAGTAACTTTCATACAATTTTTTTCATAAAATTATGAAATAATAAAAACACCTTTTTGCGCTTAACCTCATCATATATTTATACAATTTATTACGCAGAATTAAACACCATTTGTTTTTACTTCATAAAATTGCGCGTGGTGTGCTATAAGTGTGTTTGAAAGAACAATGGCACAATTTGCGTTTTGCTTTAAATTAAATTAATAAAATACAAGAAAATAGTAAGATACCCATAATGTTGTATGTCAGATGGTACGTATAAGGTATTTTATATCCTTTTAGATTGCATACAAAATACTGATCGCTTTCAATGAAATTGTTAATATGAAGAGCCAAAGTATTACATTTTTCATTATTTTAGGTAAGGTTTATAATGGCTCACGAGATCGTCTTTTGTAATGCCGTCAGATCGTAATGAAACCGTGGATTGAATTAAATTTTACTAAAAAAATGGACAATTATAATTTTGTTAAATACGTGCATTTGCAATAATTTATAAAAATGTTTTTAGAATACTGAAACAGCAGAAAACCAATATTATAAAATTCAGGGTGAAATCAATTGCGTCATTCTGGAAACAAGGTTATGAAAATATAAGCATTTCGTTCGATCAACAAAAGACAACATATTTAAAAAAAACACCACTTTTGCTTAGCAAGCGCACAAGTTGTTTAGTATTGTGAGAACTAAAATTGAGATTCGTAAAGAAATTTTGCATGGGCATTTCACAACACGCATTTTTGGTTACTATGCAGAACAACGTCTACTGGATAAACTAGTATGGGATAAAATAGAGAACCTAAACTAAGAATTACAATTAGACTCAGATCAGAATCTCGTTTTGGTTTATATGATGTATCTGCATTCTGCCTTAAAATTTTTGCTTGGGTTTCTCGTTCGATTTGTCCACAGTAAGTTTTAAATATTTATATTGGGCAAAGGATGGAAGAAATAACCATTTATCTTGAATTATGTCCCCTGTTAATTTTCTATTTGTATACTCTAAAATGATTTAAAATCTTGTTAATAGGTTGAACGGTTGTCCTTTTCGTTTTTTAGCAAGATCGGGTACTTTCAGGAATAAACTAGTATGCTTGGTTCGACATTAAAGTAATGCGAAGTTTTAAATATGTATTAGCAAATTCGTGTTGATAACAAAATTTGTTATTATTCAGTTATCAGGTAATCACATGAATGATAACTGAATATCAAAATGATAATAAGGATAACATAGCTGGTTATCAGTATGATATCATTTCAGTTATCTGCCTCGGGTAATTAATTAAAGAGAGAGAGAAAATTGTCAACATAATGGAAGTTAAATGTTAAGTTAATAAAGAGTCTGATTTGAACTACTGCAACGAAAAGGTGTTTAAATTGTTTTAATTCAAAATCCAGTGCCGCGGGCCAGCCGACGGGGACCGTCGTCCCGTCGGTAAAGGGACGCTTCACTGCTGATAGAACTTGCGTGTTTCTTGAAAACGGCAGAGCTGTTCCATCTCCTCGCATTCCGCTTCTTCCAGGTGGCGTTTCTTTTCCTGAAAAAGGCGGGTCTGCTGTCTCCGCTTCCGTCTATAACGTTCCACAATCTGCCGGGTACCTTGCTGCAGCGCAACCGCCCGCGCTGCATCCTTCTCCTCCAGAATCTGTCTGCACTCTTCGTCGAACCAGCAATCGTTCCGTTGACTTCGGTTTTCAACGTCAGGTTGCTTCAGTCGCAGTCGAACATTGTTGATGACGGATAGTATGGGGTTTGAGTAAGTTACCATCAGCGTGTGATTGTATATATTACCACCTCAGCGTGTCAATCGGCAAGCAGCAAGCCATGACTCGGCCTCTTCTTGTCAGATTTCCATAGCGTGCACACGCACCGACGGATAGCTGCTGTGATCGCATTTCGCTCTAGCCATAACCATAGTGGTTTGTATTGCAACAAAGCGCGTCGGGATGACCACTGGAAATGGATTGTGATTTGGAAAACCACAAAGCGCGTCGGGATGACCGCTGGAAAATGGATTGTGGTTTGGAAAATCACAAAGCGCGTCAGGACGACCGCTGGAAAATGGGTTGTTGTTTGGAAAATCACAAAGCGCGTCTGGATGACCGCTGGAAAATGGATTGTGGTTTAGAAAATCACAAAGCGCGTCAGGACGACCGCTGGAAAATGGATTGTGGTTGGGAAATCGCAAAGCGTGTCTGGAAGACCGATGGTAAATTGGTTGTGGTTTGGAAATTCACAAGATACGTCTGAAAACCGCTGTAAAATAGTTTATGATTTGGTAAGTCATAAAGCGCGGCTGGGAGAATGCCGAAAAAAAGTGCATTGACAGTATACATGAGACCACAAGTTAAGCTTATTCTGACGGAATCTGAAACATATGGAGAACGATCATATACCACAAAGTTGAAGGCGAAACACATTATCTTGAAGTTTATTTTGGGATTCACTGACTTAGTAGTCTTATCGGAATTGCCCGCTGGATATCCTTAGATATCCGAAATTCACGAAATTTAAAAAATGTTGCCAGCTTTCAAAAAACTGGAGTTTGGAGTGGTTGGCTAATAGTACTAGTTAACATAAGTCTAAAATTGAGGTATGGTATCTCTATCTTTTTAGAATAAATAAAGTTTTCAAGGCGATTGTTTGGAAGTTCAACATCGACATGTTGAAGGTCAGCTAGACGGTGTTACCATACACGAGGCTGATAGTTGGATTCATCCGGCAGAATAAGTTATTTAGATTATTCTGCAATCCATAATGTGTCTTGAGAGATCAATATCATAACACTAGGTACCAACTTAGATTATCATTTAAACGAGACATTCTTTTGTCTTCAATATAGTTGTTCTTCGTTTGAAAACCCCTATGTTAAGACAAGTTTATTTTGGAGTTCAGTTTTCAAATGCATTAACCGGATTTCCAAATGCAATATGTTCAACGTTCATCATCGTCTCGCAAAAATAAGTTTGAAGAAAAAAACACTGCTTCCTATGCTAGAGGATTTTTTTTTTGTTCTTTTTTTTGTGAGAGAAGAAGGGGAATGTGGGATTTGAGTGAGTTACCATCAGCGTGTGATTATATATTACCAACTCTGTGTCAATCGGTAAGCAGCAAGTCATGGCTTGGGCTCTTCTTGTCAGATCTCGGTGGCGTGCACACGCACCGACGGAGAGCTGCTGCCATCGCATTTCGCTCCAGCCATTTGGAGCCACACAAATTTGAAATTTGTTTGACATTTGGACTAAACAGAAAATATTCACACAAGCATTCTCCAGTATTACTTAAACTCTTAGAATTTGCTTTCAATCCAAGATCGGTTCATTTGCCATAAAGGCTGTTTGACATCACGTTCATTTGGTATTTGGTGCAATTTTGGTGTACTCACCTCCATGAGTCGATATTGAAGGGACCAACGACTCATTGAAATATAGAGATGAGGAATAGAAAATCTTTGTAAAGCTGTTTGAAGAGGCCATCACAGTAACCCAGAAAATAAGTTTTAATGTGGTATAATTGGCTTCCATGAGTCGATATAGAGTCATAGAACATCGACTCTTGGAGGTTTGACTGAGTTTGACTTAGAGTGGTGCCGAAATTAAAACAGAATGGTGGATATAACAACAGCCACCATTTCGAATCAAGCGTAATTCTTTCATAGAAAGCATGAATTCGCCGGTTTGAAGCAAAGAAAATTGTTAGCCCTTTATTGGGGTCATAGTTTACTCAGGAAAGGGTCTCCAGTAGCCTTGCGTGCCAATCCGGAGATAGCGAGTTCGATTCTCGGTTCAGTATAGAATATTTTCGGGTTGGAAATATTCTCGATTCCCTGGGCATAGTGTATCCATTATACTTGCCACACAAGATACATACTCATGCAATGGTGGGCATAGAAAAGCTTTCAATTAATAACTGAGGAAATGCTAATAGAATACTAAGTTAAAAAGCAGGCCATGTTCCAGTTGGAATGTAGAGCCATCGAAGAAGAAGAAGATGAAGAAGAAGTTTACTCAGGAAAATTTTAAATGAATGATTTTAAATGTGTTTGCTTGGAAAAATAATGCGTATGTCCGGAACATCCGCAATGCTCTACATTATTCCTGTAGACGCGTGCCCGGGATAAAGCAATAAAGGATATGTATGATTCATCCTCCCTCTTATTTTCCCCATTTCTTGATACTTCTTGTTTCTTCCTTTTCTCATTTATCTAAGTTATAACTTTTCTTCAGTTCTCATTTGCCTTCATTTCTTACTATTCCTCACTCTTCACTTTTCCTCACTTCTCACTAATTCCTAAAACAATTTCCGTAGGTATTCCTGAAGGAATTCCTTCAGGAATATTCCTTAGGTATTTCGGAATTAGGAATTTCCAAAATAAATTTTGAGGGAATTTCCGACATTCTTAAATTTCTGCTAGAATTTCTTCGGACATTCCTTCAAGATTTTTTTTCGGAATTTCCTCCAAGCATTTCTTAACTGCCGTAATATGGAAAAGTGACGTAACAGCCATTTTACAACATGCATGTTTTCCATGTTTCTGTTAAAGAGCTCGATGAGTAGTACTCGTTAATACCATTTTTGGAAAATGGCGTATACGTTACTTTTTCAGATTACGGCAGTTATAAAAATCCTCAAGAAATAACTTCGAAGATATATTCACAAATTCCTTTGGATATTCTTCTAGACATTCCTTTGAAAATCCAAAGAAGGAATTATAAAAAAATCACAAATTCCTTTAGAAATTTCTTCAGAAATACTTTTAGAAAATCCTTCGGAATTCCTCCAGGAGTTCCTACAGAAATTTCATTTAAAAAAGCTTTCGGATTTTTTTTAGAAGAAATCCTACCGAAGATTCTTTGGGAATACTGCTGGAATTGCTCTAGGAATTTCTTCGGAAACTGATTTAGGAATTTCTTCGGAATATTCTCGGAATTTTCTTAGCAATTATTTCAGAAATTTGTAAAAAAAAACTCTTCCAAAAATTTCTTAAATTTCTTCCCTTCGGAAAATCTGAGAAGAAATTCCTTGAATTTCCTCAAAATTTCCCGGAAGTAACTTCATCAAGAAAATCTTTCGAAAATTCTTCGGCCATTCGTCCGGATTTCTTTACCAACTTTTCCAAAAAATCTTTTACCCAACAAACAATTTTAGCTGAAAAAGCTAGTTGTTTAGCTGAAAAAGACTTATTTTCATCAGGAGATTACTTCTGGATTATTCCTTTGATCATTCGTTCGGGAATCTCTTCAGAAAATCATTAACCCTTATGCGGCCGACGGGGTACCCGTGTTCCTTTTTCAAATTCAAATGGTGATATTTCAATGAATTTTTATAGCTAAAAGCTGAAACTCGGTGACATCTAAGAACTCCATAAAATGTAGCATCTGTGAGAAAATCACGTTGATACAGTGAGGAGGGACGTGGGGAGGGGCATCTGATTTTTTTTACCACGTGGATGGCCGACAGGGTACCCGTGTTCCACTAAATTGATATTTTCATAACTTTAACAATTTTCAACCGATTTAGATAATTTTGACAGTTTTGGAAACAGAAACTCATATACTTTTTGCCCATTGTCAAGGTTTACAGCTTTTGTCCATGGTTATACAAGAAATCTTTGAAGTAAGGCTTAAGAGTCTACACACGTAACCGAAGGTCTATCAACCAGTTTCAAATAAATTACATGCTCATTACGCTTCTTAGAATAGTCGGTCATCACAGTACATATTATGGGTCTCCAAAAACCTCTGGAGTAAGGACTAAGTCATCCAAAAAATCCCTGGAATAAGATCTTATGGGCTGCCAACGTAACCAAATGTCTATCGTGTAAATTCAAAAACGGTACATGCTCTTTATGGTGCTTAGCATATAATGCATTCACAGTATAAGTTCCAGATCATTTGCATTCCAAGTAGTTCTTGTTGCTGTCATTGATTCAAGGTGGTCTACGAACTCGATGCAGTCAAGGTCTTCGGATCAATCTCCGTAATGGAGGCAGTTAACGAAGAATAAACAAGTTGCGTGACCCCTTCTTGGTATTTGTTTGAATTCTAAGTAGTTCTTGTTGTTGTCGTGGGCTCCAGATAGTCTACGAACTCCATAAATTCAAGGCCTGTGGATCAACCTCCGTAATGGAGGCAGTTAATGAAGAATAAACAAGTTGTGTTACCCCTTCTTGATATATATCTATTTTTAATGTAGTTCTTGTTGTTGTCGTGAGTTCCAGATAGTCTACAAACTCCATACAGTCAAGGTCTTCGGATCAATCTCCGTAATGGAGGCAGTTATCGCAGAATAAACAAGTTGTGTGACCCCTTCTTGGCATATGTTTGTATTCCAAGTAGTTCTGGTTGTTGTCGTGGGCTCTAGGTAGTCTACGAACTGCATAGATTCAAGGTCGGTGGATCAACCTCCGTAATGGAGGCAGTTATTGAAGAATAAACAAGTTGTGTGACCCCTTCTTGGTATATGTGTGTATTCCAAGTAGCTCTTGTTGTTGTCGAGGAGTACTGGTAGTCTACGAACTCCATAGAGTCAAGGTATGAGGTTCGACCTTGGTAACGGAGGCAGTTATTGAAGAATAAACAAGTTGTGTGACGCCTTCATGATATTTGTTTGTTTCCTAAGTAGTTCTTGTTGTCATTGGTTTCAGGTAGTCTACGAACTCCATAGAGTCAAGGTATGTGGATCAATCTTCGTAATTGAGGCAGTTATTGAAGAATAATCAAGTTTTGTGACCCCTTCTTGCATATGTTTGTATTCCAAGTAGTTCTAGTTGTCGTGGGCTCCAGGTAGTCTACGAACTCCATAGATTCAAGGTCTGTGGATCAACCTCCGTAATGGAGGCAGTTATTGAATAATAAACAAGTTGTGTGACCCCTTCTTGGTATATGTTTGTATTCCATGTAGTTCTTGTTGTTGTCGTGAGTTCCAGGTAGTCTACGAACTCCATACAGTCAAGATCTTCGGATCAATCTCCGTAATGGAGGCAGTTATCGAAGAATAAACAAGTAGCGTGACCCTTTCTTGGTATATGTTTGTATTCCAAGTAGTTTTTGTTGTTGTCGTGGGCTCCAGGTAGTCTACGAACTCCATAGGGTCAAGGTCGGTGGATCAACCTCCGTAACGGATGCAGTTATTGAAGAACAACTGGGAGGGACGGAAGGTAGCGGTTTTCCTCCAATACCTTTTCCGAACTTAATCTATCACATGTTGAGCATATGCATAATCGAGTTTCAGACATAGTAATTAATTTCCACTCCGGGTGGCTCAATACCCGGAACATAGGCAATTAACTTTGAATGTACTGAATTTGAAAGGCGATCTCTCTTCGCTTATGTGGTCGGGTTGGGATCTGACGACCAACTGGCACAATCTCACACAACCCTACTTCATCCAGCGCCGTAAGCAAGTGTGTAGGAGCCAGATAATACTAAATACTCATCTTACGTGGTTGGCATTGTACAAAAACATATATGAGAGAGTTAGTTCTGAGAATGTATTTCGAGAGTTCGCCTACATTCCCGCTGCTTTGAATTTGATTTCATCAGTACCCGCCAAGCTACGGAGGACGACGGAGGTCCTTCGTAGCTTAGTAGGGAAAACATCTCTCTAGCGCACTGGTCAAACGCCACCGAAGTTCTGTAGATCAATCTCCGTAATGGAAGCAGTTATCAAAGAATAAACAAGTTTTGTGACCCCATCGTGGTATATGTTTGTATTCCAAGTAGTTCTTGTTGTTGTCTTGAGCTCCAGGTAGTCTATGAAATAGAGTCAAGGTCGATGGATCAACCTCCTTAATGGAGGCAGTTATTTGAAAATAAACAAGTTGTGAGATCCCTTCTTGGTATATGTTTGTATTTTAAGTAGTTGTTTTCATTGTCGTGGGCTCCGTAATGAAGGCAAGGCAAAATACGTGAATGGAATCCGTATTTTTTTGTCGAAGAGACTTACAAACTTATTAACAGGTACTCATAAATGATTCATAATAAGCTACAGGCAGTGAAAGTTATTTCATGAAAATCTCTATTGTTTGCTGCAAATTGGGTCGAAAACGTAATAAAATCGGGTTAGGCAAAATCATGGGTAGACAAAATCTGGGAGTGACAAAATCGGGTCAACTTCATCTGAGTAAATGTACGCATTCCTAGTACAGTAGCCGTTCGATAACTGCAAAATATTTACTTTTCAGTTATCGAATGCCGTTCGATAACTGCAACGCACTCTAGACGTCAAACGGTTGTCAATCGACGTCAGATGTAATAAAAGTACATCTAAATGTGCAGCGCAATGCAGCTGTCATTGAGTCTGACATCGGTTTGAAGTTTAGCGGTCCGATAACTGTAAAACTGTTGCAACTATCGAATTGCAGTTAAAAAGCATTGCAGTTAAATGGCTTGCAGTTATCGAACGTCTGCTGTAGTTTTTGTTTTTGCCATGGTACTAGGTAGTCTATGAACTCCATATAGGAATGATCTGCAGATCAACCCACGAACGGAAGGCTATTGGTATATGTTTGCATTTCAAGTAGTTCAAGTTGTTGTCATTAGCTCTGGGTAGTTATTGAAGAATAAACAAGATGTGAAACCTCATCTTGATATATTAGCATTCCAAGTAGTTATTTTTGTCGTGTTGTTGTTGGTTCCATGTAGTATACAAACTTCATTCAAATCACTAATATGAAGTTGTCTACACACCAAAAAATTATGAATATTACAGGTGATGTATTTCAATAAAATGACACAAAACCACATGACGTAAACAGAATCGTATATTTTTCAATGTCAGATGATTTAAAATTACATGTCACGGAACCTAAACACAGCACCCGCTGCAACGCACCTAACGCACAAGCAGTTAATGACTTGATGCAGTGAAATACTTGTTCAGTGCAAATCGTGGAACCAGTTTTACTTCGATCATCCCTCTTTCAAGAAACGGAGATAGCTGAGTGGTAGCGTGTTGGGCTCTCACTCAGCGTACTTATGTTCGATTGTCGTTCTGATCAATCTATTTTTTTTGTCAATAAAGTCGTGATGTAAAGTTAAAGTACCACCTAATTTTACGTCAAAAATGACGCTCGTATATGTCGGTGTCACAGCACCTAAAATTACATTATTATTTTTAGGATATTCTTTGGAAATGCAAAATGTAAATAAATTGGAACGATACAGCTTCACGCCGAGAACGTGAGGGAAAAAACGGACTAATATCGCAAAGATCATGTACCATATTAAAATTAGATTAAGGACACTCCTCACGGTATCCAAGTTTCAAAGTGCTTGCGTTTTCGGGGGCACACCAATCGATACGGAAGCGGCGCAAGGAGTGACCTTAAAGACCCTCTAGATATTTGTGTAAGCCTAGAAGTCTTACTCCATAAATTTCAAGGAGGACCATCAGCATATGCCATGAACGCATTTTATTCATGGACCCCAAAGGCATGTACCAAATTTAAAACAGGCTGATATATCTCTGGTGTGGATCCTAATGCCTTACTTCAGGGTTTTCCTGGATGACCATGAAAGTTTGAAATGGGTGCATTCTATTCTACGTACCATAAAATGCATGTATAACTATTCAAATAGGCCGAAAGAACTCTGGTTACGCGTGAAGTTCTTGAGGATTGTTCAAGTGTTCTCTTGGATACCCATGAACATATGTAATGAAAGCGGTATATTCTAGGTACCACAAAGGGCATATGCCACTTTTGCAACAATCCACAAGATATCTGGTTACGTGTGAAGATCCTGAGGCCTATTCTAGCATTTACTTGGAAGACCATAAACATATGCTATGGACGTATTCTATTCTATGTACCACAAAGGGCATGTAACACTTTTGAAAAAATCTGAAAGATCTTTGGTTACGCGTGTAGATCTTAAGACCTTTTCCAGGGTTTTCTTGGATGACCATGAACATATGCAATAAAGGCCTTCTATTCTATGTACCAAAAAGGGCATGTAACACTTTTGAAAAAATCTGAAAGATCTTTGGTTACGCGTGTAGATCTTAAGGCCTTTTCCATGGTTTTCTTGGATGACCATGAACATATGCAATAAAAGCGTTCTATTATATGTACCACAAAGGGCATGTACCAGTTTTGAAACAATCTAAAAGATCTCTGGTTACGCGTGTGGACCTGAAGGCCTTTTCCAGGGTTTTCTTGGATGACCATGAACATATGCAATGAAGGCGCCAGAGGACTTATCCGAGAGATTTCTTCGATAGCGCAGAACATATGTAGTGATCACATTTGATTTCAAGATGCGCAAAGAGCATGTACCACTTTTGAGACAAGTCCATAGACCCATGGTTACGAGTGTAGATCTTAAGGCCTTACTCCAGAGATTTCTTGGATGAATCGTTACATATACTGTTATCGCATTCTATGCTAAGCACCACAAAGAGCATGTACCGTATTTGAATTTGCATTATAGGCCTTTGGTTACGCGAATAGATCTTTAGGTTTTACTCCAGAGATTTCTCGGATGACTAAGACCTCATTTCAGGGATTTTTGCATTACCCGAAGCATATACTGTGAACACCTTAAATTCTAAGAAGCGCAAAGAGCTTGTAGCCTATTTGAAACTGGTTGAATGGCCTTTGGTTACGCGTGTAGACTCTTAAGCCTTACTTAAAAGATTTCTTGTATAACCATGGGCATAAGCTGTAAACCTTGACAATAGGCAAAAAGTATATGAGTTTCTGTTTCCAAAACTGTCAAAATTATCCAAATCGGTTGAAAATTGTTGAAGTTATGAGAATATCAATTTATGGGAACACGGGTACCCTGTCGGCCATCCACGTGTGTTTTTTTTGTTGGCCGCATAAGGGTTAAGAAACTCTTCCAGAAATCTTTTGGATATTTTATGAGGAAATTCCTTTAAACATTTCTTTAGAAATTTCATTCAAAATTCCTTCCGGAATTTCTGGATTTCTGTCAGTGGCTTCTCCAAAAATTTCTTTAGGATTTCTTATCTCATTTTTTATTAATTTTCCGGAAAAATTTTTTCAGCAAAATTTTCCAGAGTAATTCCTGCAGATATTTCGGAAGGAATTAAAACTTTAAGCCAAAAAACGAACAGTAGGTAATGTCTGTGACATAACCGCTAAGTGGACGTAGGACTTGACTTGACCATGCCTTTAAGATACATAATATGTCCAAATTTCTCACATCAACTATTTTGGATAAATAATCGGCGTTGCATACCATTCCTTGGCAAAATCTTCTCATCAAACCGACACAGAAGTCAAATCTACCTCGAACAAGAATCATCAAAAACAATTCAGGAAGTATATGTCCGGTCACGGAATATTAGCCTCGACAATGGCAACCTTCCCACTGAAGGACTGCCTGAAATAAGCCACAAGTTGGCCCAGCAGGGGATGTAGGGCCTCCTAATCCGTGCGATAGCGACTGAAGGAGAACATTATTTTTAACTCTTAGAGCCTTGAAAATGCTGTTTGCTTCGGCGAAGTCCAAAAAGTAAGAAAACGATCTTTTCAAATAACCGCTAATTTCTAGTGGTGGTATAAAAAAGACTGAATGCTCTGCGAGCGAATGCACTTTTCTTTTATACCTTATTTTGAATCTTCTCTGCTTCCCAATTGGTGGGCCAATCAGCTAGTGTCTTGTATCCCGCTTCTTTGTCAGCCAAAGCGTCATCATCATCAACGCGTTCGAGCAGGGCTTCTTCTTTTTTACGCTTGTTGCTCGCTGCTGGCGTCTATTTCCTAACGGGACTTTTTGCTTGATACAGGCTAATAAGCCGGGCAAGCGAGCTTAGAATTGCAGTTCAGGTGAGAAGTACGTGTTCTTTTCTGAGACAACATTGTTAGTAGTAGATGGAAGGAAACACCCGGACATGGGATTTCGGGTGATAAGATTTAGAATTGGTAACATGGGACGATCATTCAGTCACGTTCGCTTTGTGTGTGGTCAGTATCAAACAATGTTGATCAATGCCAAAAAAACCAACATTTGATGAAAAATCGATTGATAGTTTATTTTAATGTTTGAGCTGTTATCGGTGTTTTTTAAACTCAAATATCCAAATATGTGAGAGATTTGGACATCTTATGTTTTTTTTAGGCATGGTCAAGCGAAGTCCTTCGTCCACTTCGCGGTTAAATCAGAAAAATTATCCACTGTTAGTTTTGACGCTATTTATGAAAATCACGCATAAAATTGTATCACTAGAATATTGGATTTGGCACCCAAGTACAATTTCTATCCCGAATGGTATTGAAAGCTTTGATATTGATCTCTATTATTGGCTCTCTGAAGAACCGTTTGTTTTTTGGACATACATGCTGCATCATGTGGCTTTTTTCAGCCTGTCTCGGCTCATCATCGATGCCGGCCGGTCTCGGCTCGACTCTGCTGCTGCTGCCGGTATTTGCTCAGCATTGCTGCTTTCTCGGGTCTGTAGGGTGGACTGCTGCTGTACTGGCTAGGTTCCGGCTGATGATGGTGGCTTCGATGGTGTCGAGCCGAAAAAGCGGTCGGTACAGACTTCATTCCCTGCTAAAAGGTGTGAGTGCTGTTCAATCGATGATGCGGTTGCTTCGCTTGTCCCGGTCAGAATGAAAGGAAAAAATCGCGTTGCGCTATTTTATGGCTTCTCGGCAGACACAGCGGCTGCTCATTCGCTGGTGTCTGCACCAATCAGAACGTGGTAATGGAATGATGCAAGAATGGTGCGGTACCCATATTTATTGGTTCCCTTGATCTCAATGTTTTTCATTGAAAACAGTTTCATGCCTATTGAAACAAGTTTCTCGGGTCTTATCAAGCATGGACATGAAAGGCATACTTGAAATCTGTCGATTGAGGGGCTTACGGCAGAAATTCGTCCACTGAGACGAGCACTATTAACGTTTAAAATCTTTCAACTCAGCGTAACGCGGTCGATTTGAATATTTTGAAATGACACCCGGTATAGTAAAGAGAGACGTAAGTCCTACGTCAAAAAACCCAAAATTGCAGTCGTTCCAACATCATATTTCATCGGATATTCTGAATGAATTTACCCAAAAGTTCGTTCGTTAAATCCTCCAGACATCTTTTCGTAAAAAAAACAGGAATTGATTCGGTTAGTCATCTAACATACCTTCAAAACTTCCTTCAGAAATTCCATCATAAGTATTTTTTGAAGTAATTCATTACAAAATTCCTCAAATAATTTCTTCGAAAATCCTCACCAAGAAACTCTAGAAACACCTTCAGAAAATTCTTTAACAAACCTTACCTTACCTTAACAAATCTACTGAGATTTTTTTTATTTTCCGAATTTTTCTTCTCTTAGTATGTAGCTGAAGGTATGGGAATCTATGAAAATATAAACCAATTTTAGGACCACAACCAATGACAGGCAATCGAAATGCTTTATCATTCCAAATGTTTACATGACTCGCAACATTTTAGAATTATCTAAAAGAGACCTAAGCACTTTTACGGGTCTCATTATAGGTCATTGTCCGAGTCGATATAATTTGAAGCTTAAAGGGAAACTTCATAATGATCGGTGTCGATTTTGTGAGATAGAAAAAGAAGATTCGGGGCATCTGTTATGCCGTTGTCCGGCAATTTTTCGAAAAGTCGAAAGTCCTTCACCAAGGGGCTTATAGAACCACTTGAGGTTGGTAGTCCCAAATCACAATTCGGTGGTGCATTTCATTCGAAAAGCTGAGCCGTTTTGGGGAGAAGATGTTAGTCAAACAATGGCGCTCACTTCAAATAGCGATACGCCATAATGACACAGCTAGAAAAAAGGGGAATACATTACCCCCATTCCAAACACTGCGTGGAAAGTGGATATTGTGCTGTCCCTGTCTTTCAGGTTTTATTACGATACCTATAAATCTCGATATGTTCCTCCTTTGTTGGACGAATAAACGAATATACATGAGGTGTCAGGCCATTTGTCCGAACAAGTCATTTGGTCAAATGTCGTTTGGCCGAATGATTGAAAAACATATCTTAGATTGTGAGTAAAGAAAAGTGAGTAATGGAAAGTATGTAGTAAGAATTACTTAAAGTGTAAAGCGAGAAGTGAGGAATGAGACATTTTCCACATCTCATAAGGAATTGGAAGTGACAAGTGAAAAGTGAGAAGTGAGAAATGAAATGTGAAGAGTGAGGAGTGAAAAAGAAGAATTAAAAATTGTGATATTGTTCCTTATCACCTCCTTCCTCCCTTTTTCCATCTCCATTCTTCTTTCTTCTTCCTTATTCCTTCCATCTCTTTCTCTATTTCTTATTCCTTCTTCCTTCCTTCTTCTCTCTTTTTCCTCCTTCCTTTTTTCTTTCTACATCTTTCTTTTTTTTTGCCTTTCTCGTATACAAAGTATACGTAAAAGCTATATGTTCGCTCCGAAAATAAACTTTTTATAGGAGGCCCGGAGACCCATAGTGTTATATACCGATCGACTCAGCTCGACGAATTGAGGTGATGTCTGTGTGTGTGTGTTTTTTTTTTCTTCCTAAACAATGGAGGGGGAATCTGCTCAACAGACATCCTGGGTTGACCAGGAAGTGCGGGGTTAGGGATCACCGAGGGAGGCAGGACTACATTCCCGACCCGCTAAACCGTTTCCATTGCCGCCAAGCCCATAGTCCCTTCGGTACAACCAGAAAGTAATGCTTCAAAGGGGGGCCAGTGCACAACGCACCCTCGAGGTTAGCTGCGTGTCCTTGCAGCACCGACCATCGTAACTCGCTTTTTTAGAAGAACACCATGGTATCGTGCCAGCGCGTTGCCGGCTTTCCAGGTGGCCTTACCACGCCCTATGTCCTCGGAAGGAGGGCAGGGTCGACTTCGCGCCTGCTTCCCTCTGCACGACTGGTATCAAGAATGATGATGCCGCGTGCACCCCAAATTGACCTTTCTGCGATAGGGCCTATTCGCCAGCATACAGAGGGACTTGCCGACGCGGTGCCTACGCCTGCCCCAGCCTTGACGAGGACCCCTTTCCGTCCTCGGGCTCGGAACCCGCTCGGTTGACCGACGCCGCGAAAGCGACGATACCATGTTGTTCTTCGCGCGGCCACTTGTTCGGTAAAAGGATCGAGTTCGACCACAGAGCATGACCACCGGTATGACCCATGAAGCCGACTCCGATCCCTTGGACCACCTCTTATTTGCGCCTGAACTAGCCATCCTTGAGTCCACCTTCTATGTAGCTCCGAGACGATTTGGGCGATAGCCGATAAAACGGCGTTCCAGCCAACTTCATCTTTACACATCCTCCGAACTAGGTTGTCCGGGGTAGTGTCCAGACCACATGTGGCAAGCATGTGGTCACGCATTGCGCGAAAACGTAAGCACACGAACAACACGTGTTCCGCCGTTTCCTCTAAACCTGCGCACACCTGCATTTTGATTTTGCAGCACGCTTAAACGCCGGGCACATCGAACCCCCCATGGGGTGCTTGCTGTTCACAGCTTTGCTGGAACAAATCAAACAATTGGGAGGGTTCGTGCAGCATTGTGCCTTATGTCCCTCTAATCCGCAGCGTCGGCAGAGATTGCTTCTGTCAGGGCCTTTGCAGTCCCATTGCTTGTGCCCCGGTTCCAGGCACTTGAAGCAAACTTCGGGTTGCTTGTATATGCGCACAGGGCATACCGACCATTCCACTTTGACGCTCCCTAACTTGACTACCTTGGAGGCGTCCGCTGCAGATAGCCGAACCAATGCTACCTGCGTCCCTGCCGGACCTTTCCGTAACCGAACGGCTGCGGTGGGCGTCTCCACTTCACACTGTCGCCGCAGTGCCGTGACGAGCTCTTCGACTTCGGTAATCTCGTCCAGGTCTTTAACCCTTAGATTCACCTACATCGTGAGTGCCCTCACCTTGACCGTCTCGCCTAGGACTTCCTACGCCAACTTCTTGTAGGCGGCGCCCTTTTGCGAGACGCCCCGCTTCAGCTCGAGGATCATCTCGCCCATCCGGGTACGTCTTATTCGACGTACGTCGGCGCCGAGTTCACCGAGCTTGACGTCACTCCTCATCGCCTTCAAGACGTCCGAGTACTTAGCCTCGTCCGCCGTGATGACTAGGGCATCGCCCCTGGAGTGATTGGCGCCTACCCTAGACTTCTTGCTACCCTCATTCGCCTGGGCCTTCTTTTCGGCCCTTGACGTCTTCGGTTTCCTCTTGTTCTTGACCAGGGTCCAGGAGGCGGCATCCCCTTCTATTTCCCTGGTCTGGTGCGGCTGAGAACTTTCAGCCTGCCGTAACCCCTTGCCACCGTCTTTCCTGAGTGGACGGACCTTTCCAGGTCCTTCCTCCCCCGGTTTTGGAGGTACCTGGCCGGGGTTCAGCTTCCCAGCCCCACTACCCTTGTTTGGGGTAGTAACCCTCCGCGTTTTGGACCGCCCCCCAGGGAGCTCATCCCCTGGAGACTGTCTCCCCCGTTTTTGTGTCTGCTCCGTTGGAACAGTCACCCCCGGCGTACCCGCAAATACTTGAGCCTCAGTCCGGGTAGACTTTGGCACCACCGTCTTCGCTGGCACGCCTTCGGTCGATTCGACCTTGCCCGAGTCCGCGAATCTCTGGGCCTCAGTCTGGGTAGACCTCGACTCCACCGATTTCACGGGTTTACACTTGGCCGTCCCGACCGCCCTCTTTAGCTTGGCGTCCAGCATCGACTTTCGAAGTTTCTGCAAGCTCCTCTTGAGGTCCTTGCTGATATTATGCTTCGATGACGCAAAGTCGATGATGGCGTCCAGCTGTTTCGTCGCCACCTCGAAGGCCGAAAGCCCATCGCGTTTGCGGTTCATCGCCTCCACAAGCCATGGACCGTCAATAACCCCTACCGGCGTTTTTCTAGCCGAGAGGAAGGTTGAGTGACCCACGTTGGCGCTGCGCACTGAGCTGCCGACTATTGCCTCTGGCCTCCTAGGCGGAGACCTGAACAACCCACCTCTTGCGAAGGGGTTGTCGCCTACACTACTACCACTAATTGAAGAATTGACTTGGTTTTCCATTTTGGTCCCACGAGTTGCTCGGGAAAAGAGGTCCACCACGCCAGAGCCCAGCATGACGCGGTAAGGGACAATTACTGTGGAGGGTGCCCAGGTACCCCACAGGCTCCGTTAAAGGCCTAGCTCATTATTTCACCCCCCTGGCCATGCATCCCCTCGGCACGGGTCGCTTGACGCCTTGGGATTAGGGGTTAGGGACGATGGTCCCGGTCTAACTCGCAGTGGCCATGGGGAGGGGTCGTCAAGCCCTTGGACAAAGTCCCTGCTGCCCCCTGTGTGTGTGTGTATGTGTGTATGTATGTATATGTGTGTGTGTGTGTGTGTGTGTGTGTGTGCGCAAAACTATGCAAAAATGTCACTCATTTTTCAGGCACTTATCCTTAACCGATTTACTCGACGCAGGATACTCTACCATTGTTTCCTATTGAAAATTGGCCAGATCGGATGGCCAAAATACCACTTTTTTTTATAGAAAATTTTAGTAAAAAAAAATGTCACTCATTTTTCAAGCACTTATCCTTAACCGATTAACTCGCAAATTAACTTAATTAACATTAACTCGAAAATTGGCCAGATCGGACTATGGGCTAAAGAGTAATGGCCAAAATACTATTTTTATAATGCACGAGAAAGGCACCATCACCCTTAGGTGGATTAATCAAGGTTTTTTTTCCTTCTTCCTGTTTTTATCTTCCTTCTTCCTTTATACTTCTTCTTTTGTCTTTCTTCCTTCTTTCTTTTCCCTCCTCCTTTTTCCTTCCTTTTTCTTTCACTTCCCTATCGCTTCCTTCTTCCCTACGTCCATCACATACTTCCTTCATTTTTCTTTCTTCTTTCTTCTAGCTTATTTCTTCTTCCTTTACCCTCCTTCACTTTTCCTCCCTTCACCTTTCTATTCCTTCTTTCAGCTTCTTTTTTTTTCATCTTTTTTATTCTTTTTTCTTCGTCCTTCTGTCATTCTCTTACTTCCTTCTTCCTCTTTCTTCAATCCTTTTTCTTCTATCTCCTTCCTTCTTGCTTCTTCATTCTCCCTTCTTTCTTCTTTCTTTTTTTTTATCCTCCTTCTTCCTTCACTTCTAGACATTTCGCTACTTACTTTCCAATTGTCATCTCACTTCTCACCCCTGCTGTGCATTACTATGATATTAATGTGGACCACTTGCATTTAACCCTTAAGGACGCAAATCGATGTTTTAACCATTAAATTCATTCACATTGAACGTGTTTACGGTTTGTTGTTTTAAAACGACATCGCGCATTTAAGTGTTAAGCCGAAAAAATCATGAAAAAATGCGAAATAAAGCATCACTTTGCAACAAATCTATAATATATTATTTTTTACCGATATTTATTTCGAATTTGAGTCTGTTGGTATTCATTAACAAGGAAAGTGAAGTTGCATGCAAAACCGGATAGAACAGAGCTTTGAAATGAAATTCTCAGTGATGCATGACTTTTTTTTTTCAGTGAAATCGGTCCTGAAGGCTTTCGATCACATACCGTAGTAAAGTATTGATAATTATGAGGATTTCTTAATTTCGGGTAAATCTTTTATTGGTGTAGAGACGAGGATCATGTCGAAGTATTACATCGAAATGCTAGAGATAAGCTTAATCAAACATGGCGCGTCATTCATGGGCCAATAACTAACTTTCCAGCTTAATAATGCAACGAGTCACTACTCTAAGTTAACTAAAACAAGTTTTTTAGAAAAAAAAATCTAGAGTTTTGAGTTTTGAGAGATTTGCCTGTTATTCGGGCCCTTATTCCTTAGAAAACCTTTGGTTTGCTTGCTCCACAACGCCCATTCCATTGTGTCTCATGTTCTGGATGTCCTCCCAAAATTTTAGCTGATTTGGGTAAAAACCGACTTAGCAGAAGAGCAAAATCAATTTTTTTGAACTTTGCGCGGGTAGTATCCATATAGCCCCATAAACAAATTTGCCATATCATGATAAAATAAATAAAAATTTTCGGCATCAAATTGTTTTCCACACGAATCACAGATCAATTATATTCGAGAGCGACCTGATTCCTGATCATAATACCTGGTTTACAGTTCCTGTTTGAGTGATAAAACGGCCCACATTTCCATACCAATGAAATTGGCGCTTTAATGACCATTATGCAACTAAAATGAGTTGCATAAAATCATTATGGGTGCTATCGTGAAAATGCAACATCAAAACAGTAGTTACATGACTACATTTTGCTGAGTTAGCATGGGTATGTGTTCAAATAGTGTATTCTCTGCGTCGCGTTATAAATGAAATAGTTTGATGAACATGGCATCAAAATTTTTCAAAGGCCAATTCATTTATCGCTTCGATGTTTGTTGAGCTATGCAAAGTGGGAAGATAACATTGAACCCAATTGTTCTCCAGAAATATGATTTTTTGGCAAGAATGATCTTGAGTAAAGTAGTAAATTTTAGTAAGTAAATTAGACTGTTTAAATTTGGTACAGATTCATCATATTAAAGCCCATTTTTCGTTATTGAAAAAATAGCATATACAACACGTTGCGAAACTCGATTTTTTCTTCACTCGCAGTATTTATCCAACTCGGCAAGATAAATGTACAACTCGTGCTGAATAAATCAACTTTTTGCAACTAGTTGCACAAACTACTATTTTAACACGTTATATAGAATAAATGCATATTTGTATATTCTTATGAAAAACTTGTTCAGGCTAATACACATCACGCATAACCAGTTTATATTCACCTTATTGAAGTATTAGTGGCCGAGCCTTACTTGTTGTTCACATTCTAATGAAAGTTATTGTACCGAGATCGGTTTAACATAGCTGCTCGAGAACAGCTTATTTTTCACTACATTCCTTTTGGCGCACCCACACGTACACAAATACACATTTACAAACACGGGTATTACCAAAAACCCACAATCAGACCGATTCAACTACTCGAGCTGAGTCGAATTGTATTTGAGTTTGTATACCATAACACTTCTAACGGAAAATAGGTTCTGGTGAAAAATGAGAACCTTACAGTAAAATTTAGTTATAGAAACGGCTAAACATCAAATCCAATGACCGGGCGCAGATTTGCGCAAGTCGTCATTATGATATCCCAAAACTACACGGTTAGAAAAAAGTACCTAATTTTAGGTACTTTTTTTCTCTTGCATCTCCCTCCCTCTTCCCTTTGTTGTCATAAAATAAAGAGCAAAACCACTCAACAAGGACATTAGAGTGTGGGAACCCAACGTCTCATGTTCACAATAGTTGAGTGAAATTTACTTAACTTTTGGTTAGTTTCTATTTAAAATTAAGTATATTTCACTTAATATTAAGTGAATTTTACTTAATTTCAAGAAAAAAATACTTAATTTTGGGTTCCCACACTAAACCCCCGATTTGAGTGAAAAGTACCTAATATTAGATATTTTTTTCTAACCGTGTAGGCAAAAAATGCTACAAAATGATATAGTGAACGACCATTTTAGCCCTTTTCTTCCTAGTTAAAAATCAAATTGAATTTTATTATTAATTTCCATACATTTTCTATGGGACAAGAAAAAATACATCAAAACACCTCAACTTAGAAAAATCCTGGTAATCTCATTTTTCATCCAATATTTTTGAAATTTTTTCTGATGATTCTCAAAGTATTATAAAAGTCGGAAAATATGAAATAATTGTGATTCCAGAAAAAAAAATTTTTTTTGGGTTTTTGCCATCGCGAAATGTGCGATCAGCTTCCTGTCACGTCCATGTTTCATGGCTGTTTAAAGCCACCGGAATAATCAGAGTAGTATACCGCGCAAATTTTATCTTCGCTTGCAGACTACGGGACTAAAGCTGATTACGAAGTCCATAATAAGCTCTATTTGCAGCTGCAATACGCCTTTTCACCTTGCGCGTCACTAATGTTCCAAGATACACAAATTCTTCTACCACTTCAAATTTTCACCATCCAGCACTATTTCGCTACCACCACCACTAATGAACCCACGTTGATTTGTAACGACCATGTACTTCGCTGTCTACGTCCTCTTCCACGGCACGGCGATCAATCCCGATAATATCGATATCGTCCGCAAATCCAAGGAGCATATGCGATATTGTGATAATGGTACCGCTTCTTTGCACACCAGCTCTCCTAATCGCTCCCTAGAGTGCTATATTGAACAGTAGATTCGAGAGTGCGCCATCCTGCTTTAATTCATCTAAGGTAACAAATGATGTCGATATTTCATCCGCAACCCTTACACTTGATTTCGATCCGTCCAACGTTATACGAATCAGCCGTATCAGTTTCGCCGAAAAACCATGTTCTTGCATATTTTGCCATAATTCATTCCGTATCACTGAATCGTACGCCGCCTTGAAATCAATAAGCAGATATATGTCTGCAAGTTGTACTCCTGAAATTTTAAAGGATTTGTCTCAGGGTAAACATTTGATTCGCCGTTGATCGGCCCTCACGAAAACCTGCTGGGTATTGGCCGACGAAGGACTCTTCAAGCGGTCTCAATCTTTTGAACAGAATACGGGACATAATTTTATACACCGAATCAAGGAGGGTTATTCCTCGGTAATTGGCGCACTCCAGTCTGTGCCCTTTCTTAAAGAGAGGGCAAATGGGGCCGTCCAACCAGCTAGCAGGAAATTCCTCGTCTTCCTATATTTTCGACATAATATGGTGCAGAACTTCATAAAGCTGCACACTTGAATGTTTGAAAAGTTCAGCCGGGAGCTGGTCCTTCCCCGCAGCCTTATTGTTTTTCAGCTCTTTAATAGCTTTTCTAACATCTAGTGTAAGCGATTCCACCAGCTTGTCCATCGTCGCTAATATTTATTGAATTCACTTCTCTCCACGAACAGCCTAGACAGCCGTGTGGTGTCGGCAGCTGGCTAAGAATAACATTAGTTATCTGGCTAAGAATAACATTACGGATTGCCTGTTCCAGTGGTAAAAGTCCACTTTTTACTTCTCCGAGATAATCGGCTACTCTTATTCAATCTCAACGTGAGGTTAAATAAGGGTGGGGTTATGAATATGTTTTACTTAGTTTTCAACAAATTGTCACCTGTATGGATTCGCATTATGCGTTTTTCACAGTGTACTCTGTGTCTCGTCTTTGACGTTCGGCTTTGGCTACTCTTGTTCAATCTCAACGTGAGCGTGAGGTTATGAATATGTGTTTTACTTAGTTTTTCAACAAACTGTCACCTATATGGATTTGCATTATGCGTTTTTTACAATGTACTTTGTGTCTGTCACCTATATGGATTCGCATTATGCGTTTTACAAAGTATACTCTGTGTTTTGTCCCTGATGTTCGGCTTCGGCTACTCTTGTTCAATCTCAACGTGCGGTTAAATACGAGAGGGGTTATGAAAATGTGTTTTACTTAGTTTTTCAACAAATTATCATCTACATGGATTCGCATTATGCGTTTTTTTTTTACAATGTACTTTGTGTTTATTACCTATATGGATTCGCATTATGCGTTTTTCACAGTGCACTCTGTGTTTCGTCTTTGACGTTCGTCTATTGTTACATCCTCAGTGTTTTTGTGACACCTCTCTTTAGTCCCTAGCTTAATGCGTGTGAGTCTACATAATTGGCTTTCCTATAAATGGTATATCATAAGCATTTGCATTGTGTGACTTATCCAGTATATTTTATACTTCGCGTTTCATTGCGATTTACAAAATACATCGTATGTATGTATTATTGATTGTATCCTCCTTCTCCAGAAACTTGTTCCATTCTCCTTTCCAACTTCACTTCCTCGTCCTTTCCCCTTTTCACTTCCTTTTCCGTCAGGTGAATGATGAGAAAGGCCAGTGAAGGCGATAGCACAAATCTCCCAAATTGAGGGGAACGTGCCTCCTGAACCGACGTTCTGATACCTGATACTCCAGTACTCCAGTCTGTGCCCTTTCTTAAAGAGAGGGCAAATGGGGCCGGCCGTCCAACCCGCTAGCAGGAAATTCCTCGTCTTCCCATATTTCGACATAATATGGTGCAGAACTTCATAAAGCTGCACACTAGAATGTTTGAAAAGTTCAGCCGGGAGCTGGTCCTTCCCCGCAGCCTTATTGTTTTTCAGCTCTTTAATAGCTTTTCTAACCTCATCTAGTGTAGGCGACTCCACCAGCTTGTCCATCGTCGCTAATATTTATTCTATTCACCGATGCACCGTCACTTCCACTTTTCAACAAAGTCTGGAAGTGTTGCTTCCACCTGGCAGCCACTTCGGTTTTATCTGTCAGCAAATTCCCTTGTTGGTCCTTGCACATGACGGGAGATGGCGCTGTCTTTCTCCGGACACCATTGACAGACTCGTAGAACCTCCGCATATCGTTCTGCTACATTTTTCCCCTGGCCCTCTTCCTGCGGTGGGTTCGTTTCTCGGCTGCTCTTGCTTCTTTGTACCGATCTCTATTCGATCGGGTACCCGACACCAACATCCGGCTTCTGGCAACGTTCTTCTCGTCTGTCACTCTCTGACACTCCACATCGAACCAACCCATCCTGGGTCGCCTCTGTGCAGTGCCTACCACTTCTCGTGCTGTTGTGCTTTAGCTTATTCGCAATTTCATCTAACCGTTTCTCGCAGTGTATCATCGAATTTGGCCGCATATGATACAATCGATCGGGACCAGCTATGGCAGCTAATGCACGAAAACGGATTTCCGGATAAACTGATCGGATGATGTGCGTAGTTCGAGTTTCAGGGGCATTCTCGAGTCCCTTCGAAACCCGTAGAGGGTTACGGCAAGGTGATGGTCTTTCGTGTCTGCTATTCAACATCGCTTTGGAAGGAGTAATACGAAGGGCAGGGATTGACACGAGTGGTACGATTTTCAAGAAGTCCGTCCAGTTATTTGGTTTCGCCGACGACATTGATATCATGGCACGTAACTTTGAGAGGATGGAGGAAGCCTACATCAGACTGAAAAGCGAAGCTAAACAGATTGGACTAGTCATCAACACGTCGAAGACGAAGTGCATGATAGGAAGAGGCTCAAGAGAGGTCAATGTGAGCCACCCACCACGAGTTTCTATCGGTGGTGACGAAATCGAGGTGGTTGAAGAATTCGAGTACTTGGGCTCACTGGTGACCGCCGATAACGATACCAGCAGGGAAATTTGGAGACGCATAGCGGCTGGAAATCGTACGTACTTTGGACTCCGCAAGACGCTCCGATCGAATAGAGTTCGCCGCCGTACCAAACTGACTATATACAAAACGCTTATAAGACCGGTAGTTCTCTACGGACACGAGACCTGGACGATGCTCGTGGAGGACCAACGCGCACTGGGAATTTTCGAAAGGAAAGTGTTGCGTACCATCTATGGTGGGTTGCAGATGGCGGACGGTACGTGGAGGAGGCGAATGAACCACGAGTTACATCAGCTGTTGGGAGAACCATCCATCGTTCACACCGCGAAAATCGGAAGACTGCGGTGGGCCGGGCACGTAGCCAGAATGTCGGACAGTAATCCAGTGAAAATGGTTCTCGACAACGATCCGACGGGAACAAGAAGGCGAGGTGCACAGCGGGCAAGGTGGATCGATCAGGTGGAGGACGACTTGCGGACCCTCCGCAGACTGCGTGGTTGGCGAAGTGCAGCCATGAACCGAGCTGAATGGAGAAGTCTTTTATGTGCAGCACAGGCCACTCCGGCCTTAGTCTGATGATAAATAAATAAATAAATGAATAAATAAATCAGCGAATTTGGCCAGACTCATGCAAGCGTCACATACAAACACCGCATTTTTAACGTTCATTAGGAGCTTAATTTCTTCGCACGTCGCACCACGATTCAGAAGACCTAAACAAGTTGACCATCCCCCGAAATCCTGGGGTAGCGCTTGATTAATAGGATCTTCAACAGTCTCATACAATATTTTGTATAAGAATCTAGCATTTTCGCATTTGACCAGTTATTATACAGATTTTGGTACCTAAGTTCTTATACAGAATTGTTAGAAAATCTAATAACTACCGGCTGGGTGTACTATTTGTTTTTATTGTTGTGGCACGTTCACTTTTGGAAAGCACCTCAAAATAAGTTAATTATGATGATAAGAATGTTGTATTTACAAGGTCTTCATTTTCATGTGCAATATATTGATTTAATATTTCCGATTTCCCACGAGTAACGATGGGTGCTACGATAGTGAAACAATTTGCACTAATAAGTATATAAATATCATATTCTGTTAAAATCAATGAGTTCTAATTCTAGTTCTTCAGTAACGAACTAGTTCCGAAATTGCATAATAAGAAACTAAATTTTAAAGATCTCATTCGCACTAGAATACACCCCTCGAAGCTACATTCCACCAACCACTAACCAGGCGGCAGCATTACCAAAACATGTGTCAGAAAAGCTGCTTTCATGGGATTGCTAACAGAAGATCCCGCACTCGTATTCAACACAGCAACGACCCGCTTGGAACTGATAGTGAAATATCATCTCGAGGCACATCGCATCGTGTAAATGGCTGTCGTCAGCATCTGTTGTTCCTCCCATGGTGGTGGTGTGCCTCACATGCAACGCATGAAGCTCGTCTTGTCTTGATTCAAGCTCATGCTCGACACCGGATTGCAAATGCGACTGGGCGCCGCGTCTGGAAGGAGATGATGGGTAAGTTCATTGTAGTTATGTTAATACTGCTTCAGGAAGTTGGCAGACGGATTTGACACTGCGAACAAGATTCCATTTCTTAATTAAGAGGCTGCCGACTGTTCTCTATAATTGAATCATTATTTGAGACAGATAATCTTTGAATGAGACGATTTGATTCGTAATTGTTTCCAACGAAATAATTTCAGTGTTTTAAGAAAATTGGTTCTTTGTTCGAACCTGACTATATTATTTTTATTTACATAGCAAAAGCGAAAACAAAGTTCACCACAGTTTTCAAATCATAAACAAAATATTGCAATGCAATACATGATTTATTTCCATTCGCAGCACCAAAACTTGCCAATATTTAACCTATGAACTATCACTCAACAATCATGCAACGCGGGAGTAATCAAATTTCAATTTTCTTCGGCCGAGCTGGGACCGATTGGCTCGCCATCGCACAGCAATTCCCTACAGCTGGTCGTATGGTGGAAATTAGTGGAAAGACCCACACACTGGAGCCAATTTCCACGCTCAATTGACCCGACTAACGGCCACCCTCATCATCGGTGGTATCGTTGCATGCCATTATTATTTATTTGGCCTACGAAGCGCGATCCGAAGTCCATTATGCATGATGCAGCATGATATGGGCGATTGGTCGCATCGATTGGAAATTAATTAAAACCATCGCGATTCTGCACAGTCACAGTGAGGAAGCGTGACGACCGACGATGCTGCTGGTTCGATCGGAAGTCAATCTTTTCGTGAATTATTGATATTGAAAGTATGGTGCGTTTGTGGGCGCAACCTGCAAAATGGAAAACATCGTCATGAACGGTATTTGTATGATTTTTCAATTCGTAGAATAGATGTTGTTTGATACATTAACATACTTAGAATAGTTCATCGGAATCGTGTCATGATGTCATTAATTTTTGTTGATTGGAATGGGATGGAATTGGAATACATTTTAGACTGATTTTTGTGTCTTCTTTGACTTCTTGCCTCTGACTAGTTGCCTTTTACATCTTCTTTGTCTTCTTTGTCGTGCCATTCAATATCCCATCATAGAATTGATATTCAAATTGCTCCTTTCTATTTGAATTGCTTCACGTGTGGACCGTCAAAGTGAATCGTCAACGTCGTTTTTCGCCTGATTGCCGAATCGTGCATCGGGCGTGACAAGATCTCGTAATCTCTTCCGATATGTGCACCCCGAAAGATCTGTGCCGGCCCTCCCGTTGAGCTGAAACCAAGCCAAATTAGAATATCATAATTGGATTGAATTCCGAGAAGGACGATTCCGCTTCAAACAGTCAACAGGCTGACAAGAAGGGAATTTGAGAGACGATTTTGTCAAAAACAATGCCCAACTCCCAGTCCCTGTTTCCCATTATCCCGGACCTACGGGGATCAGGTTGATTGCATGCCGGAAATGGGATCTGATACCGATGCGGAATGAATGGCTGCTCCGGGCTAGCAGGTGGGTGTCGTGTGTCGCCAGGTTCTATACGCACGGATGTTTACACAACAAGATTGACTGCACGCTCCATCGGTATGCTTTTGATGTTGGCCCACTGGCATTGTCTTATGCGAGAGACTGACTGTGCCAGGAACTGACGATGATGAAGACGACAACGAGCTTGCGAATCTATTACGGACGGAACGTGACATCCGCTACCAAAGGCGTGTGTCGCTGGATGGTGAGCGGTGTGAGATTTCACAACTTTCCGTCGACGTCGCCACCACTGTGGAACACCTGTCCCCGGGCTGTCGGACACAGAGCTTTTCAAATGGTGGGAAAATGCTCAGATTGTTTACACCGAATTGTAATTCAAGTGCAATGTCTGTTCTGATTATTAGCGACTAACTGCCGGAGGCGGGGGGTCATGTTGAGAATTTACATCAGAGGAAAATGTTTGCACTCTGATGCGTCCGGGTGAAGATGCGTGTACGACTAACAGCGTGACGATGCGATGGATTGCATGTAAATTGGGTAATTATTGACGACGCACTGGTTGTTACTTTGACAAGGCCGATGCTGTGTGCTGCAGGCGTGTTGAATTTTAATAGTGAATAAATATAAATTGAAGTAAATCCTAGCGCAGCTTCTCAACCTGAACTGATGGATATTAGCTGATAAATTTGGTCTAAAACAGTCTACAACAGCGATATTATTTCGAATATATATGATGGATATATTTGTGATGTTCAAATATTCCAATTTTAAGTCATGAACTATGACACTGCGTATCTATCATTTGAACACCTCCAAATATCATATCACAAAGTTTCATATAAAAGGATTTTTTAATACATTCGGCCATGGGCAGGAACGGCACAACGAGATCGATTTCCGTCAACTGCATTTTTAACGCCACATATAGAACCATAAAAGAAAAAAGCTGAAATTTATTGCGAAAATAGGACATGTGTGCATTTGATATTGTGTTTTTAAATTAAACATAAATAAATAGGGTTAACTATACTTAGTTTCCTAGAAATGAATGTAGAATAAGATGAAATATTAGCTTCATTCATTCATATTTAATTGTTCTTAGATGAATCTCTTTTTGCTTATCGTCGTAATCAACACTTTTGTATTCTATTGGTAGTAAACAAAAAAAACTATTTTTTATCGCTGACGACACCTTGGAAGTTGAGAAATATATATCAGACGGTGATTTCTCAGACAGAATTCTTCTTGTAATTTCTATTTAGTTCTAATCAATAGGTTGCTAGGGTGGTTCTCCATAGAACCAATGGTAGCTTTGACTCCGATAATATGTATCAATACCCCCTCTTAATCGGCCAGTCCAAGGGATTTGCACAGTTCTTGAAAGTGACTATTATCGAGTGCTTTAGTGCAAACATCTGCCAATTGCTTGTTGGATGGAACAGATTCAATCTTTATATTTCCTTTGATGACACACGCTATGTTTAAAGGCAACTATTATGCAAAGTGAATGCACGTCGGATGTTAAGCCGTTAGGTCATAGTTTTTGACCTCTAATTTAAGGATCCGTGTCGATTGAAACATTTCATCGGTGAAAATTTGACTTTTATACCATTTAAGGGGATATTTTTAACCTAAAAATCCATTCTGATTTTTTTATAATTTTTTTAGGCAAGTTATATAAAATCAAGGCATTACATTTTTTTTTCTGATACTTCAAGGAAAATTTTCATATAAAAATAATTTTCATATGATTAAAGTAGCAGAAGTTATATTAAAAATACTGTTGACACCGAACATACATTTCATTTTTCGATAGCGAATTCTTGTGTAACCGCATATCTCACATGTGTTTATTAAAAAAAAACCAGCAACCCTGCACCACTTGTTACCATAGAAACAGAATTTAACGCTGGACAGGTCAAGGAATTATAGGGGGAAAGACGGCTTTGACAGGTTTTGTTCTATTATTGGCGGGGGGTTTTTGTCGACCAAATTTTATGAAATTTGGCCACAACATTCTTTGATATGCAGCCTAGTCAGTCATAAAAAAAACCCTGCCAATAATAGAACAAAACCTGCCAAAGCCGTCATTCCCCCTATTTCAATTGTATTCATAATCATTTTCTGGAAGGAGGAGACTATGACACAATTTTAGACAAAACCCTCATTACATTAACTGGTGGGATTGGTCTACCAAATCTTCGGCCCTGTAGCAAAAAAAAACATCAAGACAAATCTGAAGTCTGGACATCAGAAGTCAACGCTACTCATCACGCTCAACTTGGTTTCACTGGGCGTTACTACTGAAGGCTTTTAGTTAAACGGGGTGTTTTGAAAGGAAAATAATGCAATGGTTCATACATTTATTTAGTCCACATCCAAACAGATAACACTGAATCAACAATTTGACGCCACAATACACGGTTCGAGGCCGCATCTCTCCATCCTCGAATAAGCCCCACGCTCGCCAAGTCGTTTTGCACCTGGTCTGCCCATCTCGCTCGCTGCACTCCACGCCGTCTCGTACCTGCCGTATCGAAAGCGAACACCATCTTTGCAAGGTTGCTGTCCGGCATTCTTGCAACATGTCCCGTCCATCGTACCCTTCTGGATACTGGGTTCGCCGTAGAGCTGGGCGAGCTCATGGTTCATTCTTCGCCGCCACACACCGTCTTCTTGCACACCGCCAAAGATGGTCCTATGCACCCGTCTCTCGAATACACCGAGTGCTTGCAAGTCCTCCTCGAGCATTGTCCATGTTGCATGTCCGTAGAGGACAACCGGTCTTATTAGCGTCTTGTACATAACACATCTGGTGCGGTGGCGAATCTTTTTTGACCGCAGTTTCTTCTGGAGCCCAGAGTAGGCCCGACTTCCACAGATGATGCGCCTTCGTATTTCACGGCTAACGTTGTTGTCAGCCGTTAGCAAGGATCCGAGGTAGACGAATTCCTCGACCACCTCGAAGGTATCCCCGTCTATCGTAACACTGCTTCCCAGGCGGGCCCTGTCGCGCTCGGTTCCGCCCACAAGCATGTACTTTGTCTTTGACGCATTCACCACCAGTCCAACTTTTGTTGCTTCACGTTTCAGGCGGGTGTACAGTTCTGCCACCTTTGCAAATGTTCGGCCGACAATGTCCATGTCATCCGCGAAGCAAATAAATTGACTGGATCTATTGAAAATCGTACCCCGGCTGTTACACCCGGCTCTCCGTATGACACCTTCTAGCGCAATGTTGAACAACAGGCACGAAAGTCCATCACCTTGTCTTAGTCCCCGGCGCGATTCGAACGAACTGGAGTGTTCGCCCGAAATCTTCACACAGTTTTGCACACCATCCACCGTTGCTTTGATCACCCTGGTCTGGTAAGCTTCCTAGGGAAGCTGTTCTCGTCCATAATTTTCCATAGCTCTACGCGGTCTATACTGTCGTATGCCACCTTGAAATCAACGAACAGATGGTGCGTTGGGACCTGGTATTCACGGAATTTTTGAAGAATTTGCCGTGCAGTAAAGATCTGGTCCCTTGTCGAGGGGCCGTCAACGAAGCCGGCTTGATAACTTCCCACGAACTCATTCACTAATGGTGACAGACGACGGAAGATGATCTGGGATATCACTTTGTAGGCGGCATTAAGGATGGTGATCGCTCGAAAGTTATCACACTCCAGCTTGTCGCCTTTCTTGTAGATGGGGCATATAACCCCTTCCTTCCACTCCTCCGGTAGCTGTTCAGTTTCCCAGATTTCTGACTATCAATTTGTGCAGGCAAGTGGCTAGCTTTTACCGCATACCCAACGTTGTTCTCCGCTGCGTCGTGAATGGCTGATTTAGCTGTATTCCAGCAGTCCTCAAGAGGAGCCTCATCGAGCTCACCCTCTTCCGGCAACGCTGCCTCGAGATGCTGCGCGTATGCAGTGGCGACATCAGGTCGCTCTAGGTCGTACCGCGGCGGTCGTCGGTACCGAACATTGTTGATGACGGATAGTTTTGGGCGCAGTTTAACCATCACCAGATAGTGGTCAGAGTCGATGTTAGCGCCACGATATGTCCTGACGTCGATAATGTCGGAGAAGTGCCGTCCATCAATCAGAACGTGGTCGATTTGTGATTCTGTCTGCAGTGGCGATCTCCAGGTGTACCGATACGGGAGGCCGTGTTGGAAATAGGTGCTGCGAATGGCCATATTCTTGAAGGCGGCGAAATCAATTAGTCGTAGGCCGTTTTCGTTCGTCAGCCGGTGAGCGCTGAACTTTCCAATAGTCGGTTTAAACTCCTCCTCTTGGCCAACCTGAGCGTTCAAATCTCCTATGATGATTTTGACGTCGTGGCTTGGGCAGCTGTCGTACTCACGTTCCAGCTGCGCGTAGAATGCGTCCTTATCATCATCAGTGCTTCCGGAGTGTGGGCTATGGACGTTGATTATGCTGAAGTTGAAGAACCGGCCTTTGATCCTCAACCTGCACATTCTCTCGTTGATCGGCCACCACCCGATCACGCGCCTTTGCATGTCGCCCATCACTATGAAAGCTGTTCCCAGCTCGTGTGTGTTGCCGCAGCTCTGGTAGATGGTATGATTACCTCTAAACGTTCGCACCATTGATCCCTTCCAACAAACCTCCTGCAGCGCTACGATGCCGAATCCACGGTCCTTGAGCACATCGGCGAGTATGCGTGTGCTCCCGATGAAGTTGAGAGATTTGCAGTTCCACGAACCGAGTTTCCAATCGCTAGTCCCTTTTCGTCGCAGTGGTCTTCGCCGATGGTTCCGGTCCGTACTCTCTTGTTGATTGTTCGTTGCTTATGATTTTTAAAGGCTGGCTTGCAGGGCCTGACACCAAACCCCTAAATTTCCGGAGGACCATTCCTCCTTATTTCCGGTGGACCATGGTGCACAGTTCCATTTTAGAGTCCCTCGCTGGCACTCGGACGATGATCAGCCGCCCCTAACATGGAGAACAGACGCTGTTGTGAGCCGATCCTGACATGGAGAACAGACGCTCAATAAGATTTGAACCTCCGGAGAGGAGCAAACCCCCCCTTCCCTGTCAGCATACGACCATAGTTCCCACCGGGGTTGGTTACCCGATCTTCCCTAAGGTTGCTCGTATCCCGGCCAGCACCGCGGGGAGGTAGGGATAGGAGTTGCTGGGTAAGAGGCTAAGGACCGCGAGATGGGGTCTATTTTATTCCTTCAGGTACGCGAAGTACCAATGGTACGCTTTACCCAGCATTTGCCGTGCCAACTTATAACACATATCGTAAAAGTATAAATGCAAAACTCGCACTAAAAAGATCACTTCGTTGCATAAATCGAAAGCCTGTTAGCAAATCTCTTTTCATTGACTTTGCGTTTTCTCTGGTTAGTCACTAAACATATTTTTCAGCTTGAGTCACTCTTATTAGTTGCATATTTTTCACAAAATATGTATCACTGATCTTTATTTTTCGCATTTTTATGTCAAAGATTTTCATTTATAGACATTTTTTGTTCGATCAATTTTTATCCAACCCGCGATCTTTCAGTCTAGTTATTTATGCACTCGAAATTTTCGGATCAATTAGATAAATTCCAATTACTTATATAATTTTCAAAAAAAAAACTAATCGTTGATTTCGTTTTTTTTTGCACACCAACGCATACCAATCACCATGAAGAAGTAGGGTTCTGTTCCATGCTGTTGGTGTTGTCGGAAATATAAATGAACTTTCGTATGATTTCCAGATGTCAATACCAATTATTTCCAGAATTGCTGAAGAGCACTTAAGAATTCCTGAGATTTTTTCCAGAGATCATGTTCAGAAAAATCTTATATTTACATCAGTTAAGTTCAGATCGATTCTCATGAGACAAATTTATAAATATTTTAAGTATTCGAGAAAAATAGCTAGCTTATTTATGAGAAGAAAATTATTTGGAGCTTTTAGTGGAATGTCTTTACTTGCCATAAGAGCTTATGCAAATGATCCATCCAGTATTTCAAAAAAATATTTTCTGGGCTACGAAGCAAGGCCCATGCCTGGGTTCGATTATCGGTACAAACTTGAAAATTTTCTTGATTTTTCCTGGGCATGAAAGTATCGTCAAATATAGGGTGTCCCAGAAAGTATAAGCACGATTTAAAAATAACATTATGACTTTATTTTTTGGAAATACTTGATTATTGTTTCGCTTTTATGTTCTTTACTATGCTTTACTGCAGATCAGTATCACTTTTCCGAGATCCTTTTAATCGTAAGCCAAGGATTGGGATTTTGATCAGATGGTACCCATTAGCTTCAGCACGGACCGTTTGTCAATGATTTCGGCTACATTTTCAATCTTTTTCACAAAGTTATGATGGAGTCCGCTTCCTTAATATGCTTTCACAAATGTGCCTTTATCAAAGCACAAAAAAGTGATAATAGGAATTTCCTGGGAATGTTTCAGAAAATCCATCTCCTTGAGTACGGATTCGACTTTTTTTGCTTCGTACCAGATATCAAAACGCGTAATACACTGTTATCAAAACCAGCCAAAATATTACTGGGTTATGATGCTTTCGGATAATGGACAGCAACAGCTGCTACAAGAATTCCTGAACTTACACATCAACTGTTATTGTATCGATCGCTGCAAATGGATTTGAGAGAATTCCACAGTTACAAATTGCTTACAAAATTGTTCCCTGTTTACAGAATTTTCCTAAATAAACTTGCTTATAAACATCGTCAATACTTTACCAATACGGATCATGTTGAAATGGTCCCGTGGAAGCATTTTATAACCGAATTTCACTCATGGTTTATCATCATCATAACCTTGCATAACGATCTTCCACACAAAAGTTTATCGTTTTAACTTATGGGCCCATATACTGACATATGTACCATGTTCTTCTTCTTCTTCTTCTTCTTATTGGCATTACATCTCCACACTGGGACAGAGCCGCCACGCAGCTTAGTGTTCATTAAGCACTTCCACAGTTATTAACCGCGAGGTTTCTAAGCCAGGTTACCATTTTTGCATTTGTATATCATAAGGCTAACACGATGATACTTTTATGCCCAGGGAAGTCGAGACAATTTCCAAACCGAAAATTGCCTAGTCCGGCACTGGGAATCGAACCCAGCCACCCTCAGCATGGTCTTGCGTTGTAGCCGCGCGTCTTACCGCACGGCTAAGGAGGGCCCCATGTAGCATGTTATTCACTTCTTTTTTCTTCTTCTGCTCCCTGAAAGTCCGTATTTCATTTTTGTGTCTCGTTTGGTTGACTTTATTTTTTGTTGTTATCAGATTTTTTTCCAAATTTTGAACAGAGGTATCATTTTTACCGGAAAAGATTGAAAGATTTTCCGACCTGGCATATGGCTCATAGGGACCGATTTACGTTCAGATTTTTCCATGCCCTGAAATGTAAAATACACACAATGCTTCCGAATCGCATTGCAAACTGCTACGATGCTCTTATCTTATATTCTTGCCATCTGACTCAGTGAATGTTGGGAATAGTGCATCATTCGTGCAAAATGTGTTTGCACTTTTCAAGGAAAAAGTTTCGCATTGCTATAAAAACTTAACCAAATGGCACTTATGATTCACAGAGCGACAGATTATAACGTGAACAATGATGCTCAGTGATTACCTGCCATTTAAAATTTTGTCTGAAAACAATAGATAAAACAAATCATACAAAACTAGTATCAAGGCTCGGAAAACTGGCTGTTTGTAACTGTGGAAGTACTCAATGAAGAACCGCCAATCTCCCAGTGGGGAGATGTAATGCAAAAGAGACAGTGGTAGAGGGAAAAAAATAGTACATATGTGGAACAAGATGATCAATGATTAATTTAAAAATTTAATTCAATTGGTATCTGTACCGAAAGGAAATATTTTTTGCAGAAAGTCTTTTTTACAATGCATCACTTTCCATATATTTAAGCCTTAGAATATCAGGAAAAGTTGAGGGTTATTATTTCATTGCGTTGCGTTTGACGAAAAGAAAGTTTCAATCGATGATGATTTATATCGAGGTGCACTATAGATTTGGATTTTCGTTAAAATCTATTGAAACTACAATCTAGAAATTTTTCATTGTTCAAATGCATAATTTCTTCTTTACTCAATGAGAAATATTGCTTAATTTTTGATCACTATGCAAATTATTCAATTTGATTATTCATAATCATAAATCATTAATCATATCGATCGTTAATCATTCATTCATACACAAATTGAATCGATATTTAATCATGATCGTTAATCATTAATCATACTAAAAACTATTTATTCATTAATCATAATCGTTATTCATTGCCAAATAGTAATTTAATCGTTAATCATAATCATTAATCATTGGTCAAAATGAATTAATCATTAATCATAATCTTTAATCATAGAGTTGAATGATTTAATCATAGCAAATTTAATCATTCATTGGAAGCTTTATTCATTAACGCTCTGGTCCGATGACAATAGACCGCCAGCTAAGGGTTGTGTACAGGGATTGAATCCTAAAGAGAAAGAACAAGTCTTTCACTTATCATCTCTGTATACATATACGATATGTAGCATACCGCGAGAGACTTTTTTCGCAAGCTGTCATGATAGAAACCTGATTCGGAAGGCTATACCCCATGATAAATTTCTTTTAGAAAGCTCCAAATGTGGGGAGCACTGGCTCTGATGATGCATTTCAACTTGTTTTACACAGCTATACAGTAACCAACACGAAAGGAGCGAAAACAAAGCGAGAATCGTCATTTTTCTGTGGGGGCTGCCTATCCGATTCTGTTTTTCGCACTTGTATACAAGTTTGATAAATTTGTTATCATGAATTGTTATGATTCGGAACAGTTTTAGCCTCTCTTTTATCGTTGTTCTTTATCTATTGAGAGCCATTTCTGCAAACCCTGGTGTTGTACTTAGCTGGTAGTGCAGCCTGGGCACTGTTGTCCTTATGACATCAGCTAGAGTGAGAAGGTACGCCTCGAGCGTCTGCTCATCAGGAGAAGCAGCTCTAACAGCGTCTGCCTGGTACCCAGCGGCTGATCAACGAAATGCTGTATCGCGTCAGCTATACCTAAGGTGGCAGCCCCATCAGCGCGATGTCGGTAACGCGACCCCGCTAAGGTAGCTTACTGAAGCCTCTAAAATACCACGAAAAATGGAGATAGAAGAAAAAGAGAACGTTATTTTTGACAACCGACCCGACAACGAAATAAGGACTATGATTGGAAATTCGGTACCTGGAATGTCACGACCCTAAATGAACCTGGACGAATAAGCCTTCTGGCTCGCGAACTGCAGAAGATTGGAGTGAACGTGGCCGCTATTCAAGAAGTCCGATGGCCCAGATCCGGAGAATGTGAATTCCGAGCCTTGGAACCCACGACCAACACTGCATTCAAGTATGTCACAGCGGCGGCGGAGAAGCAGAGTTGGTTTCGTAGTGATGGGCAAGCAGATGAAGCGAGTGATGCAGTGGAAACCCATTAGCGAACGAATCTGTGTGTTGAGGATACGGGGCAAATTCTTCAATTACAGCCTAATCAACGTTTTCGCACCGACAAACGGTAAACCCGACGACGTGAAGGACACGTTTTATGAATGTCTCGATAAAGCCTATGCAGAGTGCCCAAAGCATGATGTGAAAATTGTTATCGGAGACGCTAATGCCCAGGTCGGTAGACAGGACTTTTTCCGTCCCATAATCGGTAGGGAGAGCCTTCACTCCGCTACCAATGACAACGGCCTACGGCTAGTAAATTTTGCTGCTGCCAGAGGGATGGCCATCAGTAGCACTTAATTTGCACGAAAGAACATCCGGAAGCACACCTGGAGACACCCAAATGGTGAAACTTGCAACCAGATAGACCATGTTCTGGTGGATGGGCGCCATTTCTCGGATGTTATCGATGTCCGGACATTCAGAGGTCCGAACATTGACTCTGATCACTACCTCGTTGTCAGTAAAATTCGATCACGGTTGTCAACTGTATCGAACGAAAGATCACAGCGAACGATGCGTTACAATATCCAGCGATTGTCGGCGGAAGGAGTATCGGCTGAGTACCGCCAGAAGCTCGACGAACGGATAAGTGCAATCAACGTTAGCGACAACATCAACGATCTATGGGAGTCGATCCATGGAGCGATGAGCACAACAGCACGAGAAGTGGTAGGCACTGCACAGAGGCGACCCAGGACGGGTTGGTTCGATGTGGAGTGTCAGAGAGTGACAGACGAGAAGAACGTTGCCAGAAGCCGGATGTTGGTGTCAGGTACCCGATCGAATAGAGATCGGTACAAGGAAGCAAGAGCAGCCGAAAAACGAACCCACCGCAGGAAGAAAAAATAGTACGAAGAACAAGTTATTAGTGAGGCGCAGGAAAAAATGGAGCAGAACGATATGCGGAAGTTTGATGAGTCTGTCAATGGCGTGCGGAGAAAGACAGCGCCATCTCCCGTCATGTGCAACGACCAACAAGGGAATTTGCTGACAGATAAAACTGAAGTGGCTGCCAGGTGGAAGCAACACTTCGAGACTTTGTTGAATGGAGAAAGTGACGGTGCATCGGTGAACAGAATAAATATTAGCGACGATGGACAAGCTGTGGAGTCACCTACACTAGATGAGGTTAATAAAGCTGTCAAAGAGCTGAAAACAATAAGGCTGCGGGGAAGGACCAGCTCCCGGCTGAACTTCTCAAACATGGCAGTGAGCAGCTTTATGAAGTTCTACACCATCTTATGTCGAAAATATGGGAAGACGAGGAAATGCCTGCTAGCTGGTTGGACGGCCTCATTTGCACTCTCTTTAAGAAAGAGCACAGACTGGAGTGCGCCAATTACCGAGGAATAACCCTCCTTAATTCGGCGTACAAAATTATGTCCCGTATTCTGTTCAACAGATTGAGACCGCTTGAAGAGTCCTTCGTCGGCGAATACCAAGCAGGTTTTCGTGAGGGCCGATCAACGACGGATCAAATGTTTACCCTGAGACAAATGCTTGATAAATTCCGGGAGTACAACTTGCAGACACACCATCAGGGAGCGACTAGGAGAGCTGGTGTGCAAAGAAGCAGTACCATTATCACAAAATTGCATATGCTCCTGGGATTTGCGGACGATATCGATATTATCGGAATTGATCGCCGTGCCGTGGAAGAGGCTTTTGCGTCTTTTAAGAGGGAGACAGCGAGGATTGGACTCACGATCAATACCAGCAAAACGAAGTACATGGTCGCTGGCAATCAACGTGGGTTCATTAGTGGTGGTGGTAGCGAAATAGTGCTGAAAGGTGAAAAATTTGAAGTGGTAGAAGAATTTGTGTATCTTGGAACATTAGTGACGTGCGATAATGATGTTACCCGCGAGGTGAAAAGGCGTATTGCAGCTGCAAATAGGGCTTATTACGGACTTCGTAACCAGCTTAAGTCCCGTAGTCTGCAAACGAAAACAAAACTCGCGCTGTATACTACTCTGATTCTTCCGGTGGCTTTATACGGCCATGAGACATGGACGTTAAAGGAGGCTGATCGGAGAGCTCTCGGAGTGTTTGAGCGTAAGGTGCTGCGGAAAATACTCGGCGGTAAACAGGAGAACGGTATCTGGCGGCATCGCATGAATCACGAATTGTACCAGGTGTATAAAGGGCTGGATATTATTAAGCTTATACAACACGGCAGACTACGGTGGGCTGGTCACGTTGTTCGTATGCTGGAAGAACGTCAAGCGAAGATAATATTTAGTAGAGAACCCGGAAGAGGCCGCAGGCTTCGTGGAAGGCCGCGTACACGATGGCTTTTTGCAGTTGAAGAGGACCTGAGGGCGCTCAATGTTCAGGGCGACTGGAAGCGATTGGCCCAGGATCGAGTCCAGTGGAGAAGGATACTCCATTCGGCGTAGGTTCATCGAAGAGCTGTAGCCCATCAAGTATCAAGTAAGTAAGTATCTCGTGCCGCTTCGGCGGAACATATACCGTTCAAAGGCTTATCTGATGAAACTGGGAACGTTGTTTTGTTTTTTTTTTTTTTTTTTACAAGGGAGAATGCATTTACACACTAACCCAGTACACGTGCATTGTAGTTGCCAAACTACCACACGGAAGTGTACTGGAGTGTCGGACTCGACCATACCGGTAATACCGACTAAACTCCCTTGGGCTCCACCATCGTTTCCCCCAGGAACTACCTCCCAGTACTACTTCTGGGGGATGGCAGTACTAAACGTACTCGCTCATTATCGCTCACACAGGCACCCGTCCCATGCGAGACTGACTTGGGTGCTCGCACATGCCTCGCTGCCATGCCTCGAAGTGTCGATAGCGGTAATTGCCTGGGCCTACAGATATTACGCTACGACACTCCTGCCTCAGCACGAGCAGATCAATCACACCACTGCCAAAGCAGACCACACGCTACCCTGCCGAAGCAGGGACACTCCCCATGCACCACATGTGCACAACTGTAGGTGTGTGGGTACAACCCACTGCTACCCTGCCGCCGAAGCAGCTTCTCCAAAGACCATTCGCTCCATGTGACCCTTATTCGGGTGCTCACTCTAACACTCCACTGCCATGCCTCGAGGTGTCGATAGCGGTATGTAGGGACCAATCAACGATACTACGCTACGACACTCCTACCTCAGCATGTGCAGTCCATACTCAGACTTCGGTGACAACTGCGCTTCGAGGTGCGCTTCGAGGTGACAATAGCGGTGACGCGCTATGACACTCCTGCCTCAGCACAAACAGATCACTCACTCCCTGCCGAAGCAGCTTACGCGCTACCCTACCGGAGTAGGGACACTCCCCATGCCAATTGGCACTCCCTGGGCTTGTGCTTTTGAAGCGGCACACAGTCGCTTTGAAAGAGTCTGATTACGGGCACTTGTGGTTTTTTGGGAGGGATTTTAGCAGAGCCCACTGCTAAATCCCACCACGCCCTAGGCAGTTCTCCCTGACTCACAGACAGCTAGGGAGGGGTCGTCAAGCCCTTGGACATGGTCCATGCTGTCCCTGCTGTCCCTGCTGCCCCATGGGAACGTTGTTTGTCCCGATTGAAGTGTTACTGCACTGGGACAGATTATTGTGTTACTGGGAGACGTGTTAAAGACCCGTTTTTTATGTAGGCTCGAACACGCGAACTGCAATTCCATCCGGCCAATACCAGCTATCGCCAACTGTGTTAGAGTTGTTTCGGGGGACAGTTACTTTGAATGACACGAAGGATAGGTCTTCGGCATTCTTACCACGAGGAACGAGTTTGGTCACATTTACGGAAGAAGAGTTAGCATTGGAAATATCGATGACGTACTATTTTACTTCCTCTTCATTTTGATCAGGAGCAAAAGGTGTGATGGAAAACGATTCAGAACCATTAGGAGCCGAATTCATACTACCTACCGTCCAAACTCAAACTTCGGACGCTTAAGCACTTTTTGATATACAATCATCCTGTTTACTCACATTTTAAAACACACCGTTTGAATCACCATTGCAATCACTAAGTATAGTATTTATCTTTAAACTACGTGTTTACTATGTGCAAGATATTGCGAAGAATGTTTGCAATTTATGAAAATGTCCGGCTTCTGTTTGATTCAAACCTCGGACAGCGGCGGGGTTGGATTCATATTTCGGACACAAAGATTCAAACTTCGGACACCTGATTACACAGTACTGGGAAAAATAATTGTACATAATTTGCACTGCACAGCTCAGACTGTCTTTTAATCATTTCGTCGCGTTGTGTTAACATGTCTTTTTAGAATGTAACTTTACTAAAACAAGTTAAAACTATTAGTCCTTCCGATCCAGCTTGATGAAACTTTTCGATGAAATATTTCAGAAAATTTCCCATACGAATTGAAGCGTCCGAAGTTTGAGTGTGTCCGAAATTTGATTATCCACGGTACTCTCAGCGATAGTGAGTTCGGTTTAGTTGCACCACCACGAGGATCACGATGCTCGTCCATTGTCGTTCTAGTCGCACACGCAAAGTTGTACATTGGTTCGGAACGGTTTGCACTTGTATCCATGACTTGTGACGGGGCAGATGTAGTTCTGCGGTCTGACTGAAAGAGGAAAAGTCATGGCTTGCTGCTCGCCGATTGACGCGCTGAAGTGTGAATCTATTAACACACGCTGAAGGCATTTTACTCAAACCCCACACTAGCCGTCTTCATTTTTCTAGAATTGGAATGCCAACGGTAAACACCCATTCTACCAGCCGCACTCTCCTACAATTATCAAGAATTTTCAGTGCAATTTTCACCAGGAACTTTTCGTAAATTTCCGAAGTTTTGCCTGTAGAAGTTAAGAACATTTTTTTTATGAAAATTCCGAGGAAAATTCTGAAGTTTCTCATGTAAAATGCGACGAATTTGTTGCTGAAATCCCAAACTATTTTATTTAGGAATTCCAAAGATTTCTCGAAAATATTTTCCAAATTTTGGAAAACTTATAGATTTTTCTGGAAAAGTTCATTAGATTTTTCATGCGAAATTCAAAAGAATCTTCTTTTAAAACCTTGAAAATATTCCGAAAAAATGCCAAAAAAATCTTAGCAAAACGTAATGAATAGATCGCCACGCCGGTTCACGCCGTCGCCGCCGGCTAAAATGGCCATCGGCGTGACGCCGAAAACGCCGCCGCCGCCGACCAAAATTCTGACAAACGCCGCCGCCGACGAATATCGGACCGGCGCACACCTCTAATAGGAACACGTGTACCAGTTGTGACATTATTCTTAATTTTGTTTCCTATTATGGCAAATTTAATTGTTTTCTTGTTTGATTGGCCATAATAAGACCACCAGTTCGACAACTGGTGCAAAGAAGCCGAAAATTAAGTAAAATGAATTTTTACAATTATGTTTTGTGCTTCGTGGAGAATTTACCTTATACATATGGTTTACTTATCAGAACATGTTCTGTGGTGATTTGATGTGCCATTCGGTGTATAATGCACTATTGGATTTTTTTTTATTTTGAAAAACATATAGATTTTTTTTATTAACCCTTGTGTGGCCGGCTGGGTACCCGGGTACCTTTAAGGAATTCAATTCGCGATATCTAAATGAATTTTCATAGTAGGAGGTTGAAACTCTGTCATATCCACAATAATAACGGCCAAAATCGATTGTACGGGTTAACTGAAATTTTGATTAAGGAGGGGTGGAGGGAGGGGTTCCGACATATTTTTACCCTTTAAATGGCCGGCAGGGTACCCGGGTACCCACGAAACTAAAATGCTTATATCTTAGGCAATTTTTAACCGTTTTCAATTATTTTGGGCTCATTCGATTCAAAATTTTATCCTTTATCATGCTGTTTTAGGATTAGACCGGTCCGGGCCTTAGGATCACCGGAAAATCTGGATTTCTAGGGACATGTCCTCAATAGATTATACTGATCGTGGATTTCGATAGGTAAATAGCAATATGGGTATGAAACTTCTTGATATTTCATCAGCAGGTTGATTTTTATTAATTTGGGTCCATCAGACGTGCAGATCTTCAATTGGCCATTCCAGAACAGGTTCCTCGAGGGGTCATAGGTGGCCATGGACACTTTTCAAGGGAACATCAACAATATGAGTATCAAACTTCTTGAAATTATTTCTAACGTGTGTTCTTGACAAGTTGAGTCCGGAGTGGCCATTTTGGAACAAGTTTCCAGGCTGGGGAGTAGTTGGTCAAGGTTGGCCAAAAACATTTCTCATTGGATCCCCAACAATATGGATGTCAAAATTCTTGAAACTTCCACAGCAGGCTGTTGTTTATTATCTTGGTTCCAACAGATGTGTGAAAATTTGAGTGGCTATTTGTGGGGCCAGAAATGGTCATAAACATTTTTCAATGGAACTTCAACAATATGGGCATCAAACTTCTTGAAATTGCCTCAGCAGTTGTTTCTGATTGTTTTAGAGCCACCAGACGTGCTGACTTTATAGTTTCCATTGCAGAACAGGTCCCCGTAGGGTGTTAAGTGGCCATACATACTTTTCAATATAAATAAAAAAATAGAAACACGCAGTTTTTTATAATGCGTGTGTTGAGAGCCAAATCATTGCAAGGACCACCCTTTGACACCAGAAGGCAACTAAGTGGACTACCGAAAGCTCCGAAACATCCGGAGAAGTTGCCGATTCTGAAAGTTTATCCTAGAAAACTGAGACTTTTTAGAATTTTAGTGTTGTAGCAATGAGCGAACAAAATCAATTCAAAGACTACTCATTCATCCCGGATGGCCACTAAGTGGTTTTAGAAAGTTCTGGAACATCAGGTTACCAGGTGTAGAAGATTATATTTTGAAGTTGCGATTTTTTTTATAAATCTATTATTGGCGTAATGCCAATTCTGGAAATCCTAAAAACTATTACTTGTTGTAGCATTGTGAGAGTAAAATCATTGCATGACCAACGCATTGACCACCATTGATCATCTGGCGCTGAATATCCGGAACACCCATAGTAAAAACAAATTCTTGAATATCGTCCTAGAATACAGTGGTTTGTTATGAAAGTGAGAGCAAAACTCCGCTAAATGGTCCTCCGGCAACTCCGGAACATTCTGAGAAAAGGGACAATTTTTAAATTCATCCTCATAAACCGTACTGTTTCATAAAACGATTTATGCATCAAAATGAGAGCAATATTATTTCAAGAACCAAATGTTGACCCCAAAAGCTTTTGTTTCAGAAGCTCCGGAATAGCCAAAACAAGAAACTCGCCCTAGAAAACTGCGACTTTTTTTTGTAGTTGTGTGCGATCAAAATCAATTCGAGGATCATTCATTGACACCGTGTGACCGTTAGGTGTGCATCTGGAAGCTTCGGATCTTTCGAAGATGAGCCAATTTTTAAGTCGTCCTAGAAAGATATGAGTTTTTAGAAATCGCTTGTTGAGAAATGTGAGAGCATGATTGATGCAATCTAAACGGATAGCCACAATACATCCAATAATGCTGCGACTTTTAATAAATTGTTCGTTCACTTCAAGTGGTGGAATAAAATGGGATAGTTCGAAATCGTCTTATGACAAGTGAAGACACTCCACTAGAAGCTCTAAACAACCTTTGACTGACGTAATGTAGAGCTCCATAATTGTCAATCTTGGGTGATGTTCCTCCAGTGTTCATAAACGTTTAGGGTTCCCAGGTCCGATTCCACCGACCGCAGCAAGCACGAGGTCGCTGGCCTCTATCCGGATCTCTTGTGAATATTGCTTTTGCTATTTTTTCTTCCAACATTCGCACTAAGTGACCGGCCCTCTGGAGTTTGCCGTATTTTATACGATTCACAATATTTTCTTCTTTACACATTTAATACAGCTCGTGATTTATGCGTCCGCGCCACAATTTTTTTTTTTCTAATTTCCTATCGAGAATTGTACGTAGCACTTTTCGCTCGAAAACCCCAAAAGCTTTCCGGTCCACCTCTTTTTCCATCCTAACGAATCAGAGAAAATTTCGTTTCGAATATTCGAGGAAGCCCCTATGCGCAGCAGCAATACGTCTTTTCACTTCACAGGAAACGTCATTGTCACATGTCATGTGTTCAAAGATAAACAAATTCTTCAACAACTTCCCCATCAAGCACTACTTCAGCACTAACACCAATAAGCCTACCTTAATCTTTACCCGCAACCATGTACTCCGTCTTGGTAGAGTCGATGATTTAGCCTATCTTCGCCTGCTCCCTCTTCATTAGGGCAAAAGCCTCCACTACTGCCCTGTGATTGTTACCAATGTAGTCAATATCATCCGCAAAGATCAGGAGCATATGCGACCATGTGCAGGGCTGTTACAAACTAGTCGAATTCCAATCCGCGAAATTCGCGACTGGCAAATTGAAATCCGTGACTGTAGAAACAAATCCGCGACAAACCAGAATATGGTTTCTTACTTCAAAACACGTTTTATAAATGCTAAATTTAAATATTTTTACTTCTAATCTATTGACATATTCGTCGATAGAAAAGAAAATGAAAGAACATTCGCTAATTTATGTAATACCCAAAACTGCATAGTTAACGCTTAACTATATCACGAGCCACAGAAAATATATGTGCAGCGTTGAACTATGCCCGAAAGAAATTCAATTTTTATTGTTTCCGGGAAACCCTCCATTCTCGATGTTGTATCGAATCGATACATTTCGTTATAAGTTGGTTGGGCAGATGGCAGTCTGTTGTCATAGGTAAATACCAGTTAGATCAAGGGCTATACTTTTTAGTACGCTATATAGTTTTCTTCTAATCTCTACCATCGTTTCACAAGGGCATGGACGCATCAATTATCCGCCAGGCTATTTATTAATCAGTCATTGCATTGTGTACTTCCATCAATCCGCCAGTTAGGAAACAATAAGACCAATTTCTTCAAAAGCAAGCAGAGGACAGAACAAAGCTTGACGAATCTAATTAAAAAGCACTCAGGCGAAATGATACCAAAGGCGGACAGGAACGGTTCTAAGGCCTGCGAATTTTTAAAAACTCGGATAATGTTCACGATTTGAAAAATGATGTCATTACCACTACGTATAAGATAATGGATGGGTATTGCTATGCTTATACAACACGGCAGACTCGACACGTTGTTCATTTGCAGGAAGAGCATCAAGCGAAGATAAGATGCACTAGAGATCCCAAAAGAGGCCGTAGGCTTCATGGTAGGTCGCGTACACGATGGCGTTTTCCAATTTAATGTGGACCTGAGGGTCCTAAACTTCAGTGCGCCTTTTAGCAATTAGCCCAGGATTGACTGAGTACGTAAGAGTTAATGAATCTATATCGCAGTGAAGCTGGGTAAACGGAAATAGTTAGATTCTACTACCACATGTGCAAACTAGTTCGTAAGTGAGTAATCTTCCAAACGAAGGAGGGACTTGTCAGGATCTAGCGATTAGCCAATGTGCTATCCATCTTAGGCTTCTTTTGGAGTCTCAAGGTTCAACTTCAGTCAGACAGTTTGTTGCAACTGGGTAATCACGAATAAAGTCTCAATGGATATAAGAACAGCGAGGAATTTTGAAGCACAGGTAATGGAACAAAAACGCATTCCTCATTTATGTTGAACCTAATATTATAAATCAAAAACACATAAATAAAGACAGTTCGATCAGCTATCAGTTCCGTCCCGGTAGTTGCAGGTGTGAATATTAATGCGTTTGATCCGACTTTATCGTCGACCCTCTATGCAGCGCAAGTAATCATAATTGTTATTCCGGAAAAAGTGGCACAAAAGTTCCAAGCAATAAAATAAATAGTTATCGGCATTTCTGGTATCTTTAAATGCAGTATGATCGATCTGACAATTCGACAGACTTTCTATGCATCCACTTCCAATCCAAATCCAATCCAAATTCAATCCAAACTCAATCTAAATCCAATCCAAACTCAATCCAAATCCAATCCAAATCCAATTCAAATTCAAGCCAAAACCAATCCAAATCCAATCCAAATTCAATCCATATCTAATCCAAATACAATCCAAATACAATCCAAATACAATCTAAATCTAATCCAAATCCAATCCAAATTCAATATAAATCCAATGCAAATCCAATGAAAATCCAATTCAAATCATACGACATGCCCAAATAATTGACATGTTGAATTTTTCCTAAAATTAAATTGAGGAAATCGCGATTTTCGCGAGAGTGTAATTATAAATCCGCGATTTTCGCGACAATGTTTGACGAAACCGCGATTTTCGCGACTGGAAAGGTAAATCCGCGACAACTCTGCTGCGACACAATTTATTCTGCAATTTATCTTCTGGGAGTTATCGGCAGCCGAAACGGAAAAAAAAACGCACCCCGAAAATGTTTGACGTCCGTCCATCGCGCACGGCACACTTCGAACTGTAGGAAACGAGCTCATTAGTTCACTTCCAATTCTAGCAGAAATGGCTAGAATAGTCAAGTTGAAGGTATAGGAAAAGAAATGGAAATGGTATGGAAGTCCATTTCCAGTTCTAGCGATTGCTAGAGATAAATATAAAGAAAAATACAAAGTAGGAGAATGGAACGGACTTTGGATTGAACCCACGACCTCCTGCGTATGAGGCAGAAGCAGTAGCCTTATGACTACCAAGCCCGTTCTATTCTTCTTCTTTTTTTACTTTGTTAAAAAAAATTGTTCGCGATTACGCAACTGTAGAAAATAAAATGTAAGAAATGACGATTGCTTCGGGAGTTGCGGTATTTCAGGTATTGGTGGCCACTCGGGACCAATGAATGATATTCGCAATCGCGCGCTTAGAATCATAAGGGCGTAACTGTATTGATGGATTTATCTTAGACGGTATTTTCCTTTTATCAATGTAGTGAATTGCGGTAGTTTGCCGAAGGTTCATGGTTGTAATGAAGGATGATTGCATCTTCTACCTGAAGCAAATATAACATCGATGAAGAGAAATCGATCAATACCAGTTACGCCCCTATGAGCGCGAGTAAAGACTCTGCTTCTATACTGCTATTACAAACGATTTTCGAAAGTTTCTTGAATGAACTGCAGTAATTGAGCACTGCTCTGGATGCCTCTGCACTTCTGGAGCACCATTTGGGGACCACCAGGTAGCCATTGCATTAATTTTGCTCTCACAACAAATGACAAATTTCAAGAATTAACCACTGCTCTGGATGATTCGGAGCTTCCCAAGGATAACTTAGTGTCCACCTGAAGTCAATAATGGCCCTGGACATTACTTTACAAAGGATTGTTTATAAGAAAAGGCGCAAATTGGAATTGGAGATCCGGGGTGAACTTGTTTGATGAACCTAAAATCAGATCAGATCAGATCAGAAATAAACGCTTGAGACAATTTCAAGAAGTTTGACACCCATATTGTTGGGGTTCCAATGAGAAATAATTTTAGCCAACCCCAGCTCCCGGGGAACCTGTTCCAGAATGGCCACTCCTGAGTCAACTTGACTGGTGAGCCTATGGTCATTAAGGACATACGTAAGAGTTAATTTCATGAAGTTTGATACCCATATTGTTGATGATCCATTGAACAATGTTCATGACCACCTATGACCCCTCGAGGAACCTGTTCTGGAATGGCCAATCAAAAATCTGCACTTCTGATGGAGCCAAATTGATAAGAATCAATCTACTGATGAAATTTCTAGAAGTTTGATACCCGTATTGCTGATTAGCTATCGAAATCCACGATCAGTATCATTTATGCAGGACATATTCCTGGAAATCCGGATTTTCCATGAATTTAATTGACCGGATCGGTTCATCCTTGTAATATCCTTATAGAAGAGAAAATTCTGAATCGAATAAGCCCAAAATTGTTGAAATCGGTTGTAAATTTCCAGAGATATAAGCATTTTAGTTTCGTGGGTACCCGGGTACCCTGCCGGCCTGTTAAGGGTGTTTTTTTGCCGGTCACACAACGGTTAATTCGATAGAACCATTTTTCTGAGCTACAACATATTTTTTGCACACTCATAGACCCTACATTTGATGTTTTATATCCAATCCATTATAAAAGTTTCTGAAAATCTGACAACTTGGCACTTAGCTCACAGCTTAGCTGTTCAATACGCGAAATTATTAGGTTTTTCGAAATTGATTTAAAATAGTTCCCGTGCACCAAAATTCATGAAATTTTTGATTTAGGCTCAGTTTTTATATAAGTTTCAAGATATTTAATAATTTCAATACACCTAAAAACCCAACTGGTGTTATAACCCCATCGGATAAATCTACCCTATGCCTAATAGGATCATGCTGTCCATATCCTACACTTCTTGCTCCAAGATGAAGGAATTGCCGACGTCGTAGTGTCCTCTCCGGAGCGTATATGGCGATGTCGGCGAAAATAGTCGGGACATCAATTCCTCCTTTCAGCATTTTTACAACGAATACAGTTTGCGCGATTGAGCGTCGTCGTTCGATGGTTTCCAATCCTTGAAGTTGATACCGATACCGTTCCGCGTTAGATGTCAAATTGCATGGGTTGTTCCATGGAAGAATGGAAGAACATTTTTAACATATCCACGGAGAACCGGAAATATCTCCGATGCCCGAGGACCGCTGTGCGATTTTGATGAGTACAGAATACTAGAAGAATTTCTGTGTTCGATGGTCCTGGTTTAATCAAAAACGGATTATTCAAACCATAACTATGTTAAATTTCGATAAAAATATTACCTTTCTCAACCTATTTGTCTAACCCATGTATATCAACAAAGCGAACAAACCTCGGCACAATATTATTTAAAATCAACAAATGCGTTTTTCGTTTTCTGTATGAACATCTCTAACAAAACGCAGTGTTTTTGGCATTACATCCCCCACTGGGATGGTGGTATTCTTTTAGCACTTCCACAGCTTGTAACTGTCCAGTTATCATTTTTGTATTCGTATATCATGAGGCTAACGTGGACCGGGAATCGAACCCAGAGCATGGTCTCGCTTTGTAGCCCACATCTTACCGCACGGCTAACGAAGACCCCATAAACACGTATTCATTGATTCAGAATGAATTGTGTAAAAAAAATAGAAGAATTTGTTTATAATATAATTTCAAACACAATCTTTATAGTTTCATTCAGCGGCGCAGCTGGAATTGTTTTTATTGAATTCCGTTTCGTTGGCACCTAGCTCTTGCTGGCGAAATTTTTGAAATTTAACGAAATCAAAAAATCAGATTTTACCATGCCCAAATTCCGCAAAAAATCGTTTAGAATTACCTGAAACGAAATTTTTCGAAATACCGCATTGATAATTGGAAATGCTTCTTGAATAATTCTAGTCTTCCCGAAAGCATCATGCACACCTGGAATTAACGATTTCTCCTGAAAATTCCATGACATTAGAGAATACTTGCGACATTAGTTAACATTGTCCAGTCGTATTAAAAATACAAAATATTTATTATCTGTTTATCTTTCATACATTTGCAACCCTATTTTAACAAGCAAAACAGAGAAATAGCCGGCACATTATACAATCATCTTTCTTGCTCTCTCTGCTTGTAAACAACAGTCATGTGATTCATTTTGATATCTGTATCATTCAAGCTCAGCCCCGTTCATGTATACGAAACCACACGCCGGATATAAACCAATCCTGTTCAATTTTTTTATGGTGCTACTGTCGTCATAAATTTCAGCTGCCTCTAATGTTTCAATTCCATCGCTTGTTTTCGTATCATTGGACTACCTATTTGAAAAAGCACTTCAGTCAAATAATAACGCCACTATCTTTTTATAGTTACCTGTCACTTACTTTATCGAAATACAAATTTTGAAATACGTATCTTTTCCTACCTCTCAATAGATGCTATTTGCTAACAATGATTCATTCCTGGGATATGAGAAAACAAGCTCTCAATCTCCCTCTCCGTCGGATCACGTGCCGGTTAGGGTATCTACCAATATGTTTGCCAGGCAGTACAAAACGTGCAGTGCCCTGAATAAGGCACTTGAACGGGTACATCGGATCGCAGACATGTGCGTTACCGCGAGAGAGCTCGAGAGAAGCGAACCGCTCTCGGTAGAAACATTTAGCCCGTTTATCACTTCTTATGGAGTGTGCTACCTTCCTCGAGCATTCATTCCACGGCAAGCCCACACCTCGTGTGTAAATGCGTATGCTTTCGTCAGCTGCTCTCGTGATAAGTTTTGCTGCATTTTTCGGGAACAAGTTTCTGAGCAGAATTCCATTCTGGAGCAATGGAAACTGAAGATTTGTATTGGTTTTCATTTATCTTGGTGACTATTGTAGGATTCTACACGTTCAAACTTTTAACGAAGAATAGACACTTCTTCCGGGTCAGAGGTGTTCCTTTCGAGAAGCCGCATTTCATCTATGGAAACTTGGGCGATGTTGTTAGAGGAAAGCTGTCGTCGGTGGAACTGATTGCGGATTTCTATCAGAAGTTTAAGAACGATAGGTGAGATTGACTTTATTTACAATCATTCACTGTTTGTGTCATTAAAAGTGTTGTTTTGCAGGATCTTTGGTTTCTTCAACTACCTCAGTCCGGTGTACTACATTCGTGATCCGGAGACCATACGTAAGCTGTGGATTCATGAATTTGACTCTTTCACCAACCACGCATACTTCCTGGATGAAACGAAAGACCCTATCCTAGGAAATCAGCTGCACCTTTTGAAGGACATAAAATGGCGTCAGATGAGACACACCCTTACTCCGGTGTTTGCTGCATCGAACGTAGCTCTCATGAGCTCACTTATTCGAACCAATTCATTGGACCTAGTGGACCACCTGAAGGCTTCCGTCGAGCCCGAGTTGGAGTTCAAAGCAATATTTCAGAAATACGCCTTCAATGTTATTGCTAGCTGTGCCTTCGGTTTGGAGCTTAACACATTCAAAGACGAGTCCAACAGATTCTGCACGTATGGAAGTGCACTTGTATTCGGGAACAATCCAGTTCAAACTCTGAAAACAATGATGTTCTATCTGTTCCCGAAGTGGACGGCACAGATGAAAATCCGCCTGATGGAAGATGAGCATGCAGCCTATTTCATGAATCTGATCGGATCCACCATTACCGAGCGGGAGATGAAAAATCAAACCCGTCCGGATGTGATACAAATGTTGCACCAAGCAAACAAAGGAGAGCTCAAGACTGAAGCCGAAGAAGACGAAGTTCTTCAGATGAAGGACTTCTCAAAGCACAAATGGAACCAAGAGGAGCTGATTGCACAATGCATTGCTTTTTTCGGTAGTGGATTCGAAATGTTGGTTAACCTCTTGTCGTTCGCTACCTACGAACTTGCTGCGAATCCCGACGTCCAACAAAAAATTCTAGCAGAAATCGAAAGCACGCTCAAACAAAACCCAGTCGTATACGAAACAGTGGAGAACTTACCCTACTTGGAGATGGTGGTGAGCGAAACGCTTCGCAAGTGGCCCGCGTCTCCTTCCGTGGATAGGGAGTGCTCCAAGGACTACCTGCTGGAGGACGGAGGCTGCCGGGTGCAGTTCCGGAAGGGCGATACCTTGTGGGTTTCCATTTGGGCGTTGCATCGCGACGAGCAGTACTTCCCGGACCCGGAGCGCTTTGACCCGGAACGATTCAGTGTGACGAATAAGGCCAAAATTAAACCGTGCACGTACATTCCTTACGGTGTTGGACCGCGTAATTGCATTGGTAAGATTAAATTCTGAGTCGAGGTGTTTTCCGGAATTAACGATTTTGATATTACAGGTATGCGTTTGGCGTCACTAGTGACAAAAATAACTTTGGTGGACCTGGTAAGGAACTTTAAGCTTGAATTGGGCTCACGAATTGCGCAACCATTTCGCTTGTCCAAAACTTCGTACTCCATGGAACCGGAGGGTGGATTCTGGTTGCAGAAGACTCCTCGATGACTCGACAATCTCGTTTACAAGTATTATTCGCTACGTAGTGAAGTTAGTAGGAAATCGGAATAAAATCATTTCGATAAAACATATCAGCGATTGTATCATTTTGCTTCTATTGTAGTTGTAGTATGTCCTTTTATTTCTCTCCTTAAAGTAGTGTTCAAAATAATTTTCTTCTTTTTATTGACATTACATCCCAAACTGATACATTTAGACGATGATTACATTTATGGCCAGGGAAGTCGAGAAAATGTTCAACCCGAAAATTTCTTAAGTTGGTCCGGCGCATCTTACCGCATGGCTAAAGAAGGCCCCTAGTGAAGTGCTTACCCTAGTAACAATCAGTTACCACAAATAGACATCATTGTCGAACTAACGTTTAATTAAAGTATTCGTAGCTGAACAATATGTAGTATGTAAGTGACAAATATAGCTGATGCTAACAATAGGGCTGGGGATTCAAAGATAGTAGGAACGATACCGGTATCCTGTTCATAATTTATTTTGCATCTTATCTCCAGTATGATGAACAATGCCTTAATAAGTGTCACAATATAATAAAATAAAAGTATTTGGAAACGCATAATTAAAAAAGCCTAATAAGTTAGTCGCTGATAAGTTGAATTAACATTATACCTAGGTTTCGAACAAAGTCGATGAATAAATATTATTATCTACTATTTAAGTAAAGTTGAAGAGAGGTTGCTAGTTGTTGTTGAATAAATACTCCATTTTTGGGCAAACAATGCTGGAACAAATGTTATCGACAGTCTCTGGGCAGCAGCAGCCAAAAGACGATTGTGAAGTGTCAGCAAAACGGAAGATTTTCTGTGCAACTAGAGAAGGAAAAGTAAGTGCAATTTTTCAAGAGTAGTCCCTGAAATAAGGTGGACGAAAAAAAAAAAAAAAAACATGAGATTTGATGAGATTTTATATGATCAGGTTGCGTATAAAAGAGCAAAGCAGCAGCATCACAGTCAGGCAGAGTCGAGTATTTTTCTACAAAGAAGGTGGTCGTCTGCCAACATTAATATCATCAGCATCAGCCAGTCGCACATTGCGACAGAGTTCTTCAAATTGGCCAAAATCCGAGAGGAATAATTGAAACGAATTCTTTTTATTGAAAATAGCATCCTGATCGAGCTTAGTCCATTATCAAGAGATTAGTGATTTCCAATATCTGATCCGGTAAGTTGGCACTGCAAGTGGTGCCCTTGCGTAAATTCCTTTAAGTTTCAACTTTGCAATCAAACGTATACTGGAACTAAGCTGAAGACTTCTGGTAGCTGCTGTGAAAATCGTCGTATAGTTCATCGATCTCGATTCCTTAACTTTCGTTCTTGATTAAACACACGGAATTTTATTTGAATTTGGTTTTTGTACATTCACGATTTTCTTCTTTTGTGTTGTAAAGTTTGATTTCTACCTACTTCCTTTGATGAACCATGTAAGTATTTGTCTTCTTGGGTTCTGAGTTTATTAAGGGGGTGGAATGAATTAGAGTGGCTCCATTTCCAACTCTAGATATTGTTAAACGGTCTTAGAGGCTGATCTAGTTTCCCCGAACATCTGATTCCCCCGCATGTAGCCAGCGTGGTCGAGGCCTTCCACGAAGCCGCCGGCCTCTGTCTTGTTCTCTGTTGAATATTAATTTTGTTATTTTTCCGACATTCACACTAAGTGACAAGCACATGTTTTATACGATTTTCAATATTTTCAATGATTAACTTTTCGTGACACATGTACAATGTCCGTGCTATTCTTTCTCCTCCATTTAAGGCAAATTACGTAGAAGTTTTTTTTTAAACAGCGGGACTTTCAACCCAAGGCTAGCTCGTCTTGTAAGTAGAAGTTATCGTTCAGGTCCATATAAAACAAAACATAGGTACAAAAAATTAAGTATGCTTGTCTTTAGATTAATAATAATAACTTAATGTACAACAGTGTAAACTAAAAAGTTGTCGAGGAGATCGCAGTAGCCCGCGCGTGAATAATGACGTGTTGATTTTTTTCACCCGTGTTCTTACCTCGTCTTAAAACCGTTTCGGCTGTCGGTGGCTCGGGTTGCGCCACCCGGAAGCTTATTGAGAAACAGTGAAAGTTCCTGCCGCGTGTGATTTAAATATTTTGCAAGCTTGACTTTAATTCAAAATTTGATTTAATGTTCATATTGAGGTTTTGAATAGTTGCTTGAAGAACGTACGCGTGATGATAGCAACTTTATGTGATGCGATATTATTATTATTATTTATTTATTTTTCCTGGTGGTACAATGGCAGCTGTCCCTTGCTATTAATCTACACTGTACCCCGCCCATATTGGCTTCTATGAGCCTCCCGTTTTTCATCACCACACAGACGTTCCTAAGCGATGTTGCTCATGTGGTCACTGTTATGGGCCGTGTTGATGAAAACAAAGATTTGTATAACAGCCCACCCCCATCATTATAAGCACTTAGTATTGTCAAACTACCATCACTAACATCAACATCACTCTTTTCTTCTGCTTTACCTTTACAAAACTATATAAGTTTTTCTGCCACTACGAACCATTTCACTCAGTATAAGCAATGAAATCACGCATCATATTTACCTACTATCATTACGTTAATTTTAGCATAGTCATCATGATCATTAAAAATTATTGCGGTCACTATCACCGTATCGTTCTTTCTTCACATTCACAACTCCTCCACTATCTTAACTCCCTTAAGCAGGAAACCAGCATCAGAAACGAGTCACCGAAAAATAACCGAACGGTCAAAACCAAATTACTAAATCGTCGGAACCATATTTGTTCATAATTCCGTTCAACCTTTCCAAATTCACGTCACGATTTATACTATGTTTACACTAGGGCCTTGTAACATGTTATTCGGCTATCTTGATGAACTTTCTTTTGTGGATAATTTGAATAACATGTTATTCAGGCCGTAGTGCAAACATAGTATTAATAAGTATTTAAGTCACTGCTCACGATTTTGTTGAACATATATTGCAGTCGTGTGTTTAATGATGGGTAGATTCACTTAATGTAGACCCATGACTGCCAACACCATCTAACACCGCTACATCAATTTTTACATCAACTTTATTTTGCACTCACTTCGTAACCATCTTAACCAACACTTCAGCATAATTTTCCACCTATTTCCTAAATACATTTTTAGGTTATTGTTTTGATATAATATACACACACACTCACAGAGACATATATAAATTTTTTCACAAATGTGCATGTATATAAACAAAGTATGGTTATCATTTTAATAAACAATTATGATATATACATTTAGGCAATGGTATAAAAATATGATAAAGTTATAAGTTATTTGCACTTACCATGTATGTATTCTTTTTATTTACTTACCACTTATTAGCTTTAATAAGTGTTTACCGTTCCAGATTCTTCCGATTCCTGACGATATTAGTAGGATCATGCTGCATTTGGTGTTGGCTCGGAATCTTGTTAATTTCGAAGCTCCATCATAATTTATTATAGTTGAGATCGGGATAGATAGTCAGGAAAATAATGAAAAGAATGGATATTAGTAAATGTCATTTTATTTTTTATGAGGTTCTTTTAAATGGGATTCTCAAATTAGTGTAGTGTTATATTTAATATCACTCGGATTTAATTAAGTAGCTTGTTTTTTTTCTAATTTCAGTTAGAGATTTATATAATAAGTGATTAATTTGGTTACAGCATAGCTGGGCCTTTCGACGATAATATCGTTTTAGTGAATAATTTTTCCTCAATGTGGTCCACGTTGTATTGTAACTGATCTAGCAGGAAATAATGAGCACTCCATTTTATAACTTATTTTTGAATAAACGTTGACTACGATAAAATTATGAGAAGTCTCTTCTAAAGTAACTCTCTAGTACAGGATGCTAGACTTGGATAAGCTAAACAGCATCTTCAAAACTATGTTGCATAGGACAAAAATTCAAATGAATTATAGATTGTTGTGAAAGGAGGTGTCTGTATCGATTACCTATTTTGACATTATTCAGTTACAACACAATAGGAGGCTAAGCACAATTGACTGACTATCAAAAGGCTCTTTATTCAACAAATTGTACCACACCTCCCTTAGCTTCTATCCGCGACATGTAGCACGCACCCTGTCGGTCATTGAGGAAACCGAATAGGAGTATACGAACTTACAATTCAATTCCCAAAATCTATACCACTTACTTCATGTGTATTCAAATAGATTCCAACCCCCAGTTCGTAGATTCCTACCAGCGTACATTACAATTCCCCTAAAATATATCAATATTTGTGGAGAATTATAATCCAAAGCCCAGGGAACTTTATGTGATGCGATATTATTGTTTTTTAAATGAGTATTTTTTAATCTATGTTGTTGGTGTCGTTCGACTATCCCGAAATTAAGTGCTTGGAGCTGTAGGCTGTAGCGGATAATCTGGTGAGATCGTTTCATGTTGAATTTTTGTCTTGCCAGAAAGCCCAATTTAATCTAGCAGTTTCCAAGCATTCGTCTATACAATAGAAGATACACTCAACTAGTGGATGTTGGATTTACTTGCGATTCTGTATGAGGGCCTGCCGGAATCTGTATGTAGGCTTGAAATGTGCACAAGTGCTGGATTATCATACAATAATCTAAGTTTGTTTTATACAGGCATATTACCAGAAAAGCTATACGAGTATATTGTCAAAGAAGAATTTGTGGAGTTCAGATCAAACAAGCAACTAGTTTCGGCTGGTAGTCAGCCCTTTAGTGGATTTTTGGCCAAAAAGTTACCTGCCATTTTCTAGCGTCCGTTGGGTGATATTTGGCCAGTGCGTCAGGGACCAGGTTTCCGTACAGGACCGTACAGTGAAAACAGGCCCGATTCGCCCGAGATTCGGATATTTTTTAGGATCGTTCAGTCGGCGGGTGACGCGTTTTTTTTTCAGTGCGCGAAAAGTGGACTTCCCGTAGCGTTCGGTGCTTCTTCTGGGTTCCTTATCATGTGGCCAAAGAATCAGCCCGTTCGGTCCGAGGTGACTGGAGATCCGGATTTTTCGTTCCGGATGGTGACGTCATTCGGCTGACCGGTCCCAGTACATAGCAAGTGCGGTGAAAATTTTCCCATTTTTTTTTGTTTTTGTTTACCGACTGTCGAGTTCAGTGTGCGGGCGTGCTGAAAAGTAGGGGTGCGATTTCTTCACCGGCGTGGTACCAACACCCCAGAGCGTTGGTGTTGTCTATTCGTCTTGCTTGGTTAGCTCGTTATCGTTCCGCGCGTTTCAAAATAAGGAGTATTTGGTTCATGAACATTTAAAGAACAAAAATATAAATAAAATAGATATTACTATAGACTCTTTCGACAGCCGGCTGGCAAGAGTTTTAATTATAAACACATAAACAACGTATGCAATGGGTCAAGTTGTCAGCTTGAGGCAAACGTCCATGACCTACCTAACCCTACCCAATTACAAACTCCGTAGATCTTATGAGGGCGTCGCCAAGTTGGGGGCCTCTCGCTAAGTAAGTTCTGCATCAACATTTCCTTCTCTCATTTCATTCATTCATTTATTTAGTTTACAACTAAACAGATAACACTGAATCAACAATTTGACGCCACAGTACACGGTTCGAGGCCGCATCTCTCCATCCTCGCACAGTTCGAACGAAACCTGTAAATTTCCGTTCAAGTAGATGTAACAAATTGACCTCCGTGTTAAGCAACGTAAGGTTATAGGCTATTTTAAATTTACACGTGCTGTAATTTACGAGTCAATATTTTTATATGAAAATAAAAAAATGCGACCAACATGGGAATCGAACTTCAATCCACAGGGTGAGAGGCCACCTCGTTAGCCACTCGTGCATTTCGACTTCTTGTAAGCGAGCCGACCAAAGAGTATCAAGTTAAGCGTTCTGTCGGTTTGATTATTCTTCATCAGACTGAAGTTATCGTTTAAATTTACATGACACGGAAACTTCTTCGAGACGCGAATGTTTGAGACTCAGTATACTGAATACATCACAGATTTCTCGAAGGGATGTTATAAAATCATTGAGTTACAGCGATGAAATGCTGCGTTATGAGGGCCACTTTGTACAAACATCCGAATATTTCAATTTGATTGATTCTTATATGAATAAAATAAGCGCCAGCTGCGGTTTGCATGAAATGAAATGGGATTTGTTTTGATTTGTTTTGACAGCCACGTTCTCGCACAACAAGGTTTCCGTTTGACGAATGTAAAATTAAGTCATGTTGAATGGAAATATCAACGATTTTATCGTTTACATCACAGAAATTGAAAATTATGATCTAGTACACATTCTGTTACCAAATTTTACATTCAGTAAGGATTTCCGTCGTGGCTAATTTTCAGAATATTTTACTGTGCGGATACGCCCCACGCTCGCCAAGTCGTTCTGCACCTGGTCTGCCCATCTCGCTCGCTGCGCTCCACGCCGTCTCGTACCTGCAGGATCGGAAGCGAACACCATCTTTGCAGGGTTGCTGTCCGGCATTCTTGCAACATGTCCTGCCCATCGTACCCTTCCGGCTTTAGCTACCTTCTGGATACTGGGTTCGCCGTAGAGTTGGGCGAGCTCATGGTTCATTCTTCGCCGCCACACACCGTCTTCTTGCACACCGCCAAAGATGGTCCTAAGCACCCGTCTCTCGAATACTCCGAGTGCTTGCAAGTCCTCCTCGAGCATTGTCCATGTTTCATGTCCGTAGAGGACAACCGGTCTTATAAGCGTCTTGTACATGACACATTTGGTGCGGTGGCGAATCTTTTTCGACCGCAGTTTCTTCTGGAGCCCGTAGTAGGCCCGACTTCCACTGGCCTTCGTATTTCACGGCTAACGTTGTTGTCAGCCGTTAGCAAGGATCCGAGGTAGACGAATTTCTCGACCACCTCGAAGGTATCCCCGTCTATCGTAACACTGCTTCCCAGGCGGGCCCTGTCGCGCTCGGTTCTGCCCACAAGCATGTACTTTGTCTTTGACGCATTCACCACCAGTCCAACTTTTGTTGCTTCAAGTTTCAGGCGGATGTACAGTTCTGCCACCTTTGCAAATGTTCGGCCGACAATGTCCATGTCATCCGCGAAGCAAATAAATTGACTGGATCTATTGAAAATCGTACCCCGGCTGTTACACCCGGCTCTCCGCATGACACCTTCTAGCGCAATGTTGAACAACAGGCACGAAAGTCCATCACCTTGTCTTAGTCCCCGGCGCGATTCGAACGAACTGGAGTGTTCGCCCGAAATCTTCACACAGTTTTGCACACCATCCACCGTTGCTTTGATCAGTCTGGTAAGCTTCGCAGGGAAACTGTTCTCGTCCATAATTTTCCATAGCTCTACGCGGTCTATACTGTCGTATGCCGCCTTGAAATCAACGAACAGATGGTGCGTTGGGACCTGGTATTCACGGCATTTTTGAAGGATTTGCCGTACAGTAAAGATCTGGTCCGTTGTCGAGCGGCCGTCAACGAAGCCGGCTTGATAACTTCCCACGAATTCGTTCACTAATGGTGACAGCCGACGGAAGATGATCTGGGATATCACTTTGTAGGCGGCATTAAGGATGGTGATCGCTCGAAAGTTCTCACACTCCAGTTTGTCGCCTTTCTTGTAGATGGGGCATATAACCCCTTCCTTCCACTCCTCCGGTAGCTGTTCGGTTTCCCAGATTCTGACTATCAGTTTGTGTGGGCAAGTGGCCAGCTTTTCCGGGCCCATCTTGATGAGCTCAGCTCCGATACCATCCTTACCAGCTGCTTTATTGGCCTTTAGCTGTTGAATGGCATCCTTAACTTCCCTCAAGGTGGGGGCTGGTTGGCTTCCATCGTCCGCTGAACTGACGTTGTCATCTCCTCCGCTGCCTTGACTTTCACTGCCTGTACTCTCGGCGCCATTCAGATGTTCCTCGTAGTGCTGCTTCCACCTTTCGATCACCACACGTTCGTCCGTCAAGATGCTCCCATCCTTATCCCGGCACATTTCGGCTCGCGGCACGAAGCCTTTGCGGGATGCGTTGAGCTTCTGATAGAACTTGCGTGTTTCTTGAAAACGGCACAGCTGTTCCATCTCCTCGCACTCCGCTTCTTCCAGGCGGCGTTTCTTCTCCTGAAAAAGGCGGGTCTGCTGTCTCCGCTTCCGTCTATAACGTTCCACGTTCTGCCGGGTACCTTGCTGCAGCGCGACCGCCCGCGCTGCGTCCTTCTCCTCCAGAATCTGTCTGCACTCTTCGTCGAACCAATCGTTCCGTCGACTTCGACCCATATACCCGACGTTGTTCTCCGCTGCGTCGTTAATGGCTGCTTTGACTGTATTCCAGCAGTCCTCAAGAGGGGCCCCATCGAGCTCACCCTCTTCCGGCAACGCTGCCTCGAGATGCTGCGCGTATGCAGTGGCGACATCAGGTTGCTTCAGTCGCTCAGTCGCGGCGGTCGTCGGTACCGAACATTGTTGATGATGGATAGTTTTGGACGCAGTTTAACCATCACCAGATAGTGGTCAGAGTCGATGTTAGCGCCACGATATGTCCTGACGTCGATAATGTCGGAGAAGTGCCGTCCATCAATCAGAACGTGGTCGATTTGTGATTCTGTCTGCAGTGGTGATCTCCAGGTGTACCGATACGGGAGGCTGTGTTGGAAGTAGGTGCTGCGAATGGCCATTTTCGGTATAATTTCTGTATAAATTTCCGATGGAATTCCTGGAGAAATTCTTTGAAATTTTCACAAGAAATTATTCGAAACAATTCACGGAAAATTTTATGGAATTTACACAAGAAGTTCGAAGATTTTTCCTGAAATTCTCAGGAATGTTTACTGGCAATTCTGCGGAATTTCCACGGAATATTCTTATTCTTAAAAATTATAGGAAACAGCACGAAATTATTTGAATTATTGCAGGGAATTCTGCACAACTTATAAGAAGTTCGTGAAGATTTTCTTGGAGTAAATAATGGTGGAATTTTCGGATCAATTCCCGGCAAAATTCATGGTGGAATTCCAGAAGACGCTGCCGAAGAAGTTGCTGGAGGCATTCCTAAAGAATCCCTGATAGAATTTCGGATAGAATGCCAGGAGCAATTGTCGAAGAAATTCCTGGAGAAAGCTTGCATATTGATTTTTCTGCCTATTTTATAATAAATATTATTTCAGAGAGGATTTGTTTAGAAATTCAGATGTATGTTTCTAGTTTTCTTAAACTAATGGAAGAATGCAGGATTTTTTTATAATGGCCCTCCTTAGCCGTGCGGTAAGACGCGCGGCTACAAAGCAAGACCATGCTGAGGGTGTCTGGGTTCGATTCCCGTTGCCGGTCTAGGCAATTTTCGGATTGGAAATTGTCTCGACTTCCCTGGGCATGAAAGTATCATCGTGTTAGCCTCATGATATACGAATGCAGAAATGGTAATTTGGCTTAGAAACCTCGCAGTTAATAACTGTGGAAGTGCTTAATGAACACTAAGCTGCGAGGCGGCAATGTCCCAATGTGGGGATGTAATGCCAATGAAGAGAGGATTTTTCTAATAATTGTTATAGCCGATTTTATATTCTTTTTGGATACTAAGTTCGTTAATATTTTTCTCACTTTATTTAAAAATATTCGATGAGCAATAAATCACGCATTTTTAAATCCATTATTGTTTTAATCATTATTGTTTCGATTTGGTTTTGATTTGGTTTCATGTGTTAATATTCATGTGTTTTTATAAAATTACGATTTAGAAAACCAAAAAAGTAGCCCCCCCCTTATCGAAATCCTGGGTACGGCCATGTTATTGGCAGTTAGTTTATGAACAAGCATCACGGTGCCCCGGTAGATCGTTATTATAAAATAAAAATGTCCATCGAAACCAAGTATAGGGCTCGATTCCTGTGGTAATTCTGCACCTCTGCACCAATTTTTTAAAAAATCCCTAGGACGAATCTCGAGAAATCTTGATTTGAAGTTTAAAGTTAAGAAATTTCAAAAGAATCGATATAAAAATAAAAAAATATCACCAAAAACCCTGATTAATCCACCTAGATAGATGTCCTTCAATTCTTCTTGTACATGTCGGTCGGATCGGAAGTAACCACCAGCAACAAAACCAGTAAAACAAAAAAAACACACTCTAATCTGAATGGCATTCAGCAAAGAATCTGCAGCCTGCACGTGAATTCATGAATAATTTTGATAGAGAGGTTCATTCCTGAAGATATGCGGCTTCAAGCCATACAAAAAACATACCTAAGTCAGTTTGGTGAGCTTAATCAGTTGTAAAAAATTATAATTGTAATAAAGGCAACAAATGCAAACTGGTTGAAAACCACTTGGACCACTTTTTGGACGGCTTTGAAGGTATTTTGGGGATATTATTTAATTAAAATATATAGATTCTTTTGAAATTTCTTAATCAAATACTTCAAACCAAGATTTCTTGAGATTCCTCCTAGAGATTTTTTAAAAATTGGTCCAGAGGTGCAGAATTACCACAGGAATCGAGCCCTGTACTTGGTTTCGATGGACATTTTTATTCTATAATAACGGTCTGCCGGGGCAACGTGAAGCAAATTGTGCTCGATGACTATAAAAAGCAATATTATTTGTTGAGCAGTTGCAACCGATTAAAAGATCTTTCCGATTCGATATGTTTTCTAAAATGAGCTATTGTTACGACACAAATTATAAGTTTTATGTTTAATCGAGTTTATGCCACAGATCCAATTTTGAGCTAAATAATTTAAAGCTAAAGAAGGATTCGATAATAAATTACTTTGATGTTTCCATGTGCTTAAGTTAAATGCGCTTGGGTCATCTTCTGCGCGTTTTTTTTACTTAACTAAACTATTTTTACGCAGATTTTCCTCATAGATTTTTCACGCGATTTATCGAAATCGTCAAAAAATACGTGAAAACTTCAAAAAACCGATTTCAGTTGAAGTCGTATTTACGCGGATTTTGGGAAAATTAGAGATTGCATATTGTCTGGAAACTATAAAAGTAGGTGTACTAATGACATTCTTTTCCTCAAGAGACAATAATAACAAATATAATTAAAAACTTTCAGCAAGAAATAACTCTCGAACAACATTCGAAAGCTATAAAGGTGACGAATGTTTTTCATTCGACTTGAGTCGTTTTTCAGTGTGCTAACGAGTTTGCATAATGCCAAAACATCTCGTTATTCTTGTACCTCCTCGAGCATACTCGAACGATGAGTCGTTTTCGAGATCGAATCGAAACCCGTAATGAAAAACATGTTCGACTCGATAGAATTACGTTCGAATCGAGATGCACAATGCCACCCCTGGACAATGCTCGTAGAGGACCAACGCGCACTGAGAGTTTTCGAAAGGAAAGTGCTGCGTACCATCTATGGTGGGGTGCAGATGGCGGACGGTACGTGGGGGAGGCGAATGAACCACGAGTTGCATGAGCTGCTGGGAGAACCATCCATCGTACACACCTCGAAAATCAGACGACTATGGCGGGCCGGGCACGTAGCTAGAATGTCGGACAGTAATCCGGTGAAAATATTTCTGGACAACGATCCGATGGGAACACGAAGGCAAGGTGCGCAGCAAACAAGGAATATGATTTGAGGACCCTCCGCAGACTGCGTAGATGGCGACGTGCAGCCATGGACCAAGCTGAATGGAGAAGTCTGAAAATAAATAAATAAACTTCATGTTGCTATCGCACATATACGAAACCAGTCACTGCTTGTGTTTTATATTGAAGAAAACTCGAATTGCTTTTTCTTTAATTATATGTTCAACAGTAGTTACCTTTCCTGTTGTTCAAACCAGAGCATAAAATATTCATCTTTACCAAGCAAGGGTGATAAAGAAGACCGATGGGCTACACCAAAAACATTCGGTTATTAAAGCTCTGGTTCAAATGGACATGGCGAATGTATAGAATCCCAAACTTCAATAAGCAGAACAAGCTCCAGCCAATTACGTAGTAAAAAATATAAATTAGTTAACACACTTATTATGTGCAACCATAGGTATTAGGTATTACAAAATTGTTTTCAACTTTATCAACACTAATGACTTTTTTTCAAAAAGCCGAAACTGTTTTTGATCTAGGCTATCTACTTTGGACAACAAATGTACTCAACAGAAAATAAAAAAAGATGTTGGTAAAGTCAAGTGATCGCAAGATTGAATAAAGCGTGTATTAATCGTTACAAATTATGATGCATAATATACGAAAAAGTTTTCCAAATTAGTATATCTTGCTATTAAAATACAATAACCGCCATAACAAATTTTTGACAACTTTTGGTACTCCCAGACAAGACAGTGCTTGATAACCGAGTCTATTTTGCTTCAAGATAACTAGTGAACCTTCAAATTGAACCGCTACTGTATGACGGTCACATGAAATTAAGAAAAAAAGAAATTCTGAATTACTGATAATAAAAGCAGTGTTTACCCTATGGTAAGGTGATGTAAAACGGCACATAGCGGAGACGATTCAATCCACAATTGCATCAGACATTGGGGTCCCTAAATACATCGTTGGCTCTTTGAATATCGTACTGTGGCTTTGGTATTGAACGTAGCCAATATGTCGGTTATTAGCTCTGAATTAGGGTGGCTCAAAAAACACTTTTTCAATTTTTTTGATGGGACGCGTTCTTATTCGGTTCTATTTGGTGCCCTGATGCTCTGGATAAAATTTCAGCCAAATCGGTCAACGTTTGGGCGGTGCTAAACTCGTTGGAAGTGGAAAAATGTATGCAGAAACAACCTAAAACAGTGATTTGTAGTTGGACGGTACAATTTACAATCAAGTATCATGATACTCATTCAGTTCTTGTAGAATTAAATACAGAATGTTATGCTGAAAACCGCGAGAAGATTAGAGTTTGTTAGGCAAAGATATCAGCATTTTACTGGAGTGTTGTAGAGGTGAATTTATTTCTTTTCAGTGGTAGAAGAAACGAAGTTTGCTCAAACCCCACTTCAGAGAAATGCTAATAACTGAGCCGGGCAAACTCTAATCTTCTCGCGGTTTTCTGCATAACATTCTGTATTAAATTCTTCAACATCTGAATAAGTATCATAGTTCTTCATCGTAAGTTGTGCCGTCCAACTGCAAATCACTGTTTTTGGATGTTTCTGCATACATTTTTGCATATAAACTTTTAACGAGTTTAGCACCACCCAAATGTTGACCATTTGGCTGAAATTTTGTCCAGAGCATCAGGGCATCAAATAGAACAGAATAAGAGCGCGGCCCATCAAAAAAAATAGAAAATAGTTTTCTCATACTAATTTGAGCCACCCTACTCTGTATGTATAATTTTTAACCTGATGCCTAACGAGCAGATGTTAACAAAGGAGCTATAGACCAATTTTTATATAGAGAGGACTTTTGTTCGGCTTTACTTCTTTCATAGAAAAAAAAACTGTAACATACAAATAAATCCGATTTTTTATCCACTCAAACAAAAGCATAGATTTGTCACATCTAACCTAGGCGGACAACTTCTCCTTAGACTTCGGCAGCCATCTGGATAGCATTCGATTAAACTCATCGCTCATACTTCTGACAAATTTAGCCACACTTCGCATTGTCATAACAGTCAACCGATCGGAATCGTTTTCCTTAGATACCGTCGTAGGTCTTCTGTTAACCTCGGTTGTAATCTGTTCGTCCATTTCAGTTACCAACAAATCCTCTCTAATTTTTCGAACTTCCCTCATCGCATCGGCATCGCCAAGAATCATATTCTCCTTGGACTCCTCGCCGGATGTTCGCTGCTGCCGCAATAAATTGGCCCGGGATTCCCACGACCGTGGATGCAGCAAGGCGTTGCGTTTAACGCGAGCTTCACTTTTCGATAGATTGCCGTAGGACTTGATCAAGTCCTGTAGCCTTTCGGCCCACTTTGTATTGTTCGAAGATGATGCCTCTGGTTTGGTGAGTTCCATCGAAGGCAGAGAGCGTTTGCTTCTATCAAGATCATCGTAAGCATCCGACGAGTCTTCGCTGTCATCTTCGTCGGAAAATATGACTGAACGATCCACTTCTGGAGAGTCTCCCAAAGAGTGATCGGCAGGTCCAATATCTTCTCCGCTGGCGCTAGTTGAAGATTGTTGTTCTTCTTCGTCGACTACTTCTTCGGCTGCATTATCTCTTTCTGCACGCAAATCCGTTTGTTCATCCGCTTCCAAACTCTCACGCTTCACGATAGGAGCTCCAGCTCTAATTTCTTCTTGGATGTCCCGAACTTGCACTAAATTTGGATCGATTGACAAGGATTTTAGTTGACTAGTATTTTGCTCCGGCTCATTCAGCAATATTTCGTGATGGATGGACTCTGCTGCTACCAGCTCTGGCCTAGGGATTCCTTGATCTTTTATGAGTGCAACCTCCGGTACGAAAAACCTTAAATCCTTTTCTACTGCTGGGTTTTTCTGCTGAATCTTCTTCTGTCGTTTTTTGAGGCTCTCTTTCATCGGAACATGTTCTACGGATAATGGATCATCTTCTTGAATTCCTTTGGAAATCACCAAATGAACATCTCCCTGTGGAAAGCTGGATCGATTGATTTGGTCCTCGTAGCTGTCGCCAAACGTTGGAGGCTGGTTGACAGCTTCCGCCAGCGACGATCGCTTCGTTTTCTTATTGGAAGGTGTGATCTTCGACGGGTTGTCACATCGATTGTGCTTCCGTGATTGACGTTTACCACGTTCTCGCAGTGGACGTCTCTGTTGCTTCAGATGTCGTCGTTCCGCTCGCTTCTCTTTCAGCCGTACAGTTCGCTCTTTACGACGATAGTTCAGAGTCTGCCTGGGCGATCGATTTCCTTTCGCTTTCACTCCACGCTGCTCTTTGGTCTTTGGTTTGGTCTTTGATATTCCTACTTCCCCTTCCAGCTGATCAGTGCTCACGGATCGCTTCTGACGATTCTTTTGCTCGAGCTTTTCTTGCTCTTGCTGTTGCTGTTCAGCTCGTTCCGCAATCAGTTCCTGCAGCAACTGGTCTACCGAATTTTCCTGTACTGAAACAGTGCGGAAAAATTTCTCTTGGAGATTTTGATAGTCTTCATAGCACTGTCGCAAATTAAGATTTGGGATGACCCAGAAGACAATCGCGCGACCTGGGATTAATAACTGTAGTCCTTTGGATATCGATCGAGTTTTAGCTAAAGGTTTCAATTGTGAATCGTAGTGGAACGGTCTATCATTCAGTTGGATAACCTCTTCGGCAACGGTTATCGCGTATTGTTGTACTTCAGCAGATTGTTGTTTAGTTGCAAGCTGCATTTCAAACTGCAAATCTTCGGATTGTTGGTTGACAGCCATAAGGGACAGTGATCCATTTCCGTTACGGCTACAATAAGCATAGATTTTCAAATTTTGCTCGTAGATTTGAGAAACTTCGAATACTTTTGTTCCGATAGTTCTTTTATGCAACAGTCCAATGACGTAGGTCAAACTATACGACTGAACTTCTTGTCGTGAAAGTGTTTTGAATACGGTGTTGAAACCATTGCGAGCAGCATCCCCCAAAAGCGTAGCATATTGAAGACCCTCTTGAAGGCAATTTTCGTTACAACTCTCGCTAGAGGGTACTTTAGCTGAGGGAGCTTTGACATCCAACCATACGGGAAGTTGGGAGCGCATGGGTCCTCTAACATACGCCTCCCGCTGGAGTACAAATTCGTTCAGCTGTTTCTGATTCTGTTTCTGTTCACTGCAATGCAAATATTCATCGGTTAAGAATGAAAATAACCAAAAATATGTGTATCCAAACTCACTACGTGACTGACACCGCATCCGCTAGTTCTTCAACATTGAGATTGAAATAACGAGTCTGGTCAAGTCCTACCGTCATCGGGTCAACATCACAGGCTACAACTCCTTTGTATTTGAAAGCTTTGGTGATTGCTCTGAACGCACGAAGATCCTCCACGTACTTAACAGCATTTGTGATGTTTCCTATAAATATCATGAAATTAGAAATCATCCAAATCACGTTAACGCACACTCTTCTTACCCGTCCCCAATTGCCACAAACAGTTCGTGATGCCCAAGGAGTTGGCGACCATTAACACTTTCAAGGCACTGTTCGGTTTCCAACTGTCTCCGCTGTAGTCCAACACGAAAATTGGCACCATTCCGGCTTCCTGTGCCCACTTGTCGAACGCCCGCCACCCATTGGGCGTGATCTGAATCAGTTCGGATTGCTCTTCTCGTACCGAGAACGCTTCCATCTGCAGCTCCATTTGGCTTGAGTCGGCGTAGACCTTCAGGTACGATGGACTCAACTGCTTGGCCATTTTGAAGGTCGTTTCACTAATCGGATTCAACGCATCTTCAAACACGGTACGAGGTTTCGCCGAAAAGCAGACAAACTCCTGGGCAATGTTGTTGATCACTTTTTGGGAATCCACCATCACACTGGGCGACTGTTGCAGCTCTTCTTGTTCTTCTTCTTCTTGCTTCTGATTATTCTCCTCTTTTCCACAGACGCTTGCTATCGACACAATCACCACCAACAGCGTAACGAACGCCGCACTTTTTAGCCACATGATTCTCCCGGTAGAAGGGCTTGCGGTCTCTCTGAACTCCTGTCTAATACTGACTGTCACATGGCACCCCGAACCGAGCGGGTAGATTCCAAGTTGGGCAACCTTTTTGCTCCAACCAAGGTAGCGTAGCATTCCTTCATGGGAACTGATGTGAACAGTGCAATGCCATTCGCATGGGTGGATGAATGACGATGCGGCGCGAGGCGCATCGTTTGTGTTGACAAAACGGACTACTGCTGGAATCAGCAGAATTTGTGTGGCCGCTCGTCACGGTCGAGGTTTACCTTTTTTGCTGAGCTCTACATGGACAGGTGGTGGTGTTTTGGCTTCAAACCTGTGAGGGCATGATAGAGGGTTCCAGATGTTAGACGATCGGTCCCATCCAGCACCAGGCATTTGGAGTACGGATTGCAATCAGGATAATGTTCACTAAAACGCCTTAATCCGAGAGCAAAACTTTCGACGAGGTAGAATTAATAACTCTGGTAGTTAGTTGTAATCACCTTCACCTTCCAATGATTTGGCAACTGTTCTATGGCATCGAATTCAAAGAAATTTTTTCTTGAGCTTCAGCAAAAAGCCTGACAAAAAACTTTGGAACATTGAAGGCTTTTGTGCCTAGCCATTTTTTCAGAAACCATATAGCGACATCAATTATGAATATTCGAAGGTACTCGCTGAGCTACCGGCTCTTGTCTTAGAATCCCAGATAAAGCTTATCAGCGGTAGTGATGCCTTTCTCGTTTATTACACAATGTGATGAGAAAATACATTAGAATGGTCAATATAGCGCTTTTAGGAGAAAAGTCCCAATATGTCCACTGATACGCATTTTTTCAGATTAAGTTTTTTGCCCTTCTTGTATGCTAAGTATACGTAAATGTTATAAGATCATTCCAAAACCAAATTTGTGATAGAAGGCTTGGAGACCCATAGTGCTGTATATCGACTAAGCTCGACGAATTGAGATGATGTCTGTATGTGTGTGTACAAAAATGTGAGGAACACATTTTGGATTACTTAGCATTATCCGAATTTTTCGCTGCATGCTATAAAAACATGCCCGGTCGCCTATTGCAAACCGAAGTTCTTCAAAAAACATTGTTTTCTGCCCAAAGGACCCCCTTGGACAAAAAATCAAAATATTAAAAATTATTTATAAAAATTTGCTGCTAAGAAATGAAGGTGAATTGATGGAACTTTCACTTGTTGTTGTTTATCCTCCTAAAGTGATATTATTATGTGTTTTTCTCATTTATTAATAATGTGCTAGAAAGGCATCTGTTTTTTCTTAATTATTAGTCTTATTTATTTACTAAAAATTTCCCCGTAACGCTTGGTAGACAACTTTGCGTGGTGTGTTACGGTGTAAGATCTACCATGTTCACATTGTCAGCTACAGATAAATCCTGACCCAACCAATATCGTTTTGACTCAAATTCCGAACGTGACTCATATTCCGAACACTCGCTTTTAAAAGACCATTTTGACTTTATTCGTGTGATTTTCTCCACAGGAGCTTGAATTCGTTTGTAATATTGATCCTCAGTGCGGAAAACCAATGAAAGTTTTAGTTTTAGGGCGCTAATAGCCTATTCAGATTGGGCTATTTATGACTTTGTTAAGTGAGAGGGTATCCAATTATTACGAGGTGTTCAGACTGCAGCAAGATAATATATCTTGACGTTTCCATGTTTCCTCATTTGCACGCTAATACAGGGTTGAATTCAAGGAGAGTTTTAAAATTTAATTTGCGAAATCAAGCATTTGTGTGGCGACAATCGAACATTTTTTTCTGAACAAAGTTTCTACGAAAAAAATATAAAAAAAATATGAAAAGGGATTTTCGAAGAATATTTGAAGCTCTCATTAAGGATTAATGAGCGAAGCTACATTCATTAGTTGGGTGCGCCGTTCTTCGGGGAATCAGACTATTCCTCAATTTATGTTTAAGTTTAAAAAGTATTTTGATTCTGTACTATGATCGAACGGAGATTTGATAGAAAAATTTAGATACTTTTGGGAATTCTCACAAATAAATAAAAAAAGGACGATTGGACCAATTTTCAAGAAATATTATCGAACTAAAATGTATTTCCACCAGTATCTCCATGTATGAAGGGCAACTCAGCAATTTAATTTTTTTTTTAAATGGAAACTGAACCATTGTGTTCTACTCGACAATCAATGATACAGCTTCTAACAAAATCGAATCGTGTGAATGTGATATAATTTAAACTGGATGTTGAATGAATTAATGCATTACCAATCCATGTTTTATTTAATGTTATTCTACTATTATATGTATATACCCATTCAAATCGTACAGTTGTCCCACGTGAGAAATGTTGAAATCCAAAGTATATTAAGCCATTCAAGGAGCAGAATTGAAACAATTTATGAAATCATGTTTATTCATCAAATATATTCGTTTTACAACCATTCCTACGTTTTAAATTGTCTTCCGCATTGGCCCTTGAACTTTGAAAATTTATTCGATTTGTTCTATTAAATCTAGGTTTAAGTAAAATACTTCATGTTAATTCTAGAGAGCATCTGTTTTTTAAACAATTCATGTTGAATAAGTGGAGAATAAATAATTATCATCATTATTTTTCATCATATAAAATGCTTTCCACAAAACCATCACAATCCGAGTTGTTCTTCAGCGCTCAGAAGATTTCCATCTAACATGCATTCGACCCTGGTGCGACAGAAAGAGCATGACTGTCAACTACGAATTTTCTCTCTGGCAAAGAGAGCGTGACGCTTGTCAGTTTTGTTTTGTTGAATTTCTCCCTGCATCCCAGTTAGAACGAAAGCTCTCTCGTAATAATTGTTCGTAATAAATTCTTTTTAGAGGGTATCTTTTGACAGCGCAAAATGTATGGAATATTACGTAAATAATGACATCATAAAGCGTATTTACCCTGAAACGCCAATTATTATGTCATTAATGGCGTAATCTGAATAGGCTATAAAACGCCAGTGTTCGGAATATGAGTCATGTTTGGGATCTGAGCCAAAACGGTACCTTCCCCAATATCCAACTCCTTGATTTCTGATAGCAATCTGGATAGGGATTTCGAAAGAAAAACAAAAGTATCACTACTATGACCCAAGTATCCAAACATAAAATATGTTTTCAGGGGATGAATGCGATTTTAGGTGAGCAATAAGATACTTTCAATGCATAATCAAGACCCATATGAGAGAAGGCAGGGCAGCAGGGACTATGTCCAAGGGCTTGACGATCCCTCCGCAGGCCATCTGCGAGTTGTGGACTTGCATAGGATGTGGGTGGGGTTTGACAGTGGGCTCTGTTAAATTCCTATAAAAAGCTGCATGTATCCGCAAGTAGGCCCTATCAAAGCGACCGTGTGCCGCTCAAAGCGCACAAGCCCAAGTCCTGATGTTAGGTGGGACGCTAAACAGCCCTGACACGACGGCCGTCCGACGAGACAGGAGGTTTGCGCAGGCCCAATAAGCCGCATGGGATACCAATAATTACAATATAAGGGATAATGCAACGCGATACAATCGGCAACAACCTAGGCGACAAATAAAGGATCACGATTGGAAGCTTGGAACATGGAACTGCAAGTCGCTAGGCTTCGCAGGTTGCGACAGGATAATCTACGATGAATTACATCCCCGCAACTTCGACGTCGTGGCGCTGCAGGAGATTTGCTGGACAGGACTGAAAGTGTGGAAAAGCGGGCACCGAGCGGCTACCTTCTACCAAAGCTGTGGCACCACCCACGAGCTGGGAACCGGCTTCATAGTGCTGGGTAAGATGCGCCAACGCGTGATTGGGTGGCAGCCAATCAACGCAAGGATGTGCAAGCTGAGGATTAAAGGTCGTTTCTTCAACTATAGCATCATCAACGTGCACTGCCCACACGAAGGGAGACCCGACGACGAGAAAGAAGCGTTCTACGCACAGCTGGAGCAGACATACGATGGATGCCCACTGTGGGACGTCAAAATCGTCATCGGTGACATGAACGCACAGGTAGGAAGGGAGGAAATGTATAGACCGGTCATCGGACCGGATAGTCTGCACACCGTATCGAATGACAACGGCCAACGATGCATAAACTTCGCAGCCTCCCGCGGAATGGTAGTCCGAAGCACCTTCTTTCCGCGCAAAAATATCCACAAGGCCACATGGAGATCACCTAACCAAGAAACGGAAAACCAAATCGACCACGTTCTAATCGACAGTAAATTCTTCACCGACATCACGAACGTCCGCACTTACCGCAGTGCGAATATTGAATCCGACCACTACCTCGTTGCAGTATGCCTGCGCTCAAAACTCTCGACGGTGTACAACACGCGTCGAAGTCGGACGCTGCGGCTTAACATTGGGTGGCTACAAGACGGTAGACTAGCCCAAGAATACGCGCAGCAGCTGGAAGTGGCACTCCCAACGAAAGAGCAGCTAGGCGCAGCTTCTCTTGAAGATGGCTGGAGAGATATTCGATCCGCCATTGGTAGCACCGCAACCGCTGCACTTGGCACGGTGCCCCCGGATCAGAGAAACGACTGGTATGACGGCTAATGTTGACAGTTAGTAGATGAGAAGAATGCAGCATGGGCGAGATTGCTGCAACACCGCACGAGGGCGAACGAGGCACGATATAAACAGACGCGGAACAGACGAAACTCGATTTTCCTGAGGAAAAAGCGTCAGCAGGAAGATTGAAACCGTGAAGAGACGGAGCAACTGTATCACGCTAATAACACACGAAAGTTCTATGAGAAGTTGAACCGTTCACCTAAGGGCCACGTGCCACAGCCTGATATGTGTAAGGACATAAACGCCCTAGTAGCACACATGTTCCACTTAGATTACTGCAACTCCGATGTGACCAGATTTGGTCACAATCAAGTTACTGCAACAATTTTTGTCTGACTCGTGCTGCTCGGGCGGGAACCTTCTTACGAACGAGCGTGAGGTGATCCAAAGGTGGCGGCAGCACTACGAAGAGCACCTGAATGGCGATGTGGCAGACGAAGATGGCGGTATGGTGATGGACCTGGGAGAACGCGCGCAGGACATCACTCTACCTCCAGGAAATCCAGGACGAGATTGGACGGCTGAAGAACAACAAAGCCTCTGGGGTTGACCAACTACCAGGAGAGCTATTTAAACATTGTTGTAAGGCACTGGCTAGAGCGCTGCACTGGGTCATTACCAAGATTTGGGAGGAGGAAGTTTTGCCGCAGGAGTGGATGGAAGGTGTCGTGTGTCCCATCTACAAAAAGGGCGATAAGCTGGATTGTAGCAACTACCGCGCAATCACATTGCTGAACGTCGCCTACAAGGTACTCTCCCAAATTTTATGCCGTCGACTAGCACCAACTGCAAGGGAGTTCGTGGGGCAGTACCAGGCGGGTTTTATGGGCGAACGCTCCTCCACGGACCAGGTGTTCGACATTCGCCAAGTACTGCAGAAATGCCGCGAATACAACGTGCCCACACATCATCTATTTATCGACTTCAAATTCGCATATGATACAATCGATCGGTACCAGCTATGGCAGCTAATGCACGAACACGGATTTCCGGATAAACTGACACGGCTGATCAAAGCGACGATGGATCGGGTGATGTGCGTAGCTCGAGTTTCAGGGGCATTCTCGAGTCCCTTCGAAACCCGCAGAGGGTTACGGCAAGGTGATTGTCGTTTGTGTCTGCTATTCAACATCGCTTTGGAAGGGGTAATACGAAGAGAACGGATTAACACGAGTCGTGCAATTTTCAATAAGTCCGTCCAGCTATTTGGCTTCGCCGACGACATAGATATTATGGCACGTAACTTTGAGAAGATGGAGGAAGCCTACAGCAGACTGAAGAGGGAAGCCAAGCGGATCGGACTAGTCATCAACACGTCGAAGACGAAGTACATGATAGGAAGAGCTTCAAGAGAAGACAATGTGAGCCACCCTCCGCGAGATTGCATGGTGACGAAATCGAGTTGGTAGAAGAATTTGTGTACTTGGGCTCACTGGTGACTGGCGAAAATGATACCAGCAGAGAAATTCGGAGACGCATAGTGGCTGGAAATCGTACGTACTTTGGACTCCGCAAGACGCTCCGATCGAATAGAGTTCGCCGCCGTACCAACTGACAATCTACAAAACGCTCATTAGACCGGTAGTCCTCTACGGACTCGAGACCTGGACGATGCTCGTGGAGGACCAACGCGCACTCGGAGTTTTCGAAAGGAAAGTTCTGCGTACCATCTATGGTGGGGTGCAGATGGCGGACGGTACGTGGAGGAGGCGAATGAATCACGAGTTGCATCAGCTGTTGGGAGAACCATCCATCGTTCACACCGCGAAAATCGGACGACTGCGGTGGGCCGGGCACGTGGCCAGAATGTCGGACAATAACCCGGTGAAAATGGTTCTCGACAACGATCCGACGGGCACAAGAAAGCGAGGTGCGCAGCGGGCAAGGTGGATCGATCAGGTGGAAGATGACTTGCGGACGGAGGGTAAACTGCGTGGTTGGCGACGTGTAGCCATGGATCGAGCCGAATGGAGAAGACTCTTATATACCGCACAGGCCACTTCGGCCTTAGTCTGAATAAATAAGTAAATAATGATTTGATAGTTATTTTTCTGTTTCTTGCCAGGTCAATAAGATTTGCACGGTGTTGAAGGACGGTCTCATCACATGCATTGTCGACAAACTCCCGATCGAATTTCTTATAGATTCAGAATCAGCTATCAATACAGTTACAGAAGAAGTTTAGCAGAAGTTTATTAAGGGGAAGGCAAATGTCAAAAGAGGTACCAAATCATTGCTAAGCAAAAGAACATCAGAAGAACTTAGATTAGGTGGGGCTTGATGTTGACCATATCGAAACAAATATTGAGCCGTTCCCCAAGTTCCCTAATGTCCAGACAAAATTGTCTGTCGATAAGAGTGTTACACCGAAGCTGATCTCCTATTTGAGGGTCCCTGTGGCTATGGAGCAAAAAGTTGACGCCAAAATATTGGAACTACTATGCACCGATGTTATAGAGAAGGTTGAAGGCCCACCGGAATGGATATCCCTAATGGTAGTTGTTCGTAAAGGCAAAGACGACGTTCGCCTTTGCATTAACATGAGGTATCCAAATGAAGCTATTCAGCGTGAACACCCGCTACCAGTAATTGATACATTTCTTAATAAGCTAAGAGGATCGAAGATTTTCTCAAGATTGGGCATTACATCAGCTTTCCACCATGTGGAACTACATCCGGATTCTAGAGGAGTTACTACGTTTATGACAGCGAAAGGATTAATGCGATTTAAGAGGTTTGATGTCTATTTAATTCATTTACTCTGTTTTATCAATATATTAGACTCATGTTTGGGATAATGTGCCCACCCGAGGTCTTTCAGTGAATCATGACAGAAATGCTAGTTGGCATAGAGTGAGTTATTATATATATCGATGATATCGTAGTAGCTGGCAGGAATTTGGAAAAGCACGACATACGATTGCAAGAGGTGCTGTTGGTGTTGAACTCGAACAATGCTATGCTGAATCAGAGCAAGTGTGTTTACCGGGTAGAGGAACTTGAAATATAAGGCTTCAAGGTCAGTGCGGCAGGTATTTGTCCCTCGAAAGAAAAGATCCATGCGATCAAAAACTTTCGGAAGCCTGAAACGAAGGAAGAAGTTCGCAGCTTCCTTGGCCTGATTAATTTCGTCGGGCATTTCATTCCACGGCTATCGACAAGAACGGAACCATTGAGACAATTTATTCGGGGCGAGGTCGAGTCATTGGGAGCAGACCAGGAAAATGCTTTCGATGACCTGCGGACTGAGCTATCCAACAATGTACGGAAGCTTGGATTCTTTGACCCTGAAGACAGTACTGAACTCTATGTGGACGCCTCTCCTGTCGGATTAGGTGCTGTGTTGGTCCAACGGGATGGAAAAGGTACGGCACGAATTTTTAGTTTCGCCTCAAAAGGGCTAACCCCGCCGGAGAGAATCTACCCTCAAACCCAGCGTGAAACCCTTGCGGTCGTATGGGCAGTTGAAAAACTGTATTTCTATTTGTTTGGATTGCACTTTACGATCTTTACCGATTACAAGACCCTAGAGTACATATACGGAGGGAAACATCAGACAGGACATCGAGCCTGAGCCTGATATTCTATCGCGTCTTGTTACTCAGGAAAGCCCAGCATTTGACAATAGTGCTGAACATGTTTCGTTTGCTGTGGGAGAAAACTTGTCAGCAATAACATTGGCTGAGATCAAATGTGAAACCGAAAACGATGAGATCCTGACGGCGGTCATCAAAGCACTAGAATCCGATAAATGGCCAGCTGAGTTGTTCCGCTATCAGGCCTTCAGTAAGGAATTAGGAGTTCTTGGCGGTATTGTTGTTCGAGACGAACGGATTGTTCTACCACGGAAACTAAGGGCGAGAGCCTTAGACATTGCTCATCGAGGTCATCCAGGCGTAGTTTCTATGCGCCGAAATCTCAGAGAAAGCTTATGGTGGCCTTGTATGGATCGTGACGTAACAGGTAAAATAGAAGAATGTTATGGATACGCAGTAGTTCGCAGATAAAACCCACCAGAACCTATGCTACGAACGGAAATGCCGGATAGAGCCTGGCAGAGAATCGCTATTGATTTCTTTTCAGCAAAAGGGTTTGCAACATTCCTAGTCATCGTGGACTATTTTAGTCGTTTCGTTAAAGTAATTGAAATGAAAGGGACAAATGCTTCGAAGACGATTGAGGCACTCGAGGGCGTATTTATGGAACAAACCTATCCAGAAAAACGATTCGTTGCGACAATGTGCCGCCATTTGCGAGCGAAGAATTCTCTAAAGACAGGCAAAATAAGAGTAGTCACCATGCTACTACCCAAGCCGTTCCTGGGTGGACGTTAGGCAGAATAACAGCGATTTCAACAATGCTGTTCTCACAACTGGCCCTCTACTAAAATTTCAATTTCTGTTCGCTTCATACTCGTCGCTCGCTTGTGACACCTATCCATACGGTTCTTCATTGTTGCGCTCCCTCTTACTTTGAGCTTTAGATGTTGTACTAACCGATAAATGCCGAATATATAGTGCACGAGAAATGCAAAAAAAATCTATAGAAATCAATTTAAAGAACCATAAAAAACAAATTGGTTGTCTTTGAATTTTGTAATACATTCACCGCATCCAATATGTGCATTCAATTTTGCGAGTGATCGTAAAAGGGTAAAATGCTCAAAGAGGTTTTGATGATGATTGTGATTAGATGGCGTTTGAATTTGATTAATTTACACACGTTCCCTTATTCTTTAAAACTGTGACGCAGAACGTAAAATCCAATCAGAATATTATCACAGACAAACAGATATATCACATTGAACATTTACTCATCAATTTCATCGTCGTAAAAACACTAACGACATCTGCTGTTTTCACTAAGTTGGGTAAATCGCGAACCAGATGGCGGTAGTGAGGAAACGTCAAACTCGAGTAAATATGATGCACGCGCCACGAGTGATCGATTAGCCAACTATTGATTATTTAAATTGACCAGTAAAACAGTAAACGATGAACATTTTACAAGTGTTATGTCAGTTTGTCTGTGATATTATATTTCAATTGTGCTTTTACAAACACTTCGACCACCTTGTATAAAGCTTAGGTAGTTGTTGACTCGGATAAACTTGAATGGAAACAAATGCTTCGCTGCGATGTTGCGCGACACTGAAATGTTGCAGACTAAAAACCGTTGCATGCTGAATTATGGAACATGCGTAGCAGTCGAAAACAATTAATAAAATCATGCTCCGGCTATGGCTTACGGATGTTATCGACAGCTAGACTGGCGAAGCCAGTGCTGGACACTAGCGGAGAGGCTATTGCACTGGGGCTTCACTTGCCGCAAGGGTGCCTTTGAGAACAGTAGTGTGCTTGCGAACACCTTTGGCTCCGCCGCTAACTTCTACATCAGTCAGCAGCATACAACTGTATTACGCAAAATAGGGTAAGACGGTATAATATGCCCCCTCTAAGGCAACTCCTTGATAACTTTTAACTTTTCAACGCAATTTATGCAAACTTTGCGTTATTTGGTAGTCAAGGAAGTCGCAAATGCATTGCCCGTGAGTAGTCATATAAAAATATTACAGATAACATGTAATAATGCTTTTTTGAACAGTCGCGAAAAAATGGATTTCAACAAGTGCCTGGGCAATACGCCCCACCTTAGCCAAAGACGTTTCATAGCCCTTCATTAGTATTTTATTAATCCCATAATAAAAAGGTTACAAATCCTTATGCGCTTGACATTAAAAAACCAACATAGGTCCATTAAAGCAGGTGTGATTTACATTTGAATATTTTCCATACAATTTGGAAGCAACTGCTGCAGGCTCGCTGCGCTTGTGTCCAGTTGGTAAGGGCATATCGTCCAGCCTACACTGGGGCGTTTTGGCCAGTAAAACATGTTTTCGAAAATCGTTACATTTTTAAATATGGAAGTAATTTTACATCATATTAACCACTGAGAAAAGTTATTTTGTTGCCCAACTGAGTGTTCCAGTGCAAGTTTTGTGGACAGTATGCCAGAGTCGCTCCAGAGTGTTGAGCTAACAAACATGAAAAGTTACATCAAAACAGTAACATTTTGTATTTTGCTATTATTTTCATTGTGTAATACAATAATACTTCCACATTCACATAGTATGATGGGTTTACAGATACTTATAGGTACCAACTGATTTTGACCCTCAATTGGTTATAGTTTTCTAGAAATCAAAGGGGGGCGTTTTGGCCAGGTGGGGCGCATTATACCGTCTTACCCTACATTCATTCTTGATTCATGCAAACCCTATAAGGCCGTTACAAATATTCAATTAACATTATGTCCCATTGGTCTCCGGAAGGTCAAGGGGGGGGGGGGGCGGTGAATTAAAAATAAAATATTATTTTGTTGCCCCATCAAAAGACAGGGAGACAGAATTGTTTTTTAAATATTTGTATCGGCTTTATTTGAACATTTTAACATGTTATTCAGCGATGAGAAAATTTGATGAAGAAATGTCACGAGCTTGAAAATATCTTCTAGCTTCAGACACTATTTAGAAATGATAATGTTCATAAGTATGAAAGATCGTACCCTTAAAATAATTTTCATCATTTTTCGGTTAAAGGAGTGACAAACAAGTTAACTTATCCTATCTGTTACATATTTGCATGCATCTATCTACAACAAACAGTTTCCTTATTTAGTACAATTATCATTTTAATGAAACAGTATTTTTTTACATAATTTTTGGCTTGACTCATTTTTAACGAAAATATGGACCAGTGTTATGAAACGAAAGTCTAAGCCATCACGTCCATTTGTACAGAGTGCTAAGGATTCCTTGGCTTTGAGAGGAAGTTAATTACTCAAGTTCAACAACAGCTGACCTAATTTTTGCCGTCAACTTTATGCTATGAACCATTAAATTTCCTCACTAATAAATTATTTCCATTAAATTGCATATGGCATGGACATTTATAGATCATACCACAATGTACCAGCGCACATCTCCGCGACTCATTATCAATTTATCTTTTTCCACTTTTGCACTCCAGCATGACTCCCAACCAACAGGGTCAGTCAATCTGTGCTGTGAATTCTCATACTGCCAACCAAGCACTGGCAGCAGCAGCAGCAGCAACACATGGTTCCATCGATAATTACCTTCCGAACATAGATTTATGGCACTTCGCCTTCTCGACTTCTTCGATGCTAACCGGGTAGGGTATCGCAAAAAATCTCAATGTTGAAGTTCAGAAAAAAACAATAACATAATATTTGAAAAAATGTTCATTGCACAAACACACAACATAACAGTATGAAGCTTCAATCTAAAAAATCGTGTTGCTAAATAAATATTTCCATTTAATTGGAATTTATCAAAACAATAAAGTGAGCGTATTTTGCCTTGGTTGTGCTTTTTAAACTCGAATGATCTATTCACAAATCATGCTGATTTAAAAAGTACTTAGACTTTATCCGCGTTTGAGAACCATTTTTGGAACACTCTAATACGATGTCGTGCGATCTAATTTCACTTAGAGAATAACAATAATTTTACAAAAGCACTTCAGCGAGTTCATCGATAATTCCCTGGTGCATTTGTATCATACGTCTGGATAATGTCTGGAAATTCAATTTGACCTCGGCGCAAGGTAGCGGTAACGAGGTATTCAATTCCACATTTATCCAACACCTGTTGCTGCGAAAGCTATGATTACCATTCCAGAACCTCGAGGTAACAGCCCTTCTTATCGAGTAGCGGTTCGCGGGCGAGTGCTCCCTGTTGAACTTTGATTAATAGTTTACAGCGAAATTCCAGTTGAGCTCTACTTGAGGTGCGGTCAAATCCACTCTCGAAAGTATCGAAGCAGAACAGAGGAGTCCATCCATCATCGCATCCGTAGCAATGAGCGAGTTCGATGTTGTTTTATTGGAAAAGTTTCAAGCGATTGCATCAGGTGATTGAGCACTCTTTCTCATTTGGACGCATAGCGAAATTTCATATAAGCTGCATAAAAAAACCAACAGCTTAGAGCTCAGCTTTGAATGGGAAAGTTTTAAGAAGAAGCGTTAAGAACGAAGTCGTCATGGGGATGGTTCGTAAAATAAATGGTTTACGTATAAAAATTTAGTTCCAATAAATTTAACTGATTCATGCAAACGAATTTTGGCACGGCAAATGCTGGGTAAAGCGTACCATTGGTACTTCGCGTACCTGAAGGAATAAAATAGACCCCATCTCGCGGTCCTGAGCCTCTTACCCAGCAACTCCTATCCCTACCTCCCCGCGGTGCTGGCCGGGATACGAGCAACCTTAGGGAAGATCGGGTAACCAACCCCGGTGGGAACTATGGTCGTATGCTGACAGGGAAGGGGGGGTTTGCTCCTCTCCGGAGGTGCAAATCTTATTGAGCGTCTGTTCTCCATGTCAGGATCGGCTCACAACAGCGTCTGTTCTCCATGTTAGGGGCGGCTGATCATCGTCCGAGTGCCAGCGAGGGACTCTAAGTGAAACTGTGCACCATGGTCCACCGGAAATAAGGAGGAATGGTCCTCCGGAAATTTAGGGGGTTTGGTGTCAGGCCCTGCAAGCCAGCCTTTAAAAAACATAAGAAAACGAACAATCAACAAAAGAGTATGGACCGGAACCATCGGCGAAGACCAATGCGACGAAAAGGGACTAGCGATTGGAAACTCGGTTCGTGGAACTGCAAATCTCTCAACTTCATCGGGAGCACACGCATACTCGCCGATGTGTTCAAGGACCGTGGATTCGACATCGTAGCGCTGCAGGAGGTTTGTTGGAAGGGATCAATGGTGCGATCGTTTAGAGGTAATCATACCATCTACCAGAGCTGCGGCAACACACACGAGCTGGGAAAGCTTTCATAGTGATGGGCGATATGCAAAGGCGCGTGATCGGGTGGTGGCCGATCAATGAAAGAATGTGCAGGTTGAGGATCAAAGGCCGGTTCTTCAACTTCAGCATAATCAACGTCCATAGCCCACACTCCGGAAGCACTGATGATGATAAGGACGCATTCTACGCGCAGCTGGAACGTGAGTACGACAGCTGCCCAAGCCACGACGTCAAAATCATCATAGGAGATTTGAACGCTCAGGTTGGCCAAGAGGAGGAGTTTAGACCGACTATTGGAAAGTTCAGCGCTCACCGGCTGACGAACGAAAACGGCCTACGACTAATTGATTTCGCCGCCTCCAAGAATATGGCCATTCGCAGCACCTACTTCCAACACAGCCTCCCGTATCGGTACACCTGGAGATCGCCACTGCAGACAGAATCACAAATCGACCACGTTCTGATTGATGGACGGCACTTCTCCGACATTATCGACGTCAGGACTTATCGTGGCGCTAACATCGACTCTGACCACTATCTGGTGATGGTTAAACTGCGCCCAAAACTATCCGTCATCAACAATGTTCGGTACCGACGACCGCCGCGGTACGACCTAGAGCGACTGAAGCAACCTGATGTCGCCACTGCATACGCGCAGCATCTCGAGGCAGCGTTGCCGGAAGAGGGTGAGCTCGATGGGGCCCCTCTTGAGGACTGCTGGAATACAGTCAAAGCAGCCATTAACGACGCAGCGGAGAACAACGTCGGGTATATGGGTCGAAGTCGACGGAACGATTGGTTCGACGAAGAGTGCAGACAGATTCTGGAGGAGAAGGACGCAGCGCGGGCGGTCGCGCTGCAGCAAGGTACCCGGCAGAACGTGGAACGTTACAGACGGAAGCGGAGACAGCAGACCCGCCTTTTTCAGGAGAAGAAACGCCGCCTGGAAGAAGCGGAGTGCGAGGAGATGGAACAGCTGTGCCGTTCTCAAGATACACGCAAGTTCTATCAGAAGCTCAACGCATCCCGCAAAGGCTTCGTGCCGCGAGCCGAAATGTGCCGGGATAAGGATGGGAGCATCTTGACGGACGAACGTGTGGTGATCGAAAGGTGGAAGCAGCACTACGAGGAACATCTGAATGGCGCTGAGAGTACAGGCAATGAAAGTCAAGGCAGCGGAGGAGATGACTACGTCAGTTCAGCGGACGATGGAAGCCAACCAGCCCCCACCTTGAGGGAAGTTAAGGATGCCATTCAACAGCTAAAGACCAATAAAGCAGCTGGTAAGGATGGTATCGGAGCTGAACTCATCAAGATGGGTCCGGAAAAGCTAGCCACTTGCCTGCACAAACTGATAGTCAGAATCTGGGAAAACGAACAGCTACCGGAGGAGTGGAAGGAAGGGGTTATATGTCCCATCTACAAGAAAGGTGACAAACTGGAGTGTGAGAACTTTCGAGCGATCACCATCCTTAATGCCGCCTACAAAGTGATATCCCAGATCATCTTCCGTCGTCTGTCACCATTAGTGAACGAGTTCGTGGGAAGTTATCAAGCCGGCTTCGTTGACGGCCGCTCGACAACGGACCAGATCTTTACTGTACGGCAAATCCTTCAAAATGCCGTGAATACCAGGTCCCAACGCACCATCTGTTCGTTGATTTCAAGGCGGCATACGACAGTATAGACCGCGTAGAGCTATGGAAAATTATGGACGAGAACAGCTTCCTGGAAAGCTTACCAGACTGATCAAAGCAACGGTGGATGGTGTGCAAAACTGTGTGAAGATCTCGGGCGAACACTCCAGTTCGTTCGAATCGCGCCGGGGACTAAGACAAGGTGATGGACTTTCGTGCCTGTTGTTCAACATTGCGCTAGAAGGTGTCATGCGGAGAGCCGGGTGTAACAGCCGGGGAACGATTTTCAACAGATCCAGTCAATTTATTTGCTTCGCGGATGACATGGACATTGTCGGCCGAACATTTGCAAAGGTGGCAGAACTGTACACCCGCCTGAAACGTGAAGCAACAAAAGTTGGACTGGTGGTGAATGCGTCAAAGACAAAGTACATGCTTGTGGGTGGAACCGAGCGCGACAGGGTCCGCCTGGGAAGCAGTGTTACGATAGACGGGGATACCTTCGAGGTGGTCGAGGAATTCGTCTACCTCGGATCCTTGCTAACGGCTGACAACAACGTTAGTCGTGAAATACGAAGGCGCATCATCTGTGGAAGTCGGGCCTACTACGGGCTCCAGAAGAAACTGCGGTCGAAAAAGATTCGCCACCGCACCAAATGTGTCATGTACAAGACGTTAATAAGACCGGTAGTCCTCTACGGACATGAAACATGGACAATGCTCGAGGAGGACTTGCAAGCACTCGGAGTATTCGAGAGACGGGTGCTTAGGACCATCTTTGGCGGTGTACAAGAAGACGGTGTGTGGCGGCGAAGAATGAACCATGAGCTCGCCCAGCTCTACGGCGAACCCAGTATCCAGAAGGTAGCTAAAGCCGGAAGGGTACGATGGGCAGGGCATGTTGCAAGAATGCCGGACAGCAACCCTGCAAAGATGGTGTTCGCTTCCGATCCGGCAGGTACGAGACGACGTGGAGCGCAGCGAGCGAGATGGGCAGACCAGGTGCAGAACGACTTGGCGAGCGTGGGGCGTATTCGAGGATGGAGAGATGCGGCCTCGAACCGTGTATTGTGGCGTCAAATTGTTGATTCAGTGTTATCTGTATAGATGTAGACTAAATAAATGAATGAATGCAAACGAAGCATATCAACTGCAAGGTCAAGGGTCGACTTATCTGAATTTTATTTATCTATTGAGCGAAATGAGCTGAGAAGCAGTTAGTCAGAAACGGTTTATTGAATTTCGAGTAAACGTAAGTTTCCCAACAATTTTTTATAAGCAAAATTAACAGTTTGTAAAAAAAATCTAAATCGGCACGTCAATAAAATCATCAAGAAGATCTGAAAGAAACACACCGTCAATGATTTGTCGAAATCCAGAAACAGTAGAGGCTGTGGCAGCCCGAAAACAGAATATAAACGGTTCAATCTGTTGAAAATTCAATAAATTGAGATTGTTTTGAATATCGCAAATTTCGGAGTTAGAATTGTTTCGCTGATAATTGGCTTTAATTTTTATAAGGTCAGATAATATATTTAAAAAAAAAAAAGATTTCTAAAATTGATATTTTAAAAAACATCGACAATACAAAGTGTCCTCTTTATAAACTGAACAGTCCTTAATTATGATCAAAATGCACTACGAAGGAACGGGAATGGTTGATTCTGAAATTCGTGTGGGTTTGGGAAGAATTTAAATTTTCAATAGTTCAGTTGAGAATCAATAGTTTATTAGTTTAAGGAAATTTCTGGAGAGTTACCGATTCGAGTGAAAATCTCGAAAATTTATTAAAAGATAGAGGAGCTATTAGCATTTGAAATCTCCCTTAATTTCGTGATGGTCTTGAATTTGGAAATTTACGTTTTGCACCCCGTATCCGAGTCTTTCCCTTATACGTGGTTTTCGTCAAAATAACACTTAAAATAACACCGACCGTGCAGTGGCATCTCAACTCACAATCGACTTTCGATTTTCTAATAACTCTATTCCACTTGTACCATAAATCATGGCCACTACTACTACTATCTCTACTCTCTTCGAACACACGTTTATTTCTCTGTGTATTCACAGTACTCAAAAAAATAAATAAATTAATTTATAAAACCAGAAATTGTATTTGGAAAAGTATCGATGAACAGATTTTAAACATATGCGGATATATCTTTTACATGAAATCAAATATCCCTTGCAGGTGTTAGTTCTAGTGGCCGTTCGGCTATCGTTAAAGAAGAAAGCGTCGCACCACGCAGAAATGTAATCTATCCTACTCCATTCATCTTGCGAGCGTCCCACCAACGCAGGGGAAGAAATTTTTGAATGTGGATGTCCCCCTTCGTACATTCCGATCCACAATAACATTATTCTTCTTTCGGGCGTCCCACGAATACAAAGGAAGAAATTTTCGAGTGCTAGTGTTCCATTACGCAGAATTGTGATCAATCCGATCCACAATAACGCTATTCTTGTTGCGAGCGTTCCACCAACGCAGAGGAAGAAATTGTCGAGTGTGGGCGTCCCACCACGCAGAATTGTGAACATTCCCATCCACAATAGCACTAGTCTTCTTGCGGGCGTCCCATCAACGCAGAGAAAGAAACTCTCGAGTGTAAGCGTCCCACCACGCAGAACTATAATCAATCTGATCCACAGTAACACTATTCTTCTTGTGGGCGTCCCACGCAGAGGAAGAAACTGTCGAGTGTGGGCGTCCAACCACGCAAAATTGTGAACATTCCTATCCACAGAAGGGCGTCCAACCAACGCAGAGGTAGAAACTCTCACGTGCGGGTGTTGCGAATTATCCGCAATAGGCCCTTTGGATTGACCAATTGTGAATTGTGTGACCAACATCTGCAGTATTATATGCAATGTACGAAGCGTACGAAGAGCAACAGAAATAGTGAATTCTATCCATATATTTTCTAGAAATTGTACTGGATATCGTTAATTACTGAATTTGTATTATACTATTAGATGATTGAGGTGTGTTATACCGGATTATCTGAACCTAAAACTACATACATGCAACTTGAAAACAATGATAAAAATGTTTGGAATTAAAACTAATTATTCTTAAAGTAAAATTCTGGTTCATTAACAGTTTGCTTAACCTCATATACCAACACCGGAATTCTTATTGGAATTGTTGTTAGTGAGAAAACTAATTTGTAAGTAGATTCTAAATTGCCAATCTGATCCATACGCATTCGTTTGAATAAATAATATTTCTAGTCGAGTTGCGGAAAACCGAGTTACGAAAAAGTTTGCAACATTCTCGAAAATTAAAAAAAATCCAAGAAGATTCCGGACAGTTATGAGCAGTTCAGGAGCGCATCATGCAAATAACTGCAATGTCTGCAGCCAGCCGGAGGACATGGTGGCATGCAACATTTGCGGAGCTTGCGGTTCCACTTTACATTTGCGGGAGTGCAGCCATCCATCTGAAACAAACCCTAGTATTGCTGATATTGCTCTACCGGAGATGATGGTACAAACAGTTCAACAATATCGGTAAGCTCCAGTAGTTCTAGTGCCCGCCTACGACTGAAGCAACTAGAAGAATCGAAGGCGCTTGACGATCGCCTTCTACTGCAATTAGCTGAACGGAGCGTGCCTATTTGGCCGAAAAGCATCAATTGGAGGCGCCAAATCCGTCGGATAGAGAGCTTAGGGGAAACATGATAAGCTAAGGGAGCCGGCACAGCATCAGAAGTCGTTACAATTATAGAAGTGAGGTTCGAACGTGGGTTAATCAGGCGATCGACACTATACCTAATGTCACTGTTCAGCGAGGTGGCGCATCAACTCCCATCGTTTCAACGGAAAGCGGTCCAGTGAAACCGTTCCAGTAAGCTAGTTTACCAACCCAAGCTGCTTCTGAACCAGGCCCTTCTGTGGTAGTTCGGGAAATTGTTAATGCTCCTTAGACAACTGCACACTATACTCTTCCTCAAACGAACGATGCGCCAGCTGTATCAATAGTCCCCAGCAAAACATATCAAGGTGGTGCTGTATGTTAAGTGCTGCAATCCATGCATCTGCTCAAGATTCGCATCAGTCTACGGTCACCCAAGATCTTCAGTAACAACATCTATCGTATCCAACGGAACGACAGCCTTCACCGATATTTGATACGGGTCGGAAGGAGTCAGCTTTACCAATTGCGGAGTCGAAGGAAAGTGAAGTTTCTGTACAGTGGAATTTTAATGGTCGATTTCTAACAGATGGAAAAACCGGAAAGGAGGATGTGGCAGCAAGCTCAGCAACAACCAGGTGGCTTTCAAACCGACTTCCATCCGCCGTCGACAGGGAATCGAACGCTACATCGCAGCCAGCTGATCCTGTACAGTTGCTCCAGAATGCAAATGTTAGCAAAGTAGCAAATCATCACCAGTTCCCAGTGTTGAACCAGCATCCAGTCCTTTCGCCATTCAACGCTCCTCATCCGATCAGCTACTATCGGCAGACGTATACAGGATGGCAAAGAGTTCCAATACCAGCTTGGATGTCTCAAAAAGCAATAAACCCGTTGTCGAATACGGCTGGTGAAACGTCCAGTAGAGCCGTCCAGCAGAATTAAGGAAATAGCCATCAACTGACGCTTCCGGGTCAAGTCTCGAGCTTCCATCCGGTACCCAACATGAAAAGCGCCTTGAGTGCGCACCAGTTGGCTGCACGTCAAGAGGTATCGCGTGATCTTCCTAGATGTTCGGGGGATCCTCTCGAGAGGCCGATGTTTTTAAACGCATACGAGTCCACTACGGCAATGTGTGGAGTTCAGCCGGACGAGCGCTTGGGAGGCTATACAACAAAACTTGATAGGTTGTGCCAGGGAGAAAGTTCTCAGCACTCTAACACTCCCTGCAGCGATTCCGGAGATAATTGAAACACTGCGGGTTGAATGTGGTCGACTGGAACAGTTAGTTCACCGTCTGCTAGTAAAGATACGACATGCTCCGTCGCCCAATGTGAACAAACTCGACACTCTTATAACTTTCGGCAGAGAAGTGAGGAGCTTGGTTACTTACATCGAAGAGGCGAATTTGCAAGACCATCTATCTAGTCCCATGGTACTGTCGGAGCTAGTAGGAAAGCTCCCTTCAAGTCTTCGACTAGAATGGGGACTTTATACGCAGAAGCTTCCCCAGGTATCATTGAATGCGTTATTAGCGAGTAATAGAATATACTAGAAAGTCTGTCTTCACCTTTACCTTCTTGGACAATGGATCAAACCTTACGTTGGTGGAAGAAGACATCGCAAAGGAGCTAGGATTGAACGGGAATGTTAGTTCACTGTGCATTCAATGGACGGGAAGTGTCACGAGGACCGAACCGACATCACGCCAAGTGGAGTTGCGTATTTCAAGTGTCAACGGCGGTTACACGATTTCGGAGGTGCAAACAGTTCCTAATCTGGTCCTACCACAGACAAGACAAGAGTAAAAGCAAAGCAACCTACCGGTCGCGTGATGTTTCACAAGGAATCCATCGGAGTTAGACCTGTTTTGCCCTTGGAGTCACCTGAAGATCAACGAGCTCGACAAGTGTTCGAACAGTTTACAAAACGAACCGATTCCGGAAGGTTCGAATGCGGACTGTTATGGAAAAACTACAAGTTCGCATTTCCTAATAGCTATTAAATGGCAGAACGTCGCCTTGTTTGCCTGGAGAGGAAACTGGTCAAGGATCCAGCTCCTAAAATAAAAGTCGTTGAGCAGATCGATGAATATCTAGAGCACGGTTATGCGCACGAAGCCACGGAAAGAAAGCTGCAAAATTGCGAACCACATCGGATCTGGTATCTTTCCTTGGGCATTGTGCAAAACCCGCACAAGCCAGGGACATTACGCATTGTTTGGGATGCAGCGGCACGGGTAGGAGAGGTATCTATTAAATGTATGCTACTGACGGGACCAGATCTGCTGACTCCACTACTGAAGGTCTTATTTTGATTCCGTCAACGACAGTACGTAGTGGTAGGAGATGTGCGTCAAATGTTCCACCAAATTTTGGTAAAGCAAAGTGATCGACAATCTCAAAGATTCCTGTTTCGATTGAGTCCGGAACAAAAACCAACTGTTTACGTTATGGACGTAGTTATCTTCGGGCGTCATGCTCTCCATGCCTTGCGCAACATGTGAAGAACAGCAATGCGAAGGAGTACGGGGAGGTTTATCCAGAAGCAGCATCGGCGATTATCAACAACACCTACGTTGACGATATCTTGGATAGCCGTGATACAATAGAAGAAATAGTGCGTATTGTAGAGGAGGTTTGATGGATTTTTAGTAGAGCTGGTTTCGACATTAGGAACTGGTAATCCAACTCCGAGGAGATTATTCGACGGGTCGGGGTAGACGTCGATGAGAAAACGAAACGCTTTTCAGTGGAGAAGTCTACTTATTCAGAACGTGTTCTTGGTATGTATTGGGACTTCATGAACGATTTATTCAAATTCACCACACAGTTTCAAGTGCCAGCCAGGCCATCACCACCTCGGTTCACCGCAAATGAGCCTTCCAAATAAACGAAAGATTAAAAAAATCACCACCTCGGCATGATCTGCCTAGGATCCGACGTATAACACGCGTCAATACCAAAGCTTCATCACTGCTAGAGATTCAAACAGCCTTCCAAAGCATGAAATCGAATAAAGCCCCAGGGGTCGATCGCATATCAGCCGAGATGCTCAAAGCTGACCCCATGACATCCGCTCAACTACTGTATCGTTTATTTCGTAATATCTGGGACACCGCAACTTTCCCGGTCGACTGGATGCAAGGTATCTTAGTGAAGGTGCCCAAAAAGGGTGACCTGACTGTATGCGATAACTGGCGAGGCATTATGTTGCTGTGTACCGTTCTCAAAGTTCTGTGCAAAATTATCCTAGCCCGGATTTAGGAGAAGATCGATGCGACTCTCTGGCGGCAGCAAGCCGGATTCCATGCCGGAAGATCCTGTGTGGACCATATTGTCACGCTCCGCATCATTCTGGAGCAGGTCAACGAATTCCAAGAGTCCCTTTACTTGGTATTCATTGACTACGAAAAAGCTTTCGACAGTATCAATCACGAGAATATGTGGGGCGCCCTAAGACGCAAGGGAGTTCCTGAGAAAATCATCGACCTCATCGAGGCACAGTACGAGGCCTTCTCGTGTAGAGTGCTGCACGATAGGGTCTTGTCCGACCCTATCCGGGTCGTAGCTGGTGTGAGGCAAGGATGTATTCTATCACCGTTACTGTTCCTCATCGTAATCGACGAAATTCTGGTAGATGCGATTGACCGTGAATCAAACCGCGGGCTGTTATGGCAGCCTATAACCATGAAGCACCTAAATGACTTCGGATGATGTTGCGCTCCTCGCGCAACGGCGCTCTGATATGCAGAGTAAGCTCAACGACCTTGCCGAGCGCTCCTCTTCGGCAGGTTTAGTCATCAACGTCAACAAAACCAAATCGTTGGATGTAAGCACGGTGACTACTTCCAGTTTCACAGTAGCCGGGCAACCAGTGGAGAATGTTGAAAGCTTCCAATATCTTGGTAGCCAAATGGCGTCACACGGCGGTACCAAGATCGGCATAGGCGCACTGATCAAGAAAGCAGTTTAAGAAATATCTGGAAAACAGGCAGATAAGTGAACGCACCAAAATACGAATTTTCAACTGTAACGTGAAATCTGTGCTGTTATACGCTAGCGAAACATGGTGTGTATCAGTGGAGAACACTCAACGGTTGCAGGTGTTCATTAACAGATGCCTGCGGTATATGATTCGGGCCTGGTGGCCTCACAACTGGATCTCAAACAACGAGCCCCATCGTCGTTGTCACCAGGGGCCGATAGCAACAGAAATTCGGGATCGGAAGTGGGGCTGGGTCGGCCACACTCTACGTAGGGGCGGAAACGAAATCTGTAAACAAGCATTAGACTGGAACCCAGCTGGACATCGCAGCAGAGGGCAGACCCAGAGGCTCATGGCGACGAACCCTCAATAAAGAAATAAAACAAGTCGACCGAAATCTAACCTGGCAACAGGTTAAAGCGATAGCCGGGCAGAGATCTTTCAAGTCGGCCCTTTGCACCACCGGAGGTGTACAGGATCCATAACACACAGTTTCATGAAGATCTCTAGCCTTTGCTATTGGTAGGCACTCTGTGTTTCTTAACCGCTACTGTGCCGAGATCTACTGTGGTATTCTGCTATACAGACTCCACACAGAATCTATTTTTAGATTTCCATTATTCATTATTGTTGTCATTGCCAGTCCATCTCATCGTGAGTCCATTGTGTCCGTTTATTTATGTCGTGTAACCAATGGTCGTTGCATTGTTCGGTTGCCAATTAGCCGGGTATCGTTGGAGGAATGCCTCCGAGAAGAACAAGTTGTCAGTCGTCATCAGGCAGCCGGGATGGTAAGGCGCGTACCCCAATACGCCACCGTATGGGCTGCGGATCCGGCGACTGACGAGGGTTTGTGGAGGGGCCAAAATCAAAAAGGCAAGTTCTGAGGGTAGTTATGAGCCATTTAGATCCACTGGGGATCGTAGCCACCTACACAGTGCATGGGAAAATATTAATCCAGGACGTGTGGAGATCTAGAGTTCGATGGTGGTAAAAATGTGTATGTGGTGTAAGGTCTATAGAGCGAGGCCAGCTGAACCAAAGATGGCTGTTCTACCACATACAAGAGTGACGCCATACGTTTACTTTCACGGGATTAGATTATTTTGGACCAAGGATGTTATCGATCATGTAGTAATCTGCGTTCGATCAATTAGTAGTTTGTGAATAGCTCATTCCAGAGGCTAAATTTCAAAATATGTTGTATGGCGGACTTCTACTGCAAAGGTTTATCTACAACTCTGCCTAACAGTTCGTTGTAGAAAAGTTGTTGTTGTAGAGTTGTAGAAAAACCTTTGCACTAGAAGTCCACTATACAACACATTTTGAAATTTAACCTCTGGAATGTGCTATTGACAAACCACTAAATGATTGAACTAGTAATCTGTTTGATTGATAACATCCTTGTTTTGGACCATTGATCGTTAAGCAACGTCACATTAATGAGAAGAGATGGGTGGCACTATTCCCGTGCCTTACTGTACGAGCTGTCCACGTGGAGCAAGTGCACACAATGTCAGCCGCATCGTGTAAAATGGCAATTCGCCGTTTTGTTTCACGCAGAGGATTGCCGCAGCAAATATACAGTGATAACGGGACCAATTTTCGCCGAGCCGCTCGGGAGTTACCAGATGAAATAAAGACTATCAACAAGGAACTGGCGTCTACGTTTTCAACCGCCGAAACCGAGTGGATTTTCAATCCACCCTCCGCTCCTCAAATGGGAGGCGTGTGGGAGCGAAAGGTGTGCTCAATCAAGGACGCTTTCAAGGCGTTGCACCACAATCAACCTACAGATGAAGAGATGATGACATTTCTTGCAGAAACCGAATTGATCGTCAACACTCACCCTCTTACATTTGTGCCCATAGCAGACTCAACATAAGAAGCGGTGACTCCAAAGCCAAACAACTTTTTGCTCATGAGTTCAAGTGGTGCCAACAACTCGTCGAGGATCCGCATTAGTGAAAATTTATTGCAGAGGGTGAATTGGAAGCTGATGCAGCATAGTACGTACGTAGCAGCGTACGAAGGGAAACAGAAATAGAAAATTCTATCCATATATTGTACTGAATATCGTTAACTAGTGAATTTGTATTATACTATTGGAATATTGAGGTGTGTTATACCGGATTATCTGAACCTGAAACTACATACATGCAACCTAAAAACAATGATAAAAAATCTTGTAATTAAAACTATTTATTCCTAAAGTTACAGCCCTTCACTCAACGGTCGTAGCCTAAACTAAACTAAAGTACTAGATACTAGACTAGACTAAAGTACTAGATTACTTATTAGTACGTATACGTAAGTACGGTTCAGTATTTGTAGTGAAATTCGGTTCATTAATCGTTGCCTAATCAAAATCATTATTCAACAGTTTGCTTAACCTCATATGCCAACACCGGGATTCTTATTGGAATAGTCTTAATTGTCAATCCGATCCATTCGTTTAAATAAATAATATTTCCAGTCGAGTTGCGGAAAACCGAACTACGAAAAAACTACGGGCGTCTCACCACGCAGAATTGTGATCAATTCGATCCACAGTAACACTTTTCTTCTTGCTAAAGTTCCACCAATGCAGAGAACGAAACTCTCTAGTGTGAGCGTTCCACCACGCAAAATTGTGATATATCCGATCCACAATAACGCTATTCTTCTTGCGGGCGTCCCACCAACTCAGAGAAAGAAACTCTCGAACTCGTGCGTCCCACCACGCAGAATTGTGATCAATCCGATCCACAATTGTTCCGTGCAGTGAACTTAATAACCTTTGCATGATTCCCCAGAAGGTTTTACGTTTTGTGTCCAAATTTCAGCGCAATCCACCCGTACCGAAACGAGATATTGAATTTATTCGCGTTATGAACAATTTGTTCCCCATTAGATATGCAACGCCGAGGGAGAAACTCTCGAGTATGGGCGTCACACCACGTAGAGCTGTGATCAATCCGATCCACAATAGCACTATTCTTCCAAAAACGCAGAGGAAGAAATTTTTGAATGCGGGCGTCCCACCACGCATAATTGTGATCAATCCACGTTACTCACCTCGCGAGGAAGCTTGAATTGACCAACTGCGCATGCCTATCTTCACCTTTTATAGCTTACAAGATGAATTGAGCTCTGGGGATTAATATTGGCTATTATTTGAACTTCTGATCTCAAAAAAGAATTCCCTTTGTGTTAATATGTTATTAAATTCCCCAATACTACAATACGGAATTTGTAACAATAGACATTTCATGACGTTGAGCATCCTTGATCTAAGTCAGCGTTTCTCAACCAGGGGTACATGTACCCCTGGTGGTACCTTCACTGGCCCTAGGGGGTACCTAGGACAAAAATGCGTAATGGCGGACGTATTACAATTCCAATCAAAACTCGTTGATACAGTTTTGATAATTGTGTATTTTTATTTCAAAAATTTATATTCTACATAATATGCAATGCGATCAATAAATCCCAATTGAATTCTGCCTTCCACAACCAGCACAATGTATGAAAGGCTGCGGAACAAAAGATCGAACGTGCAAAACGTCGAATGAACAAAATGTTTTTTTTTTTCACTAATGTTCGGTTGCTTTGTTGCAAGAGGATTAGAAGCATCCTTCTACGCATCTCGGAAGCCTCTTCCAAGCAGCTCGGAGGCCTCCTTTCAAATGGATAGGTTGCCTCCTTTCAAGAGGCTCGTAAGCCTCCTTTTAAGAGGCTCGGTAGCCTCCTTTTAAAAAGCTCGGAAGCTTCCTTTCAAGAGGCTCGGAAGCCTCCATTCAAGAGGCTCAAAAGCCTCCTTCCAAGAGGCTCGGAAGGCTTCTTTCAAGAAGCTCGGAGGCTTCATTTCAAAAAGCTTAAAAGCATCCTTTCAAGACGATCAAAAGCCTCCTTCCAAGAGGCTCGGAAGCGTTCTTTCAAGAAGCTCAGAAGCCTCCTTTCAAGTGGCTGAAAAGCCTCTATCCAAGAGGCTCGGAAGCCTCCTTTAAAGAGGCGCGGAAGCCTATTTTCAAGAGACTCGGAAGCCTATTTTCAAGATGCACGGAAGCCTCCTTTCAAAAGGCTTTAAATCCCTTTCAAGGCTCAAAAGCCTCCTTTTAAGAGGCTAGGAAGCCGCCTTTCAAGAAGCTTAAAAACCTTCTTTTCTAGAAACTCAAAAGCCTCCTTTTCTAGAGGCTCAAAATCCTCCTTTCAAGAGGCTCAAAAACCTCCTTCCAAGAGGCTCAGAAGGCTCCTTTCAAGAAACTCGGAAGGATCCTGTCAAGAAGCTCGGAAGCTTCATTTAAAGAGACTCAAAAGCATCCTCGGAGGCTCGGAAGCCTTCTTTCAAGAGGCTCGAAAGCCTCCTTTTATGTGGCTCAGAAGCCTCTTTTCAAGAGGCTCAGAAGCCTCCTTTCAAGTGGGTCAGAAGCCTCCTTTCAAGTGGGTCAGAAGCCTCCTTTCGAAAGGCTCGGAAGCCTCCTTTCAAGAGGCTTGGAAGCCTCCTTTCAAGATGCTCGGATGCCTCCTTTCAAGAGGCTCGGAAGCCTCCTTTCAAGAGGCTCGGAAGCCTCCTTTCAAGAGGCTCGGCAGCCTACTTTCAAGAGGCTCGGAAGCCTCCTTTCAAGAGGCTCGGAAGCCTCCTTTCAAGAGGCTCGGAAGCCTCCTTTCAAGAGGCTCGGAAGCCTCCTTTCAAGAGGCTCGGAAGCCTCCTTTCAAGAGACTCGGATGCCTCCTTTCAAGAGGCTCAGAAGCATCCATTCAAGAGGCTCAAAAACCTCCTTCCAGGCTCAAAAGCCTCCTTCCAAGAGGCTCGGAAGGCTTCTTTCAAGAAGCTCGGAGGCTTCATTTCAAAAAGCTTAAAAGCATCCTTTCAAGACGATCAAAAGCCTCCTTCCAAGAGGCTCGGAAGCGTTCTTTCAAGAAGCTCAGAAGCCTCCTTTCAAGTGGCTGAAAAGCCTCTTTCCAAGAGGCTCGGAAGCCTCCTTTAAAGAGGCGCGGAAGGCTATTTTCAAGAGACTCGGAAGCCTATTTTCAAGATGCACGGAACCCTCTTTTCAAAAGGCTTTAAATCCCTTTCAAGGCTCAAAAGCCTCCTTTTAAGAGGCTAGGAAGCCACCTTTCAAGAAGCTTAAAAACATTCTTTTCTAGAAACTCAAAAGCCTCCTTTTCTAGAGGCTCAAAATCCTCCTTTCAAGAGGCTCAAAAACCTCCTTCCAAGAGGCTCAGAAGGCTCCTTTCAAGAAACTCGGAAGGATCCTGTCAAGAAGCTCGGAAGCTTCATTTAAAGAGACTCAAAAGCATCCTCGGAGGCTCGGAAGCCTTCTTTCAAGAGGCTCGAAAGCCTCCTTTTATGTGGCTCAGAAGCCTCGTTTCAAGAGGCTCGGAAGCCTCCTTTCGGAAGGCTCGGAAGCCTCCTTTCAAGAGGCTTGGAAGCCTCCTTTCAAGAGGCTTGGAAGCCTCCTTTCAAGAGGCTTGGAAGCCTCCTTTCAAGAGGCTTGGAAGCCTCCTTTCAAGAGGCTTGGAAGCCTCCTTTCAAGAGGCTTGGAAGCCTCCTTTCAAGAGGCTTGGAAGCCTCCTTTCAAGATGCTCGGAAGCCTCCTTTCAAGAGGCTCGGAAGCCTCCTTTCAAGAGGCTCGGAAGCCTCCTTTCAAGAGGCTCGGAAGCCTCCTTTCAAGAGGCTCAGGCCTCCTTTCAAGAGGCTCAGAAGCCTCCTTTCAAGAGGCTCAGAAGCCTCCTTTCAAGAGGCTCGGCCTCCTTCAAGAGGCTCAGAAGCCTCCTTTCAAGAGGCTCAGAAGCCTCCTTTCAAGAGGCCTCAGGCCTCCTTTCAAGAGGCTCAGCCTCCTTTCAAGAGGCCTGAAAGCCTCCTTTCAAGAGGCCTCAGAAGCCTCCTTTCAAAAGGCTCTGGAAGCCTCCTTTCAAAAGGCCTGGAAGCCTCCTTTCAAAAGGCTCTGGAAGCCTCCTTTCAAAAAGGCTCTGAAGCCTCCTTTCAAAGGCCTCAAGCCTCCTTTCAAGAGGCTCCAGCCTCCTTTCAAGAGGCCTCAAGCCTCCTTCAAGAGGCTCAAGCCTCCTTTCAAGAGGCTCCAGCCTCCTTTCAAGAGGCCTCAAGCCTCCTTTCAAGAGGCCTCAAGCCTCCTTTCAAGAGGCCTCAGAAGCCTCCTTTCAAACGGCCTCAAGCCTCCTTTCAAAAGGCTCAGAAGCCTCCTTTCAAAAGGCCTCCAGCCTCCTTTCAAAAGGCTCAAAGCCTCCTTTCAAAAGGCTCAGCCTCCTTTCAAAAGGCCTCAAGCCTCCTTTCAAAAGGCTCTGAAGCCTCCTTTCAAGAGGCCTCAAGCCTCCTTTCAAGAGGCCTCAGAAGCCTCCTTTCAAGAGGCTCAAGCCTCCTTTCAAGAGACTCAGAAGCCTCCTTTCAAGAGGCCTCAGAGCCTCAGCCTCCTTTCAAGAGGCTCAGAAGCCTCCTTCAAGAGGCTCAGAAGCCTCCTTTCAAGAGGCTCAGAAGCCTCCTTTCAAGAGGCTCAGAGCCTCCTTCAAGAGGCTCGAGCCTCCTTTCAAGAGGCTCAGAAGCCTCCTTTCAAGAGGCTCTGATTCCTCCTTTCAATGGCTCAGAAGCCTTCTTTCAAGAGGCTCAGGCCTCCTTTCAAGAGGCGCGGAAGCCTCCTTTCAAGAGGCTCAGAAGCCTCCTTTCAAGAGGCTCAGAGCCTCCTTTCAAGAGGCTCAGGCCTCCTTCAAGAGGCTCAGAAGCCTCCTTTCAAGAGGCTCAGAAGCCTCCTTTCAAGAGGCTCAGAAGCCTCCTTTCAAGAGGCTCAGAAGCCTCCTTCAAGAGGCTCGAGCCTCCTTCAAGAGGCTCAGAAGCCTCCTTTCAAGAGGCTCAGAAGCCTCCTTTCAAGAGGCTCGGAAGCCTCCTTCAAGAGGCCTGAAGCCTCCTTCAAGAGGCTGGAAGCCTCCTTTCAAGAGGCCTCAGAAGCCTCCTTTCAAGAGGCCTCAGAAGCTTCCTTCCAAGAGGCTCAGGGCTTCCTTTCAAGAGGCTCAGAAGCCTCCTTTCAAGAGGCTCAGAAGCCTCCTTTCAAGAGACTCAGAAGCCTCCTTTCAAGAGGCCTGAAGCCTCCTTTCAAGAGGCTCAGAAGCCTCCTTTCAAGAGGCTCGGAAGCCTCCTTTCAATGGCTTGGAAGCCTTCTTTCAAGAGGCTCGGGAGCCTCCTTTCAAGAGGCGCGGAAGCCTCCTTTCAAGAGGCTCAGGCCTCCTTTCAAGAGGCTCAGGCCTCCTTTCAAGAGGCTCGGAAGCCTCCTTTCAAGAGGCTCGGAAGCCTCCTTTCAAGAGGCTCGGAAGCCTCCTTTCAAGAGGCTCGGAAGCCTCCTTTCAAGAGGCTCGGAAGCCTCCTTTCAAGAGGCTCGGAAGCTTCCTTCCAAGAGGCTCGGAAGCTTCCTTCCAAGAGGCTCGGAAGCCTCCTTTCAAGAGACTCAGAAGCCTCCTTTCATGTGGCTCGGAAGCCTCCTTTCAAGCGACTCATAAGCCTCCTTTCAAGAGGCTAAGAAGCCTCCTGTCAAGAGGCTCGGAAGCCTCCTTTCAAGAGCCTCAGAAGCCTCCTTTCAAGCGGTTCAGAAGCCTCCTTTTCTAGAGGCTCAACATCCTCCTTCCATGAGGCTCAGAAGGCTCCTTTCAAGAGGCTCGGAAGCCTTATTTAGAGAGACTCAAAAGCATCCTTTCAAGAGGCTTAAAAGCCCTCTTTCAAGAGGCACGGGAACCTTCTTTCAAGAGGCACGGGAGCCTTCTTTTGAAAGGCTCGGAAGCCTCCTTTTTAAAGGCTGAGAAGCCTCCTTTCAAGAGGCTCAGAAGCCTCCTTTCAAGCGATTCAGAAGTTTCCTTTCAAGAGGCTCAGAAGCCTCCTTTCAAGCGGTTCAGAAGCCTCCTTTCAAGAGGCTCAGAAGCCTCCTTTCAAGCGGTTCAGAAGCTTCCTTTCAAGAGGCTCAGAAGCCTCCTTTCAAGCGGTTCAGAAGCCTCGTTTCATGTGGCTCGGAGGCCTCCTTTCAAGCTTCTCATAAGCCTCCTTTTAAGCGGTTCAGAAGCCTTTTTTTTCTATAGGCTCAACATCCTCCTTTCAAGAGGCTCAAATACCTCCTTCCAAGAGGCTCAGAAGTCGGGTGTCCCAAAAAAAACGATGTTCGAAAAGTCATGGTGCTCAACCCTGTAATGAAAGATATACCTGTCTGGGTAATTTTTGTAGAACAAACCGAATTTCTAAAAAATCGTTTAGAGGTCGCGCCAGATCGACTTTTGAAAAATAAGCTTTTTTTAGGTAAAAAATCAAATATTAGGTCATTTAACAATTTTTTCTGAGGGTCACCCATTCGTTTTAAATTTTTCTATTTTTCTGTGGATCTTTGCCCATATTTTGCCCAGTTTTTGGTATTATACGTTTTTAAAGTCTGCAGAACTTTTCAAATAACGAAAAAACACATTTTTTTGATAAGAAAATTATTTTGAGCTTTTTAGTGGAATGTTTTCACCTGTCATAAGACGAGTTTATACAATCCCATTGAATTCCACCACTTAATTGTATCTTGACAGATACGTATTTCGACCTCAACAGTAAGGCCGTCTTCAGTGTCTCGTACTTGACTCGACTTAGTCAAGTACGAGACACTGAAGACGGCCTTACTGTTGAGGTCGAAATACGTATCTGTCAAGATACAATTAAGTGGTGGAATTCAATGGGATTGTATAAACTCGTCTTATGACAGGTGGACATTTTTTTGAATTTTCGAAGTTATTTCATCCTTAAACAAAAAATATTTTCTTCTCGTTCAGAAAATCTTACATACTACAAAGAGCTATTTATAAGGAGTATTCTCATAAGAAAAGATCCAAGAAATATTGTTCTGGGGCTGAGATATTGCAGTTTTAGTAAATAGTCAAAAAGTGTTCAAATTCGGTACTTTTTCTTTACATGTTATAATTTCATCAAGATTGCACCAATATTTTAATTTAAATTAAAAACAATTCAAAGGCAAATAAATGGAAATATTTTCTAGGTAACAAAGCTTTTCTTTCCGATGAAGTTGGATACCTGAATTACTGGATTTGGTCGGATGGAGCCAGTTATAAAATTATATCACACCCAACAGTTAATATATAGCAATATACAAGTAATCAGGTTTACTATGATCTCTTTATTAGTTTTGATTCAATCATAGGATTCTTTTCACGGTATACAAAAAACAAGGCATGCTCAGCACGTATGTAAACATTCAGTTTGAACGTAAACATGTGTCGTCACTACTATCTTCGCACAAGCTGAACTGAGACGATGCTCTACGGTCTCAGCATGCTTAATTTTGTACTCTAACATGTTGCGATAAAATATGCGTCACTCTTGAAGCGTCATTTTTCCGTTTTTACTTTACGTTTATTCCGTTTTTACTTTTCCAATATCTCAAGTGAACTCATGGAAAAGCTGTCGAGCTGATACGACAAAAAAAAATGTTTGACTGTCATATGACATATTAAAAGCATCACGGTGTACAGACTACAAAGTAGGCTCTTAAGAAAAGTGACACGTGTTGGTTGTTAGAATGAACAACAATGGTTGTTTGTTTTGAATTATTTCGAGCAAAGATCAGCTACTAGCATGACACCACATGACGCCATTACTGATCTGTAAAATATTTGAATCAATCAATCTCGCACAATCAGAATGATAGACCAATCTGAATCAGTAATTTTACTAATACAGATCTATAGCAAATTTTTATGCAGTCAGTCCAAGTTTAGCATATTGTTTTTTTTATGTCTCAATTAGGGAGACTTTCGCCCAAGGCTGGCTCGTCTCCATTAGCATAATGTTGTGAGTGTATCAGTGAAGTTTAAAATCATGATGAAACAAAGATCATTATGATTTTAAACTTCACTGCTACATTTTTTTGGACTCAATTTTTATGTTTCTTAAGAACTGTTTTTGTTTACTGATTTTCTATATCCCGTGTCCAATATTGTGTTGTTTCCTGTTATCATGTGCTTATTATCGAATCGTTATCGAACCATAGCCTATCAATTTCTTCTCACAATTTGATTTTCGTCTGTTTATTGAATTTATTTAAAACATTCAACTAGCATTTTGGTCTCGAAATTAAATGCATAAATTCCAACTTTCACTTCCATTCAACCCATTTAGAGCAACTGCAAAACAAGCTTATTCTATTTCCTTCTGCAACAATGTAATCTCACTCCAGTACGCTGCACTCGAGAATGAGGATACTTCAAGGGAAAATGCACAATAATCCTGCACGGGTCAGATTGAATAACGCCAAGTCAACATCAACGACGACAACGTAACACAAGAGACCGTCTGGCTGCTCGACGTGCACCGGGTCTTCTTAAGGGTGGCCCAGCTGCAGTGCAGGTGATAATAAAGGGGAGAACGCATTTCCGAGATGTTTATCTCTGCCCCGACTACCGCCGCCGCTATCACCGCACCAGATCACACCGAGATCTGAACGAACAAGTAATACCGACTCCCATTGAATAACTTAGCAGAAAACACACACATTCGATGAATTGAATTCAAGAAAAATGAATTTGCGCCACATTACAGTTTTATCAGATGAAACACGAAAATACTTCACAATGAGGACGGATCCTAAGGTCCTTTTAGACTCTTGAACCCATTTGTCATTTGTTAAGACTGACATAAATTGTGCACAAAGGGAAAAAGCGTGAGTGGTAAAAATGTAGATAATATACGTACTTTAAAATGAAAGGCTGCATAAATGATCTCAAAACTCTAGAAATTCATATTTTGACCGTTTTTCAATTTAAAAATTGTAGTTTTTTCCGCGGTATGGCATTAGAACGAACACGTGTCTTTCCAATCGAGCCAAGACTAACGACGCTGATGATGGGGGGAAAAGCTTTCGTTGTAGTAAATCAACTTGCATAACTGGCTGCCAACGCCGCCGTGCTGTCATTCGCTGCCAGTTTCCGGTGCTGAGTGCGACTCCTTTCTTCCACCCTTTCTGAACTCTGGAGTACGATTCGTGAGCTTGCTCCGCTGTTCCTGGCGAAAGGAACATTACTGAACTGCACTGACTGCTGAGACACGCGAATAATTCGTGATGCGATTTCGAGTTTAGCATATCAGCAATGGAATGCAGTCGTCGTTTTGATGCAACTTTCGTTCGCATTCAATAACATACCGGCATTTCGGATTTGCAACGTATCAAATGAGATGCTTGATGATTTCCGTAATGAAATAAAAGATGAATGACTTTGGCAATGTTTTACTTGATGAACCTTGTCTTCAATCATTTTATATTAGGATAATTAACTCCACAAAACCAGAGACGATCATTTATACAAAAGAATTTGACTTTAGTAGAATCAAGTATTTTTGATCGACATCGTGAGGAAAATGAAATATTCAATGTCATTGGATAGTGATAAACAATGGGATTTCGACTCAAACATTATCTCATTCACATCATGTTTCATTCCTTAGCTACTCGAGTAACCCTTTCGTAGGAACTTGAATCCTCTTCATTACATGCCGAACAACGTCTTGAACCAACAATCTGCGGTACTAATTCCACCCGCATGCCGTAACTATCTAAGAACAGTTTATACTTACTTCATTACAGCAATAAAATTTTACTGTTTTCCAGCATCCAACCACTCAATAGAGTTGATTTTCCCACATGTTTCCTTCCCTTCCGCACAAGAACGGCGCCTCATGCACTACCCAGACTAAGGGAAGATCCATTAATTACGTAACGCAAAAATTGGCAATTTTCAACCCCCCCTCCCCCCTATGTCACACTTTTTGTATGAAGCCTCTAAATTTTTTATATGGATTGTCACACTTTGGGCAACCCCCCCTCCCCCCTCTAAGTGTTACGTAATTTGTGGATGATCCCTAATAGCATCCGTGCATCGTGCGCTGCTGCATCTTCTGTATTCGTTTCTAAATCGTACACTGCTTGGTACTGGCAAGAGTCTGTTTATTGAAAACTACTTTCCACCAGCAGCATAGAGCAATATGCTTGCAGTACACATCGTTTCCCGTGCAGAAAATTGCTGAATTTAATTCTCGGTACAATAAATACCAACTCACTGTCAACCCTGCACACAGTGCATGCATCTTCGAAACTAATGCCAACATTCTTCTTCTGAGCTTTTGCCAGCTCTTTGCTTTCCGACAGCTAGTTTATTGCTGACTTCTAACTTTGTGTGCAAAATAAAGTTCCATAATTATTAGCTTGATTACTTCTAATGACATTAGCAATTAGGGAGTCCATAAATATATTTGTAGAAAACTCAGTTACAGTAACTAGCTTCGACCGGACCGTAAATCGAACCCACCACCCTCGGCCTAGTTGATCAAGTGCCTTCACCAACCAAACTATCTAAGGCCACAACTGTATCAGCAAACACGCTTTTCAATTTCGCTGAATTGGTACTGACAATGAGGGTTTCAATAAAGTTAATGTTCTATCTCGAGAGGAAATATTTATAATGTTCAATGCTGAGATTTCTATGTTTTGAAATGTTACACTGAGCGATGTTATTCGATACAAAAGGCAGGGATAAAAAGGGGTGAGAATGGCATTTTGAAATAAAGCCAAAAACCAATGACAATATATCAATGCACCGCACGAGACGAAGCATGAGTTGGCAAATGACAACGTATTTAGGCATGCGTTACAAACTGGCTGGACGATTGGTGTTTAGGGGCGCCGTCAGCTCTAAATAATTCATTCACCGTTGTTGGTAGTACCACTTGCACCTACTTCCTAAAATAATATTATTTGCACCAATCAATTCATCTAGGCGCACTATTCCGAATTATACCGACCACAAACACATGAAATTGCACAAAACCCGGAAAACTTGTTTGGGGTGGATTACTGGTTTTACGCGGGCGATAATTGATTTGAAAATTAAGCAAACCGGATCAATTTATGACCAGTGCATGTGGAAAGTGGTATTGATACTCGGTTTGTTTATTTCGTTAAATTCAAATTTATGCGCAGCGGTTATTTGTATTTTAGTTGAAGGAATGTAAGAACTTTATCAGACATGTTCATTATTGTTTCAAACGGGCTTATATGATATTTTCTCATGCAAAATCGTGAAGTAAATAATGTAAATCGTGAAAAACTAAAATTTAGATTCGTATGGGCATTTTGCCTTCAATTAAAAATATTTTTCGACAGCATCAAGACACAAACGTGAAAGTTGTGAAACAATAAGAAGAAAAACGTTTATTTATTTATTTAGACCAGCGGTTCTCAACCTGGGTACAAGTACCCCTGGGGGTACCTCGTACAAAAATGCGTAATGACGGATGTATACAAATTTCGATAATTTTTTTTTGATTCGGTTCTGATAATTATTGATTCAAAGATTTTGTATTGTACATAATATGCACGGCGATCAGTGAATAGAAGACCTTTGAATCATGCTCATCCTAACCAGCTGTGCCCAAGTAACAATTTCCATGCTTCTTGGATTTATTTAATTCTTATTCTATTCTATAATTCTATTCAACATCGCTTTGGAGGGAGTAATACGAAGGGCAGGGATTGACACGAGTGGTACGATTTTCACGAAGTCCGTCCAGTTATTTGGTTTCGCCGACGACATTGATATCATGGCACGTAACTTTGAGAGGATGGAGAAAGCCTACATCAGACTGAAAAGCGAAGCTAAACGGATTGGACTAGTCATCAACACGTCGAAGACGAAGTACATGATAGGAAGAGGCTCAAGAGAGGTCAATGTGAGCCACCCACCACGAGTTTCTATCGGTGGTGACGAAATCGAGGTGGTTGAAGAATTCGTGTACTTGGGCTCACTGGTGACCGCCGATAACGATACCAGCAGAGAAATTCGGAGACGCATAGTGGCGGGAAATCGTACGTACTTTGGACTCCGCAAGACGCTCCGATCGAATAGAGTTCGCCGCCGTACCAAACTGACTATCTACAAAACGCTTATAAGTATAACCGTACGACCCGGCCGCGCCTTCCGAAAGGATTAGCGGATGGTTTAAGCGCCACTCCTAATGGAGACCATCCACCTGTTTTAGGGTTGCCCGGCCTAAGACCTTTCAGGGGAAAGGGTTATTGTTTTCCAATAATGGAAGGAAAGCGCGAAGATCGACAGGCTACAGGTATTCCAAATAAAAATTACTCCCCCTTCAAAACACGCTCGATCATTAAAAAGAGCAAAGACAATCTAGTTGAAAGCAGAATATCCGCTTACAGTCGTTATCATCATCGGTTGGCTATAAACAGCTCACCCCGATCAGATCTGGAAAAATGGAGAGTGTCCGTTGGTTGGATTCAGGGCCAACCTCCCCAGTAAAATAATCCCAAAGAAAAACTACTGAAAAACGATACCGAGTGACATGAAAACCTCCTCTACATTACCTCTTCTCGTTTCTGTGAACTAAACAAGTCGGATTGTCTGTGGTACCTTTTAACATTTTATTCCAGCTCATCAAACAATATACCTATTCGCAGTTTAATTCATTGCTCTTTATTCTATCGTAGGCCTACATACTACACGCTTAAAATGACTTACATATTTTTGTGTTCCGATCACACAAAACGGGCCTCTCCTGGAACAACTCATATTATGAGTAACTACGATGTTACTCATTTTTGTGTAACCGATGGCCGATGATTTTCGGTGAGTTCATTTTACACAGCGAGAGAGCAGTCGGAAATCGAACCTAACCTCAATTGTATGTTTTCAAATTAATGTTTAAGTAAGCCAACTTTTCCATATTTATTCGGAGGCTTCTCCAATCGTTTTGATCAACAAAACAAAGTGCGATGATTGTATTCGCACTTTTTTTTGTTTCGCCATCAAAACAAAAGGAAAAACCTCCGAAAAAGTAGGATTTCTTGCAGCACATTCTGCACACGTTCGCCATCATAGCGACCCGAAGGGACTTTGACAGTTCGAGGCAAACTCACTTACACATATCATGCACATGTGAGACAGTACACAGCGACTGCTTATGTTTCACACAAAATTTTCACTCATAGTGAGAGTTGGCCAAGGCGTCGCCGGGATGTGTGAAAGCTATTCATGCGATGTGTACTTGACTTTAAGCGTGTGTCGCAATCTAATAACCTCCTATCACGTGCTTTTGTGCGGTGTGGGCATTCACTTTCAGGGATCGGCTAATAGAAAAATAGCCTCTCACCGCCACGCATCACCAACCAAAATTGGGATCAGGCAAATCCAAACGATTCTTCACCAAGCTTGCTTGGGCGATTCAATTTGCATGCATGCGTTTGTTCTACTCACGGACCATCTGTATTATTGTTGCCGTTGTACTCCACGACGGGGACGCTGCTATCGGTCGCTTGCTGGACGATGCTGTTGACCGGTCGAACCGGTGCCGCAGGCGGCCTGTTGTGCGGATAACGCCTACGTACGTGCTCTACCTCTACGGACGGAGATGGCGACGCTTGCCATGTGCTTGCTAGACGGAGATGGCGACACTTGCCATGTGCTTGCTTGACGGAGAGGGTGACGCTTACCCCCGGCTCATCTGAACTATGCCGGTCTCTTACACCGCGGTCGCGGTGCGCGCTCTGTTGCGGTTCCTCCTTCTACGCTACGATAGTCTTCATGCGCCGACGGCGCCTCGCCAACGAGATGTGGACTTTGCTTTGCTGCTGCTGCGCTCTCGGTCGTCACCGACAGCGGGAAAACGTTTGCTGTTGCTGCTGACTTGCTTGCTTTTGCCTTCGCCCTGCCTGGGCGCGAAATTGACGGTCGCGGCCCCTTCCGGCAAAGTGGACCGCCGGGAAACTTTGACGCTGCAGAGTGGGGTTAGGAGTTGTCGCTGGCTGATACTGGTGAGGTGTCGGGCTTTCGGCACACTTGCCACGAATCTGTTCGATTATCCACACTCGTACACCTTTTTCTATTCGCACGTTGTTTTAGCTAAACTAGGAACTAGTTTCCAACTATCTTGCTATCACTTGGAAATCACCTCACGACGCGAACTAGATGGACTACTCCTGCCTCGTCCACAATCCAGATCAAAGTCATCGAGTCGTAGTCAAGAATCCTCAGATTAAATGTAAGATTGTCCTAATTCTTAGCCTTCGGTTTCGACCTCACGAAGTCCCTAGATCGCATTTCCCCCTCCTAACGATCGAAGTGCAGGAAGCAATTAATCCAAAATATTTACAAAACTGTAACGAACCGAATGGCCGTTACATAAGACCGGTAGTTCTCTACGGACACGAGACCTGGACGATGCTCGTGGAGGACCAACGCGCACTGTGAGTTTTTGAAAGAAAAGTGTTGCGTACCATCTATGGTGGGGTGCAGATGGCGGACGGTACGTGGAGGAGGCGAATGAACCACGAGTTGCATCAGCTGTTGGGAGAACCATCCATCGTTCACACCGCGAAAATCGGAAGACTGCGGTGGGCCGGGCACGTAGCCAGAATGTCGGACAGTAATCCGGTGAAAATGGTTCTCGACAACGATCCGACGGGAACAAGAAGGCGAGGTGCACAGCGGGCAAGGTGGATCGATCAGGTGGAGGACGACTTGCGGACCCTCCGCAGACTGCGTGGTTGGCGAAGCGCAGCCATGGACCGAGCTGAATGGAGAAGTCTTTTATGTGCAGCACAGGCCACTCCGGCCTTAGTCTGATGATAAATAAAACCTCTCATAAATATGCTGAAAAAGCTTCAAACGTCAAACGCTTATTGACCTTATGAGTAGCGCTACCGTCGTGATGAAGAGCATGATAAATCCTATTTTCAAAGCTGGATAAAAGCTACAATTTTTGGTCGTAATGTGGTCAACTGAATTACCACAATAAGAATATTTGCATTGCAAAGAGCTTATGACGGTATTTAATGAGAGCAACACTTTTCTGATCGAAATTTGTGAAGGCCATGTTGAAAACGGAGAAGCATTTTAAGACAGTGAAATTTTTCACTGAAATTCATGAATTGACGATAGTTTCACCGCGTAAAGCACTTTTTTGGTAGTTGATGTGCATTACAAATATTTTGGGGTGAAGTATCAATCGAATCAGTGGAAATTTGCGATATTGCTGTTATGATTATTTCAACTCAAAAGCCCAAAACTACATTATTTTGAGAGCGCGTGGTATTCAATCTTATTTTTTCACTAGCTTTCGCCGTGAAATTGAACGCGCACCTCATTTGGATAGAAGTGAATTGAAAAACAGACCTGAAAAAATATTATTTTATAGTCATCCTCATCACGATTGTCATCATCAATTTATTTTGTTATTATTTTTCAGCAAAGTTTTGTTTCTCTTTTTTAATGCAACATTTTTGACAGCTGAGCGATTCCAAGCAACAGCATCAAAATTTAAGAAAATTTTTAATTCATGATTTTCTATTGAGTTGAAACTTTGCACAGTTTTTCAATTTCATCTAAATCGTCATTTTTCGATATCAAATCTTCATATTGAGTCACGACTAACTTTTCAAAAGGGTGTATGTGAAAATGGTTCAAAATATTTAAAAGCTGCACAGCAAAAACGGAATGTTCGATTGTTATGATTTTTTCAGCAAAGTTAGACAACTAATTGGTGATTCTTAAGAAAATGTGCACAGTAAAAAAAAATTTTTTGCCTTTAAAAATATCACTTTTGTCACAAAAACTCAAATATCTCAAAACCCTATCTTTTTTCGAACGTAATTTTTTAAGGGAAAACGGTCCATTATATTAGCTATCTACCATAAAAATTTGGTGATGGTAAACTAATAAACAAAAAAGTTATGACATTTCAAACATTTAACAATTTTCACATATAGTAAACAAAAAAAAATTTCCGTGTAAATCTTTTCAAGAATCGCAGGTTGATGCTGATTTTATTGTTAAGGGCCTTGCGTGAGTTAAACAAGTTGTTTGTATGATATTCCATATTTATGTATTCATCGATATTATGTATATTATATGTATAAATATTATATGTATAAATAAATAAAAATGAATTAATATTATCCTAAGTATTAAATTAAATGTGGCAGTTACACAATGTTGTTATAGAAACTCTAAGAGTTTTGGGTTTGAATTTTGGTATGGGTTATGATATCATGAAAACAGTTTATTAATACTTATTTTTTATTTATTTTTATTCAAATTTTTTAAAATATCGAACACTTTTGAATTATTATCAGCACAGTTTGAGTATAGTTTTGCTTTAATTTTATTTTCCGACAATGGAATGAAACAGTGAAATTTTTGGGTTCCTTGGATCGTTTTCGCGTTATTAAATTGCTCGCTGAGCTCTGAAGCCTTTATTTCGTACTCTTCAGTAGTAGTAAAACAAAATGATAATTTGGTTAAATCTTTCTTTTCTACGATTTGCCCAATCAAAAAGTTCTTTCGCAGTTTTAATTGGATGCTCACGTTCTTTGGCTAAACTTGCTCTTGTGGCCATGCGCTTTATTGTTCCTCCAATAGCATCACAAGGACCTTTGCCATGTGATGTAGCAAAAATGCCATTCTGCATCAATTCCGTACATTGATTTAAATTGACATAGGCTCGAAAAATTCTTACGATTTTTGTACTGCGACGCTGCTCCATCAGACATGAAATATATCTTTTGACTTCTTTATGCTTATCAACGCGTAAAAGTTAATCATTTTTCAATGAACAAGTTTACGGATACTGAATCGTGTCTTAAATCTTCGGAAATTATAATAAAACTTAAGTGTTCAATTTGCGTACTTCCATTAAAATAAATAACGAATGGATGAATTGTAGCTTGTTGTACGTTCCAGTGATGGGACTGCACTTCATCTTGCAATACAAAGCTGTAATTTTCAGAAAAATCACAAATGACTAAAAATTCACCATTTTGTAATGTATTTTTCGTATTTTTTAAAAAGCTGGATTGTTCTGTTTTAATGAAATCGTGAGGGATTAAACTTTCTAATTTCAAGCAAAAATATGACACAAACTCATCTACAGGTTTTACAATAGTTTCTATGTCACACCTATCCGTGGTCACCCATTGCTCAAATGATAACTGATCAATATATTTTTCTTCAAACTCAGCGAATAAAGTATTTTCCAATGATGAAGAATCTGGACAATCCGAACAAGATCGTAGATAGCAATTTGATGTTGTATTTTCACACAAAAGACTACCAGTTAACATTTTAATATCCTTTGTTAAATTGATTCTTTTCAAACTATGTAAAATAAGATTAATATTCTCATGGGTTGTGTACACACACACATTATGTGTTCCTGAATTGGAAAGAAGCTTACATTGCCTTGGCCGAAGGCTTGCAAATGAGGAAAAACCTATTTTAATATTATCGTGAATTTCCTTGAAGCGTGTGTACGCTTCTTTCAAAGTCGTCATCATTAATCGTTTTTGGATTGCTTGACGCTTTCCATCTTTTTTACTGATACATAATCTTTTTGACCAGGCATAGCTCGACTTACTTCATCATCTTCAAAATATTGAACTACTATTTCTTTTGTCTCATCTGTTAATGCAGTACTAGACCTAGTATTTTTGGTTGAAAGACAGTTATTCTTCAATTGTTTTGCCTCTTTTATTGTATTTCTATTGGTTTTGAACTCATCAATGGCATCCTGAATAGACCACGAACTTGGCAGCATCGACAAAATCAATAATTTTTCTTTCCTTGTCGTGGCTGCATTCGAGAACCTTTCCTTCATATTTATAATTACCTCATCGTAGTCTGTATTTTCCACATCATCAGGTCCTAATTTGAAGAGGTTTCTTCGTACAGCTTCGTTTATTTCACGGTATTTTTTCTCCGGGTAATAAACGTAGTCCATCTTACTCCATTTAATCGGAGTCACTTTTATCCCAGCTATGCCCTCGTTAAAGCGTTCGATGTTGACCTTTTGGATACACTCATCTTCCGATTGATTTGTTGAAACAGATTTCGCTGATGGTACGGTGGCAAGGCTCTCAGCACTTAATACTTCTGGTAATTCCTCAGTTGTTGTCGATACATCTGGCAATTCCTCAGTTGCTGTCGTTTTCGAACTTCCTGCGCTCTGCTCAACCGATGATATACAGATTGCTCTTTTGTCAACGTTTAGACGGCAGGACGTGCAAATGCGTAAATTTGTATTCAATGTGGACATTGGAGCATAACCAGTCGCTTTCAGTTTATCTATGGTGCTTTCGGTGAGATTTCGTAACTCTCTTGAACACTTTTTTCCATCAAACGGCCTACAACAGTTGAGAAAGCGGCTACTCATGTTGTTCGTAATATTTCAATAAACAAAATCACTTTTAAGTTTTTACTGACTAGTTTGGTGTCATTTGCTTGACTGAAGAAAAAAATTACTATAAGATCTTTAACAACCTTAGTAGTAGTAATTTTTTTGCTTTTTCGTGAGCATTGTCATGGTATGTACCTATCATGCATTTGTTGTTGTTGAAGATACCCGTTTCCTCCCGATCATAAAGTCTATTCTATAAGAGGTATATTTTTTGCAGGTAAACTATAGACGTACACGTGTATATAAATCTTTGATTTTGCAGCTTTTGTCTTAAAAATAACATTTCTGATATGTTTCTATCAACGTTATTATCAACAGGTTTCAACACTATTAAAAGAATTTTTCGCCAGTCACGTGCAATGAAAATTATGACACTATCAATACTTTTGATCACAACACTGGATCGTGTCTAAGTTTCTTATAGATGCTATGAATAATTAAATCAAAATATCATGAAAACAACTTGTTTAAATCACGTCCCTTAACAATAAAATCTGCATCAAACTGCAATTCTCGAAATAACTTACACAGAAAAAATTTTTTTTTTACTAAATGTGAAAATTGTGAAATGTTTGAAATGTCATAACTTTTTGTTTATTAGTTTACCATCACCAAATTTTTATGGTAGATAGCTAATATAATGGACCGTTTTCCTAAAAAATTACGTTCGAAAAAGATAGGGTTTTGAGATATTTGAGTTTTTGTGACAAAAATGATATTTTTAAAGGCAAAAAAATTTTTTTTTACTGTGCACATTTTCTTAAGAATCACCATTTAGTTGTCCAACTTTGCTGAAAAAATCATAACAATCGAACATTCCGTTTTTGCTGTGCAGCTTTTTAAATATTTTTGAACCATTTTCACATACACCCTTTTGAAAAGTTAGTCGTGACTCAATATGAAGATTTGATATCGAAAAATGACGATTTAGATGAAATTGAAAAACTGTGCAGAGTTTCAAATATTTTCGAAATGGTCGCTCAGGATCGACTGACATGCCCCCGTGGAATGCCTCAGCTGCCGCAGCCAAATTCCCTTTTTCCGGGTGGTTTAAAAAGTATTTATAAATAACTCTTATAATAGGTTTATAGTGGTTATCTAGAGAGGGCCACTTGGCCATATCTTACTCTTATAGTGGTCATCAGAAGGTTGTTATGTAGTCATGGGTTTTATTGTCAGATCTTATAATTTTATCTTGAAAACCATTCCTAGACCGGAATAAAACTTAAAATGTTACTTGGGTGAAGAGCTGTGGGACGAAAGTTCAAAAGGACAAAACGTCGAACAAGCAAATTTACAAATCTTCAATGGTAAGACAAAATGTTGAATAATATGTTAAGGATACATTTGTGAACTAAAATCAAGAATTTGAAGGCGAAAGCCTCCATTTGAGGGACATGAAGGCCTGGAAAGCTCAATAGCTTTGTTGCACGAGGATTGGAAGATTCCTTTCATGAGGTTTGTGCCTTATTTCGGTTCGGAAGTCTTCTTTCAAGAGGCTCAGAATTCTTCTTTCAAGAGGCTGGGAGGTCTCCTTCCAAAAGTCTCTTCTTTCAAGAAGCCTTCTTTTTAGAAGTTCAGAAGCCACCTGCTTAGAGGCTCGGAAGTCTCCTTCAAGAGGCTCAGAATCCTCCTTTCAAGAAGCTCGGAAGTCTCCCTTCAGATGGCTTAGAATTATTCTTTCAAGTTGCTTGGAAGTACTCTTCCAAGATGCTCGGAGACCTTCTTTCAAGATTCTCCGAAACCTCCGTTCAAGAGACTCGGAAGCCTCTTTTCAAGAGGCTCGAAAGTCTCCCTTCTAAAGGATCAAAATTCTTCTTCAAAGAGGATGGAAGGTCACCTTTCAAGAGGCTCACCTTTCAAGAGGCCTTCTTTCAAGAGGCGCAGAAGCCTCCTTTCAAGAGGCTCGGAAGCCTCCTTTCAAGAGGCTCGGAAGCCTCCTTTCAAGAGGCTCGGAAGCCTCCTTTCAAGAGGCTCGGAAGCCTCCTTTCAAGAGGCTCGGAAGCCTCCTTTCAAGAGGCTCGGAAGCCTCCTTTCAAGAGGCTCAGGCCTCCTTTCAAGAGGCTCAGAAGCCTCCTTCAAGAGGCTCAGAAGCCTCCTTTCAAGAGGCTCAGAAGCCTCCTTTCAGAAGCTCAGCCTCCTTTCAGAAGGCTCAGAAGCCTCCTTTCAGAAGGCTCAGAAGCCTCCTTTCAGAAGGCTCAGAAGCCTCCTTTCAGAAGGCTCAAGCCTCCTTTCAAGAGGCCTGGAAGCCTCCTTTCAAGAGGCTCAGAAGCCTCCTTTCAAGAGGCTCAGAAGCCTCCTTTCAAGAGGCTTGGAAGCCTCCTATCAAGAGGCCTGGAAGCCTCCTTTCAAGAGGCTCAGCCTCCTTTCAAGAGGCTCAAAGCCTCCTTCAAGAGGCTCAGCCTCCTTTCAAGAGGCTCAGAAGCCTCCTTTCAAGAGGCTCAGAAGCCTCCTTTCAAGAGGCTCAGCCTCCTTTCAAGAGGCTCAGAAGCCTCCTTTCAAGAGGCTCAGAAGCCTCCTTTCAAGAGGCCTGGAAGCCTCCTTTCAAGAGGCCTGCAAGCCTCCTTCAAGAGGCCTCAGAGCCTCCTTTCAAGAGGCTTAAGCCTCCTTTCAAGAGGCCCGGAAGCCTCCTTTCAAGAGGCTCAAAGCCTCCTTTCAAGAGGCTCAGAAGCCTCCTTTCAAGAGGCTCAGAAGCCTCCTTTCAAGAGGCTCAGAGCCTCCTTTCAAGAGGCCTCAAGCCTCCTTTCAAGAGGCCTGGAAGCCTCCTTCAAGAGGCCTGGAAGCCTCCTTTAAGAGGCCTCAAGCCTCCTTTCAAGAGGCCTCAGGCCTCCTTTCAAGAGGCTCAGAAGCCTCCTTTCAAGAGGCTCAGGCCTCCTTTCAAGAGGCTCAGAAGCCCCTTTCAAGAGGCCTGGAAGCCTCCTTTCAAGAGGCTCAGAAGCCTCCTTCAAGAGACTCAAGCCTTCTTTCAAGAGGCCAGGAAGCCTCCTTTCAAGAGGCTCAGGCCTCCTTTCAAGAGGCCTGGAAGCCTCCTTCAAGAGGCTCAGAAGCCTCCTTTCAAGAGGCTCAGAAGCCTCCTTTCAAGAGGCCTGGAAGCCTCCTTTCAAGAGGCTCAGAAGCCTCCTTTCAAGAGGCCTGGAAGCCTCCTTCAAGAGGCCTCAGAGCCTCCTTTCAAGAGGCTCAGAAGCCTCCTTTCAAGAGGCCTGGAAGCCTCTTTCAAGATGCCTGGAAGCCTCCTTCAAGATGCCTGGAAGCCTCCTTTCAAGAGGCTCGGAAGCCTCCTTTCAAGAGGCTCTTAAGCCTCCTTTCAAGAGGCTCGGAAGCCTCCTTTCAAGAGGCTCGGAAGCCTCCTTTCAAGAGGCTCGGAAGCCTCCTTTCAAGAGGCTCGGAAGCCTCCTTTCAAGAGGCTCGGAAGCCTCTTGAAAGAAGGCTCGGAAGCCCCCTTTAGTCCATTCAAGCGACTCAAAATTCTTTTTCCAAGAGGATGGGAGGTTTTCTTTCAAGAGGCTCGGAAGCCTCCTTTCAAGAGGCTTGGAAGCCTCCTTTCAAGAGGCTTGGAAGCCTCCTTTCAAGAGGCTTGGAAGCCTCCTTTCAAGAGGCTTGGAAGCCTCCTTTCAAGAGGCTTGGAAGCCTCCTTTCAAGAGGCTCGGAAGCCTCATTTTAAGAGGCTCGGAATCCTAATTTCAAGAGGCTCGGAATCCTCATTTCAAGAGGCTCGGAAGCCTCCTTTCAAGAGGCTCGGAAGCCTCCTTTCAAGAGGCTCGGAAGCCTCCTTTCAAGAGGCTCGGAAGCCTCCTTTCAAGAGGCTTGGAAGCCTCCTTTCAAGAAGCTTGGAAGCCTCCTTTCAAGAGGCTCGGAAGCCTCCTTTCAAGAGGCCCAGCCTCCTTCAAGAGGCCTCAGAAGCCTCCTTTCAAGAGGCTCAGAAGCCTCCTTTCAAGAGGCTCACAGCCTCCTTTCAAGAGGCTCAGAAGCCTCCTTTCAAGAGGCTCAGAAGCCTCCTTCAAGAGGCCTGGAAGCCTCCTTTCAAGAGGCTCAGAGCCTCCTTTCAAGAGGCTCAGAAGCCTCCTTTCAAGAGGCCTGGAAGCCTCCTTTCAAGAGGCTCAGCCTCCTTTCAAGAGGCCCAGAAGCCTCCTTTCAAGAGGCCTGGAAGCCTCCTTTCAAGAGGCCTCAGAAGCCTCCTTTCAAGAGGCCTCAAGCCTCCTTTCAAGAGGCCTGGAAGCCTCCTTCAAGAGGCCTGGAAGCCTCCTTTCAAGAGGCCTGGAAGCCTCATTTCAAGAGGCTCAGAAGCCTCCTTCAAGAGGCCTCAAGCCTCCTTTCAAAAGGCCTGGAATTCTCCTTTCAAGAGGATCGGAAGCCTCCTTCCAAGAGGCTCAGAGCCTCCTTTCAAGAGGTCTGGAAGCCTCCTTCCAAGAGGCCTCGGAAGCCTCCTTCCAAGAGGCCTGGAAGCCTCCTTCCAAGAGGCTCGGAAGCCTCCTTCCAAGAGGCCTGGAAGCCTCCTTCCAAGAGGCTGGAAGCCTCCTTCCAAGAGGCCTCGAGCCTCCTTCCAAGAGGCCTGGAAGCCTCCTTCCAAGAGGCCTCGAAGCCTCCTTCCAAGAGGCTCAGAGCCTCCTTCCAAGAGGCCTGGAAGCCTCCTTCCAAGAGGCTCAGGAAGCCTCCTTCCAAGAGGCTCGGAAGCCTCCTTCCAAGAGGCTCAGAAGCCTCCTTCCAAGAGGCCTGGAAGCCTCCTCCAAGAGGCTCGGAAGCCTCCTTCCAAGAGGCTCAGAAGCCTCCTTCCAAGAGGCTCAAGCCTCCTTCCAAGAGGCTCGGAAGCCTCCTTCCAAGTGGCTCGGAAGCCTCCTTCCAAGAGGCTCGAGAGCCTCCTTCCAAGAGGCTCGGAAGCCTCCTTCCAAGAGGCTCGGAAGCCTCCTTCCAAGAGGCTCGGAAGCCTCCTTCCAAGAGGCTCGGAAGCCTCCTTTCAAGAGGCTCGGAAGCCTCCTTTCAAGAGGCTCGGAAGCCTCCTTTCAAAAGGCTCGGAATCCTCCTTTCAAAAGGCTCGGAATTCTCCTTTCGAGAGGATTGGAAGCCTCCTTCCAAGAGGCTCGGAAGCCTCCTTCCAAGAGGTTCGGAAGCCTCATTCCAAAAGGCTCGGAAGCCTCCTTCCAAGAGGCTTGGAAGCCTTCTTTCAAGAGGCTCGAAAGCCCCCTTTTTCAAGAGGTTCGAAAGCCCACTTTCAAAAGGCTCGGAATCCTACCTTCAAAGGCTCGGAAGCCTCCTTTCAAGAGGCTCGGAAGCCTCCTTTCAAGAGGCTCGGAAGCCTCCTTTCAAGAGGCTCGGAAGCCTCCTTTCAAGAGGCTCGGAAGCCTCCTTTCAAGAGGCTCGGAAGCCTCCTTTCAAGAGGCTCGGAAGCCTCCTTTCAAGAGGCTCATAAGCCTTCTTTCAAGAGGCTCGGAAGCCTCCTTTCAAGAGGCTCGGAAGCCTCCTTTCAAGAGGCTCGGAAGCCTCCTTTCAAGAGGCTCGGAAGCCTCCTTTCAAAAGGCTCGGAATCCTCCTTTCAAAAGGCTCGGAATTCTCCTTTCAAGAGGATTGGAAGCCTCCTTCCAAGAGGCTCGGAAGCCTCCTTCCAAGAGGTTCGGAAGCCTCATTCCAAAAGGCTCGGAAGCCTCCTTCCAAGAGGCTTGGAAGCCTTCTTTCAAGAGGCTCGAAAGCCCCCTTTTTCAAGAGGTTCGAAAGCCCACTTTCAAAAGGCTCGGAATCCTCCCTTCAAAGGCTCGGAAGTCTCCTTTCAAGAGGCTTGAAAGCAACCTTTCGAGAGGCTCGGAAACCTCCTTTAAAGTGGTTCGGAAGCCTCTGTTTACGATAGGTTTTCCGTTGACAAAGCACGTGGTGGCACTCTCTGAGAGAGCAAGGTGCCCAATTTAGCCCGCCAGAATGACGCTGTCAGTGTCGCCAAAATTTTTTCATCATTATTCAGTTTACAATTGCCTTAGAACTTGCCGTAAACGGAGAACAAAGGGAATTGGCAACAATGGGGAAGAATGTATCACTGATGCAGTGGCCCAAGCAGCACAGGTCAATCGAATCTGGTTGCAGTAACTTAATTGTTACTGAATCTGGTCATATATAAGTAACTGCAATCTATGTGAAACATGTGTGCTGCTCGGGTGGTTCGGCGAGAGAACAGCTTCAGCGCAGACCAATCTCGCAATGAGGGGATCATTATAAACAAACACCAGCTGGTTTATGAAAATGAACACATGAGCCGTTTTTAGAACAACATTAGGAAATATCGTGGGAGAATTACTGTACAAGGATTCCACATAAGCTTAGGAAAGAATTTTGGAGAAAACCGTGGTGCTGGTGTAAATAAGACGAACAAGACAAATAAAACAAATAAGACAAATAAGCCAAAGTTCCTCCTAGCATTCCTCCGGAAGTTCCTCCAGGAATTCCTCCGGAAGTTCCTCCAGGAATTCCTCCGGAAGTTCCTCCAGGAATTCCTCATGAAGTTCCTCCAGGAATTCCTCCGGAAGTTCCTCCAGGAATTCCTCCGGAAGTTCCTCCAGGAATTCCTCCGGAAGTTCCTCCAGGAATTCCTCCGGAAGTTCCTCCAGGAATTCCTCCGGAAGTTCCTCCAGGAATTCCTCCGGAAGTTCCTCCAGGAATTCCTCCGGAAGTTCCTCCAGGAATTCCTCCGGAAGTTCCTCCAGGAATTCCTCCGGAAGTTCCTCCAGGAATTCCTCCGGAAGTTCCTCCAGGAATTCCTCCGAAGTTCCTCCAGGAATTCCTCCGGAAGTTCCTCCAGGAATTCCTCCGGAAGTTCCTCCAGGAATTCCTCCGGAAGTTCCTCCAGGAATTCCTCCGGAAGTTCCTCCAGGAATTCCTCCGAAGTTCCTCCAGGAATTCCTCCGGAAGTTCCTCCAGGAATTCCTCCGAAGTTCCTCCAGGAATTCCTCCGAAGTTCCTCCAGGAATTCCTCCGGAAGTTCCTCCAGGAATTCCTCCGGAAGTTCCTCCAGGAATTCCTCCGAAGTTCCTCCAGGAATTCCTCCGAAGTTCCTCCAGGAATTCCTCCGGAAGTTCCTCCAGGAATTCCTCCGGAAGTTCCTCCAGGAATTCCTCCGGAAGTTCCTCCAGGAATTCCTCCGGAAGTTCCTCCAGGAATTCCTCCGGAAGTTCCTCCAGGAATTCCTCCGGAAGTTCCTCCAGGAATTCATCCGAAAGTTCCTCCAGGAATTCCTCCGGAAGTTCCTCCAGGAATTCCTCCGGAAGTTCCTCCAGGAATTCCTCCGGAAGTTCCTCCAGGAATTCCTCCGGAAGTTCCTCCAGGAATTCCTCCGGAAGTTCCTCCAGGAATTCCTCCGGAAGTTCCTCCAGGAATGTCTCCGGAACTTCCTCCAGGAATTCCTCCGGAAGTTCCTCCAGGAATTCCTCCGGAAGTTCCTCCAGGAATTCCTCCGGAAGTTCCTCCAGGAATTCCTCCGGAAGTTCCTCCAGGAATTCCTCCGGAAGTTCCTCCAGGAATTCCTCCGGAAGTTCCTCCAGGAATTCCTCCGGAAGTTCCTCCAGGAATTCCTCCGGAAGTTCCTCCAGAAATTCCTCCGGCAGTTCCTCCAGGAATTCCTCCGGAAGTTCCTCCAGGAATTCCTCCTGGAAGTTCCTCCAGGAATTCCTCCGGAAGTTCCTCCAGGAATTCCTCCGGAAGTTCCTCCAGGAATTCCTCCGGAAGTTCCTCCAGGAATTCCTCCGGGAGTTCCTCCAGGAATTCCTCCGGAAGTACCTCCAGGAATTCCTCCGGAAGTACCTCCAGGAATTCCTCCGGAAGTTCCTCCAGGAATTCCTCCGGAAGTTCCTCCAGGAATTCCTCCGGAAGTTCCTCCAGGAATTCCTCCGGAAGTTCCTCCAGGAATTCCTCCGGAAGTTCCTCCAGGAATTTCTCCGAAGTTCCTCCAGGAATTCCTCCGGAAGTTCCTCCAGGAATTCCTCCGGAAGTTCCTCCAGGAATTCCTCCGAAGTTCCTCCAGGAATTCCTCCGAAGTTCCTCCAGGAATTCCTCCGGAAGTTCCTCCTGGAATTCCTCCGGAAGTTCCTGCAGGAATTCCGCCGGACGTTCCTCCAGAAATTCCTGCGGAAGGTCCTCCAGGAATTCCTCCGAAGTTCCTCCAGGAATTCCTCCGAAGTTCCTCCAGGAATTCCTCCGGAAGTTCCTCCAGGAATTCCTCCGAAGTTCCTCCAGGAATTCCTCCGGAAGTTCCTCCAGGAATTCCTCCGGAAGTTCCTCCAGGAATTCCTCCGGAAGTTCCTCCAGGAATTCCTCCGGAAGTTCCTCCAGGAATTCCTCCGGAAGTTCCTCCAGGAATTCCTCCGGAAGTTCCTCCAGGAATTCCGCCGAAAGTTCCTCCAGGAATTCCTCCGGAAGTTCCTTCTAAAATTCCGCCGGAAGTTCCTCCTAGAATTCCTCCGGAAGTTTCTTCTTGAATTCCGCCGGAAGTTCCTCCTAGAATTCCTCCGAAAGTTCCTTCAGGAAGTTCCTCCTGGAATTCATCCGGAAGTTCCTCCTGGAATTCCTTCGGAAGTTCCTCTAAGAATTCCTCCAGAAGTTCCTCTGGGGATTCCTCCGGAAGTTCCTCTGAGAATTCCTCTGGAAGGAGAGCTATTTTTAACCAAGAATCAAATAGAAAACGAACTATTGATTTTTTTCAAAATGTAATGAAATATTTATTTTTAATGTAATCCAGAATTGTGCGGCTTTGTACGTATAAGTATTGTTTTTTTTTACGGAGTTACGCTTCCTGTAAATAATTACGGGTGAGCTTTTTTGGAATGAATTACTTGTTTTTTTATTACTATGTATTATATTATTATATATTTTGAATAAAACAGCACAAGTTGTTTTTTTTTTCAATTGAATCTAAGCTTCGTCAAGATTATGGTAAATATAGTTCAATTTACCATGCCTCTCCAGGAATCTAACAAGTTTTATATAGGAGACAGTAGTTTTTACAGGTAGTGGCAGATCAAAACACGCAAAGCAGCTGGTGATGAACTTGCTGAAAGGGCTACTTATATGTACATGTGATTTTTATTTACGTAATGTTTGCTTCACTAATTCTACATTTATTCCAAATGTTTGCGTAATTCTACACGCTATATTCTGTTTATTTTCACACATTCTTTAACAAGAGCATTTCCATATAATTTGACCAAGGTTTAATGGCGGAATTTTAAGACACTTAGGGTTTAACGGAGAGCATCATTAAACTTTCTCAAAATTGTCTACTTGTTTTATTGATATTGAGAATATATAACTTATGACGACCTTGATCATCTTTTAAAACTATGTAAAATAAAAGAATGAAGCATTGAGATTACTTGAGCTAAACCAAGCCTATCATAAACCTGAACAGGCCTCATAAAACTATGAAAAACATTAATAAAACCAAATAGACTTCAAAATACTGGCGGGCACTTCTCTTCCACTCGGGTTGTTTCTGCCGGACGTAAAGAAGCAAAGACCGCGATATAGCCGTTCAGAACCAGAACAGTCATGTGCAAGTCCTACGCACGGAATTCGGATCTAAAGCAGAAGTCAATCGCTGTCACAGACAGGATTTTCGAGCATGGGTGAATTTCCTGTTCGACTAATAAAGCTAAGTTTATTTATTCAACAAGCCACCCATAAAAGAAATGGGTAATTGAGGGTTGTTTCAAAACTTAACGAAAAGAGTGGAATATTTGCAACCTCCAAAACGACAAGCTGGAATGGCACCTGCGTGCTGTCTCAGATAACTCCACTAGAGCCTTCATGGAGTTTACGATATATACAATTTTAGAAACGAGTATCATAATATGAATCATGTAACTAATTTACATATGGAAAGTTCCAACATTAAAAAATTATAAAAATTTCAGCTAATCACATGCAATTTTCTTTTATTTTATTTCCACAACAATAGCCAAATAGCATGACTTAACCCTTATCCTCCCTTGATACTTTTTAGGCACTAAAAAATGACTCCAAAAAATCATAACTCCGTTGATTCTCAACCGATTTTGACGATTCACCTACCAAACGAACCGGTTAGGTCTCTAGTTTTCAAACCTGAGAAGAGAATCGGCATTGGCCACCTGGTTCCGGAATAATTCCGGGGTCGAGTGGGGTACCTTTTTTTTCCAAATCAAGTGACCATGCTAAAACTCTGAAAACTAATTTTTTAATGTGTCCCACTTCATGAAATCACGAGACATGTTCAATAGTGCCTGTTCCAAGGTTCCCTGGTGGGTTTTGACAGGTTCTGCGGTATTCCGGGGACCTGGTTCCCCCGGGACGTGGCCACTTTTCGATTTGATCCGAAACCCATCTTGCGATGTCTCAAACTTCATGACTTTGCGAAACAAACTCAATCGAGTCTAATTTGAGGTACCTAAGCGGTTCTGGTCAGGTTCCGTGGCATTCCGGGGACCTGGTTCCTCCGGGGAAGTGGCCACTTTTTGATTTGATCCAAAACCCTGCTTGCGACGTCTAAAACTTCATGATTTCGCGAAACGAGCTCTATAGAGTCTAATTTGAGGTAGCTGAGTGGTTCTGGTCAGGTTCCGTGGCATTCCAGGGACCTGGTTCCTCCAGGGAAGTGGCCACTTTTTGATTTGATCCAAAACCCTGCTTGCGACGTCTCAAACTTCATGATTTCGCGAAACGAGCTAAATAGAGTCTTATTTGGGGTACCTGAGTGGTGCTGGTCAGGTTCCGTGGCATTCCGGGGACCTGGTTTCCCCGGAAAGTGGCCACTTTTTGATTTGAACTGAAACCCTTCTTGTGACGTCTCAAACTTCATGATTTAGCGAAACGAACTCAATAGAGTCTAATTTGAGGAACCTGAGTGGTTCTTGTCAGGTTTCGTGGCATTCCGGAGACCTGGTTCCCCCGGGGGAAGTGGCCACTTTTTGATTTGATCTGAAACCTTTCTTGCGACGTCTCAAACTTCACGATTTCGCGAAACGAGCTCAATAGAGTCTAATTTGAGTCTCTATTTGTGGTACATGAGTGGTTCTGGTCAGGTTCCGTGGCATTCCGGGGACCTGGTTCCTCCGGGGAAGTGGCCACTTTTTGATTTGATCTGAAACCCATCTTGCGACGTTTCAAACTTCATGATTTTGCGAAACGAGCTCAATAGAGTCTAATTTGAGGTAGCTAAGTGGTTCTGGTCAGGTTCCGTGGCATTCCAGGGACCTGGTTTCCCCGGGGAAGTGGCCACTTTTCGATTTGATCCGAAACCCATCTTGCGATGTCTCAAACTTCATGATTTAGCGAAACGAGCTCAATAGAGTCTACTTTGAGGTACCTGAGTGGTTCTGGTCAGGTTCCGTGGCATTCCGGGGACCTGGTTTCCCCGGGAAGTGGCCACTTTTTGATTTGATCCAAAACCCTTCTTGCGACGTCTCAAACTTCATGATTTAGCGAAACGAGCGTAACAGAGTCTAATTTAAGGTAGCTGAGTGGTTCTGGTCAGGTTCCGTGGCATTCCGGGGACCTGGTTCCCCCGGGCAAGTGGTCACTTTTCGATTTGATCCGAAACCCATTTTGCGACGTTTCAAACTTCATGATTTAGCGAAACGAGCTCAATAGAGTCTAATTTGAGGTATTCGAGTGGTTCTGGTCAGGCCAGGTCAGGCATTCCGGGGACCTGGTTCCTCCAGGGAAGTGGCCACTTTTTGATTTGATCCAAAACATGTTATGTTCCGTGGCGTTCAGGGAATCTGGTTTACCATGCAGCTTTTTGATGCATTTTTTAACCCATCCTGAATCGTATCACTTGTGTCATATCAAGGTGGAAACTATCAAGAAGTACAAAATTTCTCAGAATACTCGAGAGCATGTACAACATTTTAGAATTTCATGTTTCGTTGTTCATGTTACAGATTACATGATTCAGGATTCAGAATACTTAGAGCAGTTTAATCATCCCCGAGGGCACCGGGTTACTGACATAATGAGAAACGTCTGCTTGTTTCGCGAGATCATGAAGTTTGAGACGTCAACATATTGTTCAGTTCAGTTCACATTAAAAAATGCCCACATCCTCGGAAGAACCAGGTCTCGCGAAGTCATGAAGTTTGAGACGTCGCAAGAAGTCGTCACCGCAAAAAGTGGCCATTTCTCGGGGGAACTAGGATCCCGGTATGCAACGGAACCTGACTAGCACCACTCAACTACCTTTTCATTGAGCTCGTTCCGTGTAATCATGAAGTTTGAGTCGTCGCAAAATGGATTTTAGATCACATCAAAATGGACCACTTCCTTGATGGACCCAGGTTCCAGGGATGCCACGTTACCTAACCAGCACCACTCAGGTACCTCAAATTAGACTATTGAGCTCGTTTCGCTAAATCATGAAGTTTGAAACGTCGCAAGATCCAAAAATCAGCCACTTCCCCGAGGGAACCAGGTCCCCGGAATACCACGGAACCTGACCAGCACCACTCAGGTACCTCAAATTAGACACTATTGAGCTCGTTTCGCGAAATTATGAAGTTTGAGATGTCGCAAGATCGGTTTCAGGTCATATCAAAAAGTGGTCACTTCCCCGGGGGAGCTAGGCACCCGGAATGCCACGCAACCTGACCAGAACCACTCAGGTACCTCAAATTAGACTCTGTTGAGCTCGTTTCGCGAAATTATGAAGTTTGAGACGTCGCAAGATGCGTTTCGAATCAGAACAAAAAGTGGTCATTTCCCCGGGAGAGCCAGGCTCCCGGAATGCCACGGACCCTGACCAGAACCACTCAGGTACCTCAAATTAGACTCTATTGAGCTCATTTCGCTAAATCATGAAGTTTGAGACGTCGCAAGATGGGTTTCGTATCAAATCGAAAAGTGGCCACTTCCCCGGGGAAACCAGGTCCCTGGAATGCCACGGAACCTGACCAGAACCACTTAGCTACCTCAAATTAGACTCTATTGAGCTCGTTTCGCAAAATCATGAAGTTTGAAACGTCGCAAGATGGGTTTCAGATCAAATCCAAAAAGTGGCCACTTCCCCGAGGGAACCAGGTCCCCGGAATGCCACGGAACCTGACGAGAACCACACAGGTACCTCAAATTAGACCCTATTGAGCTCGTTTCGCGAAATCATGAAGTTTGAGACGTCGCAAGAAGGGTTTCGGATCAAATCAAAAAGTGGCCACTTCCCCGGGGGAACCAGGTCCCCGGAATGCCACGGAACCTGACCAGAACCACTCAGCTACCTCAAATTAGACTCTATTGAGCTCGTTTCGCGAAATCATGAAGTTTGAGACGTCGCAAGCAGGGTTTTGGATCAAATAAAAAAGTGACCACTTCCCCGGAGAAACCAGGTCCCAGGAATGCCACGGAACCTGACCAGAACCACTTAGCTACCTCAAATTAGACTCTATTGAGCTCGTTTCGTGAAATCATGAAGTTTGAGACATCGCAAGATAGGTTTCGGATCAAATCGAAAAGTGGCCACTTCCTGGGGGAACCATGTCCCCGGAATGCCGCAGAACCTGTCCAAACCCACCAGGAAACCTTGGAACAGGCATTATTGAACATGTCTCGTGATTTCATGAAGTGGGACACATCAAAAAATTAGTTTTCAGAGTTTTAGCATGGTCATTTGATTTGAGAAAAAAAAGGTACCCCACTCGACCCCGGAATTATTCCGGAACCATGTGGCCAATGCCGATTCTCTTCTCAGGTTTGAAAACTAGAGACCTAACCGATTCGTTTGGTAGGCGAATCGTCAAAATCGGTTGAGAATCAACGGAGTTATGATTTTTTGGAGTCATTTTTTAATGCCTAAACAGTATCAAGGGAGGATAAGGGTTAATGGCCAAAGTTGATCACTCTATAGTTATTATTACCGAGATAATGGCATACACCTCCCGGGCCCGACCGTACATCGGTCCGAATCTCCCTCGAACGAGTGGTTCACCTCCTCCTCATCCTTTATCATCATTTGGCTCAAACATAACCAAACTACTGAAACCGCTTCCAACTTTTACCATCTGGAACTGGAAAGAATGGTGTTGGATCTGTTTTTACATTCTTCCTTTTTGATAGTTTCGCTCCTCTTTAATTTCTCATCACGCGTGAGGCCTCCCCTCTAGATGAAAGCTTAGAATTGAAACGTATTTGCCCCGAAACAATTTTTTTGTAATGTTAAAAAATATAATTTTAATCCAGAAAATTTATTTATCATCAGCACGGATTTTTTTCGTTCGTTTTTATTATTATTTTTTTTTTTCAATCTATGGAGAAAAAGTACCTTATTATGGGGAAAGGAATTACCCTCCAAGGCCCAGATAGAGGGCACTTTCCATAATATGCGCTGAAAACTGCGACGATGACCGAGACGATGACCGGCGCGGCGGCAGGCAGCTTCTGCAATTTTTCGCCTCACCACCACACCGCTGCGCCGCCCGCCGCCGTCCAACCGTTTGTCGCGGGTGTGTCTATTTCGATCGCTGCTGGCTGGCTGCTGAACTGATTTGCCAAATCAACTACCTCTCGCGGGATGGCAATTATTTCCTGATGTTTCCAGCTCCACTCCGTTCGGTGGCCTCTGGAAACCATTGAACTGTGGCGCCCGTCCGTGTCCGCTCTCTGGGCCGGTTCTACTAGGTCGTTTTTTTTTTCTGAATGCTGGTTCAGTTACCTGCAAGTAATGGATGGGGTCAATCGACTTTTGGCAGGGAATGCACGTGATGTTCGCGGTTTTTAACCCTTGGAATCGAAGAAGTTTATTTACCGGAGAATGTTTTCATTAGTTTAAATACATAAGTTTGAATTGAATTGCAGACTCCATTTAAAAACTCTATTATTCACCAAATTAATTGCATTTTCTTCCTCCGTCTGATGGTAAGGTGCGACTACAAATCATGCCATTAATGGCAGAGTTCGACGTACGGATAGTTATAAGAAATATTCGACCTGGTGGTATGATCGACTTCTCTCAGACCCCAAAGCATCTTCCACAACTGAGATAAATATGAATAGCGCTTTATCCAGTGGACAAATAAGCATCCTGCATCTATCTCAACAATAATGGTGTGTCAATTTATACAAATTAGTTGATGGCCCACGTAATCCGCTACTGAATCATTCAATTGATAACCACTGCATAATAGTCAGGTACCATATCCCGAGCAAGCAAAAATAGCTCAATAATACCAAATCGTGATTTGATAGCAAAATGAGTTATGGACATGATTGATATAAGAGATGAAAGATCAGACGACAATATTAATATTTTGCACTGAAATATCATGACTGAGGACATCAGGTTATGCTATTTGTAATAAGTGATCAATATCTCGTGCTATCAGTTTGTTCTATTTCATGGCCTTTTTTGTTATCTCTCATATCGATTAAGCCCATATCATGTTTCGTTATTCAGCTCATGGCTTCTGCTTAGGGATGCAGCGTCCTTTCGCACTTTTCTCGACAACCATCGATAATTGCGTGCTTCTTTTACGGTGCTGATTTGCTTTCCAAAGCTTTGGATGACTTCGTGACGGACCATTATTGTTGGTTCGAAACCGAAAGGTTATCTCCCATACAGAAAGTTTGATCATAGGTCGAAATAGTCTCGCAAGCATGATCCATGCATTTATTTTGGTGGGTCGAGCACACGGTCATAGGTGACCGACGAAGGAGAAGGAAGAGAACGGTTTCCATCTCAATTATGCGGAAGATAGGGAGAAGTTTAATCGAAGTTTTTTCTTCCTCGTTACTTGCGTTTTTTCTTCATCCCAAAGTTTGAAGTGATGTGCCATTTTTCAACAATGCCAAAAGTTGACTTCAAAGAGATAGGAGATGCGATGCGGGCGAACGAGATTACCTATTTTTAGTTTAAGGCGGGATAAGTTGCTGAAGCGTTTAATGCCGCGGGGGATAGTTGAAAGAAATCCAACACAGAAATTCCTCACACAAAAGAATGTGCTTCGACAATGGGAAGCAAAGGCACGAATGTTCGGTGATATGATCGGAGAATTGCCGAAAACACGAGGAACCATTGTACAACATTTCAAAATATCTTAAGTGGTAAATATTGCCATGACAATTTATCTCCCTACTTAAATTTACATTTCCTATCCAAATAAAATAAATATAGGATTGTGGTTGATCGACTGGTCTTCTTTTCACAAGTGTGTCTTAATAACTCATCACTGTTCATATTTGAAGTTGAAACCTCTTGAAATGTCACTCTTGTGATACCGAACGGCGCCACACTTCAACCGGTGGGGTCAGCAGAAACAGGAAAGCAAATTTTTGTTTACATGACACAGCACTGAACAGCGACTGGAAGCTTTTCGACGCGCGAGATACATCTGGCTCGTCGTCGCCCATGCAATCAATCAATGGAAATGCTAAAAAAAAACTCTGCTCCACTTTTGATGGATGAGAATAAGACTAACCGATGTGTGAAGACAGTTTTACATTATTCTAACGATTTTACAACGGAATCGAAATGAATGATTTATGGAAAAGCTCAATTGTTTTTTGTTAAGCTAGTATTGATTTATTGCTGGATTATTTTTGTGTATTCCGACTAAGTGTGGAAGTGTTCTTTGTACTGCATAGCAGTCGTCACTGTTTGACTCGATTACGTTGCCGCCAAAATGTAATCATTTCACTCCACAAATAGATGGAGACAAAACACTAGAATGGTTGGATTTTGGATGCTACACCCTATTCGAATGTTAATCGAAGAATCGAACTCACCATCTCCGGGTTGGCAATCCTACGCATTTTCCCGCAAGGCTACTGAAGACCCAACAATCTAGTAACATGCCCGGACAACCTTAGTCGCATTATTTTGCACGTCGCCGTGTTCCACCTCTTCGTATGGTGTATGGCCCAGCCAACCCGGAGAAATTTGTGTGATCAGGCTTTCAAACCAGCCTGACTTTTGTACTGAATTCCACCGGAGATTCAAATAAATTTAATCGTACCTTTTTCTGGAACTTTCCGGGATTTTTTCAATTTCTCCGGAAAATTTTCCACGGAGAAATCTCGTACTGCAAGCTGCAATTTATTTTAGGAAGTATTCAAGAAAAAATCACTTTAAATTGTATTGTATTTAAATTGGATTTCAATCATTATTTCTAGAAATTCCATCAGACATTCTTCACGGCTTCACTTAAGATTCTCCGGAAATTGAACCACGGAAAAAATCTTTATTCCTATCAGATAGTTGTTTGAATGGCTTAGGGTTATTTGGTAGAATGCTGTTTGACCGCATAGTTAAAATTTGTTTCCATAATAATTAAAGAAAAACGTGAGAACTGGGAAATGTTAATTGAGATGATGGAAGTACCATGTACCATATTTCATATACATAAAACCATTATAAATCAAATCACCAAACCATTACCTAAATCCAATCAAATTATAATTTTATCCAATCTAAATCTAATCCATATCCAATCCAAAACCAATCCAAATCCAATCTAAATCGAATCCAAATCCAATCCAAGCCCATTTCGAATCCAAATACAATCCAAATCCAATCCAAATCCAATCCAAATCCAATCCAAATCCAATCCAAATCCAATCCAAATAAAATTCAGATCCAGATCCAAACCAAATCCAATCCAAATCCAATCCAAATCCAAATTAAATTCAAGTCCAATCCAAATCCAATCAAAATCCAATCCAATTCCAATCCAAATCCAAATCAAATCCAAATCCAATCCAAATCCAATCCAAATCCAATCCAAATCCAATCCAAATCCAATCCAAATCCAATCCAAATCCAATCCAAATCCAATCCAAATCCAATCCAAATCCAATCCAAACCAATCCAAACCAATCCAAACCAATCCAAACCAATCCAAACCAATCCAAACCAATCCAAACCAATCCAAACCAATCCAAACCAATCCAAACCAATCCAAACCAATCCAAACCAATCCAAATCTAATTCCAACCAAACCAATCCAAATCTAATCCAAACCGATCCAAACCGATCCAAATCAAACCAAACCAATCCAAACCAATAATCGAATCCAAACCAATCCAAGCCCATTTAGAACCAAACCAATCCAAACCAATCCAAACCAATCCAAACCAATCCAAACCAATCCAAACCAATCCAAACCAATCCAAACCAATCCAAACCAATCCAAACCAATCCAAACCAATCCAAACCAACCAAACCAATCCAAACCAATCCAAACCAATCCAAACCAATCCAAACCAATCCAAACCAATCCAATCCAAACCAACCAAACCAATCCAAACCAACCAAACCAATCCAAACCAACCAAACCAATCCAAACCAATCCAAACCAATCCAAACCAATCCAAACCAATCCAAAACCAATCCAAACCAATCAAAACCAATCCAAACCAATCCAAACCAATCATAATCCAACCAAACCAATCCAACCAACCAAACCAATCCAAACCAATCCAAACACAACCAAACCAATCCAAACCAATCCAAACCAATCCAAACCAATCCAAACCAATCCAAACCAATCCAAACCAACCAAACCAATCCAAACCAATCCAAACCAATCCAAACCAATCCAAACCAACCAAACCAATCCAAACCAATCCAAACCAATCCAAACCAATCCAAACCAATCCAAACCAATCCAAACCAATCCAAACCAATCCAAACCAATCCAAACCAATCCAAACCAATCCAAACCAATCCAAACCAATCCAAACCAATCCAAACCAATCCAAACCAATCCAAACCAATCCAAACCAATCCAATCCAAACCAATCCAAACCAATCCAAACCAACCAAACCAATCCAAACCAATCCAAACCAATCCAAACCAATCCAAACCAATCCAAACCAATCCAAACCAATCCAAACCAATCCAAACCAATCCAAACCAACCAAACCAATCCAAACCAATCCAAACCAATCCAAACCAACCAAACCAATCCAAACCAATCCAAACCAAACCAATCCAAACCAATCCAAACCAATCCAAACCAACCAAACCAATCCAAACCAATCCAAACCAATCCAAACCAACCAAACCAATCCAAACCAATCCAAACCAATCCAAACCAATCCAAACCAATCCAAACCAATCCAAACCAATCCAAACCAATCCAAACCAACCAAACCAATCCAAACCAACCAAACCAATCCAAACCAATCCAAACCAATCCAAACCAATCCAAACCAATCCAAACCAACCAAACCAATCCAAACCAACCAAACCAATCCAAACCAATCCAAACCAATCCAAACCAATCCAAACCAACCAAACCAATCCAAACCAATCCAAACCAATCCAAACCAATCCAAACCAATCCAAACCAATCCAAACCAACCAAACCAATCCAAACCAAACCAAACCAATCCAAACCAACCAAACCAATCCAAACCAATCCAAACCAATCCAAACCACATCCAATCCAAACCAACCAAACCAATCCAAACCAACCAAACCAAACCAAACCAATCCACATCCAATCCAAACCAACCAAACCAACCAAACCAATCCAAACCAATCCAAACCAATCCAAACCAACCAAACCAATCCAAACCAACCAAACCAATCCAAACCAATCCAAACCAATCCAAACCAACCAAACCAATCCAAACCAATCCAAACCAATCCAAACCAATCCAAACCAACCAAACCAATCCAAACCAATCCAAACCAATCCAAACCAATCCAAACCAATCCAAACCAACCAATCCAAACCAATCCAAACCAATCCAAACCAATCCAAACCAATCCAAACCAATCCAAACCAATCCAAACCAATCCAAACCAACCAAACCAATCCAAACCAATCCAAACCAATCCAAACCAATCCAAACCAATCCAAACCAACCAAACCAATCCAAACCAATCCAAACCAACCAAACCAATCCAAACCAATCCAAACCAATCCAAACCAATCCAAACCAACCAAACCAATCCAAACCAACCAAACCAATCCAAACCAATCCAAACCAATCCAAACCAACCAAACCAACCAAACCAATCCAAACCAATCCAAACCAACCAAACCAATCCAAACCAATCCAAACCAACCAAACCAATCCAAACCAAATCCAATCCAAACCGATCCAAGTCCAACCAAACCAATCCAAACCAATCCAAACCAACCAAACCAATCCAAACCAATCCAAACCAATCCAAACCAATCCAACCAACCAATCCAAACCAATCCAAACCAATCCAAACCAATCCAAACCAATCCAAACCAATCCAAACCAATCCAAACCAATCCAAACCAATCCAAACCAATCCAAACCAATCCAAACCAATCCAAACCAATCCAAACCAACCAAACCAATCCAACCAAACCAATCCAAACCAATCCAAACCAATCCAAACCAATCCAAACCAATCCAAACCAAACCAATCCAAACCAAACCAATCCAAACCAATCCACATCCAATCCAAACCAATCCAAACCAATCCAAACCAACCAAACCATTCCAAACCAATCCAAACCAATCCAAACCAAACCAATCCAAACCGATCCAAGTCCAACCAAACCAATCCAAACCAATCCAAACCAATCCAAACCAATCCAAACCAACCAAACCAATCCAAACCAACCAAACCAATCCAAACCAACCAAACCAATCCAAACCAACCACATCCAATCCAAACCAATCCAAACCAACCAAACCAACCAAACCAATCCAAACCAACCAAACCAATCCAAACCAATCCAAACCAACCAAACCAATCCAAACCAATCCAAACCAATCCAAACCAACCAAACCAATCCAAACCAATCCAAACCAATCCAAACCAATCCAACCAACCAAACCAATCCAAACCAATCCAAACCAACCAAACCAATCCAAACCAATCCAAACCAATCCAAACCAATCCAAACCAACCAAACCAATCCAAACCAATCCAAACCAATCCAACCAATCCAAACCAATCCAAACCAACCAAACCAACCAACCAATCCAACCAACCAAACCAATCCACATCCAATCCAAACCAATCCAAACCAATCCAAACCAATCCAAACCAACCAAACCAATCCAAACCAATCCAAACCAATCCAAACCAACCAAACCAATCCAAACCAATCCAAACCAACCAAACCAATCCAAACCAACCAAACCAACCAAACCAATCCAAACCAACCAAACCAATCCAAACCAATCCAAACCAATCCAAACCAATCCAAACCAATCCAAACCAATCCAAACCAATCCAAACCAATCCAAACCAACCAAACCAAACCAAACCAATCCAAACCAATCCAAACCAATCCAAACCAATCCAAACCAACCCAATCCAACCAATTCCAACCAAACCAATCCACATCCAATCCAAACCAACCAAACCAATCCAAACCAATCCAAACCAATCCAAACCAATCCAACCCAACCAATCCAACCAAACCAATCCACATCCAATCCAAACCAATCCAAACCAATCCAAACCAATCCAAACCAATCCAAACCAACCAACCCAATCCAACCCAATCCAAACCAATCCACATCCAATCCAAACCAACCAAACCAATCCAAACCAATCCAAACCAATCCAAACCAACCAAACCAACCCAACCCAACCAACCCAACCAAACCAATCCACATCCAATCCAAACCAATCCAAACCAATCCAAACCAATCCAAACCAATCCAAACCAACCCAACCAACCAATCCAAACCAACCAAACCAATCCACAACCAATCCAAACCAATCCAAACCAATCCAAACCAACCAAACCAATCCAAACCAATCCACAACCAATCCAAACCAATCCAAACCAATCCAAACCAACCAAACCAATCCAAACCAATCCAAACCAATCCAAACCAATCCAAACCAACCAAACCAATCCAAACCAATCCAAACCAACCAAACCAATCCAAACCAATCCAAACCAATCCAAACCAATCCAAACCAATCCAAACCAATCCAAACCAACCAAACCAATCCAAACCAATCCAAACCAACCAAACCAATCCAAACCAATCCAAAACCAATCCAAACCAATCCAAACCAATCCAAAACCAATCCAAACCAACCAAACCAATCCAAACCAACCCAAATCCAATCCAAACCAATCCAAAACCAATCCAAAACCAATCAAAACCAATCCAAACCAATCCAAAACCAATCCAAACCAATCAAACCAACCAAACCAACCCAAACCAATCCAAGCACAATCCAAACCAATCCAAACCAACCAAACCAATCCAAACCAACCAAGTTCAATCCAAACCAATCCAAACCAATCCAAACCAACCAAGTTCAATCCAAACCAATCCAAACCAATCCAAACCAATCCAAACCAATCCAAACCAATCCAACCAAACCGATCCAAACCAATCCAAACCAATCCAAACCAATCCAAACCAATCCAAACCAATCCAAACCAACCAAACCAATCCAAACCAATCCAAACCAATCCAAACCAATCCAAACCAATCCAAACCAACCAAACCAATCCAAACCAATCCAAACCAATCCAAACCAATCCAAACCAATCCAAACCAATCCAAACCAATCCAACCAATCCAACCAATCCAAACCAATCCAAACCAATCCAAACCAATCCAAACCAATCCAAACCAATCCAAACCAATCCAAACCAATCCAAACCAATCCAAACCAACCAAACCAACCAAAACCAATCCAAACCAATCCAAACCAATCCAAACCAATCCAAAACCAATCCAAACCAATCCAAACCAATCCAAACCAATCCAAAACCAATCCAAAACCAATCCAAACCAATCAAACCAATTCAAACCAACCCAAACCAATCCAAACCAATCCAAACCAATCCAAAACCAACCAAACCAATCCAAACCAATCCAAACCAATCCAAACCAATCCAAACCAATCAAACCAATCCAACCAACCCAAACCAATCCAAACCGATCCAAACCAACCAAAACCAATCCAAACCAATCCAAAACCAATCCAAATCCAATCAAAACCAATCCAAACCAACCCAACCAATCCAAACCGATCCAAACACAATCCAGAACCAATCCAAACCAATCCAAACCAATCCAAACCATTCCAAACCAATCCAAACCAATCCAAATCTAATCCAAACCAATCCAAACCAATCCAAACCAATCCAAACCGATCCAAACCAATCCAAACCAATCCAAACCAACCAAAACCAATCCAAAACCAATCCAAACCAATCAAAACCAATCCAAACCAACCCAAACCAATCTAAACCGATCCAAACCAATCCAAAACCAATCCAAATCCCATCCAAACCAATCCAAACCAATCCAAACCAATCCAGATCCAATCCAAAACCAATCCAAACCAATCCAAACCAATCCAAACCAATCCAAACCAATCCACATCGAACCAAACCAATCCAAACCAATCCAAACCAATCCAAACCAATCCAAACCAATCCAAACCAATCCAAACCAATCCAAACCAATCCAAACCAATCCAAACCAATCCAAACCAATCCAAACCAATCCACATCCAATCCAAACCAATCCAAACCAATCCAAACCAATTCAAACCAATCCAACCAATCCAAACCAATCCAAACCCAATCCAAATCCAATCCAAATCCTATCCAAATCCAATCCAAATTCAATTCAAATCCAATCCAAATCCAATCCAAATCCAATCCAAATCCAATCCAAACCCAATCCAAATCCAATCCAAATCCTATCCAAATCCAATCCAAATTCAATTCAAATCCAATCCAAATCCAATCCAAATCCAATTCAAATCCAATCCAAATCCAATCCAAATCCAATCCAAACCCAATCCAAATCCAAATCCAATACAAACTCGATTCATATGTAATAGGATCTAATTCAAATCCAATTCATATCCGTTTTAAATCCAATCTAAATCCGACTTAAATTCAAACCGAATCCGACGGGTGCCCAGTAGCATTGCAAACAAAGGCGTAGGATTGCCGATCCGGCATTCGATACTCGATGTAGATTTATTTCGGATTAAAAATTTCCTAGACGCATAAAAAAACAAAGTGTATTCATTATATGTAATAATGTAATAGCGGGGAAATCCTAATAGCTGAAAAGCAGGCCAAGTTTCTGTTGTAATAGACCCATTGAAGAAGAAGAAGAACACATGCGATTTAAATTCTGTCAAAATTCAATCTAAATCCAATTCAATTACTAACCAAATCCACATCCAGTCGTAATCCTAGTCAAATCCTATCCAAAAATGATTTGAATTCGATCCGAATCCAGACCAAATTCAACGCTTTGGGCGGCGCACGAACGTTTTGGTTGGGACTGCTTGTCGACACATGCATCATTTTGCAGAGGTTTGGTAACAGAATCCAATGCATAGCCCAACCACATCCAAGACATGCAACCTAACCCGAAGGAGAAACAGGGACAGTTCGTCAAGCCCTTTGACATGGTGTGTATATTTTTTAATCTTGACTGTCTATAGACAGACGGACTTGATCGACTCGAGTGCAATAAATGTTATTCCTTTGTTATAAGATCAGTTAGCACAAGGTTAATTTGCCAAATATTGAACGGCTAATTTCTTTGCCTATTGTTGAACGCACGTGCATTTCTCATGGAAGTTCAACAGTTGATTGTATCTTGACAGACGCGTATTTCGAACTCAACAGAAAGGCCTTCTTCAGTGTCTCGTACATGACTCGAATGTTGAGGTCGAAATTCGTATCTGTGAAGAGACAATCAACATTTTCACTTTCAACATTTTGACACTTTCATTTTAGCATTTGCATTAGCATTAGCATTGTTACGGTGTAATTCGTAGATTGGAAACTAGTGATACTCATGTTTTACTTTTGAGATCCTTATCTAGAATGCTATCAGAAATCAAGATGAGGATTGGTCCTTGATTCCAGTCTGTAACAAAAATAACAAAAGCATGAGGATTACTACTCCTGGCCACGCCCATCTTCACCGTAACTTGGGAGAGGAAGGAAGTGTTGATGTAGTACTTACTTAACGAGAGGCCACCGACTTAGCGACACCCCCATAAGTACCACGGAGTTGGATAATGAGGAAGGTATTCGTTGGGTCAGGATTTGCCTGTAGCTGGCAATGTAACCGTGGTAGATCTTACCCCGTAACACACCACGTAAAGGTGTCTACCCAGCATTACGGGTCAACATTTTGACACTTTCATTTTTGTTTATAAATTAATTAGGTCTTTATTTGCATCCAAATAAATTGTTTTCATTCCCACAATGATTTATTATTCAATAAACCCATGTTGCAAATCATTCCAATCTTAATTGAGCAAACGATATATCTTCTATTCATCAAGCGTACATGATTCGTTATTTAAATATAGATAATAAACCATAAAAGGAGATTGTTGCTGGAAAAACATCTTTTGCTGGGAGAAATAGGCTAGAAACTAAACGTCAATACAAAATCCACACGTTTTGACAGAAATGCACCCAGCATGTTTGCGAATAAAAACAAAAGGAACAATAGCGAATATCGTCCTATATGGATTATTACCTCTATTGCTATTTAACCATCAGGCAGCCAATTACATTTGGAATGTTTCTCACCTAGGCGAAAGGTATCATTACCGCTTGGGGATAAATTTTGATTTTTAACAACGAGTGGTCTCTGCTATTTAATCCATGCTGTACGTTCTCAACACTTGTTGTTGCTTTCTGGTGCTTCAGAGTGACTATTTATCGTGAGATTAAGTCTAGCGAAGCAATTCCGATAAATCTCAGTCGTCTTTCGATTCTGGTCTTCATTACACTTTTTAAGATGCTCCCTTCTACATGTTTTTCATTGAAGCATCGATGAAAGCCAATAAATTATTCATACCTTCAGACATTATTCCAGAACATAAAAAAGAGAATGCTGGCCCATGCAACTACGGTGGTTTATTGTCGACAACATAAATCAGAAACAAATTTCTTCTATACCGATTAATGACGATTCATCCTTCGCTTGAACTCATTACCGCTTCTAGTTCAATTGGACCAACAGTGAAATCTATGTTTCTATCGACATCCTATTCGCTAAAATTCCGGTCAATCCCCCCGAAGAGCCCAGCCTTCAATGTTCCTCTACCCAATTCGCCGCAGCTGATTTAAACGGAATTCTGCCTACCCCTTCCCGCCACGCCGGATCGAGCGTGTTGTTGTGCTTACTTTAGCTTCGAACATCTCGGCCCAGCAGCGCAAAGACAGAAGACCGCAATCCGTTCCGAGCCGTAGCACTTCATCAACCCGACACTTTTTCGGACAACACATTACACGCTTCGCATCTCGCGAACAAAAATGCATGACAAACGGGTTCGATAGCGATTGGATGACAAATGACAACCTTTCAAATCAAACGGCTGCTAATCATGTTCCAATCCAGTGGCACTCTAGTTAGGAAGAACCTGCACAGAATTAACCGGTCCATCGGGGTTTGAAAATGCGGGACATCGTCGAAGGTGCCTCCCACTTCGTGCACGATTCCTAATCCGGTCATCAGCGCTACAACATCCGTGTTTCGACCGATGGTGACCGGCGTTTCTTGTTGGAACCGCAGATGACAAGGTCCGAAAGTGGCATGCGTATACGAACCATGTCAGCAGTAGACGGTCGATTAAGGGACTGGAACGGCATGTCAGAGTCAGAGTCAAGTTCAATGGCAAATTCGCGCGCGTGTGTTCTACTCCACTGAGCTGAGGGAGAGATCTATGCTTGGAGGAGTTTTCATTATTGGGAGAAATCTGCGCCGCGAAGAGCACTCACTCTCGCGAGTGGTTGTTGCATGATACCTACCTTGATACATAAAACGCAAAAGCGTGTTGTTGCTCGAAAATATCGTTAATGTGGCACGGGCGACAATAAATTGCAGGATCAATATGAATCGAGCGTGCTCTAGATAAAATAATAAAGTTGAATAATTAAATCGTGTGTGCTATAAAATATAGTTTTTTTTTGCCACTTTATGTCGTTCTACACTTATAACGATAGCTAACTAAAAATCTTATAGCAAATTCATTAGAGATTCAATGTAAGTGCTTACCAAACAATAAAACGAACCAAGCATTATTCGAGACATTATTCAACCACCAGCGCTCAAATGAAAGGAACATTGATAACAATCTCGATGACTGGGGCTGACCTTCGCTGCCGGCAACAAGTTGTCACATTCCACTTCAGCTCAACACAAGAAACCATAAATTCCCATTATTCCTCTCGAGAACGGCCAACATTTGCCCTGCCGGCTGTAGTACTGACCAACACAACAGGAAGCCCAACAGCAGGGTGAGTGCAGTTACTTATCGGAGCGGTCAAAGAGGCGGTTCTCGGTCGTGCTCGACAAATCTTAGCTTTCCCCGGACAAGTCTGCAACAAGCAAACCCAATCCCCATCGAAACGCATCGTCTTTGTCCGTTTTCCGCTGGGGAAAACTAATTTATCGTTGACAGTACAGTTCCATCGCAACCTTGCCCGGAAAGCTCGACATTGCGTTGGCTGGCGGCATCATCTGTTTCTTTAGACCACGTTTTTCTTACAACAGCCGGCCGTTAGCTCGGTGGGGTTTCACTGGTCGAAGGAAGCAGTTGTCATTCAGATGTAGTGTTCCGCTCGGTCAGGGTGTCCATCAACCGGTGACACAGTCAGCATTTTTATGTTTATCTATTCCTAGCGTAATGACGGTCCGCTGATGCTGACAGGTTTTTTTTGGTGTGTTGCTTGTTTATTGCATTCTTTACCCGCAGTCCATAGCCTGAATGGACTCGGCTGATTTGAACAAAGAAAAACAAATTTTAACCAAAAATTTTCTCAAGAAAGTTTAAAAAATAAAACGAACAAATTCTTAGTGAAAAAACTCAAAGGTGCAGCCCAATCGGGTTGTACGCAAAGGTGACGTAGGACTACGTAGCTATTCGAAATTGATAGTATTTGCCATAATAGTGTGTGTCGTTTTATTAACATTGAGCAAACTGCTCGGAGGCCAACTGAATCAAGAGGTCGAATAGTTGTTCCCAGTTGGATGGAAGTCTCTAACCGTGTAATTAACATGTCTTATTGTCCGCTGAAGCAACTCGACTGGCTTTCAGTCGGGGACATCACAATCCTTACTTTGTAACGAACGCTTACATCGCGGGTGAAAACCAAACGTTGCATATAAATCTATTTGCGTTTGGTTTCACGTCACTTCTGATTCTGATTATTTCTTCTTTATTTCGGCCATTTTTGAGGATGGTGTCCTCCAAAAAGGTCTTTATGCTTACAAAAGAAGGTTGATCCGACAATCCGATATGAACTTTCTTTAAAGAGCAAAACTCAGTCGTAGCTAGGGAATTTGATAGCGCGCCGGAGGGAGATGATGCAATTAATTTGAACGGGTGGAATCACTAACAGCAACCAAGCTACCACGCTAAACCCGATGCCGCCGAAACAATCCATTTTCGCAATTAACTCTTTCGTTCCATAAAATGCTGGTCCTGAGAAGAACCAATTTTCTTTTCCCAATGCGTCTTTCCAATAACCAACTTCATCCAAACGCTTGACATCACCTTGTGTTGAAATTGTCCGACCGCCGACCGCCTACGTGCTGTTGTGTCCGCTCTGCTCGGAGAATGACAAATTCTAAGAATCTTATGAAATTTTCTCGCTATATTCTGAATTTGGTTATGAGCTGTTGGTTATCTAAGATGCGTATTGTTGCGAAGAGTAACAACAGAAATTTGACTCAAGACGAAATTTCTGCATATTACCAAACATTATCTTTCGGCATCTGTCTGTCCGAGCGACGTTCACCGATGGTAGATAGTTTCCACAGAGGTGGCGTCTTCATTGATTTTATACAAAAGAATGATGATCCGACTATCCAAAATAAACTTTCTTTAAAGTACAAAACTCAATCGTAAATAGCGAATTTGATAGCGCGTCGGAGGGAGATGATGCAGTAAATTTGAATGGATGGAATCACTAACAGCAACCAAGGTACCACGCCGAACCCGATGCCACCGGAACAGTCCATTTTCGCAATTAACTCTTTCCATAAAATGTTGGTCCTGAGAAGAACCAATTTTCTTTTCCCAATGCGCCTTCTGTCCAATAACTAACTGCATCCAATCGCTTGTCGACACCTTGTGTTGCAACTGCCCGACCGCCACTTTATTGGTTTTCGCTGAGCCTCCAAAGGTTGAAATAAATTTGCAACATTGCCACACTGCCACCCACTTCGTGCTGCTGTGTCCGCTCCGCTGGATCGAATGTTTAACCGCCTTCTGTGGAATCTAGATCAAAATGGCTCGCGCGCGCGCCGAACAGCAGCTTTCTTGTATTTAATTAATTAAACCCGTAAGCCCCGCCCCTTTATGAGCTTATATGATGTAAATATAATGTGCACTCATAACGATTAATGAAGGGGCGGGGCTAATGGAATTACTTCATTAGATATAAGAAAGCTGCTTTTCGGCGCGCGCGAGCCATTTCGATCGGGTTTCCACAGACAACGGACCGTTCGGAGAATGATGAATTCTAAGAATCCAATGAAACTTTCTCGCAAGATTCTGAATTTGGTTATGAGATCAATCGTAAATAGCGAATTTGATAGCGCGTCGGAGGGAGATGATGTCTGTCCAAGCGACGTTCACTAATGGGTAGTTGCTGTAGGCAGATAGTTTTCATGGATTTTATACAAAAGAAAGTTGATCCGAAATAAACTTTCTTCAAAGTTCAAAACTCAATCGTAAATAGCGAATTTGATAGCGCGTCGGAGGGAGATGATGTAGAAAATTTTAATGGATGGGATCACTAACAGCAACCAAGCTACCACGCCAAACCCGATGCCACCGAAACAGTCCATTTTCGCAATTAACTCTTTCTTTTTATGAAATGTTGGTCCTGAGAAGAACCAATTTTCTATTCCCAATGTTCCTTTCCAACTAACTGACACCACAATTTGTAATAAATTTTGATAATTTCGTGCAGGATCGCCACAGTGCTATTTTTATGGCCAACCTTTTCTTCATATGAAATTCTGGTTCGTTGAGGTTGAATGATCTGCAGCAACACATCGAGCACCACCACCAATGCGATGGATTTTCTTTGAAAATGTTATTAGCGCCTCCATGATGCTGTGTCCGCTCCGCTACAATTTCTTTGATGCGTCTGCTATGCGTGAAATCTTGTTCAAACTGAGGATTAGATCCAAACCCGCAAGTGATTGATTTTTGATGTCTGTGCTAGTGAAGCATGTACGTGATTGGTTCTTTTACCTATTTCTAAACTTTTTATCAATTATCGATAATAAATAGTTTAAAATCAGTATTTTCAAATAAATACAAAGAAGCGTTGACTAAACCTTGATCGAATGGCCCAAAAAAATTGAAAATCCATCGAGAAACGGCTTAGATATTAAAGTTTAAAGTCTATCATATTTTCGTGACGGTCCCTGATTTTCGCAATCGTAAAGTATACCCCAATATAGAAAACACAGACGTAGTCCTACGTCAAAATTAACAAACTTGAGGCAGGTGTTCAAATTTTTAGTTGCTTCACGAAGGGTAGTCCTGGATGTAATTATCATTATAATGGCGGGTAGTCAATACCCGGAAAACATGTAATTAACTTTGATTGAACTGGGCAATTGTTGATTAAATTCTTGTGAAAACCTTAGGATGATTTCAGTATGAAGGAAAACATAGAGTAGAAAAATCCACAGGAAAGTATTTTTTTGAAATTATCAATACATTTGGATGATCGCTTTAAAAACTGATGGAATCTTTCATCATGGGGTGATGATTCTTGAGTTTTTCTCTTCTGTGGAGTTTTTTTCGAATTATGAAAGTAAATTATAAAAATACACTTTTGTATGCTCCTTTGAAGAAGTTTTCTAAGGATGTTTGAAGAAATTCTTGGACCTCCTGGATAAATTTTTTGAAGGAAACATTGGAGAAATTATTTAAGGAACTGTATGATTTGCTGTAGCAATAGAAGATGGAATATAATTTAGGCGAATCCTCTGGTTAGTTTCTGTATATGTGGAGATCCCCCAGTGACGGACATCTAAGCCAAGACTCATAAATTATCGTTGTTACGTTGACAGGCTCGCCGTAAATGCAAAGTTTGATAGTTCATTATTCATATGAACCATATTTGAGTAGGTATTTGATCATGTTTTTGACGATGCTTTTGATTTTGAATTTTGATGCAAAATTTTACGGTTCATAAAAGTTAACTCTTATACCGGACACTTTTGCAGTATGTTTAAATATGATCAAATCTCTATTACTTTGGAAAATTGAACATTTAGAGTAGTTAATATGATGTACTTGTCATGAGTTTAAAGGTTACAACATATTTGTGTACTTTGTGGAGAGTCCAATAGCCTCTACAACGTGTTTGCAGAGGCTATTGGACTCTCCCGATAAATTGCATACAGTCCTTCTAAAATTCTCACATGGTATTATGGAAGAAATCTGTCTGTAATAAAGTCAGTTTTTACACGGGAGTTAAAAGGTGAGCTCTATTGCAGCTCCAGCAACCCATTTCAGATAATGAATCCATAAACAAACTTCCGAGTTCTTCAAGTCAGCGCGCATTTAGTTTTGGAATCATATAAAAACATATTGAAATAATCTCACCAAATTCACCCAATTCCAAATAAATGAACTTAGGAAGCGGATATCACTTCTAATGTCCACGAACAATTCTTTTTTCCAGAGCTATTCTGAGCAAATCCATGATCCATGTATTTATGATATTTTCACACAGCCACACATATTTCACCAACGACATCCTTTTATACAAACTACACAAACGATTTCGCGCACTCAATTAAGAAATACACTTTATTAAAGGTCACCAAACGCGTCTAGTATATATGCCATATATAGACATCAGCAAAATCTATTTCTTGCGATAACAAACAAAAACGAGATAGCAAATTCAAAAGCAACCATTTGCGCATGGCTTGCTGCGATCATCTCTAGGACAGCTCTTCTGATGCCGAAATTGGTTTCAAACTATCCGCAGTATGACTAAAACCACAGAGAACAGACGTTCATCTTCATTCGCGTGGTTGTGTAAGATTTGGTACTGGTCATTTTGAAGTATGTCGTTATGCCTCCGTTGCGCGGTGCTAGTGTGCTGATGAATATGGTTAAAATTTGCTGTGTTTTACTTTTTAGCGCTAGTGTTCACACCGAATTGCTCCTAGGCTCGCACCTAGGTGCCAGCACTACATTGTTTACGTAGTGTATGCTAACGCCATCGCTTAGTAATATTAAGTTTTTATGTCGGGCAGCCTGCATTGGCGGCGCTGAGGTGCGATTTGAATCTTTACACACGTTTTTAAAGCATCCATGTTCGAGCATCCATGTCTGTTCTCTGTGCTAAAACTGTTTTTCTTTACATAATCGGAAAGGTTCTGATCAATTTTTATATTGTTGATTCCAACCTTCTAAAGTTAGCTAAAACAGTTGAGTTTTGGAAAAAAAAATTCAATTTGGAGTTTTGAAAAAAGCTTACAACATGGGAATCTGAAGTTCTATACAGTTAAAGGATTTTCAAATAGCTTTCTTTTGTTCTGGATAAGACGTTGCTGCAGGCAAGTAAGGAGGCGGAACGAAAGATCCGCCAACATACCAAGGAGAAAGAGTTGGCAGTGAGCCAAGCGGTGGAGGCCAGGAAGCAAGCCGAGTCGAAGATTCGAGTCCTTACGGAAGAAAAGCAGCTGCTAGAAAGGCAGACTGCAGAATTCCGCAGACGCATGGCTTTTTACTGGAGCAACTCCAAGGCTTAGTAAGGTTAGTATGACAACCGACCTGAAGGAAGCTAGCGCCAAGCCGGTATTGCACGAGAAGGAGTCTACCAAGATCCGTCGGGAGAAGGTTGAGCAGGTTGCGGGACCTAAGGAACGACGGAAACCAGTCTACGGTGACTACCGAAGTTCGCCGAGAGGAAGCCCTGCCCTGGAGGGAGGTTGTTAATCCCAAGAAGGCGAAAAAGGAGCGAAAAGCGGTAGAGGAGGCGAAGGCGCCATTGGGCAAGAAGAGGAGTGCCCGTAGAGGAAAGGGCACACCTTCCAATTGTCATGGCAGGAAGAACACAGGCGAAGCAATTATCGTCAAAGCTAATGGTAAGAGCTATGCTGACGTTTTGAAGGCTTTGCGGGGCGACAAAAAGCTCACTGGCCTAGGAGATGATGTCAACTGCATCCGCAGAATGTAGAAGGGCGAAATGATCCTCGTCCTGAAGCGGGATGCTGCGCGGAAGAGTTCCGCGTATAAAAAGTTGGCAGAAGAGGGGGTGGGTGATGCGGTGCAGGTGAGAGCCCTATGCCTATCCAGGTAATCCAATGCCAATGCCGAAGCCTGGACAAAATTACCGAAGCCGGTGAGCTGGTAGCTGCACTGGGAGATCTATGTGGCGTTGAAATCCAGGATACCGCGATTCGGTTGCGGGAAGGTTATGCTGGAACGCAGGTTACCTCATTCCAGGTACCAGTGGCTGACGCCAAGAAGGTACTGGATAAGGCCAAGCTGAAGGTGAGTTGATCGGTGTGCTCGATGAGCGTAAACCAACAACCTCCGGCTTGCTTCAAGCGCTTCGATTACGGACATAAGTCATATGACTGCAAAGCTCCTGATCGGAGTCGGCTTTGCCGGAGTTGTGGAGCTGAAGGTCACAAGGCTCACACCTACCAGCAGGTGTAGCAAGTGACTTCAACAATTGGGCCTCTCGGTTCACTAACGCTAGAAGTCATCTCCTGCTACAGTCTCTAGTAGTACTGAACGTAGTCCTGCTGAACGAGGGCCAAGCGTTCAGAGGACCGAATGGCGAGTCATGCATCGATGTGGCCTTCTGCAGCACGGGATGGACGGTGGAGCCTGAATGGAGGGTTCGCGAAGGGTATACTGCTAGTGACCATCAGAAAATACGTTTTATGGTCAGCTATACCCCCAAAAGAACCACAAGATGGGTCAGTAAAGCTGATCTAGGATGGCGTACCTTGCAGTTCGATCCAGAACTACTGGAAGAATCACTACGGTGGGAAAATCGGACTCTAGGCCTTAGTTATGTTGTTATGTTATCTATTAGTTATGAGTTATCCGATGTCCTAACACGAGCATGTGACGTGACAATGACCAGGAGGACTATGCCAACCGGCAACCACAAATCGGTGCACTGGTGGACGAGCACGATAGCTGATCTTCGCAGAACCTGTCTTAGAGCTAAAAGGAGGTTTCGACGTGCTAGAACCGAAGCGGACAGGCTAGACACCGGGTGTTCCAAAAAGCGAGTAGAGCTCTGAACTACGAAATCAAATGTAGTAAGAGAGCCTGCTTTGATGAGCTGAGTAGGATGGCCAATAATACTCCATGGGGGGATGCATACAGGATAGTGATGGCTAGGACCAACAGCACACCTCCTGAGAAATCCCCGGAGATGTTAGCCAGGATCGTTGAAGGTTTGTTCCCGAAGCATGACTCATCGGACTGGCCCGCCACACCGTACGAGTCAGTGAACGTGGTATCGCTAGTGACTAACGATGAGCTTATCGCCGTTGAAAGAAAACTTAAGCTAAATAAGGCACCAGGGAAGGATTGTATTCCTAACCTGGTCCTTAAGCACGCGATTCTTGCCGCACCAAATATGTTTAGGAGCTGCCTCCAACGTTACCTGGAAAAAGGAAACTTCCCAGATCGTTGGAAACGGCAGAAGTTGGTGCTATTGCTTAAGCCTGGGAAATCCCCGGGAGATCCTTCGGCATACAGACCAATATGCCTACTCGACACAACTGGTAAGTTGTTAGAGAGGGTGACCCTGAATAGATTGACGGACTATACGGAGTGTGTTGGTGGCTTATCAAGCAACCAGTATGGGTTCCGTAAAGGCCATCGAAGCAATTCGGTCGGTAACGGAAACGGCTAAGACAGCGCGTGGTTTGAATAGGATAGGTAGTAGGTGCATTGCATTGATTACACTAGATGTAAAGAATGTATTTAATAACGCTAGCTGGGCAGCTATAGCTGATTCCCTGCATCGCTTGAGAGTCCCGGATTATCTGTGCAGGATTCTGAAAAGCTATTTTCAGAACAGGATATTGTTAGTCGATACCAACGCTGATCAGCAGTCGATTGAAGTGTCAGCAGGTGTTCCACAGGGATCGATCCTCGGACCGGTTCTGTGGAATATCAAGTATGACGGAGTATGACGCTTAAATCTCCCGGCTGGTGTGAAAATAGAAAGCTTCGCGGATAATGTAATCCTAGAGGTCACAGGCGACACTCTCGACAAAGTTGAATTGAAAGCTTCGTACGCGATTAGCAGAGTCGAAGAATAGCTCAACTTAAGGAGGGTGGCGTTAGCACATCACAAGACTGAGGTTATTGTGGTGCATAACCATAATGGGTTGCAGCATGCGAGGATAAACGTAGGGACCTGCACAGTTAACTCCGTGAGGTTATTAAAGCATCTGGGTGTGATGATCGACGAATAGGAATTTTACGAGCCACGTCGATTATGTATGCCACAGGGCTTCATTGGCAATAAAATCTTTATCGCGAATGATGTCCAACGGATCGGCGGTACAAAGTCAGGTTGCGTAGGCTTATAGCGGGTGTATCATTGTCTATTATTCGAACCAGTATGGTCCAAAGCACTAGAGGCCGGTTGCAATGTTAAGAAATCAATCAGGGTACACCAGCTGATGTGTCTGCGGATTGGAAGTGCATACCGCACCATATCTTATGAGGCGGTGTGCGTCATTGCTGGGATGATGCCGATAGACATACTCCTGGAGGAAGGTGTCGAGGGCTTCATCGACAAGGACTCAGTGCGACGCACATAGGGGTATTTTGCCAATCTAGCCGGAATAAAGTTGATTTTTAAAAAATGGTCGTATCGCACTTAAAAAATATTTAAAAAAAATAGCTGAATAGTATGGGACCTGCTATCAGTATCAACTATTTGATTTGTAATGATATTTTAGCCGCTAAGCTTTTCGAAATTTTGCATTTTTCAAGGAATATTTTTAATTCTGCGGCCTGCTTTTTCATACCACGAAATCAATTGTTTCGTAGTAGATTATTTATAACCTTAAAACACATTACTACAATTGATGATGATTATGGTGGTTATATAGTAGTTCATACATATTTTACCCATGAAAAAAATCTTTTATTTTGCCATTCATAGAGTAATTAATAGTAGTCACTTTTGGTTAAAAAAAAAAGATGAAAAATACACTATTTCATTAGACTGGCATTTCGTTATTCGGTGATATTCGTTAATATTTCAGTACACTGTCACTAGATATACATTAATATTTTGTAATCCTGAAAGAAAATCTTGCGCAAATTTGCGCCATTTTGAAATCTGGACTCAGAAGTTTTAGTAAAATCTGAGATATTCTTAAGAAATACTTGTTATTTCAACACGACAACCTTGGCTCACATTCTACATTGTATAGTATAGATGTCGACTAATAATATGATAGTATATAATAAGAGTTTAAACATTGTATTGGCTTGTAATGAATCTTATTGTGCTTGGGGAACACGGGGTAAAACGAGTCATAAAGTATGTGTCATGTACGTCGATATTTACAACTATTTTATTCATGCTGAATCCAGTAACTGTCTGAGCTTTCTGTTGACATTTGTAAACTTGCGAAATCAATAACAAATTTTCAAAACGACTTATCTGCTCTTGTAAACAAAGCTACAGACGTCGATTTGGCGAATCTAAGAGCACACCCACACAAACCAACACCATCAATACGTAGCTGGAGGCTTCTGATACCTGTTGATGCTGTTGGTTTGCGTAGATGTGCTCTCAGATTCGCCAAATCGACGTTTGAATCTTCGTTTACAAAAGCAGCTAAGTCGTTTTGAAAATTTGGTTGTCATTTCTAAACGGCCCCAAAATGTTAGAAGGATAACATATGTGAAACGAAATTATCGTACAAAAGCTGATACGTCAAATTAAAAACCAAAAGTGGAAACAAATGCAAACAAAGTCGTTCAATAGAACGAGTTATCAATTCTCAAGTTGCCGATTAGAATCGCTCAACTTACAATATTTGACCAATATTTATACAGATAATTACAAGAATTCTAATAAAAAACAAAAACAAAAATTCTAAAAAAATACACAATTGGTAAAGTGGTTTCCATTTGATGAAATATGTTATCTGTCATCTATTTTATCAGGGCCATCTGGATTCAAAGCAATGACTAATAGACAATTGTTCAATATACTACAACAACATGATTCGAAATGTTTTAACACTAAATTGAAATACCTCGGACAATATTTGTTGACCTGCGAACATTTCTCTGAGGTCCAACTGAAAAGCTTCACACCAAAGGTAATTCGAGTCAAATATGAATTTCTGTGCAGATGGACAGCTTCGCAAAGAAAATGTGAAAGATTTCTTGCAGAAAATAAAAAGTGGTTGGACGGCACATTCCTAATTCCGTCAATAATTCGCACGGGGCGACCACCACTGACTTTTGAAGAATCGAGTGATAGAAGCAAGCGCATTAAAACTAAAGAGCTGAGGGCTACTGTTAGTAAAGACAAGTTAGTTTACGTCACTCAAATGGCCATGAGATCCTCGGGCAAACGGGATTCAGCACAGATTTTAAAGGATATTGCCCATTCTGCACATCAAGGAACGCAATATAAAAAAGCCTTTTCTGAACATCTGAATAAAAATTGCTCCAAACTAACGCCACAACAGGCGCTTGCTATGCTTGTTGATGCTAATCTTACTCGGAAGCAATATGAAATAATAAGAAGTACATCCGAAAGCATGTATCCTTGTTATAGCTTGCTACAGAAAGCTAAACTAGAGTGTTACCCTAAGAATATAACAGTCAGCGAAACGTTCGCCAAGATCCATCTTCAAGATGTTCTTGATTGCACCGTTTCTCGACTCTTGCTGTATTTGGAAGAAGTTATTGAATCGCTTAACGATGTCGAGAGAGGTGCACTTATGATCTTCTGCAAATGGGGCAGTGATGGGTCACACTCAGCGCAATATAAACAAAAATTTGAAATTTCAAGTGACTCTGATGCCAGTATTTTTATGAGCTCATTTGTACCATTACGATTGGTTTGCACAACTAATCAAAAAATTGTTTGGAGTAATCCAACGCCTTCTTCTCCTCGATATTGTCGTCCAATCTGCTTCAAATTTGTGAAGGAAACGGCTGCTGTCACTAGGGAGGAAGTTGAATCGATACAACAGGAAATTGATAATTTGGAGGCAACCGAAGTTGTAATGCAAGGTAAACCAGTATCAGTAAAACATTCAATGATGCTAACAATGGTGGACGCAAAGGTCTGCAATTCAATAATGGAGAATTCGGCCACTTCAAAATGTTATATCTGTGGGCAAACTTCCAAAGATTTTAATAAATTAGAACACAGAAAAGAAATCAAAACCGACAGTTTGTCACTAGGGATGTCCACCCTCCACGTGAGAATACGAGTATTTGAGAATCTACTTAAAACTTCTCGTCAAAAAGTGGATAGTGAAGGACGAAGGCCAGAAAACCTTGGTGAAGGAACGCAAAGCGCAGATTCAAAAGGAATTCAAGGAAAAGATGGGACTGCTCGTGAACTTTCCGAAGTCTGGATTTGGCAATTCAAATGATGGCAAGACGAGTCGCAGGTTTTTTGCGGATCCTGTGGTTTCTTCAGAAATAACAAAGATCGATAATACCTTCATTTTTCGGATTAAAGTCATACTTGACGCTGTGTGCAGTGGTCACAGGATTGATGTCGACAAGTTTGATAAATATGCCAGAGAAACAGCAAAGATGTATGTTGAATTATATGGATGGTATCCTATGACCCCAACGATGCACAAACTGTTGATGCATGGAGCAAATGTAATTGAACATGCTCTACTTCACAGGAAAACACCACGGAAAACATCAAAACCCTTCTTGAAAGAAACTATTGAATTGTTTCTTCCTGGTCAAGTGGTAGAAGAACTAACGAAGAATGATAGTTTTTCAGAAGATGAAACCGAAGGGTTCAGTAACAATAATTTAAATTAAGTGAACGGAACACATTTGATTATAAGAAAAAAACCCAGATTAATCCACCTAGCGGCGATGATGCCTTTCTCGTGCGGTAAAAAATAGTATTTTGGGCATTACTTCTGAGCCCACCGTCCGTTCGGGCCAATTTTCAATAGGAAATAATGAGACAAGATTCTGCGTCGAATGCAACCTGTTGCGAGGAAATCGGTTCAGGGTAAGTGCATTAAAAGTGAGCTAGACTTTTTTACGCCCTTTTTTATGAGAAAAAGTATTTTGACCATAACTTCCATGCCCATAGTCCGATCCGACCAATTTTCAATAGGAAGCAATGGGGCAGTATACTTCGTCGAATGCAACCTGTTGCGAGTAAATTGGTTGAGGGTAAGTGCGAAAAAAGTGAGCTAAACTTTTTGCTCTTTTGGTGCGCACATACACACACACATACACACACACACACACACACACGCACACACACACAGACATCACCTCAATTCGTCGAGCTGAGTTGATTGGTATATAACACTATGGGTCTCCGGGCCTCCTATAAAAAGTTCATTTTTGGAGCGAACATATAGCCTTTACGTATACTTAGTATACGAGAAAGGCAAAAATGTGATAATGACATCTAATGAAAAATGTCATGTCATTTTGGAGTATTATTTGGTTACTATTTATCACGCAACTTACTAATTCACTAAATTACAATCTCAAATATTCACTCGTTCACATTTTCACGCATTCGCAAATTACCTCAATCGCCTTTTTTGTTATGGGAGCGTCCACAAATTACGTAACGCTTAAGGGGGGGTTGAACAAAGTGTGAGGATCCATACAAAATTTTCAGATGCTTCATACAAAAAGTGTGACATAGGGTAATTGATGGATCTTTTCTATATACTAGCTCAAAGACTCCCTTATTCGCTCTTATACAGTCTCCTTCTGCCTGAGTTCGTCACCCAATCACATACTCATTGGGTTAGACCTCACTCACTCAGTCATCAACTCACTTACTTATACGCTAGTTATCTCACTCATTAACTTCCTTACTAATTAATTTCCACTAATGCTTACTCACTCATTTAATCGCACATCTACCTTCCTAAAAAAAACGTATCCGTTTATTCGTTTGTCCATACACTCTCATACTTATTTATTCACTCGCTCGCTTATTCATTCACTCACTCACTCAGTAAGTCTCTTAGTCACTTATTTACTCACTCAGCCGCATACATGAATAAACGTGCACCCTCATCAACTAACATCGATTCAAAGCTATCAGTATGCAATCTACGAAATACCACGTTACAACACAACGGCAACGAAAGGCAATTTTATTTTCCGATAAATGTCGTTTGTTTCCGGGGAAATGTCATTGTCGGAGTAATGCCATTCTCGGGGAGAATGTCATTTTCGGGAAAATATCATTTTGGGAAAAATGTTATTTCCGGGAAAATTTTCCTTTCGAGAAAATTCTATGTTTGAGGAATTGTTTTTCGGGGAATTGTTTTCAATCTCAAAGAATCTCGCATGATTTAAAGAATAGGGGAATTAATTATGCCTAACGAATACATGTGCCAAATAAGGATGCAATCGACCAATGCGTTAAAAAGTTATACGAAGCTGTGCGTTTCATAAATATGTTCCTCTTTCAATTCCTCTATGACCTGACCACTCTCTCCCACCCAGTCTAATATTCTTGTTTAGAACGGAGAATTTGTATTCCAAATTTGGGGGACATCGATCAAGGGGTTCAGAAGCTTTATGAGTTGATTGATAACTAAAAAACCCAGAATAATCCACCTAGCGGTGATGATGCCTTTCTCGTGTATTGTAAAAAGTATCAAGAAAAACACATGAGAAAGGTCAAAATTGCACTTTAGGGAGATGTATTCAGTTATTTCCATCAATTCACATTTATTTGCGTTCATTCAAATGCATTACAGCAGTTTGAGAAAAAAAAAATTTCATTTTGAAATTTTTCTTGGGAATGTAGAAAAAAAAAATGTTTTTTGAGAAAATCGACCAACGCTAAGTACAAAAAAGTTTGTCCCACATTTTTTGAACACACACACACACACACACACACACACACACACACACACACACACACACACACACACACACACACACACACACACACACACACACACACACACACACACACACACACACACACACACACACACACACACACACAAACACATACAGACAACATGATGATGACTGTATGACGGTGTCTTGAGGTTGAAGTTCCCGGTGGGCGTGGTAATCGTCGGCTTCGCTGACGATATTACGCTGGAGGTCTACGGCGAATCGATCGAAGAGGTGGAGTTGACTGCAGCCCACTCGATCGCAATTGTGGAGGAGTGGATGAGTTCCAGGAAGTTAGAACTGGCTCACCACAAGACTGAGGTGGTTGTTGTTAACAACCGAAAGTCGGAGCAGCAAGCGGTGATAAGGGCAGGCAACTGCATGATCACCTCTGAACGCTCAATCAAACTCTTGGGGGTAATAATCGACGATAAGCTCACCTTTGGTAGCCACGTCAATTACGCCTGCAAGCGTGCCTCCACAGCTATAGTGGCATTGTCCCGGATGATGTCCAATAGCTCTGCGATTTATGCCAGCAAGCGCAAGCTTCTGGCTAGCGTTGCTCTGTCCATACTGAGGTATGGGGGGCCAGCTTGGGGCACGGCCCTGCGTATTAACTGCTACAGAACGAAGTTAGAAAGTACGTATAGGCTCATGTGCCTAAGAGTTGCGAGCGCGTACCGTACCGTGTCGCACGATGCACTCTGCGTCATCACCGGTATGATGCCTATTGACATCGTTATCGGTGAAGACATAGAGTGCTTTGAAATGCGCGGCACGAGAGGCATCCGCAGGACTGTCAGGTTGGCCTCAATGGTCAAATGGCAGCGTGCGTGGGACAGTTCCACTAAGGGTAGATGGACACATAGGTTGATACCGGAGATAGGTACGTGGGTCAAGAGGCGCCATGGGGAAATCACTTTCCACCTGACCCAGGTCCTTACAGGCCATGGTTGCTTCAGACAGTACCTACACCGGTTCGGACACTCGGCCTCGCTCGAGTGTCCGGTGTGCGTTGGTTTAGAGGAAACGGCGGAACACGTGTTGTTCGTGTGCCCGCGTTTTCGCACAATGCGTGACCACATGCTTGCCACATGTGGTCTGGACACTACCCCGGATAACCTAGTTCGGAGGATGTGTAAAGATGAAGTTGGCTGGAACGCCGTTTTATCGGCTATCGTCCAAATCGTCTCGGAGCTACACAGAAGGTGGCGCGTGGACTCGAGGGATGGCTAGTTCAGGCGCAAATAAGAGGTGGTCCAAGGGTTCGGAGTCGGCTTCATGGGTCATACCGGTGCCCTGTGGTCGAACTCGATCCTTTTATCGAACAAGTGGCCGCGTGAAAAACAACATGGTATCGTCGCTTTCGCGGCGTCGGTCAACCAGGCGGGTTCCGAGCCCGAGGACGGAAAGGGGTCCTCGTCAAGGCTGGGGCAGGCGTAGGCACCGCGTCGGCAAGTCCCTCTGTGTGCTGGCGAATAGGCCCTATCGCAGAAAGGTCAATTTGGGGTGCACGCGGCATCATCATTCTTGATACCAGTCGTGCAGAGGGAAGCAGGCGCGAAGTCGACCCTGCCCACCTTCCGAGGACATAGGGCGTGGTAAGGCCACCTGGAAAGCCGGCAATGCGCTGGCACGATACCATGGTGTTCTTCTAAAAAAGCGAGTCACGATGTTCGATGCTGCAAGGACACGCAGCTAACCTCGAGGGTGCGTTATGCACTGGCCCCTCTTTGAAGCATTACTTTCTGGTTGTACCGAAGGGACGATGGGCTTGGCGGCAATGGAAACGGTTTAGCTGGTCGGGGATGCAGTCCTGCCTCCCTCATTGGAGGTGGCCCCTAACCCAGCACTTCCTGGTCAACCCAGGATGTCTGTTGAGCAGATTCCCCCTCCATTGTTTAGGAAGAAAAAAAAAACATACAGACAACACCTCAATTCGTCTAACTGAGTCTATTGGTATATAACACTATGGCTCTGCGAGCCTTCTATCAAAAGTTCGGTTTTGGAGTGATCATATAGCCTTTACGTATACTTAGTATACGCGAAAGGCAAAAATACACCATTACCCATGCCCTCCCTCTTTTCCAATACCCCTCCCACTTTATATATTCACTTCACCTCGATGTCCTTAGGATAGAGAATATGTGCTCCAAATTTGGTTGAAATCAGTCAAGGGGTTCAGAAGATACACTGAGTCCCCCCCATCCTCCCCCTTTTCCAATGACCCACTACAATCGTCTCCATACTACAGGCAATATGTGTTCCAAATTGGGTTGAAATCGGTAAATGGGATCAGAAGTAAAACTGAATTGTTCGTTCTGTAAAGAATAACCCCCCCCCACACCCTCCCCTTTTTCCAAAGAAGATAAAACGGGTTAATTTACCCTCACAACTGGTTTCCCATCATAATAACACAAAAACAATGTAATTGGAGCCGATTCAACGAATAAAATAATTTATTCCGGCTAGATTGGCAAAATACCCCTATGTGCGACGTGTCAAGAGAGCAGCTTCGTTGCTCAAATGGCAAAGAGCATCGAACACTGCAGTCAAAGGTCGTTGGACGCACAGACTGATTCCGAAGGTATCGAATTGGATTAGCAGGAAGCATGGTCAGGTCAACTTCCACCTATCACAGGTGTTGTCTGAACATTGCTGCTTTAAAAAGTTCCTGCATAGGTTTGGGTTCGCAGATTCTACGGAGTGCCCGGAATGTGTAGGTGAGGTAGAATCTGCAGAGCATGTGATGTTTGCGTGCCCGCGATTCGATGTTGAACGCAATGCCATGCTGCTTGTCAGCGGCATGGATACAACCCCGGACAAACTCGTTGAGAGGATGTGTCGGGAAGAAGTTATATGGAATGCGGTGAACACAGTGTCTCAAAAGATTATGTCGAAACTACAGCGCTGGTGGCGTCTTGACCAAAACCAGCAGCTGCAGTATAGACTACTGTGATGTTCCGGTGCTTCCAATGGCGGATCGAATATCTCTCCAGCCATCTTCAAGAGACGCTGCGCCTAGCTGCTCTTCCATTGGGCGTGCCACTTCCAGCTGCTGCACGTAGTCTTGGACTAGTCTACCGTCTTGTAGCTGCCCAATGTTTAGCCGCGGCAGACGACTCCGACGCGTGTTGTACACCGTCGAGAGTTTTGAGCGCAGACATACTGCAACGAGGTAGTGGTCAGATTCAATTTTCGCACTGCGGTAACTGTGGACGTTCGTGATGTCGGAGAAGAATTTGCCGTCAATTAGAACGTGGTCGATTTGGTTTTTCGTTACTTGATTAGGTGATTTCCATGTGGCCTTGTGGATATTCTAGCAGGGGAAGAAATTGCTTCGGACTACCATTCCGCGGGAGGCTGCAACGTTTATGATCGTTGGCCGTTGTCGTTCGATACGGTATGCAGACTATCCGGTCCAATGACCGGTCTTTACATTTCATCCCTTTGTACCTGAGCGTTCATGTCGCCGATGACCAATTTGACGTCCCGCAGTGGGCATCCATCGTATGTCTGTGTCCATCCATCGGGCATCCATCGTAGTGTCATCCATCTCCAGCTGTGCATAAAACGCTTCTTTCTCGTCGTTGGGCCTCCCTTCGTGTGGGCAGTGTACGTTGATGATATAAAAAAGGGTCACCGTCTTCGATAAAAAAATTAGATAAAAAAAAGAGGTTTGCGATCGGAGACGAGCCAGCCTAGGGCTGAAAGTCTCCTTAATAAAGACAAAAAAAAAAAAAGGTTTGCGATCATCAAAGGATCCCGGCAAAACGCGGCAGTCACCCTTCCTCTGGCAATCTGGAATGAAAACTTGAAACCTTGACTCGAAATCTCATTCCTAAAGCCAGAAAATCCGGCAACATATACCATAATTGGCAGAATCCTTTGCTTCTCCACATGGATCGAATTACCTGGGCTAGAAATAGTTTGGATTTGCTCAATTTCGTTATGAATCAAATCGAACTGATTGCTCAGTTCGATGGAAGAAGAATTATTTTCAATATTAGAAGTTTCAGAGTTAGAAGGTTGTTGGAGCGCAGACTTAAAATTTATACATAAAATTATTATAGGTATTTGATATGTGCAATTACCACTCTAGATTTAAGAACCCTATTCACAACACTATTCACTCATCATTTATCTAACTCACTTATCGCTAATGAACTCGCCGAACCACACATACACTATCACCTATAGTTAAGGTTGTACCTAATGATAAGCGATGAGAGAAATATACGGGAGTTGAAAACGTACTGTCGAAGAGTGCACATCTATAAGTCCCAAACCCGAAAGTTTGACGGTGTTCAAACGAGGATTAATTTTGACCAGTCGGGGAATCCGGTTCACCTCCACTCCAGGGACTCCGAAGGCTTCATCGACGGAGACACGTCAAGCGAGCATAGGGCTCGTACATGGTCCTTCGAACCGGATATCATCAATCACGAACGGATTCTTCTGCTGGAGATCAAAGTGACGCCTGTTCGACTCCATTTTGTCACCCTCTAAGGCATTGTGGCGAGATAAGAAATTGTTCCAGTGCTCTTGATCGTCAGGATCGGAATCTAATTCCGTTATTTATCGTTTTAGTGGGAGACAGGATTTCGAGTGCATCTTTAGCGTACAGTGGTTAGAGAGGCTGGGTGCTAGAGCTACGGTAGGATCTGTTAGATCGGCTGCTGTTCTACTCAGTACCTAGTGACACCACATCAGATTTACGATCGAGAGAATTATCGTCCCTAGATGCGATTGGCTAGCGAATTCACATCGGTGGTTTCCCAGACTGGCCGTTGCACGCGGTCCCCTAGCTACAGTTTCATCAACGTGACAAAAGGCTTGGTACCGGATCGCAATCATAAGGATCACCATTTTGGACGCTTGTAAGTCGCCGGGATCTCACGTAAGTCGCCATCTTTTCTTTCTACAAAAGTCTATTGTTCGATTGGGTTTGATCGTACCACGAACATCCTTCCGATTACTACTGTAATTCGTGGAGTTTTTTGCAAAGCCGCAGCATGCCGGACGAATGTGATTCTAAGGTAGCAATACCATCAACCATGAAACCACACATAATAGGATGCCAACGTGCAATGGGTTTCCTTACACGTATTCAAAATTTCGTGAACACTTTCGACAATTCTAAACTTACAGAAGCACAGATTCGGTTAGATAAGTTGGATGCGGTATACTTGGCGTATCACGAACACTCAGCAGCATTGGAATTAGCTGATGTCGATATAGACATACAGGGTGAACTGCTGGAATTTGAAGAATTGTTTTTCACGCTAAAGGCGTCACTGGTCGCAATTTGCACTGTAAAGACGGAGCGGGCTGCAGATCCAAATGTGGGCACTGCTTGCGGTTCGATCCGATTACCCAGTATTTCGCTCCCTGAGTTTCATGGCGAAATTGAAAAATGGTACTCATTTTATGATACCTTTCGTTCGTTGGTGCATGAAAACATAGAGTTATCTAGCATCCAAAAATTCCATTACCTGAAGGCCTCACTGAAGGGTAAAGCTGCTAAATTAATCGATGACGTCACTCTTTCATCGAACAATTACGCTGTTGCGCTGAAAATCATCACTGATCGCTTTGAGCACCCAAAGGTGCTCATTAAAAGTCACCTCAATGCACTTTTCTCAGTTCCGAAGATGCAATCGGAATCAGCGCAAGCCCTATCGACATTGGTTGATGATTTTCAAAAAAATCTCGGCGTTTTACGTAAACTGGGTGAACCTACAATTGGGTGGAGTTCTTTGTTAGTTTACATGCTTACATCTCGTCTCGACCAGAATATCAAAAGGGAATGGGAAAGAAAAACGGATCCAAAGGAAATGCCAACGTACGATCAGTTAATAGAATTTTTGCAGAATCACATTCTGCAGCTGCAATCCGTCGAAGTTGATGATCATCAGCGAAACACTAAACATTACACCTCCAAAGCTTCTCTCACGACGACCTGCTCATCTAAACCTCCATGTTTGGCGTGCAACGGAAATCATCCTGTCTACTATTGTGATAAGTTCAAGTGGCTATCTGTTCCCGAACGTACAAAGATGATAACTGACAATGGGTTATGCATTAATTGCATGGTGGAAAAACACGCTCCTAATCAGTGTTGTGCTTAATCATTATCAGACGATCATGATTGCAATTTTCATGTGAAAACTTTTCACGTGAAAACAGTAGGCGAGTTGTCGCCGGCGACAACTTCTCAAATTTTGTACTCAAACGATAATAAACACAGAATTTTCATTCAATCATTAATCTTCACTATTAATAGCTAATTGTCAACAGTCCCGTTATATCTTCTATTTGGCGTTATAGTTTCATGCTAGTAAGGAAAAATAGTTTAAAAGGTAACGATAAATGCTTCAAATCAAAAAACGATTTTCAAACGATTCTTAATCGCTGGCGAGTTTTAATCACTTGATAATTTAAAAGTAAAATCGCGGATGAGTTTGATCATTCACGATTTTCCGAAAATTTGATTTTTCCCAACCCTGCTCCTAATCAATGTAAGCAACGTAATTGCCGTTTCTGCAACAAAAGACATAATAGTCTTTTGCATTCAACCAAAAGGGCTACGCAGAACTCAACTCAACAAGAACTCACAAAACAAATCCAGTCCTCTCAAGAACCTAGCTCTAGCACCTCTTCTGTTGCATCTAACACTAAGTCCTCCAATACGCTAATCTCTTCTCAAAGGTTACAATCACTTGTTACGTCTCGATCTAACCGCTCCCCACAAGCCCAAGTGTTCTTATCAACAGCTCTTGTGAGAGTTATTGGCCCCAGAGGAAACACTGCAGTTGCTAGGGTTTTGTTGGATAATGCATCTCAACCAAATCTCATGACCGAGCGCTTTCGTCGTCTACTAAGTCTTCGCAAAACACCAACAAATGCAGAATTATTTGGCGTCGGTGCTGAAAGAAAAACAGTTCCTTATTCTACGGTTGCAACAGTATCATCACGATTCAACAGTTTCCGAACAGCGTTGGAATTCCTTGTCCTTCCTAGAGTAACGACTGATCTACCGACCTCGTCGGTGGACATTGAAGGTTGGGGTATTCCTGAACACATCAAGTTAGCTGATCCAACGTTCGCTACATCGAGTCCAATTGACATGGTTATTGGTAGCGAGGTCTTTTTCGATCTTTTACGGCGAGGTCATATGCGAATTGATGACACCAAGCCGCTTCTACAGAATTCTGTATTTGGATGGCTAGTTTCGGGTGCTTACCATGGTACCAGCTTATCGACCCAGATAATCAGCTGTGTCATCACAACGGAGAGCCTGGAAAAACAAGTAGCGAGATTTTGGGAATTGGAGTCCTGCAGGTCTGATAGTATTTGGTCGATTGAGGAACGGTTGTGCGAAGAAGTGTTTGTCTCAACCACACGTAGAGATTCTGTCGGTCGTTACATTGTAACTCTCCCAAAAAAATCGGAACTGGTTGGTCATCTTGGTGACTCTCGTTCTATTGCAATACGTCGGTTTCTAGCTATGGAAAGGAAATTTGAAAAGGAGCCCAATTTGAAACGAGAATATTCTGCCTTTATGGAAGAATACGTACGTTTAGGCCACATGGAAGTGGCCGATTCTGATAATGATGCGCCTGGCGAGCACTTCTACTTGCCACATCATGCAGTAATCAAGCCAGAAAGTACGACCACGAAGCTGAGGGTCGTCTTCGATGGCTCATGCAAATCTACATCCGGATTCTCGTTGAATGACATTTTGTTAAAAGGGCCAGTCGTTCAAGACGACATGGTCTCGTTACTGCTTCGTTTTCGCATGAAACAGATTGTAATTAAGGCGGACATAGCTAAAATGTTTCGCCAGTTGATTGTAGATGAGATTGACCGACCGTATTTGAAGGTTGTTTGGCGTGCATCTCCTACTGATCCAATTCAAACCTATCAGCTCACCACTGTGACATACGGCACCACTACTGCACCATATCTTGCAACACGCTGCCTACAGCAGCTTTCAATTGATGAGGAAGAAAACTTTCCTGCTGCGGCACCGATAGTAAGGAAAGGATTCTATGTAGATGATCTATTGAGTGGTTTTGACACTCTCGAAGAAGCCGTTACCGCCACTGAACAACTGCAGAGAATGATGAAAGCAGCGGGTCTCACACTCCGAAAATGGTCATCGAACTCAAAAGAGCTAATGGACACGATTCCAGTAGGACTTTGGGAAACTAAACCGATTTTGGATTTGGATCAATCATCACCCATACAAGCTCTTGGACTCTTGTGGGAACCGTCATCCGACGAATTCATTTTCAAAATCCCGAAATTCGTTGATTGCGAACATTTCACCAAGCGTGTAGTCCTGTCTCAAACTGCTAGCATGTTCGATCCTTTAGGATTAGTAGGTCCTGTGATTGTGATAGCAAAATTGTTCATACAAAGTCTATGGGAACGCAACCTCGATTGGGACGACCAACTTCCAAAGAATCTTCATGATACCTGGTCTAGATTTGTTAATCAATTCCCACATCTACAGAAGCTGAGGGTTCCTCGATTTGTTTTAACGGAAAACATTTCATCACTGGAGCTTCACGGATTTTCCGATGCTTCGCTGCGAGCATATGGTGCTTGTGTCTATTTCCGTACAGTTTCGACATCTGGTTCAGTAACAATTCAGTTGGCAGCAGCGAAATCTCGTGTAGCACCTTCTGAAAAACGTCGTCCATCACTAGCTCGTCTTGAACTGTGCGCAGCCTTACTGTTGGCTAACCTGCAGAAACGAGTTCTAGATGCCGTTGAGGTCAGCTGTAATCGATTTTTATGGTCGGATTCCACAATAGTGTTACATTGGTTGGCAGGAGAACCGTCGTCATGGAAAACCTTTGTAGCCAATAGGGTGGCTGAAGTGCAACAACTTTCGCAAGGAGCAACTTGGAATTATGTATCTACCCATGACAATCCGGCAGATCATATTTCCAGAATTCAGATGACTACAACGGCTGGTAACCCCATAGCGGCAGTCGCGACGAGGGACCGCAGGATGATAACCCGATATGGGCATCCGAAGACCGAATCGCCTCCACGTGGGACATCAACTTAGACTTATCAATTGAAACCGGACGTTTCAAGGGAGGCGGCATGTTGGAGCGCAGACTTAAAATTTATACATAAAATTATTATAGGTATTTGATATGTGCAATTACCACTCTAGATTTAAGAACCCTATTCACAACACTATTCACTCATCATTTATCTAACTCACTTATCGCTAATGAACTCGCCGAACCACACATACACTATCACCTATAGTTAAGGTTGTACCTAATGATAAGCGATGAGAGAAATATACGGGAGTTGAAAACGTACTGTCGAAGAGTGCACATCTATAAGTCCCAAACCCGAAAGTTTGACGGTGTTCAAACGAGGATTAATTTTGACCAGTCGGGGAATCCGGTTCACCTCCACTCCAGGGACTCCGAAGGCTTCATCGACGGAGACACGTCAAGCGAGCATAGGGCTCGTACAAAGGTCTTGAAACCTTGTTTCTTAGAAGGAAGTGGATAATTCAGAGGGGAGTCTTCCTCTTGTTTTTATTAATGCTCATTGCTGAGCGTGGAGACGTGACCTTCTAAGAGGTTTTTCCCCAGAACGGTGTCCCTGCAGGATTACCACCGCTTGTCGGAATTTTACTTCCGCAAACGGGTCCAAAGTAATACGAAGGCACGTGTCCTTGCAAAGATCGTAACGGGATCAGTGGGTACAAATAGCGCTAAGAAGCACTGTTGAATTTATAATAGCTTCGGTTAGTATTAAAAACTTCCTTCAGCAAAGAGGAAAAGAACCGCACAGCACGAAAGCACAATGCGATCTGCTTGATAAAAATTTGTTATGCTCTCCTGCTTGGGATATCACGCGTTTGAAAGTTTCATCAATACTTCTCGTGAGACGTGACTATATGCTTTCCATCTGATTTTTGGTTCATCACAATTAAGCATCAATTTTTTTATCTATTCTAGGTATATACCAACATGTATCTGGTAATTTCATCTTAATATAAAACTTGCGTCACAGCTCTCAAATTTCATTTCAAGAAGTCTTAAACCTCGCTTTAGTGAACAGGCTACTGATTGCATAACTTCTAATTGATGTCGTCTATACAATCTTTTGCAATCACGTGCACATGGGAACCCCAGCCAAGATGGAACGATATGAAATTAGACAATACAGCTGGGCCTTCAGCATCAAATATGGGACTGTGCATGGATATTCGTTCTTGCAAATGAAAGCACAGATGCTCACATGATTTCTCAATGAATTCATTCCTCCGTCTCCGTCTATTCGATGCGATAAATAACACATGTTGCTATCCGTTGCAAATCCGTTCTTAAAATAGAACAACTAAATCACATTCTTTGGGCTTTACTGAATGATTCGAACGTGTTGCCAACGGCCATCTACCTCACAATAAAGTTACCAAGCACCGTAATCCGGAGGAAAGTCCTTCCCTTGCTACCATACCTGCTACAATTCCATAACCAAGTCTTTGCTGCCAAAATTGGGGTTTGAAAAAGTAGCTCTTAAACATTGCATGAAGGATCAATCAAGGCACATCTTTTAGTGAAGAGTTTTCCTTTTTTCGTTTGCGACAGTTAAGCAAATATTGCGTGATGCAAGCCAATTTTGCTCGAACCAATATCTTCAAAATTTGAATACAGCTGCGAAAGTGCTGCGTATGCATGTCACCTAAGATGGATTCGATAAGAGTAATCCCTCTCACCCCGCGGTGATCATATTTCCTCCGAAATACGGTAGCATGTGTGATGGTGTGTTTGTATATGTATCACGTTCAGTTCGGAGTCACTATCTCGGCTAGGCCAGCAACCCAAAACCCCCCATAAAATTACGTTTACCTATCCACCTGCCTCCGACGAGAGTCAATCGATACTCACTCACGCCAGATGTTCCGCAGATGTTACTCACAGCGTTGACCTTCTCTACGTTATCTATACCTACCTGCTCCATTATTCATAAGGTTTGTGATAAAATTGAATTTTCCCAAAAGTAGGAAACCCTAGTCCAACAGTGAAACCCCTCCTGGAGGATGATTATGCTTCCTGAGATATGTCATCGAAGCTACAACGGAATTTTGGTGACACGATTCGTCCACAATCGACGTTAAGGGATGAAAAATGTTCATCAGTTTAACTGCTGTGGAAATAGAGCAATCTTTCACTTTTATAGTGGATTGTTATTTTCCTTGATGATTAATATTATCACAAATAGGAATAGGGCAGACAAAAATATTCCACTGTCCTAGTAGTATGTGCGGTAGTTCACTGATAGTCGAGTGTTGATGAGTTGACGAAAATTTATATTGGTTGATAACGGTTGTGGGGGTACCCTGGAATGAATCAGAGCCGAATTGCAAGCTCTCGGACGACGATTATTAACAATCGAAGTCAGGTGAGACATCGTTGACTAACAATATGCGTATATTTGACTCAATCGGATCTGCAATGATTATTATTATTATTGAGTTTTATAGCTTCAGACGTATTTTCTATTCCAATTCAATTTAATATTTGTAGCATTCGACGTTTTGTCTTTCTCGTATACTAATTTCGAATTCGTTTTAAAAAAGTTCCAACCTAGGTAGCTGCAAAAACGTTTTTTATTCGCTCAGATTGAAACCAGGTTCGCACCTAAGACGTTCGCACTAGTTTCAACCCCAAACCCCGATAGTTCGCACTGTGTTGTTTTACAATTTCGCACCAGGTTCACCAATCTAACTGTACTTCAACTGTCAAAACCATATGGGTGGAACTAGGCGGAATAAACAAGCAGAAGGGTAAAAAACGAAACTGTTCGCTCATTTTCTCCACATATTGTGTTCTAAATTCGGTCGGTGGAGTTTGGGAATTCTTCATAAATCCGATAGGAATTGTCAGAAAAGTATGGGCCGAAAATATTAAGGCCGAAGTGGCCTGTGCGGTATATAAGAGTTTTCTCCATTCGGCTCGGTACATGGCTACACGTCGCCAACCACACTGTCTACGGAGGGTCCGCAAGTCATCTTCCACCTGATCGATCCACCTTGCCCGCTGTGCACCTCGCCCTCTTGTGCCCGTCGGATCGTTGTCGAGAACCATTTTCACCGGGTTATTGTCCGACATTCTGGCTACGTGTCCGGCCCACCGCAGTCTTCCGATTTTCGCGGTGTGAACGATGGATGGTTCTCCCAGCAGCTCATGCAACTCGTGGTTCATTCGCCTCCTTCACGTAAATTAATGCAGTTTGACGGTATGTCCATGGAACCGATTATGGCCACCGGATTCCAGAGATATTCCGGGTTTTTTGGAGGAAGGTTCAAAACCGTAAATTTGAGGTGGATACTAGGAGAAGTTGTGGTTAAAAATTGAATAATATTAGTAACCACAAATGAAGTAGGGCTCATGCTGATTGGAACCAGATATTGAGATTTGGAATCGGACCAGAATCAAGTGAGATATGGCCATTTCTTTATAATCGGTTCCGATCGATACTTATCAAAGGGGTCAGGCCACAACTTCATTTGAATCTCGTTTTATGATACAGTCAAACCTCCATGAGTCGATATTGAAGGGACCATCGACTCATGGAAATATCGAGGAGTGGTGATGAAAATCCTTGGAAAGCTGTTTGAAGGGACCATCACAGTAACCCAAAAATTTTTTTTTAGTATGGCATAATTTGCTTCCATGAGTCGATATCGAGTCATAGAACATCGACTCATGGAGGTTTGACTGTAGATCATCCACTATGATTTTATTCCAGAAGGCTTCTAATGTGTCAAGAATGGAAAACCAATCGAACAAACGGATCCTGAAGTCCCTGGGATGTCCCCGGGAACCTGTAAATGGGGACATTAAAGTTTTAGCACCAAAATAAGTCATTCGACGGCTCTTTTTTCATGGTTTTCGATCAGGAAGCGAAGTATGAATATAAAATGGTCCATTGACGGCTCTGTCCGCTTCCAGTATCTACGGATTCCCCCCGGAAAACCAGTGGAAAGGAACATTTAAGTTGCAGCACCAAAACTCGACTTGCAGCACCATAGCTCACGGGGAACCTGTGAAAGGGAACATTCTAGTTTTATCATCAAAACCAGTCATTCGACGGCTCTTTTTTATGGTTTTCGATCAGGAAGCGAAGTATGAATATAAAATGGACTATTGACGGCTCTGACTGCTCTCAGGAACTACTAATTGCCCCAGGGTTATCTGTGAAAATAATCGTTTTTCGATCAGGAAATGAGGTATAAATATGAAATGCCAGGATCATTTTAAAAATATTACCCGAATTATTTTTTTCAGTTTAATTACTGCCTACTTCATACTTCGCTTCCTGATCCAAAGCCATGAAAAAAAGAGCCGTTGAATGACAAGTTCTGGTGCTAAAACTTAAATGTCCCCTTCCACAGGTTCCCTGGGCCAATATGTAGGTCCAGAAAGCGGTCAGAGACCTCAAGGATCCCTATTCATTTCTCGATTCCTAATCGAAACCACTAGAAAAGAGCCGTCGAATGACCGGTTATGTTGTTTAAAATAAAATGTCCCCTTCCACAGATTCCCCAGGGGCAATCCGTGGGTCCTGGAAGCGGTCAGAGCCGTCAATGGACCATTTCATATTCATACTTCGCTTCCTGATCGAAAGTCGAATAACTGGTCTTAGTGCTAAAACTAAAATGTCCTCATTCACAGGTTCCTCAGGGGCAATAAGTAGGTCCTGGAAGCGGTCAGAGCCTTCGAATGACTGGGATTGATGCTAAAACTAAAATGTCCCCTTCCACAGGTTCACCGGGGCCAATCCGTACCCAGTCAACATTTTGGTACCTATAACTCATGATATAGGTTATTATATAAGTAAGAACCAACTAAATCGTATATAATGCACAGAATGGCTATATACGTACCAAAGTGGAGGCGATATAGGTACACCTGTGTTCAGAATAATAGCAGCGGAAGCCGTTTTTCATACAAAATGGTCAACTTTGACAAGCTGTAACTTTGTACCCCGATGATGAATTTTACACATGCTACGTACCATTTTTTCGAATGACGCATTCAAAAATTACGCACTAGGTCAAATTGTAAAAAAAATAGCAGTTTTTAATTTTTGTTATATTGGCCAATTCAAATGTCAAATTCAACAATTTATGTTTTTTAAATTTTAAACTTAGTGTCTCGCAGCACCTGATAACAAATTGATAACATTCCAATCAATTGTTTGATTGATATTTCCAAAACAAAAACTGCTATTATTTTGAACAATTTGACCTAGTGCGTAATTTTTGAACGCGTCATTCGAAAAAAAATGATACTTACTATGTGTAAAATTTATCATATTTGTAGTTCACATCCAAAATTTCAGGTCAATCGTTCATCGAGGTGCAAAGTTACAGCTTGTCAAAGTTGACCATTTTGTATGAAAAACGGCTTCCGCTGCTATTATTCTGAACACAGGTGTACATACGAGTTTTATTTCACGATTTTTCCCGACATCAGACGAACAGTATTACGATTAAACATTAAAATATTTAAAAAAAAATCTTACCGGCACCAAGTCTCGAACATGCGATCTTTGGATCTGCAGACGGATACTCTACCACGACACCATACTGCACATCTTGGATTTTTGTCCAACATAAGCTACACAATTCATATCTTTACAACTGATTGAAACTTCTGCAAGCCTCATGGACTGAAGTGGTTTCGATTGTATTACGATTCACGTAGACATTCATTCGCACTGATATAGGATATTACAAGGACTATAAGTCATTATGAGTTTTTATTCACACAATTACGATTGATTTTCACTATGATGAAAATGATCGTATATGATACGTTCAATACAACATGTATATAATAAACTGATAAAGTTTGATATGCAGTGCGATTTAGACTTTTAATGGACGCAAATGCGACTTTATTTGCTGTTTGTTATACGATATGTGGTTTACTGGGTAGGTTCTGGAAGAAGTCAGAGCAAACAATGGACCATTTTATATTCATACTTTGTTTCCTGATCGAAAACCATGAAAAAGGAGCCGTCGAATGACTGGTTTTGGTGCTAAAACTAAAATGTCCCCTTCGCACAGGTTTCCCAGGGCCAATCCGTAGGTCCTGGAAGCGGTCAGAATCGTCAATTGACCATTTTATATTCATACTTCGCTTCTTGGTCGAGAACCATGAAAAAAGAGCCGTCGAATGACTGGTTTTGGTGCTAAAACTAAAATGTCCCCTTCCACAGGTTTCCCGGGGCCAATCCGTAGGTCCTGGTAGCGGTCAGAATCGTCAATTGACCATTTTATATTCATACTTCGCTTCTTGATCGAGAACCATGAAAAAAGAGCCGTCGAATGACTGGTTTTGGTGCTAAAACTAAAATGTCCCTTCCACAGTTCCCCGGGGCCAATCCGTAGGTCCTGGAAGCGGTCAGAACCGTCAATTGACCATTTTATATTCATACTTTGCTTCTTGATCGAGAACCATGAAAAAAAAGCCGTCCAATTACTGGTTTTTGGTGGTAAAACTAAAATGTCCCTTCCAAAGGTTCCCCGGGGCCAATCCGTAGGTCCTGGAAGCGGTCAGAACCATCAATGGACTATTTTATATTCATACTTCGCTTCCTGATCGAAAACCATGAAAAAAGAGGCGTCGAATGACTGATTTTGATGATAAAACTTAAATGACCCCATTCACTGGTTCCTCGGGGACATCCCAGCGACCCCAGGATCGGTTTATTCAATTGGTTTTTCATTCTTGACACATTAAAAGCGTTTTGGAATAAAATCATAGTGGACGATCTATCATAAAGCGAGATTCAAATGAAGTTGTGGCCTGACCCCTTTGATAAGTATCGATCGGAACCGATTATAAAGAAATGACCATATCTCACTTGATTCTGGTCCGATTCCACATCTCAATATCTGGTTCCAATCAGCAAGAGCCCTACTTCATTCGTGGTTACTAATATTATTCAATTTTTAACCACAACTTCTCCTAATATCCACCTCAAATTTACGGTTTTGAACCTCCCTCCGAAAACCCGGAATATCTCCGGAATCCGGTGGCCATAATCGGTTCCATGGACATACCGTCAAACTGCATTAGTTTTCTATTTCAGGCATGCCTGAAGTGTCTAAATCGGATGATGACTAAGGTAGTTGCAACACATCTAATTTTACCCAAAATTTGCCTATCCTAATTATTTTGTTCATCCCCATATTTGTACTTATTTAATATTATATGTATATAATAAAAACTTTGAAACCATGGTAATAATTTATGTTTGTAGCATCAATCAAATTAAATCTTCACTGACACCATAAATGTGTGCCGCCCTGTCTTATCGCGAGCACTGCTATAAAAGTTTTAATTATCCTTCGCCTGAAAAGTATGCAACTGAGAGACACGACTAAACGTACGCAATTCGCGAGGTCAAGAAATACTCTCTTTCGCGAACGCGAGATTGAAATTTAGAAATTATCGGAGTTAACCGAAGGTCACCTCTTCAGATTTATGCCGAAGGTCAAAACGTTACTTGGGAATTGGCGGGAGAATGAGATGGCAAGATCTGATGCAATCCGCGGAAGCGAGATGTATTTTCACTCAAAAGAACATGATATTCCACTTTACTCTATTCGTTCGGGACTGAAGTTCTTCCGGTTTCGAGGCTTTGAATCTGAGGACCACAGAGTTTCTCGTCCATTTGCCTGGAGTCTCGATAAAGTTTCGGAAGTGTGGCTCTGCCAGAATACGCGGTGTCCGAGGTAGTGAAATTTGGAATTTATTTAAAAAAATCTTTCTAAGTGCTAATTTCCTCGTGATTTATTATAGTGAACTGATAATCCCACCCAATCAGTTAAGTTCAGAAGTACCTTTGTGCAAAGAAGCTAGTGATCAGAAAGGTAATGCGATTGTGTAGAATCATGTGCGTTGTCTAAAGTTTCCGTTGTCGTACAGCCGTGCGACGGCTTTCTGTGTCCGATTTAGGAACCACTCGTCCCACCGTAGCTGCATCCTCCGTCGAGCCTCCGTTGAGTGCAAATATCCCGGCCTTCCGTTACCAAAAGGCCATCGTGGACGGTATCGTGCCCGAGCGACATTCCGGCGGCAATCATCACGTGGACATCGACGTTGGAGAATCGCCCTCCGTGGGGTTTTGCCCTGCTAGGTGGCTAGATCAGCATCAGCAGTGAGCATCGTCGAGTTTCAACCGTTTTCCCTCCACGCCGTCCGATCATCTACCAACAGCATGAGGTAGCCGATCACCAAAGCCCGCAAAGTCGATCGCAAAATCTAACAGGCCTGTAAGTACAAAGAGCTCATTTTTTTTCCTCCCTTCCGTGTGCACATGTGACAACGATCCGAGATCGTTAATGAAAGACCCAACTCGATAGATGCCGGCCCCCAAAAAATAGCAATTGGCAAGCGCTATTGTTCCTAATGCACGAACACGGTTTTCCGGATAAACTGACACGGTTGATCAAAGCGACGATGGATCGGGTGATGTGCGTAGTTCGAGTTTCAGGGGCATTCTCGAGTCCCTTCGAAACCCGCAGAGGGTTACGGCAAGGTGATGGTCTTTCGTGTTTGCTATTCAACATCGCGTTGGAAGGGGTAATACGAAGAGCAGGGATTAACACGAGTGGTACAATTTTCAATAAGTCTGTCCAGCTATTTGGTTTCGCCGACGACATAGATATTATGGCACGTAACTTTGAGAAGATGGAGGAAGCCTTCATTAGACTGAAGAGGGAAGCTAAGCGGATCGGACTAGTCATCAACACGTCGAAGACGAAGTACATGATAGGAAGAGGTTCAAGAGAAGACAATGTGAGCCACCCACCGCGAGTTTGCATCGGTGGTGACGAAATCGAGGTGGTAGAAGAATTTGTGTACTTGGGCTCACTGGTGACTGCCGAAAATGACACCAGCAGAGAAAATCGGAGACGCATAGTGGCTGGAAATCGTACGTACTTTGGACTCCGTAAGATGCTCCGATCGAATAGAGTTCGCCGCCGTACCAAACTGACAATCTACAAAACGCTAATTAGACCGGTAGTCCTCTACGGACACGAGACCTGGACGATGCTCGTGGAGGACCAACACGCACTTGGAGTTTTCGAAAGGAAAGTGCTGCGTACCATCTATGGTGGGGTGCAGATGGCGGACGGTACGTGGAGGAGGCGAATGAACCACGAATTGCATCAGCTGTTGGGAGAACCATCCATCGTTCACACCGCGAAAATCGGACGACTGTCGTGGGCCGGTCACGTAGTCAGAATGTCGGACAGTAACCCGGTGAAAATGGTTCTCGACAACGATCCGACGGGCACAAGAAGGCGAGGTGCGCAGCGGGCAAGGTGGATCGATCAGGTGGAAGATGACTTGCGGACCCTCCATAGACTGCGTGGTTGGCGACGTGTAGCCATGGACCGAGCCGAATGGAGAAGACTCTTATATACCGCACAGGCCACTTCGGCCTTAGTCTGATTAAATAAATAAATAAATGTTGAAGCTAAGATCTCACTTCTTTTGTTATTTTTATGAATTTGTATGTCGTATTTGACTCGACGTCTCGAAAAATCAGTCAATTTAATATCAAATTCGGGAAATTTTGGGTTTGGTATCCTTTTTTTTTGGGCTGTCCTCCTTTTTCAACCAAATGTCCTTCTTTTAAACATGATTTGAAAGAATTGTCCTCCTTTGGAAAAAAAATTCATATGTTCACCCTATTTGCAGCGAGAAAAAGACAAAGCTGTCCGTGTAGTGCCCTATATTTTTTTCCAGTTGGAAAAATCGCTGGAAGAGCTCCGTTCCGTTGCCTACGTATATTAATGCAGTTGCCTAATATATTTATTAATACGGTTCGCGAGTGAATTCTGAAACGAAACTTTGGCTCGTCGCGTAAATGTTGGACCTGTTCTAGAGCGAAATTATTGACCTATGTAATAGGACCAACAGTAATAAAAGATGTCTGATTTCTATGGCAATTCAAGTATGAACTGGCGTCTTATCTTATGACACTTTCGTGTCTCAAACAATCAAATTATTTATTCTGGGTTTTACCTTTATCTATTTATCAGAATGTGTACTCAATAACGTGTCTTGTCCGGGGTTTCCTTCAAATATTTGCACATCTGCTCGAGGGTATGATAAAGTCCTACGTCACTCAGTATATGCATTAAATAATTCTTTTTTCTTTTGTTTTTTCGATCACTACTCGTGCCACGTGATTCTGACTCATTGCTTGCCGTGCGCCCATTTCAGCTACAAATGTCGAGTGAGTTTGTATACATGCCCTTCAACGTGCAAACTGTGAAGTAATAAAATAGCAAAGTATATTGGAACTGGTACATGGCGACGATAATCGATTCACTTGCAATGTGATTAACGGAATACATTAACGGAAAACATTTGAATTAACAGACGAGTTCGGACAAATTCTTTAGATTCCACAACATGTCTGTTTAGAATGCATCTCTACAGCTGACCCATTTAGATGTGGTCAGGCAAATCTTCTAATTTGTATTTGTCAGACCTAGCGACGGTATGGGGTTTAGATAAGATAGAAGTGTACTTAATTGAAGATGCATTTTAACAATGAAGATAAAGAGTAATTTTTATTTAGGAAAACAAATATCATTTCCATAATAGATGTTTGAAAAATTAGAAGGGTTGTGTATAAGACACGACCGCTCGACGGAAACTACGTAAAACCTCTCAGTGCAATGAGAATCGTAAAATCATGTAAATATTAGGTTAAATTAGGTGAAAATGAGGAAGAAAATTGCCCTTTCACAATTGTGACGTCATCGACAGTCACTGAATGATGTACTGTTTATTAGCTGCAGACGTCATCTTTGTGAATAATTTTCTGCAGTAACTCAATGCCCCTTTCCAGTGACTAACAGAAGCAAAACGAAAGGAAGAATTTTGCGAGAAAATTTCACTCGCGCTACAATTTCCAATATGGCAAACCAAACCCTCTTCTTCATAAAATGATGTTCCTGAAAAGGATCAATTAAGTGCGAAAATTTCACTTTAGTACTGCTCCCACCGACGATGAGATTTCTGCAGCAACCACCGCCGACGGCCATCATTGTTGGATGAATGTCGAAATCTTGATGAGCTTGCTGACGATGGATGCACGATAATTTACTGCAAACCGGATCTGCATCCGCATCCGTCAATTACGTGAGAGAACACCACTGATGTCGATACGGGGACCGGTCCTCCAAAGAATCTCGAACTTACTGGCTCACGCGCGCTGCTTACTGGTTGCGATGCTGGGACCGCTTCGGACCGCGTGGCCTTCTTCAGCAGTATTCAAGTAATTTTGTTTTCTGTAAATCGGGGTGAAGCATCGAGTGGCCACCCGTAACAAAGGTAAGCGGATGTGTATCGAGGCGCATAAACCGGTCCTATTCAGGATCAGCAGTTTGAATGGAAGACATTGGATATGTGACGAATATTCTTTACAGGAACAGAAAATTTTATGCTAATACTGAGTGATGAACAGCCTCAATACGGTCAATCCAATTCTTGTTGTATAGGCACCAGGGTTTGAATCCTAAAGAGAAAGAGCAAGTCTCTCACTTATCATCTCTGTATACATATACGATAAGTAGCATTCCGCGAGAAACTTTTTTCGCAAGCTGGCATGATAGAGAACTGATTCGGGATGTTATACCCCATGATAAATTTCTTTTAGAAAGCTCCAAATGTGGGGAGCACTGGCTCTGATGATGCATTTCAACTTGTTCTACACAGCTGTACAGCTGTACAGCCAATACGAAAGGAGCGAAAACAAAGCGAAAATCACAATTTTTCTGTGGGGGCTGCCCATCCGATTCTGTTTTTTCGCACTTGTATACAAGTTTGATAAATTTGTTATCATGGCTTGTTATGATTAGGAACAATTTTTGCCTCTCTTTTATCGTTGTTCGTTATCTATTGAGAGCATTTGCATTTTCCCACGCAGATCTCCAAACTATTCCGTTTGCTCCAGTTCTCAAAAGAATCCAAGGAAGCCTGCAATTCCAGACAATCATCTCTGCTTGTAACGACCATGTACATTTTTACAGCAGCCGCATAAAAATAGGCAATTCAAACGCTGCATCATTGATGAATAACGAAAAAAGCAATGGTCCCAAATTATTTCTCTGCGGCACTCCTGAAGCAATACGCAAGCAACTTGAATACTCCGAACCAATTCGCATTTTCGGTTCTATCACAAACGCCCGAATGACACTCGCCCGAATTCCATTCGCCCGAATGACAAACGCCCGAATAGACCAAACGCCCGAAAAAACCATTCGCCCGAATGGACCAAACGCCCAAATAGATCAAACGCCCGAAAAGACCATTCACCCGATCATTCGCTCGAATAGACTATATGTCCGAAAAAACTCTTTACCTTACTTGATGAGAAGATTTTTTGTGACTAATAAAAAGAAATGGTATGTTTGATTTCCTACTTATCTCATATTTTGTTGTACACGTCTCTCACATTTATCTAAATATTCGTTTCGATTATGTGTGAAATAATAAGAAAAATAACGACGTTATGTACTTTCTTTTTCATAATATTCAAATAATCACTTGATTTCTTTATATAGGTATGCAAAAAGTCCTTTAAGGTAGCTTCGCACTTCGGGAAATTGGTCCGCAGATTTTTTCCCTAGGGCACAGCGATCAAAATCCGGCAAAAAGCTTTCCCGAGGGTCATAAACAATGTGCACTCGCTTGACTGTGGATATACAACAGTAAAGCACATGTGGAGATTGGACAAATATATTCAATTTGTACAAAAAAGCTAACCGCGGTGGAGGTTGGTACTCGGATTCTGATGGCTTTTCCGCAAACGTGACCTTTAAATGGTCTTGTTGTGTAGTGGTTATCACGCCTATCTAGAGAGTAGGAGGTTGAGGGTTCGAGTCCCTCCAAGACACGTGAATTCTTTTTCGCAAATTTCATATCAATTTGTCCATTTCGAAACATGTGCTGTGCATATGCACATCCAAGATATTTAACAAAAAACAAATTTCCCGAGGTGTAAAGCACCATTTAACATTGATTATAAATAAAATCTAATCATCACTGTCTTGCAATCCATTCACATAGAAAAAAAAGTCAGTTTCAATCGCTCAGCATTCTTGGGATCATATATTAAAATATGTTTTATGTATGCTGGTCACTTATACCAGTCCACAAACATCCTGAAATGAATCTAAACCTGACGGAATAATTAGAGCCTTAGTGAAAAATAACGTTGCAAGGGTATTTATTTAAACCAATCGTCAAAAATAAGAGGCGCAAATAGGAATTCACCCTTATTTTCTTTATATATTGTTCTTTCTAAATGTATTGAAGACATAATTTCTTCCCTTTTTTATAGATAAGTTATTAAGATAAGCAAAAACGAGCCTTCCACACATCATTCAGTGTCATAAGCACAAGCCTAGATTTGGATAATTGACGGAACATTCTCAACTGCTCCACAACAATTTACGGAATTGTTGAATTCACGGAACTGTAGGCGAAGGTCAACACCGTCGATTCGTTCTCTTGGTATTAATGCTAAAACACGGGAACGTATGATACAGCCTTTTGTTCATTGATGGAGCGAAATTTATCAGTAAACGTTAGATACAGAGTATATACTATTCGATTTAAGGATGGCCCTTTGCACCACCGGAGGTGTACAGGATTCATAAGAAGATGAGATTAGTACTGAGGAACGTGTCTTCCCAAATTCAAGTTTCAAGTATGTTTCTTTTTCCTCAACCAAAGTTTTGGTTTTAAGAAAACCGTTAGGCATAATGGACGTTATACATAAATGACCCAAAGAACAGCTCATGACATAAAGAAGGCAGAATTATGCCAAACGACCATTATGCCTAACGTCCATTATGGCTAATGTACTTAGGGTCCGCGACGTTAGGCATAAGTACGTTAGACATAAGGACGTTAGGCATAAGTACGTTAGGCATAATATACGTTAGGCATAATGGACGTTTGACATAATTCTGCCTTCTTTATGGCATGGGCTGTTCTTTGGGTCAATGGTCGCCAATCGGTTCTATCACAAACGCCCGAATGACACTCGCCCGAATTCCATTCGCCCGAATGACAAACGCCCGAATTCCATTCGCTCGAATAGACCAAACGCCCGAAAAGACCAAACGCCCGAAAAGACCATTCGCCCGAATGGACCATTCGCCCGAATGGACTACTTGATGAAAAGATGTTTTGTAACTAATAAAAAGAAATTGTATATTTGATTTTCTACTTATCTCATATATTGTTGTACACGTCTCTCACATGTATCTAAATATGTATTCGTTTCGTCTATGTGTGCAATAGTAAGAAAAATAATGACATGATTTCTTTGTATACGTATGCATACAGTTCTTTAAGCTTCACACCTCGGAAATTTGGTCCGCAGATTTTTTCCCCAGGGCACAAGGACCAAAATCCGGCGTAAAACTTTCCCGAGGTGTATAGCCCCATTTAACATTGATTATAAATAAAATCTACTTATCACTGTCTTGCAATCCATTCACATGGAAAAAAAAAGTCAGTTTTAAATGCTCAGCATTGTTGAGAGAATCAGATATTGAAATATGTTTTATGTAATCTGGTCACTTATACCGGTCCACAAACATCCTGAAATGAATCAAAACCTGACGGAATAAATAATTAGAGCTGTAGCGAAAAATAACGTTGCAAGGATATTTATTTAAACCAATCGTCAAAAATAAGAGGCGCAAATAGGAATTCACCCTTCTTTTCTTCATATATTGTTCTTTCTAAATGTATTGAAGACATGACATTTCTCCCTAAGAATTAAGGTTCAAGCAAAATTCGTTTCAAAGATAAGCAAAAACGAGCCACGTCGTATAATGTAACGCCGGTGACGACGCGATGAACTCTTATAACCATCAGAATGTGACGATATATATATATATATGCATATCGACAGATGCTATATGAAGACATTTAGACGCAGAACCTTTCTTGCGATCGACTATCCATGGTAATGATGGGACGATCTTTCTATTTCCTTCAACACATCATTCAGTGTTGTAAGCACAAGCCAAGATTTGGATAATTGACGGAACATTCTCAACTGCTCCACAACAATTTGCTCAAGTGTTCACAATTCACGGAACTGTAGGCGAAGGTCAACACCGTCGATTCGTTCCCTTGGTATTAATGCTAAAACACGGGAACGTATGATACAGCCTTTTGTTCATTGATGGAACGAAATTTATCAGTATACGTTAGATCCAGAGTATATACTATTGGATTTTAAGATGGCTGAGGTTAATGCTGAGGAACATTTTTTCCCAAATTCAAATTTCAAAGATGTTTCTTTCTCCTTAAACAAAGTTTTGTTCGTCTAAGACGAATTAAGTACTGTCCATTTAATTCCACCAGTTAATTTTCGTTATCTTTGCAGATACGTATTTCGACCACAACTGTGTGGTCGTCTTGACTCGACTTAGGGCACAAGTCGAGTCAAGTACAAGACACTGAAGACGACCACACAGTTGTGGTCGAAATACGTATCTGCAAAGATAACGAAAATTAACTGGTGGAATTAAATGGACAGTACTTAATTCGTCTTAGACGGTTTAATACATTCCACTAAACGAGCTTAATATATTTTTCTGAAAGTTTTGTTTTTAGAAAACATCTGCGATTGGGATTACAATCGGCATACGAGAAGAATTATAAACTTCAACTTGCCTAAAAAAGTTTGTTACCTTAGCACTTTTTTCATGTTAAGATATAACCAAGGCATTCAAGGAGGTTCGAAAGTCTTGCCCAAAGAAACGTATTTTTTTTTATGTGAGCAAGAATTATGTGAATGGGGTGTACCCGTTAGGCATAATTATACGTGACCCAAAGAACAGCCCTTGACATGAAGAAGGCAGAATAATGCCAAACGACCATTATGCATAACGTACATTATCCCTAACAAAGCGGACTCATGTGAAAGGTCGCCAATCAACGCACAAAAAGACCACAAGAGACCCACTTTTCTCCCCTTCACTATGGTCGGTCTATGAAAATACCCTAAACAGTATTCCTCGAACTTCCAATAATATTTTAGGGTGGCACAATAAGTGGAATACGATTTTGAAACGAGGAAGCCCTCCGTTTTACAGGGCTCCAAAACAGTTCCAACTAGAAGAAAGAAATGCGACCACTGATACCCGATCACTGCAGGTTAAGAGACTTCTAAAATAGCAGAAAAGAATGAAAAACTAGACAAACTGGTACGTTCATATATTCCATATAATTATTCATATATTTTTTCTTTTCTTTTAATATGATTAGGAAAAATAACATGTTGTTAAAGAATCTGGAAGTATACATAAATAAATGACCTATTCGGGCGAGTGGTCCATTCTGGCGAATGGTCTTTTCGGGCGAATGGAATTCGGGCGATTGTTACATTCGGGCGTTTGTCATTCGGGCGAATGGAATTCGGGCGAGTGTCATTCGGGCGTTTGTGATAGAATCCGCCAATCAACGCGCAAAAAAACCACTAGAGACCCACTTTTCTCCCTTTCACTATGGTCGGTCTATGGAAATACCCTAAACAATATTCCTCGAACTTCCAATAACATTTTAGGGTGGCACAATAAGCGGAATACGCTTTTGAAACGAGGAAGTCCTCCGTTTTACAGTGTTCCAAAACAGTTCCAACTAGAAGAAAGAAATGCGACCACTGATATCCTACGACCACTGCAGGCTAAGAAGACATCTAAAATAGCAGAAAAGAATGAAAAACTAGACAAACTGGTACGTTCATATCAAGTAACTTTTTTCAAATAGGCGTAACTGTATTTGACCTTGAAATTTGAAACGACTCATACTCGCTCTATTCTCCATATTTCGTTCAACTTACTCTACTATCAGACAGATCGCAATCTATTCTTTCTGTTGGGTGCATTTGTTGACCAAAATAATTTGAATTAAGACCACAAACGTCATTCCAAAAATCAAGGTCAAAATTTGAAAAAAGTTCCTAGATATATTCCATGTGCTATTTTGGCATATTTTTTCTTTGCATATTAATATTATTAGGAAAAATAACATGTTGTTATAGAATCTGAAGGTTTACGTATATCTAGGAACGTTTTTCAAATGGGTGTATTTGATTCTGAACTTGATTTTCGGAATGCCAATTGAGCTCTTAATTTAAACTATTTCGGTCAACTAATGTACCCAACAGAAAGAATTGATTGCGATCTATCAGGCAGTAACGTTAGTTGAACGAAATATGCAGAACAGAGAGAGTAGGAGTCGTTTCTAATTTCAAGGTCAAATACAGTTACGCCTCTTTGAAAAAAGTTCCTAGATATATACGACCTATTCAGGCGAGTGGTCCATTCGGGCGAATGATCTTTTCGGGCGTTTGGTCTTTTCGGGCGAATGGAATTCGGGCGACTGTTACATTCGGGCGAATGGAATTCGGGCGAGTGTCATTCGAGCGTTTGTAATAGAATCCGCACTTTCATACATCGGTCGAATAGGTATGATTTAAACCAGCACACAAGTCCAGGTGACACTCCGAGTTTTCCAAGTTCGCATTGAGATCGTACTTGTCTGAGAATGGTTGATGGGAGGTCCCTTCACCTGCCTCGAACACAGGGCCGGGACCACCGATGATCGCAGGTTGGATTGGCTCGACTGTGATGAGTGGACCTCACAGTAACATCACAATTTTCCCTTAAGTGAACATCCTTCACAGAAAATTCCGCGAGATCGAGACTAGCGCAGATATCCGCCTTAGTTATCTCTGCGGATTGTTCGCGCTTACTAATCTAATCTAATCTCATACTTGCGTAGCCAATACTTGAAAGCATCGTGGAAAATGACGGTCTCTGAATTCCGTCATTTTTTTTTTCATATGGCCAGGCCAACTACGCAGCATGTACCGCAGAGATGACTCCTAGATATTGAGCGACTTCAGGAATACCTCAAGTCACTTAATAGCTTGAAATCGAGGGAAAAGGAAGAAAGCGTGGACCTCCCGTACCAAACGTCTTCAAAAATATAGATACCTAATATATAATAAAAATAGTGTGCGTGTTTATGTATGATATATATGAGTGTATATATGTATGTGTGTATTCTAGTATGTATGTATGTTTACATGTGTACACTGAAAGTCAAAGTATTCGTCATGATTTAATAGAGATTACTATGAAAACATGATGAATATTCATGTCCATCAGTGTATGTATGTATAAGTGTATTTGTGTATGTATATGTGTGTGTGATTTTGTGTGGGTGCGGGCGTGTTCAAATAAATTAACAGTTTTTTGAAACCTTACCTCTCCGTAATAATACTGACGCTGAACATGTTTGAGCATTCACATAGGCTTGATCGCAATATTAGCAAGGGCATTGCCCTTGAGAATAATCGATCAACTCTTGCTTGCACGAACATGCATGCGTCTTCAGGATCTGTAGCACTTTTAAGGTCGGGAAATTTCGCAGGTACTGGGAGAATAACGGGAGAACGTTCTGGTTTTCTATTCTCGATTCTGCGGCGCTTACCGGAGCGGAGTAGACCACCTTCTTCGGAAATAGTAAGTATCAGTAGTTTTTGAACTTTCCATAATCTGTACACTGTCGGAATGGTCCGACACTTTACGTTTAATTCGGTTTTTCCACCACTCGAGGCCTGTAACACGCTAGCGAATATTGGAATACCAGGGGAAAGGGCTGCACAGGCAACCTGTTTTTTTAAACGCACTTATTCATCAGCAACCGCTTTTCCAACCACATGCTTCAAATTTTTAAACCCTTCGACAATACTCGGAAGACTATCCAATTCAATCGCAATCTCATCCAATCGTTTTTCGCTGTGCCTATCATCGAGTTCGGAAAGACGTGCATCACATACAAACACGGCATTCTTCACCATTTGCAGAAATATTATCTCTGAGTTCGTAGCTGGCGGAGGTGTTAGGCCATTAGGCCAAAGGCCGTTAGGCTAAAAGCCATTTGGCCAAAGGTCATAAGGCCGAATGGCCGAATGGCCATTAGGCCGAATGAGAAAAAACTCAAAATGAGAAGTATTCCCTTCACGTTACCCTTTCTTCCTTCCCCCTTCTTGGATCTTCCTTCTTCTATCTATCTTTTTTTTCCTTTTTCTTCCTTTTTTCATTTTCCCTCTTATATATTTTCATTTTCCGTCTTCCTTCTTCTTCCTTTTTTTAATTTTCCCTTTTCCTTTTTTCCATTTTCCCTCTTCCTTTTTTTCATTTTCCCTCTTCCTTCTTCTTTCTTCTTTCTTCCATCTGCTTTTTCTTTCTTCTTTCTTCCGTCTCCCTTCTTTCTTCTTCCTTTTTTCTTCTTCCTACTTTTTCCTTCCTGCATCCTTCTTCCTTCTTCTCTCTTCCTCATTCCGTCTCCCTTCTTCCTTCTTCCTTCTTCCTTCTTCCTTCTTCCTTCTTCCTTCTTCCTTCTTCCTTCTTCTTTCTTCTTTCTTGCTCCTTCCCTCAGCCTTCTTCAGTCTTCCTTTTTCCTTCTTCCTGTTTCCTTCAACCTTCTTCTTTCATCATTCTTCCTTTTCCTTCTTTCTTCTTCCTTTTTCCTAATTCTTTCTTACTTCTTTCTTCCTTCTTTCTTCTGCCTTCTTTCTTCTTCTTCCTTCCCTCATTCTTCTTCTTTTTCCCTTCTTCCTACTTCCTCCTTCCTTCTTCCTTCCTCCTTCATCCTTCTTCTTTATTACTTATTACTTCTTCCTTCTTTCCTCTTCCTTCTACCTTCTTCCTTCTTCATTCTTCCTTCTTCCTTCTTCCTTCTTCATTCTTCATTCTTCCTTCTTCCTTCTTCCTTCTTCCTTCTTCCTTCTTCCTTCTTCCTTCTTCCTTCTTCCTTCTTCCTTCTTCCTTCTTCCTTCTTCCTTCTTCCTTCTTCCTTCTTCCTTCTTCCTTCTTCCTTCTTCCTTCTTCCTTCTTCCTTCTTCCTTCTTCCTTCTTCCTTCTTCCTTCTTCCTTCTTCCTTCTTCCTTCTTCCTTCTTCCTTCTTCCTTCTTCCTTCTTCCTTCTTCATTCTTCCTTCTTCCTTCTTCCTTCTTCCTTCTTCCTTCTTCCTTCTTCCTTCTTCCTTCTTCCTTCTTCCTTCTTCCTTCTTCCTTCTTCCTTCTTCCTTCTTCGTTCTTCCTTCTTCATTCTTCCTTCTTCCTTTTTCCTTCTTCATTCTTCCTTCTTCCTTCTTCCTTCTTCCTTCTTCCTTCTTCCTTCTTCCTTCTTCCTTCTTCCTTCTTCCTTCTTCCTTCTTCCTTCTTCCTTCTTCCTTCTTCCTTCTTCTTCCTTCTTCCTTCTTCTTTCTTCCTTCTTCCTTCCTTCTTCCTTCTTCCTTCTTCCTTCTTCCTTCTTCCTTCTTCCTCCTTCCTTCTTCCTTCTTCCTTCTTCCTTCTTCCTTCTTCCTTCTTCCTTCTTCCTTCTTCCTTCTTCCTTCTTCCTTCTTCCTTCTTTCTTCTTCCTTCTTCCTTCTGCCTGCTTTCTTCTTCCTTCTTCTTTCTTCCTTCTTCCTTCTTCCTTCTTCCTGCTTCCTTCTTCCTTCTTCATTCTTCATTCTTCCTTCTTCCTTCTTCCTTCTTCCTTCTTTCTTCTTCCTTCTTCCTTCTTCCTTCTTCCTTCTTCCTTCTTCCTTCTTCCTTCTTCCTTCTTCCTTCTTCCTTCTTCCTTCTTCCTTCTTCCTTCTTCCTTCTTCCTTCTTCCTTCTTCCTTCTTCCTTCTTCCTTCTTCCTTCTTCTTTCTTCTTTCTTGCTCCTTCCCTCAGCCTTCTTCAGTCTTCGTTTTTCCTTCTTCCTGTTTCCTTCAACCTTCTTCTTTCATCATTCTTCCTTTTCCTTCTTCCTTCTTCCTTCTTCCTTCTTTCTTCTTCCTTCTTCCTTCTTCTTTCTTCTTTCTTGCTCCTTCCCTCAGCCTTCTTCAGTCTTCCTTTTTACTTCTTCCTGTTTCCTTCAACCTTCTTCTTTCATCATTCTTCCTTTTCCTTCTTTCTTCTTCCTTTTTCCAAATTCTTTCTTTCTTCTTTCTTCCTTCTTTCTTCTGCCTTCTTTCTTCTTCTTCCTTCCCTCATTCTTCTTCCTTTTTCCTTCTTCCTACTTCCTCCTTCCTTCTTCCTTCTTCCTGCATCCTTCTTCCTTCTTCCTTCTTCCTTCTTCATTCTTCATTCTTCCTTCTTCCTTCTTCCTTCTTCCTTCTTCCTTCTTCCTTCTTCCTTCTTCCTTCTTCCTTCTTCCTTCTTCCTTCTTCCTTCTTCCTTCTTCCTTCTTCCTTCTTCCTTCTTCCTTCCTTCCTTCCTTCCTTCCTTCCTCCATCCTTTATTACTTATTACTTCTTCCTTCTTTCCACTTCCTTCTACCTTCTTCCTTCTTCATTCTTCCTTCTTCCTTCTTCCTTCTTCCTTCTTCATTCTTCATTCTTCCTTCTTCCTTCTTCCTTCTTTCTTCTTCATTCTTCCTTCTTCCTTCTTCCTTCTTCCTTCTTCCTTCTTCCTTCTTCCTTCTTCCTTCTTCCTTCTTCCTTCTTCCTTCTTCCTTCTTCCTTCTTCCTTCTTCCTTCTTCCTTCTTCCTTCTTCCTTCTTCCTTCTTCCTTCTTCCTTCTTCCTTCTTCCTTCTTCCTTCTTCCTTCTTCCTTCTTCCTTCTTTCTTTTTCCTTCTTCCTTCTTCCTTCTTCTTTCTTCCTTCTTCTTTCTTCCTTCTTCCTCCTTCTTTCTTCCTTCTTCCTTCATTCTTCCTCTTTATTATTTATTACTTCTTCCTTGTTTCCTATTCCTTCTACCTTCTTCCTTCTTCCTTCTTCATTCTTCCTTCTTCCTTCTTCCTTCTTCCTTCTTCCTTCTTCCTTCTTCCTTCTTCCTTCTTCCTTCTTCCTTCTTCCTTCTTCCTTCTTCTTCTTCCTTCTTCTTTCTTCTTTCTTCCTTCTTCCTTCTTCCTTCTTCTTCCTTCTTCCTTCTTCTTCCTTCTTCCTTCTTCCTTCTTCCTTCTTCCTTCTTCCTTCTTCCTTCTTCCTTCTTCCTTCTTCCTTCTTCCTTCTTCCTTCTTTCTTCTTCCTTCTTCCTTCTTCCTTCTTCCTTCTTCCTTCTTCCCTCTTCCTTCTTCCTTCTTCCTTCTTCTTCTTCATTCTTTCTTCTTCTTTCTTCTTTCTTGCTCCTTCCTTCAGCCTTCTTCAGTCTTCCTTTTTCCTTCTTCCTGTTTCCTTCAACCTTCTTCTTTCATCATTCTTCCTTTTCCTTCTTTCTTCTTCCTTCTTTCTTCTTCATTTTTCCTCCTTTCTTCTTCCTTTTTCCTTATTCTCTCTTACTTCCTCTTTCTTCCTTCTTTCTTCTTCTTCCTTCCCTCATTCTTCTTCCTTTTTCCTTCTTCCTACTTCCTCCTTCTTTCTTCCTTCTTCCTTCATTCTTCCTCTTTATTATTTATTACTTCTTCCATGTTTCCTATTCCTTCTACCTTCTTCCTTCTTCCTTCTTCCTTCTTCCTTCTTCCTTCTTCCTTCTTCCTTCTTCCTTCTTCCTTCTTCCTTCTTCCTTCTTCCTTCTTCTTTCTTCCTTCTTCCTTCTTCCTTCTTCCTTCTTCCTTCTTCCTTCTTCTTCCTTCTTCCTTCTTCATTCTTCCTTCTTCCTTCTTCTTCTTCCTTCTTCCTTCTTCCTTCTTTTTCTTTCTTCTTTCTTCTTGCTTCATCCGTTTTCGTTCTTCCTTCTTCTTTCTTCTATCTTCCTTCTTCCTTCTTCCTTCTTCCATCTTCCTTCTTCCTTCTTCCTTATTCCTTCTTCCTTCTTCCTTCTTCCTTCTTCCTTCTTCCTTCTTCCTTCTTCCTTCTTCCTTCTTCCTTCTTCCTTCTTCCTTCCTTCCTTCCTTCTTCCTTCTTCCTTCTTCCTTCTTCCTTCTTCCTTCTTCCTTCTTCCTTCTTCCTTCTTCCTTCTTCCTTCTTCCTTCTTCTTCCTTCTTCCTTCTTCCTTCTTCCTTCTTCCTTCTTCCTTCTTCCTTCTTCCTTCTTCCTTCTTCCTTCTTCCTTCTTCCTTCTTCCTTCTTCCTTCTTCCTTCTTCCTTCTTCCTTCTTCCTTCTTCCTTCCTTCCTTCCTTCTTCCTTCTTCCTTCTTCCTTCTTCCTTCTTCCTTCCTCCTTCTTCCTTCTTCCTTCTTCCTTCTTCCTTCTTCCTTCTTCCTTCTTCCTTCTTCCTTCTTCCTTCTTCCTTCTTCCTTCTTCCTTCTTCCTTCTTCCTTCTTCCTTCTTCCTTCTTCCTTCTTCCTTCTTCCTTCCTTCTTCTTCCTTCTTCCTTCTTCCTTCTTCCTTCTTCCTTCTTCATTCCTTCCTTCTTCCTTCTTCCTTCTTCCTTCTTCCTTCTTCCTTCTTCCTTCTTCCTTCTTCCTTCTTCCTTCTTCCTTCTTCCTTCTTCCTTCTTCCTTCTTCCTTCTTCCTTCTTCCTTCTTCCTTCTTCCTTCTTCCTTCTTCCTTCTTGCTTCTTCCTTCTTCCTTCTTCCTTCTCCCTTCTTCCTTCTCCCACTTTCTTTCTTCCTTCTTCTTTCTTCCTTCTTATTTCTTCTTCCTTCTTTCTTCTTTCTTCTTTTCTTTTCCTTCTATTTTCTTTCTTCTTTTTTCCTTAATCTTTCTTCTTTTTTCCTTTTTTTTTCTTACCTTCTTCTCCCTTCTTACTCTTCCCCTCTGCATCATTTTTCCTTCTTCCTTTTTACTTCTTCCTATTTTTTCCTTCTTTCTTCTTCCGTTCTACTTCTTACTCACTTCTCATTCGGCTTAATGGCCGGGGAAGGTTCTTTTGGCCGAAACTCGTTCGGCCGAAACCCATCTGGCCGACCGGGTTGTACGGCCGAGTAGATCATTTGGCAAAATAGCTCTTCGGCCAAATGACCCATCCCAAATGACCTATCGGTTCTTCTCCAAACCCCCATTTGATGCGGAAAAGAGTTGATTTGTGAGGAAATTTCTTTGAAATAATAGTAGTTTGTGCAACTAGTTGCAAAAAGATGATTTTTTCAGCACGAGTTGTACGTTTATCCAACGAGGCTTGCCGAGTTGGATAAATACTACGAGTGCTGAAAAAATCGAGTTTTGCAACGAGTTGCACACGCTATTTTTTGCAATGACGAAAAATGGGCTTTAATATGATAAATCTTTACCAAAATTGTACAATCGAATTTACTCCATATGATCATTCATGCCAATAAATTATGTTGCGGCAGAGAATAAGAAGAAATAAGATTCCATCTTATCGTGCCAAATTGCATTGCTTGAAAAGCTATGAAGCGATGGATGCAATTGCCTTTGGAAAATTGTGATGTTATGTCCAACAAATCATTTCATTTATTACGAGACGCTTAGAGTACACTATTTAAACACTCACCCAAACTAATTCAGCTAAATGTAGTCATGTAACTACTGTCACAATGTAGGTTTTTCATTATAGTACCCAAATGAGTGCTATAATGAATATTATGCAACCCATTTGAGTTGCATAATGGTCATTAAAGCACCCATTCTGTTGGTATGGAAAAGTAGGCCGTTTTATCACTCAAATGACAACTGTAAACCAGGTTTTATGATCGGGAATTGCAAAAAATAAATTTAAATGGCTATGATTGCGTCGTTAGCGAAACCAAAGGCGTCTAAGGTGGCCGTCGGCGAAGGTTGCCGCAGTAGCCTCTGGCAGTCATTTAGCGGTAAGAAGTGAAATTTTCTCATCAGATTCGTAGAATCGTTTGGTTGCTGTCAATGGCAAAAATTGCTGGTACACGCTTCATTGGATCTCGACAGTGAATGAGCTGCTGGTCGTGGCGACCGCCATAATTGCCACCGAAGCGAAAATTATTCTTCCGCCAACGCACAGTGGGAAAAAAAACGATCCTAGATCCTGTCTCATTTTGCCCCGATTGCACTCGCATGGCTCTGCATCACTCACGCAGTGCCTCTGTGGTGATCGAGAAGCGTACCCTTTTCAAAAGTGTTGTACTTTTTACAACAGTGCGCGTCCCGGAAGGATAAATGTAGCAAATATTAAAAATATTTAATAAATTTCTTCTTCAAAGTCAAACACAATACACTGAAGTCAGCTTTTATGAGAGGGAAAAGTACTGCGTAAATGAAAACTTTGCAAAGAAAAACCGCATAGATTCCAAAATCCGTGGTAAAATAGTCGCGTTAAATACGACCAGCATGAAAAAAATCACGTAAAAAGCGATTCGATTTGTGAAATTGGCATTGTGAAATTACCCTGAAGTAGAAAGAAAATTGAAAAATAATTCTCGCTTAACTTTTCAAAAGGACCTAAGTAACATTTTTTTCATGAATTAATTTGAACACTGCAATCAATAGATTTCATGTTGTTCTGTTGATTGCGCTATTCAAATTAAATCATGAAAAAAATGTTACTTAGGTCCTTTTGAAAAGTTAAGCGAGAATTCAACTTTATCTGCAAGAAATATGAGACATGCGTTGAAATATTTTTTATTTCAACGATTAAGTTGACCAAGTGAAAATTACTTTGTTTGATATTAGGAAACGAAAATTCTGAGTTTCAGGTGAAATATGGGACCATTCTTTTACCTGACCTGATCAACAAAAGTGTATTGTAATAAATATTAATCCACTTAAGCGAAACAGGAGTCCAAAGTTTTTGCACGTCGGAAAGTTATTGGTTATTTTCGATATTTGTTATATTCAGGGCCAACCCGGGTTGATTAAAATAGCAAAAGAATAATAAGTTTTGCAAACATTGTTCAAGAGAATAGCTAAGAAATAGGTCAGTACTGTGGTGATAAAATCACTTACAAGGTGAAGTGCCATAACCTACAATGAGTCAGAGCTAAATAACCCTCATGCTCGAAAGTCGCAAGGGCGATAGGAAAACGTTTGAGCAATACAATAAAAAATAACGCCAAGCTAATCCCAATTTTTGTAATAAAAATGGAGAAAGTAAGTATTACAAAGACAACAGGCTCCAGCAATGATGTGTTCACTCCTCAGCTACACAACAAACCAGACCGAGCGTGGTTGCACACCATACGTGCGATAAGCTGATAAGCAGTTCAGCAGCCACTTTTCGCATGTTAGTCCCACGTGAGTTTAATTTCAAACGTATACTTGCCCATTATGCATGCATATCGCGAAACCCGAAAGTTGGTTCATAGTATCTTTCACGATTCAAGTGTACGTTATCATTCGTGCCACAAAATAGTTGAATCTATTCTTATCAACGAAAAAGTTTTACGGTCGTTATCAGCCGCAGTCTGATACCGATGAACAGGTGAATCGCTGATGTTCGGCCGTATATCGACTCAGTCCAAAGTTATCTTTGCTCGTGAAACCTAGTGATTCCATTGAAGAACAGTTGGAAATGGCCTTCAGAGATGTAGTTCGCGGCGTAACAGGTAAAACAATGCCAAGGGTTTGCATGGCAATACATTGACGCACGAATAATCGTCCCTTCAAACATCCAGACGTCATCCTGAACAACAAGTTGATCACCTTTCTAAGCGTGGCGCTATTCGCATTCATCATAACGACCATAGTTTTGGCAGAGGCGAACAACAGTAATGCGGATGCTTTAGCTGGCTGCGAGCATAAATTATGGATAGCAACATCGACCGTGGCTCCGGCGACGACTACGCTTGCATCGGAGACTACTACCGCCGTGACTGAAGCCTCTACTACTACAACTGTAGTAGCACCCACTACCGAAGAATCGAATCCAGATGTGCCAGGTCGTTAACTTCACATTAGTTAATTAACTGTCATGAAGTTTAAAATAACCGAATCGGTTCAAACTAGCCAATAAGACGATAATTGTGGGGAGAAATCATCAAACATATGCCAAATAAACGCGATAAGATTCCAGAATTCCAGAACTTCCATTTAAACAGACTCACACTGAAACAAGGCCTTTGATTTCCAACTAAAGAATCACAATAATTGCATCGTACTCGGGCGGTGAAGTTCGTTCAAAGTGAACCTTGTAGATAGTTCAAAATTGTTCGCATGTAACATTACAATGATCGATATATTTAAAAGATGCAAACAAGTATTTTCATACTGAATTACACATAATACCTATAAGCAACTAAGCATTGTAGGCGAAACATCCACGCTTAACTTTAATTTTTCACGATTTACTGTACTCGGAATTTTTGCATGAAGAAATATTATAAAAACCCGTCGGAAACTATAAGGAACGTATCTGCTGAAGGAATGAAGAACATCCATTCCATACCATGTAACCATGTAACCTTTTCCCAGTATAGTGGAGATGCTCGACACAAGCGTTGGAATGTTGAGCATGGATCGAATACTGGTCTCTAGAAGTTATTATGATCTGCTTGCGGTGGACTAGATTGTTGTGATCTTGAAGATGGACTTGTGTTTACAATGGAAGCTCCTTTTGGTGGAATTGTGCGCAGCAGTGTTGGTAATGTTTGGGCGGTGTACCAATTGATGCGGTTGAGCATTCTGTTGATGAGTTACACGGAAGAAATAAACTACCCAAAAGTGAATTTAATTCACCCAACCTCGAACATCCGTACGGGAAGCCAAAATTGAGTAAGTAGGGTCGAAGTGGTTTGCCTTTACTCCCATGTGAAAAAAGTACCCAACGGAAAATTTATTTACACAAATGTAAGTTTAATTCACTCAATTTCGACCTCAGGTAATAAAACTCAAAATTGGCTGCCCGTAGTGAACTGGCGTCGTTGGATTGTTTGGCCCTTTTGTTTTTGACAACAAAAGAAAGAGTGGATGAAAGAGAAGAGAAAAAATAACTCAAAAGTAAGTTTAAAAATACTCAATTTTGGGTACTTTTTTTCTTCCGTGTACGATTGGTAAATGTTTTGAGGGAGGTACTGGAGATTTCTTGTTTTTACTGCTGTGATGATCCATCGATGATTCACGCTTTGGATGAAGTTGGATGCTACGTTGAGCTTCATAGACGTCGGATTGAAAGAGTAGCAATTGAGAAGTCAGCTCAGTGGCATAGGTTTTATTCATACCAAGTTTACTAAGCTTATTATCATTTAGATGAGCAGCAGAGCTCCGCTTAATCCAGATTGGACTGTAAGATGTAAATATGGATCAGTAATCAGTACATAAACACTTCAAGTAACCAACAATTGACGTGGAAGGATTAAGAATTTTCCTCTCTTGAACACCTCCCTATAATGCTATTGTACTTCGTTTCCTGTAGTAATCTTTTCTATGCACGGCAATTGCATGAATATTAGACTTCTTCATGTTTTCAAAAAGTATCCCAAATTCAACCGGTCAGCCCAGATTCACAATTATTATACTAAAATAAACCTTCAATCAAATTATCAGTAAATTTGGTTGAAATTTACATCTTTAAAAAAAGCTGTTCGAACAAAAGCTTTGATTTCACTCCTGATACTTTTTGAAATCATGATGAGGTCGATCAAAAGATATTTTAGTTACTAGATAAAGATTGTCGCTTCGGTTCCATTTGTTCTGCTGTCCGAAACATGTGTGGTACATACCTGTCAAATCGTATGGATTTTCCTTCTTTGACATTTAGCTCCCCTATCCTCGCCAGCAAAAGATGTTCCGGACAGCGACGACAGCGACAATATTTATCTAGTAACTAAAATATCTTTTGGTCGATCGAATATGTATCTTGTGTGGCAAGCACAAAGAATTTCACAATGAAATTTTAGGAGGAAATAGGAGGAGGAAATCATCAAAAAGTGAAATAACCGCAAAATATCGAAAGCGGGTCATGACTGGAAGTCAACTATAAGGTAGCGAAAGATAAGGAGACTTATTCTAACCAAAGTAATTTTGTTTTGAGGTATTTCTAGCGAAGATCCGATAAACAAATCTAAAAACTTCTTTCCAAGTCGAGTCAAGTACGAGACACTGAAGACGGCACTGTTGAGGTCGAAATACGTATCTGTCAAGGTACAATTAAGTGGTGGAATTAAATGGGCTTGTACAAACTTGTCTTATGACAAGTGAAGACATTTCACTAAAAAGCTCAAAATAATTTTCCTTACCATCTTTTTCCAAATCGTCGTAACTGTATTTGATCTTAAAATTTGAAAAGGCTAACACTCTCTCAATTCTACATAAATTTTACAACTGAGGTACTACCAGACAGATCGGAAACTATTCTTCCTGTTGGGCACACAAGCTCACCAAAATAGTTCGAATGAAGAGCACAATAGTTGTTCCAAAAAGTACGCCCATTTGAAAAAAAAGGTTCAATTTAATGATTATTGTGTGACTCATTCTTTGGATCGACAATCTCACTAGTTTTATAGATTACGATTTGTGTATTTGGACCCTCTTAGAAATCTTTTGGTTGGCCATACACAACTCTAATAACTTCTCCTAATATACTGAATTAACTAGACGAATAAAAATGTCAATATTCCTCCACAATTTTAGGATATTTAGGATTTAGGCTGTCAACTCAATATGAGGACACTTGGCCTCTCATTGATAACCCATACCTAAAATGATTTAGCGACATTTTTTTTTCTCAGTATATAGGGGAACCGCTCCTTGAATTCATACCATGTACCCAAATCAATACCATTCGAAAATAAAGAATTGGTGCGCAAATTGTTTTGTTTCTCATTTTTGTGATTTTTTTCAGCAGTGAGCACGCCGGATAACAACAAAACACGACACAATTTATTTATTTATTTATCATCAGACTAAGGCCGGAGTGGCCTGTGCTGCACATAAAAGACTTCTCCATTCAGCTCGGTTCAAGGCTGCACTTCGCCAACCACGCAGTCTGCGGAGGGTCCGCAAGTCGTCCTCCACCTGATCGATCCACCTTGCCCGCTGTGCACCTCGCCTTCTTGTTCCCGTCGGATCGTTGTCGAGAACCATTTTTACCGGATTACTGTCCGACATTCTGGCTACGTGCCCGGCCCATCGCAGTCGTCCGATTTTCGCGGTGTGAACGATGGATGGTTCTCCCAACAGCTGATGCAATTCGTGGTTCATTCGCCTCCTCCACGTACCGTCCGCCATCTGCACCCCACCATAGATGGTACGCAACACTTTCCTTTCGAAAATTCCCAGTGCGCGTTGGTCCTCCACGAGCATCGTCCAGGTCTCGTGTCCGTAGAGAACTACCGGTCTTATAAGCGTTTTGTAGATAGTCAGTTTGGTACGGCGGCGAACTCTATTCGATCGTAGCGTCTTGCGGAGTCCGAAGTACGTACGATTTCCAGCCACTATGCGCCTCCGAATTTCTCTGCTGGTATCGTTATCGGCGGTCACCAGTGAGCCCAAGTACACGAATTCTTCAACCACCTCGATTTCGTCACCACCGATAGAAACTCGTGGTGGGTGGCTCACATTGACCTCTCTTGAGCCTCTTCCTATCATGTACTTCGTCTTCGACGTGTTAATGACTAGTCCAATCCGTTTAGCTTCGCTTTTCAGTCTGATGTAGGCTTCCTCCATCCTCTCAAAGTTACGTGCCATGATATCAATGTCGTCGGCGAAACCAAATAACTGGACGGACTTCGTGAAAATCGTACCACTCGTGTCAATCCCTGCCCTTCGTATTACTCCCTCCAAAGCGATGTTGAATAGCAGACACGAGAGACCATCACCTTGCCGTAACCCTCTACGCGTTTCGAAGGGACTCGAGAATGCCTCTGAAACTCGAACTACGCACATCACCCGATCCATCGTCGCCTTGATCAACCGTATTAGTTTATCCGGAAATCCGTTTTCGTGCATTAGCTGCCATAGCTGGTCCCGATCGATTGTATCATATGCGGCTTTGAAGTCGATAAATAGATGATGTGTGGGCACGTTGTATTCGCGGCATTTCTGCAATACCTGACGTATGGCGAACACCTGGTCTGTGGTAGAGCGTTCACCCATAAATCCCGCCTGGTACTGCCCCACGAACTCTCTTGCAATTGGTGTTAGTCGACGGCATAAAATTTGGGAGAGTACCTTGTAGGCGGCGTTCAGCAATGTGATTGCGCGGTAGTTGCTACAATCCAGCTTATCGCCCTTTTGTAGATGGGACACACGACACCTTCCATCCACTCCTGCGGCAGAACCTCATCCTCCCAAACCTTGGTAATCACCCAGTGCAGCGCTCTAGCCAGTGCTTCACCACCGTGTTTAAACAGCTCTCCTGGTAGTTGGTCAACTCCAGGGGCTTTGTTGTTTTTCAGCCGGCCGATCTCCTCCTGGATTTCCTGGAGATTCGGAGCCGGAAGTCGCATGTCCTGCGCGCGTGCTCCTAGGTTCATTACCATACCGCCACCGTTGTCTGCCATATCGCCATTCAGGTGCTCTTCGTAGTGCTGCCGCCACCTTTGGATCACCTCACGCTCGTTCGTAAGAAGGTTCCCGTTTATGTCCTTACACATATCGGGCATTGGCACGTGGCCCTTACGTGAACGGTTCAACTTCTCATAGAACTTTCGTGCGTTATTACTGCGGTACAGTTGCTTCGTTTCTTCACGGTCTCGATCTTCCTGCTGGCGCTTTTCCTCCGAAAATCGAATTTTGTCTGTTCCGCGCCCGTTTGTATCGTGCCTTGTTCGCTCTCGTGCGGTGTTGCAGCAATCTCGCCCATGCTGCATTCTTCTCCTCAACTAACTGCTCACACTCGCCGTCATACCAGTCGTTTCTCTGATCCGGAGCCACCGTGCCCAGTGCAGCGGTTGCGGTGCTTCCAATGGCGGATCGAATATCTCTCCAGCCATCTTCAAGAGATGCTGCGCCTAGCTGCTCTTCCGTTGGGAGTGCCACTTCCAGCAGCTGCGCGTAGTCTTGGGCTAGTCTACCGTCTTGTAGCCGCCCAATGTTTAGCCGCGGCGGACGACTCCGACGCGTGTTGATCACCGTCGAGAGTTTTGAGCGCAGACATACTGCGACGAGGTAGTGGTCGGATTCAATATTCGCACTGCGGTAAGTGCGTACGTTCGTGATGTCGGAGAAGAATTTACCGTCGATTAGAACGTGGTCGATTTGGTTTTCCGTTACTTGATTAGGTGATTTCCATGTGGCCTTGTGGATATTCTTACGGGGAAGAAAGTGCTTCGGACTACCATTCCGCGGGAGGCTGCAAAGTTTATGCATCGTTGGCCGTTGTCGTTCGATACGGTATGCAGACTATCCGGTCCGATGACCGGTCTATACATTTCCTCCTTCCTACCTGAGCGTTCATGTCACCGATGACGATTTTGACGTCCCGCAGTGGGCATCCATCGTATGTCTGCTCCAGCTGCGCATAGAACGCTTCTTTCTCGTCGTCGGATCTCCCTTCGTGTGGGCAGTGCACGTTGATGATGCTATAGTTGAAGAAACGGCCTTTTATCCTCAGCTTGCACATTCTTGCGTTGATTGGCTGCCACCCAATCACGCGTTGGCGCATCTTTCCCAGCACTATGAAGCCGGTTCCCAGCTCGTTGGTGGTGCCACAGCTTTGGTAGAAGGTAGCCGCTCGATGCCCACTTTTCCACACTTTCTGTCCTGTCCAGCAGATTTCCTGCAGCGCCACGACATCGAAGTTGCGGGGATGTAATTCATCGTAGATTATCCTGTCGTAACCTGCGAAGCCTAGCGACTTGCAGTTCCATGTTCCAAGCTTCCAATCGTGATCCTTTATTCGTCGCCTAGGTCGTTGCCGATTGTAACGAGTCGTATTATCTTCTATGTTGTTCGTAATGGTTGTTTTTAAAGGCGGCTTATTGGGCCTGCGCAAACCTCCTGTCTCGTCGGAGGGCCGTCGTGTCAGGGCTGTTTAGCGTCCAACATAACCCCAGGACTTGGGCTTGTGCGCTTTGAGCGGCACACGGTCGCTTTGGCGGAGCCTACTTGCGGATACATGCAGCTTTTTATAGAGGTTTAACAGGGCCCACTGTCAAACCCCACCACATCCTAGGCAGGCGCCACAACTCGCAGATGGCCTGGGGAGGGATCGTCAAGCCCTTGGACATAGTCCCTGCTGCCCACGACACAAATTGAGCCTAAATAGCCTGTTTTGCGAATGTTATTGATATAGGAGCATGTTATTAATAATGGAACAGATACCCTATTTGAATCATTTGTTTGAGAAACTGCATAAGTCCATTTTACACTATTTCGAGAAAACAACAAAAAACTGTTTTTTGCACCGAATCTTTCGATTTCTTCGATACTGATCAATAGTTTTTGGCAAAACTCAACACCCTGGGGCACTTTCAGTGCAAAAAATGTAAACAGTACTCCGCAATTGCTCTTCAAAGTACGTGGACATATGTAGTTTCTCAAACAAACGAAATTTTTTTCATACATTCCTGAACAAAATTTTTTTTTCGTATTTTTTGCCAGAATATGTATTTTTGGACGAGGATTCAGAATATATAAAAATCTCATTTTGGCCAAAAATGTTACATATGCAGTTTCTCAATCAAACGGTTCATTTGATCTCAGGTGTCTATTTTTTCGTCTTGTACCTCTGCACGGAAGAAAAAAAGTACCCAAAATTGAGTAATTTTAAACTATTTTAGAGTTATTTTTTCTCTTCTCTTTCATCCACTCATTCTTTTGTTGTCAAAAATAAAAGAGCCAAACAATCCAACGACGCCAGTTCAATACGGGAAGCCAGTTTTGAGTTTTATTACCTGAGGTCGAAATTGAGTGAATTAAACTTACATTTGGGTAAATAAATTTTCCGTTGGGTACTTTTTTACAATGGGAGTAAAGGCAAACTACTTCGACCCTACTTACTCAATTTTGGCTTCCCGTACGGATGTTCGAGGTTGGGTGAATTAAACTCACTATTGGGTAGTTTATTCCTTCCGTGTGGGTCCTATGGCGGTTTTTTCCGTTAGAAAGTTTTTTTTTAACGTGAGAAAGTGTGAAGTGACTAGGATCTTTACTGCCGCTAACCGCAAGTCAGACTTATCTGGATATGACGTTCATATACAGATAAGTCTGACTTGCGGTTAGCGGCAGTTTAGCTACACCGAAAATAATCTATACGGCTGATATACGGCCCCATATAGGGGGAAATTGATCCCTTTATGAGCTGAACATGTTTAGGTTCTTCCAAGTCTAATGAAAGGATGAATTAGTCTAGCCTCAAATCCTAACAATTCTTCATAGTCTGCCGTAATATTAGTCGTGCGAAAATTAAATATTGTTAGTATTAAGCAAAGCAAGTATTTTAGTACTCGGATAGAGTAATAGTGAAAGATAGAAAGTCTGCTATAGCAACAAAATTTGCATGGTGATGATGATTTTTGGAGACGACTGTGATCAGTTGAAGTATTTGGAAATCCTTTTTTTATTTTGCAAATTTGATCAGGGAGTATCAATTATAGTCTTGACTAACATCTTCTCACTGTTCCCATAATCAAATTTCTATTTATTGGATATTTCGCTTTCAATGTAGATTACTCCCCAAATTATAAAAATTATTAAGTTTTAACTTTAATTTATTGAACGGCTACTCAGTCTTGCACTTATTACAACGAGTTTTTTATTTACCCGACGTTTCGACACGGGGATTGTGTCTTTTTCAATCCAAAAATTTTCAATTTTTCAAGACACCCCGTGTCGAAACGTCGGGTAAATAAAAACCTCGTAATAAGTGCAAGACTGAGTAGCCGTTCAATAAATTAAATTAAGTTTTAACTGTAGATGCTACAGTATTGTAGGGTTCAACTCTAATGCGCGTTGAAGGGAGGCGAATCAAAGCATAAGTTTCCATCGGTCGTTTATTTATTTAGTAAGCTCAATCATTACGGGCATTACGAAGTCGAAATAAAAATCGAGTATTTGATGAAATTTCTCAATAGCAAAAATAAAGCTAATTAATTGTGCAGAGCGACAAATTTTCTCCAGATCGCAGATATTTAAGCAAGGGCAGTGACGGCTTTGGTAGGTTTATTGTCAGAGGCTTATTTTTAAGACTTTCAATACTTTTTGAATCAAACCCCGATACGTGTTCCAAACAGACTCATGTTCCGAACAATCGTTTTGGTTTGAAGATATTGCTTTCTTTTTCTAAATTATAATGAACTATTGAGAATTTACTGTCTGGATATGTAAGAGTAAGGGGTCCTCCTTAGCCGTGTGGTAAGACGCGCGGCTACAAAGCAAGACCATGCTGAGGGTGGCTGGGTTCGATTCCCGGTGCCGGTCTAGGCAATTTTCGGATTGGAAATTGTCTCGACTTCCCTGGGCATAAAAGTATCATCGTGTTAGCCTCATGATATACGAATGCAAAAATGGTAACCTGGCTTAGAAACCTCGCAGTTAATAACTGTGGAAGTGCTCAATGAACACTAAGCTGCGAGGCGGCTCTGTCCTAGTGTGGGGACGTAATGCCAATAAGAAGAAGAAGAAGATATGTAAGAGTACAAAAGTTAACATATTTTAGGTCTTTACTATAAGAACATTACAACAGTCTAATAACAAAATCTCGCCAAACTTATGTAATTTCATGCGTTTCTAAAGCTGCTCGAAATTTCAAACAAAGTTTGACAGAAAGATTCATTTAATATTGATAAATATGATTTGTAAGGTACGATCATAAAACGCTCGTCTGAACGTATGTTTTCGCTTTTGAAAAAAAAAACATTTATTGCTTACATACTTCAAATACAAAGGCGAAATGTGCTCAAGTGCTCGTATCATGGTTCTTATTTTACATCAAATTTGACCAGAATATTGTTTGCATTAATAAAATAAACGGACGAGTACCAGAATGGTTGATGTTAGAAATCTTCCGGCAATAACAGAACAAATCATGTCAACGCCGTCTTCTCCTCCATATCAAGGAAGAATCAAGGAATCATCTGGACACAGCAGATCTTACTCTCTAACGAGAGTAGATGCTGAAACTTCGCCATCTGATGCTTATGATATAGCGAGCGTTTTGCAGACATAGACCTAGGTAACGCTCTCGAACTAAAAAGAGACAATTTTTCAGACTTTTCAACAAATCTTTAATCAAAATTTAATCACAATGTATCAAGTTTCAATCCCTTCAGGTCGAGAGTATATTTTTATCCTTATTTTCCTAGTTATTATTTCACGTTACAATTTTGAGTTTCTAAAAATTGTTTTTAAATCCCGGGAAGTTAACAGTTGATTCCCGGGAAAAATGGAACCCCTACTGAGGGTGAGAATCGGTCATCGTTCTCACCGGAAGTATAGAGGTAGTAGAGCAAAATTGTTCAAAAAGGTCTCTTATATTTTGGTCTTCTTGTACTCAGATGCATTCAATCTCTTCTACAAGCATTCTAAGTAGCTGAAACAGTGACCCATTATCACCCCTTTTTGACACCTTTGCCTCTCCCGACGACGGTACATCGAGATCGCCAGACTACTATAAATACCACAACCGTAATCATACCATGATGATGACTTCATACATCAATATGCTACTGTCACACATCATCATTTTTGTAGTGCGTGTTATTATTACACAAATGCAATTTCTCTTAAACGACTGACCAAAAGATGTTGAATGAGCCTATTATTAAACATGTTTTAAGAAGATTTACAAATAAATGGTGATTGTAAGCAAACTTCTCCTAGTTCAAACGGAAAAAAAAAATACCAGATCGAACAATACTGGTTTTAAGCCCTGTGATTTGTTCAGTATTTTCAAAGCCTAATTTACACTCTTTTTCATTGAAAATAATGTTAAAATGCATTTAATAAAACTAATCAAAACTAAGTATGTTCATGTTCAACTACACTTTTTTCTGGTTAATAATTGAGAAATTCAAATTGCGCGTGTATTGTCTGATTGACAAAATTAAACAGAAATTAAAATTATTTATTCTTTTTAACTAGAAAAGAATTTTAACAGATTAATTAGTTACATACAATACAATAATATGCGACGGTATACAACAAACGCCCTACTATATGCAATATCGGGATCAAGTGTGTCCAAACTGTGGGGGATCAAGTGTGTCCATGTTGAGTATTTATCTTGTTTTGTTTTTGTATTCAATGGAAAATAAGCAATAGTTAATTAAGTGAATTTACTCAAATCTACAATAATAAAACTTTGTCCAGTAAAAATTTGGTACGTTTTGGTTGGACATATTCAAAGTTATTAAAATTTTCTCCTTTGAAGCAAAAAAGGATTGAGAATGCTTAAATAATAAAACCTCTCTATGGGCCAATTTCTTCACCTTCGCTTAACTCTTAAGCGGTGCTTACCCATACGTTTAAACCTGGTTTAAGGCCTAAGCGGAGGTGAAGAAATCGGCCCTAAAACTCATATACATAAAGTAACTAATATCAAATGTTACTCAGATTTAATATTCTATCTAACGGATTCGTTTGAACATATTACTGGTATGAAAATGTGATTAGTTTTCGAGAAAACAGGGGGGATCATGTGTCCCCGGGGATCATGTGTGTCCAGTTTCCCCTACTGTCATATTTTCAACGACAAAGCTCAACATGTTTCAACTGAGAAGAGAGAGAACGCAGAATTACTTTACTATAAAGGTAAGCTCAAGAACTATTATTTTTATTAAGTCTTCTATAACATGATCGAATTTACAGGTATGATGAGTGGCCTGCTATTCGTATGTACCAGCCGCAAGAACCAGGTTTTGGCAACAGCAACAGGACCTAGACGACAGTTCATATGAACAGCACAAATAACTCACTTTATGACATGCATGCTAATCGAATATTAAATCTCCCCAAAATATTAAATAATAAATTTCAAAACCAGCAAACTCGAGAATGTGTTTTATTCATGTTTGTAGATTGTTTGCATTTAATAGTTGATGGACTAGCGATTGGAAACTCGGTTCGTGGAACTGCAAATCTCTCAACTTCATCGGGAGCACACGCATACTCACCGATGTGCTCAAGGATCGTGGATTCGGCGTCTTAGCGCTGTAGGAGGTTTGTTGGAAGTGATCAAGGGTGCGAACGTTTAGAGGTAATCATACCTTCTACCAGAGCTGCGGCAACACACACGTGCTAGGAACAGCTTTCATAGTGATGGGCGATATGCAAAGGTGCATGATCGGGTGGTGGCCGATCAATGAAAAACTGTGCAGGTTGAGGATCAAAGGCTGGTTCTTCAACTTCAGCATAATCAACGTGCATAGCCCACACTCCGGAAGCACTGATGATGATAAGGACGCATTCTACGCGCAGTTGGAACGTGAGTACGACAGCTGCCCAAGCCAAGACGTCAAAATCATCATAGGAGATTTGAACGCTCAGGTTGGCCAAGAGGAGGAGTTTAGACCGACTATTGGAAAGTTCAGCGCTCACCGGCTGACGAACGAAAACGGCCTACGACTAATTGATTTCGCCGCCTCCAAGAATATGGCCATTCGCAGCACCTACTTCCAACACAGCCTTCCGTATCGGTGCACTTGGAGATCACCACTGCAGACAGAATCACAAATCGACCACGTTCTGATTGATGGACGGCACATCTCCGACATTATCGACGTCAGGACATATCGTGGCGCTAACATCGACTCTGACCACTATCTGGTGATGGTTAGACTGCTCCCAAAACTATCCGTCATCAACAATATTCGGTACCAACGACCGCCGCGGTGCTACCTAGAGCGACTAAAGCAACCTGATGTCGCCACTGCATACGCGCAGCATCTCGAGGCAGCGTTGTCGGAAGAGGGTGAGCTCGATGGGGCCCCTCTTGAGGACTGTTGGAATACAGTTAAAGCAGCCATTAACGACGCAGCGGAGAACAACGTCGGGTATTGTATGGGGCGAGACAGCCCTGTTGTATACCACTCTATATTATATGCTGTTTGTGCCGTCTTGGTGTTGGTGACGAGCAAGCAGCCAAGCATCGTTCTCCCTCAGTCAGAGTCCAACAGTGATCCGAGTAAGGCGATAACTTCGCCGAGTGCAATAATGCGAAATGGGTGATTTCCTGGCGTAGCAGCAAGCTACACATTTGGCGACAGTGGCAGGTTTTACTGCTCATTTTTTGTTAGTATCAAGTGGAATAATGTTAAAACTAATGTGCCTGATAAAAATACTGCGTCATGGAAATCACCCACTGCGCAATCTCAGAAGAAAAGGTAAATTCATGAACCAAGAAGGATGTTTGCTTTTTGCAGTGTTTACGTGGGGACCGGTGCTCCAAATTGGGAGAGATGCGGTTGCCTAAGTAAGTAAAACGAAGAAGATTCGAAATTGTTTGCGTGTCTTGAGTACCGCAATGGCGTGTTTGGCCAAAAAAAGATGAAATGATTGGCGAGTTTTGAGGACCGCAATGGTGAGTTTGGAGGACCGCCAAGAAAAGATTAATTGTTTTGCGAGTTTTGAGGACCGCAATGGCGTGTTTGGAGGACCGCCAAGAAAAGATGAAATGATTGGCGAGTTTGGAGGACCGCCAAGAAAAGATTAATTGTTTTGCGAGTTTTGAGGACCGCAATGGATGGCGTGTTTGGAGGACCGCCAAGAAAAGATGAAATGATTGGCGAGTTTTGAGGACCGCAATGGCGAGTTTTGAGGACCGTCAAGAAAAGATGAATTGTTTTGCGAGTTTTGAGGACCGCAATGGCGTGTTTGGAGGACCGCCAAGAAAAAATGAAGTGATTGGCGAGTTTTGAGGACCGCAATGGCGAGTTTGGAGGACCGCCAAGAAAAGATGAATTGTTTTGCAAGTTTTGAGGACCGCAATGGCGTGTTTGGAGGACCGCTAAGAAAAGATGAAATGATTGACGAGTTTTGAGGACCGCAATGGCGAGTTTGGTGGACCGCCAAGAAAAGATGAATTGTTTCGCGTGTTTTGAGGACCGCAATGGCGAATTTGGAGGACCGCCAAGTAAAGATGAAATGTTTTGCGAGTTTTGAGGACCGCAATGGCGTGTTTGGAGGACCGCCAAGAAAAGTTGAAATGACTGGCGAGTTTTAAGGGCCGCAATAACGTGTTTAGAGGACCGCCAAATAAAGATGGAATGATTTGCGAGTTTTGAGGACCGCAATGGCGTGTTTGGAGCACCACCTAATAAAGATGATTTTTTTGCGGGTTTTGAGGGCCGCTATGACATGTTGGGAAGACCACCAAGTAGAGATGAAATCATTTGCGTATTTTAAGAATTGCTGTGGCATGTTTGGAGAACCGCCAAGTAAAGATGAAAGAAATTGCGTGTTTTAGTACCACAATGGCGTGTTTATTGAACAGCCAAGTAAAGATTAAATGACTTGCGTGTTTTGAAGCCCGCCAAGCAAAGTAAAAATGATTAGCGTCGTCGAGTCAAGTACGAGACACTGAAGACGACCACACAGTTGTAGTCGAAATACGTATCTGCAAAGATATCGAAATAATTGGTGGAATTGAATGGAGTTACTTAACTCGTCTTAGACGGTTGATGATTAGCGTGTTTTAAGGACCATAATGGCGTATTGTTAAGCTCGCTAAGTGAAGCTTGAATGACTTGCGTGAGAAAGAACTGAAATGTCGTGTTAGGTGGACCGCCAAGAAAAGTTGAGGTTTTTTACGTGTTTTGAGAACCGTAATGGCGTGTTGGGAAGACCGCCAAGTAAAGTTGGAACGATATGCGAGTTATGATGACAGCCAGATAAATTGAATAGCTGAAGGTTTGCGAGTTGTCGCATGTCGTGGGCGATTTGAAAAGTCCGTTCATACAGTCAAACCTCCATGAGTCGATGTTCTATGACTCGATATCGACTCATGGAAGCAAATTATTCCATGCTAAAAAATATTTTCTGGGTTACTGTGATGGTCCCTCCAAAGAGCTTTCCAAGGATTTTCTATTCTACATCTCGATATTTCTATGAGTCGATGGTCCCTTCAATATCGACTCATGGAGGTTTGACTGTAGTTGAAATGGTTTGATGTCGAAAAACACAGTGGTGTGTAAAAAGCACTAGAAAACACAAAGCAAGTTTCTGAGGAAACAACAATGTGGCGTTGATCCTAAAGTATCATGCTATGTTTTAACCGAGGTTTTGACAAGGCAAGTAATTTGATCATTTCAGTAAAATTCATTTGACTTGCCAAAGGTTGAACATATTCAACTTTCTTTTCGTGCAAGTGAGTTGAACGGAGGAGTTTAGACGTTCAAGTCAAGCGACTTGCTCAATTCACTTGCGTAATCTAAGCTTAGTTCAAGATTACCAATGACTCACCTGGTCGCGTATCAAATATCTAGTTTACCTCAGCCTAGCAGCCAAAGTACCAGTACCATAAGTGCCAAATGTTGGTGATAAAACGAAACACACACTACAACATAATGCATAATAATCTGCCAAATTCAGTTTATTGTAGCATGGTTCTACTGAACCACCGAATAAAAAAAAAGCGAATTAAAAAAAACTGCAAAGGCACGTTGTAAGAAAGTAATATTGAAGTTGTGGATGCCGCAATGACGCTTTTGAAGAGCCTTGATTTCAAATTGCAAAATAAACTAATGTTTAGCAATTGTGATATCCCATCTATGGCTCTGCATTTCAACTTCGTATTCTATAAGCAGTGGCAATCCTACGTTTTTGCTCACAAGGCTAACTGGAGACCTCAACTTGGTGCAGCTAATATCGAATGTCAGGAATAATATTGAATGTATCTCCAACCATGGTGGTTAAATAATGCCCAGATCCCTGCCCAGATCTTGATATTGCAGCCCCAATGTTTTGGAAAATTGCTCGCAAATTTGAAGAAATGGATTATGCTTGAGTTTTAATTCATGCGAAATCACGATGCTCCAAAAGCGAATAGAATTAGTCGAGGTTCTTGTCTTATGAGAAGAACACTGCATTAACAAAGTAGAGCCTTAGCATGATAACCTTACATGTCGTAGTTGCTACTCCGTGTTTTACCAGAACAATCGCAATTGCATAGAGAGCCAATGGCTAGGGCATGGGATTTGCACTGAGCACCTCAATGTGCTCAGTTCAAAAGCTCTAGGGGGGTTATCAAACGGCGCTGGCCACGTCCTTTCGGGCTACCGTAGATGTAAAGGAATTGATAAAAGATGCAGATACTCGCCACATTGTAAACCAAGAACACTTCTGCACTCGCAACGAGAATATTATTGGAATCTAGGGGATATGTTCTATGGAAGAAGCTTATCTTGATTAACAGGTTGCATTGGATGCCAAAACGAGCTTTCTTTCGCTCTTTTCGATTTATAACAGTTACGGCTAGAATTATTCAAGTTGTAGATAAAGAATAGAATATGGAACCGGTATTCAGTCTATTTCTAATCTAAGCGATTGCTAAAACATGAGAAATATATGGAGAGAAAAAAGTAGGAGAATTGAACTTGGGATTGATCCCACGACCAGCTGCGTATGAGGCAGAAGTAATTATCATATGATTACCTTCCCTTACATGTTATGAGCACAAAATAAATCTGTATCGTTTTGTTATGTTCGTTTGGTATGGCATTTAATGCACGAATGTGAAGTTTCGGATAAACTAACAAGATTAGTTAAGGCGACGTTGGAAAGGGGAAAAACGAGTATTTCAAATTACACGAACGCTTTCGATCCTTTCGGGAACATTCAGAGAGTTACGCTTTGATATGGAATAACTCTATTAGTATGATTTGTATAAGGACTTTTTAGCAATGTCGGAATTGGTGCATTGACACGGAACGACAAGAGGAAACCTGCTACAGTCATGACCACCTGGAAAACGATGTACATGACAGGAAAAGATATAAAAGAAGACAATGTAGCTGCACCATGAGTTTGCATCGATGGTGATCAGTCTTGTCTTGAGATGTATTTATCATTCAGATACAGTTTCATATAAATAAGAATTCGATATTTCGCTAGCTCCCTAAACTATCGTGTCAAATTTGATCAGTACTCGGAATATGGCACATATAGTGATGTCGATCACTATTTTTAGAGAATGTGCGTGTGATTGAATAACGGAAAAATAAGAGCGGATAATAAATGCAGAAATTTGCAAGGGTACGATGGCAGGACATGTTGCAAGAATGCCGGACAGCAACCCTGTAAAGATGGTGTTCGCTTCCGATCCGGCAGGAACGAGACGGCGTAGAGCACAGCGGGCAAGGTGGGCAGACCAGATGCAGGCCTCAAACCGTGTATTGTAGCGTCAAATTGTTGATTCAGTGTTGTCTGTTTAGATGTAAACTGAATAAATGAAATGAATGAACCAGCGACGAAATTCGGAGACGCATCTGTAGGGATTGAGACGGGTATGGTAAATGACATAAACCGAATAAAGGGCATATATATTAGCCATTAGCATTAGCCCTAGATGGGAAAGTGACAGATGAGAGAGTGGAATATTTGGTAGGAGGTCGTGGTGTTGAGTTGATGTGCTTCGCTCAGCAGCTGGAGATTGACGCGCCAAAATTGTAGTAGTAAATCGTACTTACAACCACCTACAAAGTGCGATCGCCCTCTATGGGTTGAAGACCAGGAAGACCAACGTACAAATTGAATCTTGGAGCATATGAATGAGGTGAATGAACAACCGTTGGAGGAAACTTCATCTATTCAAACCGGAAATATCTGTTCGTTGCCTGAATATAAGACAATATTCCGTAGAAAATAGTTTTCGGTGCCTTTGGCAAATAAATCTTTGTAGTGGTATTTTTACCGAGTGTTTAATTAAATATAAGCTCAATAATACATTTACAATAAAAGAGAAAACCAAGGACAAGTTAAAATTGCAAGAGACTAATAAAAAAAAACCGGAGAGAAAGGGGGATGTATGGGGCGAGATAGCCCTGTTGTATACCACTCTATATTATATGCTGTTTATGCCGTCTTGGTGTTGGTGACGAGCAAGCAGCCAAGCATCGTTCTCCCTCAGTCAGAGTCCAACAGTGATCCGAGTAAGGCGATAACTTCGCCGAGTGCAATAATGCGCAATGAGTGATTTCCTGGCGCAGCAGCAAGCTACACAGGTATATGGGACGAAGTCGACGGAACGATTGGTTCGACGAAGAGTGCAGACAGATTCTGGAGGAGAAGGACGCAGCGCGGGCGGTCGCGCTGCAGCAAGGTACCCGACAGAACGTGGAACGTTATAGACGGAAGCGGAGATAGCAGACCCGCTTTTTTCAGGAGAAAAAACGCCGCCTGGAAGAAGCGGAGTGCGAGGAGATGGAACAGCTGTGTCGTTCTCAAGAAACACGCAAGTTCTACCAAAGGCTTCGTGCCGCGAGCGAAATGTGCCGGGATAAGGATGGGAGCATCTTGACGGACGAACGTGTGGTGATCGAAAGGTGGAAGCAGCACTACGAGGAACATTTGAATGGCGCTGAGAGTACAGGCAGTGAAATTCAAGGCAGCGGAGGAGATGACTAAGTCAGTTCAGCGGACGATGGAAGCCAACCAGCCCCCACCTTGAGGGAAGTTAAGGATGCCATCCAACAGCTGAAGACAAGTAAATCAGATGGTAAGGATGGTATCGGAGTTGAGCTCATCAAGATGGGCCCGGAAAAGCTAGCCACTTGCCTGCACAAATTGATAGTCAGAATCTGGGAAACTGAACAGCTACCGGAGGAGTGGAAGGAAGGGGTTATATGCCCCATCTACAAGAAAGGCGACAAGCTGGAGTGTGAGAACTTTCGAGCGATCACCATCCTTAATGCCGCCTACAAAGTGATATCCCAGATCATCTTCCACCGTCTGTCACCATTAGTGAATGAGTTCGTGGGAAGTTATCAAGCCGGCTTCGTTCACGGCCGCTCGACAACTGACCAGATCTTTACTGTACGGCAAATCCTTCAAAAATATCGTGAATACCAGGTCCCAACGCACCATCTGTTCGTTGATTTCAAGGCGGCATACGACAGTATAGACCGCGTAGAGCTAGGGGAAATTATGGACGAGAACAGCTTCCCTGGGAAGCTTACCAGACTGGTCAAAGCAACGGTGGATGGTGTGCAAAACTGTGTGAAGATTTCGGGCGAACACTCCACTTCGTTCGATTCGCGCCGGGGACTAAGACAAAGTGATGGACTTTCGTGCCTGTTGTTCAACATTGCGCTAGAAGGTGTCATGCGGAGAGCCGGGTGTAACAGCCGGGGTACGATTTTCAACAGATCCAGTCAATTTATTTGTTTCGCGGATGACATGGACATTATCGGCCGAACATTTGCAAAGGTAGCAGAACTGTACACCCGCCTGAAACGTGAAGCAACAAAAGTTGGACTGGTGGTGAATGCGTCAAAGACAAAGTACATGCTTGTGGGCGGAACCGAGCGCGACAGGGCCCGCCTGGGAAGCAGTGTTACGATAGACGGGGATACCTTCGAGGTGGTCGAGGAATTCGTCTACCTCGGATCCTTGCTAACGGCTGACAACAACGTTAGTCGTGAAATACGTAGCCGCATCATCTGTGGAAGTCGGGCCTACTACGGGCTCCAGAAGAAACTGCGGTCAAAAAAGATTCGCCAGCGCACCAAATGTGTCATGTACAAGACGCTAATAAGACCGGTTGTCATCTACGGACATGAAACATGGACAATGCTCGAGGAGGACCTGCAAGCACTCGGAGTATTCGAGAGACGGGTGCTTAGGACCATCTTTGGCGGTGTGCAAGAAGACGGTGTGTGGCGGCGAAGAATGAACCATGAGCTCGCCCAACTCTACGGCGAACCCAGTATCCAGAAGGTAGCTAAAGCCGGAAGGGTACGATGGGCAGGACATGTTGCAAGAATGCCGGACAGCAACCCTGCAAAGATGGTGTTCGCTTCCGATCCGGCAGGTACGAGACGGCGTGGAGCGCAGCGAGCGAGATGGGCAGACCAGGTGCAAAACGACTTGGCGAGCGTGGGGCATATCCGAGGATGGAGAGATGCGGCCTCGAACCGTGCATTGTGGCGTCAAATTGTTGATTCAGTGTTATCTGTTTAGATGTAAACTAAATAAATGAAATGAAATAAATGACCAACCCAACCTCACCGACATTGCCAACCCAACCTCACCGGCATTCAGCATATCTGTCAACGGCTGTAGATCAACTAGGAGCAAGCCCACCTGGTTCTTATCCTGATCCTGCTGAATTACCTCTCCACCGATGGCGCCATCAGCTGAAAGCTCGGATTCCTCATCGATAGTGATGCTGGCCACAGTCCTCGAGATCGACTTCACCTCTGATCCCGCACCAACCCTATCTTCTCCGATGGGTGGTAGAACCGCAGATGCCGCTGTCTTCAGAGGTGTCGAAGAAGGATGCACTGTCTGCGGATTTTGCAGACTTGCTTCAAGTGGTTGATCAATGCTTATAGATGCAGAAGCAGACTCAGGTACTTCAACGATGGCCTGCGCAACCGCTTCAGTCCGTCTTACCCACTCTTCGGTCCGCTTTGCGCTTTGCGCTTTGTGTTTCCAAACCACCTAATTCATTAACCACTCACAAATATGATCCTATTCGATTCAAGTTAATTTACCGCGAATAATAAAACGGTTTAATTTTCAGTGAAACAAAGAGCCAAGCCATGTCCATTGGCCTTTGTTAGGCTTTTGCCGTCAAACAGCTTCAGTTGATACATTTGCTTTGTCATCCGACTAAAGAACACGTGGACAGCTGACCCGCTGTATATGCCCAGCGGTAACACTAGGGCTGCAAGATTTTTTAATCTATAAGGTACACTGAGGGAAGTGGAAAAATCGACCAAAAAAATGGAATTGTATATATTTTGTAGTTTTTACCAGACCATAACATTGTGCAAAATTATACTTTTATGTTCTCACTAATACTAAGTTAAAATTTGTGTTATATATACAGTAACACAGTTTACGCTGTAGCTGTCATTTGAGGTTTCGAGAGTTAATATTTGCATTAATAAAATCAGTTCTAATTTACACAAATTATCCCTTATAATATAATTTTAATATAATTAAACTAATCACATTCAATTTGTAGTAGTTTGTACCATGATAACAAATAAGTGAAAAAATGTACACTTACCCCTGGCATAAAAAACTGCGGAGGAAGTGGATAATGTTCTGATCACGCAAATGTTTACTTTCCTTCACCTTAATATGTTTTTTCTTTGTTATCATAATGTTTTCAGTAGTGATTGGACTAATATGAATAAGAAAATGTCTGACTAAACAACTCCTAATTTTCAAATCTTTTTCTTTAAATTTCAAGCGACCAAAACGGTATGAATTACCACACAGCTGGTACAAAATTGACTGTTTTTGATGCTCCATAACGATTACGTGCATTTAGAGTAGAGGGTCTTGTTTCCCGGACTATAAAAAATGGTAAAATATGTATCAGGTCAATTTACTAACAACTCGCCCCTTGTCTACTCGCTTGCAATCCGGTGGGTGGCATGACGCCATGTTTTTGCAGCCATGTTTTTTTTGTTTTTGCTTATTTGCAACATCTAAGTGTAAAATTCATGATAGTATGTGTTTTGTTTACTAACATCACATATGATTCTCTTTAGGATACAAAACTGTCGGTGGGATACGGTCGTGCAATGTTGGCTGTAAAACAAACCTACTATGTGAGATCGGGATGCCACCGGGCTGCTTGTAATACGTTTTAATAAATGTTAAGGCGTTGATGCTTGAATCCGACAAAAAATAATTCTTATTAGTTATTTCAGAATTAAAATCAGAGAACACCCGCTCGCTCAACCGGTGATTGGTAGATTTTCAAACAATTCTGTATAAGATCCTACCAAAACCTGTATAAGAACTGGGCATATGCGAAAACGCTTGATTCTTTTATAAATATTATATGAACCTTACAATTTCGCAAGCTTTTCTTACAATTTTTGTATGTAATCTTAAATTGTATAAGAATCTAACAATGTTGCATATGCCCAGTTCTTATACAGGTTTTGGTAAGTTCTATACAGAAGTGTATGAAAATCTAACAGTCGCTGGTTGGGTATATCAATCGAAGTGGTTTTAATGGACTTGAATGCCATGAAAACCTTCTCCAGACTCGATACTAGTTCATCAGTTACTTCAAACAGAGCATGCTCCTTATTGATGAAATTATTCAAGCTACGACGCATTTCTCTGTTCTTGGTCCATAGCTTACAACTCTTCTATGGAGATGAAGCCTTGTTCCCGTCAGATTCAGAAAATGATGTGTGGATCGGAACTTAAACAAACTTAATCAGCTGGTGACGGGAAGCGATCGAAAGCCCAGCAGAATTCGAAAATTACCTTTCTTTACTTTGAAGCCATCTCATCTCTTGATGTCTCGACGCTCATCTACTCGTTTTAGAATTGCATCGTGCAAATTCGAAGTGAAAGGGTTTTGCTGTCTATTCAGTACAGATAGCAAAAAGTCTAGTCAACAACATTACGTCACGACCCTTCAGCGCCTCCGATATCACCCCAACAGGCTGGGGAGCGTCGAATATCGATTGAACCAGATCCAGATAATTTTTGATTATGTACGTACTTTTATTCTTATGGAGCGATTTCACAGTTCACTAGTTTTCAGAACATCCTGAACGAGTTGAAGTTGTTCCCTAAACCGGTTTTCATCCTTCCCCTAGAATTCGAACAATATTTCGGATTCGTTTGAAAGTTTCTCCAAAATCGGTTTTATATAATCTGAATTAAATTCAACAATTGGTTAAGAAAATCAATATAATATAAGTTCAGATATTACCAAATGAGAACGAATTGAGTTTGTCATCTGATTTTTCACTACCATTGATGTCGTTGAAACAATCGTCGTCATCATTATCTGAACATTTTTATTCCGACATAATCGTCTTGGACTTGGGGACTTCGATGAAGAACGTCATTAATAGCGAGGTGCGACAACTTGGGACAACTTCGGCTTTACGGATCGTTTCCGGCGGAGAAGATAAAGCAATCCGTGGAACAGCTGTTAACGAGTTGTGACATTGAACACAATTTCGTAGCCGCAGTTGATCGCACATCGGATGGCGCTTCGATTATTGTGAAATCTGGAAAGCTGATTCCTTATTTTCATCAGCTATATGTTCGCTCCAAAAACAAAATAGTCAGAAGGCTAGGAGACCTATATTGTTACTCATCACTCTCTCGACGAATTGAGAAGATATCTGTGATTGCTTGTTTGTGTATGTTTGTATGTATGGGTGTGCATAAGACATGCGGAAAAATAAAAGCCGATGGGCTAACAAACTAGAATCGGTGCAATTATGCAGAACATACATTCATTAATTTATCTTAAATATTTTTGTTATCATGTATTTTTTATTTTCGGGAAATCCCGGGATTTGCATGAAAAATCCCGGGATCCGGGATGCGAAACAAAGTTCGTCGGGTCTGCTAGTAAAAAATAAAAAAAAAAACTTTCGTAGTCCATGCAACTAATTACTCAGAATATCTAAAAAGGAGGACATTTGAGTGTAAAAGGAGGACATCCGCTTTTTATTGAAAAAGGAGGACATGTCCTCCTTTAGGATACCATATGGTCACCCTATTTACACGGCATACCGTTTACCAATACGAACCCTTCCACACTCCCTACCCCATGTATCCAACATCCCAGTGATTTCTCGTGGAAGTGCAGATGACTCGTTGGCTTCTATCAAAGCGAGTATCATGTCAACATTTCCTACCTTCCTTTTATTTTTGGGTCACCAGTTCTTACACATTGAAGACGATGTTGTCGTAGCCTTGCAAATCCTCGCTTTTCAATCAGCGGAAAATTTGTCTTCAAAATTGGAAAGCGTGCTTACGCTCCAAGAAATGAACTCTGAATGATCATCGTTTTTTGATCATCGACGACGATCATGATCATCGGCTAGCATTTCAAATGCCTACTACGATTGAATTTCAAATACGTTATCATTGTTTTGTATTATTGTCATTTTAAAATAATAAGTTTTTTTCATTATTTTTATCATGAATCCAATGTAACCAAAAATACGAATGCTTTTTTCCGACGCACTTTATTCCCCACAGATGTTAATCCCAAACTCCATCTGTTGGTTCTCTGTGTAATAACAGCTGACCTGGCAATAACGGAATAGTAACCGTGGGCGGTCAATCATGCTCATGCTCATGCTCAATGTTCGTCAAACTGCTTGACCAGTGTGCACGCTGCATAAAACACATTGGAAAACGTAGCAGATTCAACGGAAAGTTAAAAAAAAAAAACAAATATTCGTGCAAAATAAAACTCTGACAGAAAATTTGAAACGTGTCCGTCCGCGTACACAGCATACTCTCCTTATCACCTTCATAAATTTGTACAAACATTTTAAAAGGGCGTAACAGCCAAAATATATTCCTTGTGATGCTTCGTCCACATTATGAGATTGATAACTTGGCTCAGAAGATTAAAATATGCGATGATTTGCAATGCCTGCCCAAGTGCCCATAAGGGACTGAAAATACTCAAGATTACCATAACCGAAGGTAATCATTAATGAACGAAATTGATCAATAGATTACCAGATGATCTACTCATATTGATTCATCAGGTGTTCAGAGTGATGTAACAATTCATCCTATAAGCTCAGTCATCTATCCAACATGTTATTCACCAGCGGTGCCTATCATTCCTTCCCGAAATCAAAAGAATCGAGCACTCTGACTGTGGCTCCATTTAATCTTTTCCGAGAGTATGCCTTATAATGGAGTATTACTTAATCTGACGTATAATATCTGAATAGATCCACTTTGATTCACAATCAAATAACGCCCAAAGAAATCATAATAACAGAGTCCATTATAATGCCGGAAATGAACGTATACAACTGTTTGTGAATTACTTAAATGTGGCGTAAAGCTGTCCATGAATAAATAAAAATAAAAATGCGTCCCGCCAAAAAAAAACAAACCAGTTGTGTAGATTCTCTCACATAACAACCAGAGGTCAATTTTGCACAGGTCGGTTAATTGATGGTGCTACACCATAAACCGGTCACCATCTGAATGAGCAACTTTTCGATCACGATCGCTTTTGTTCCAATGCATTAGTGAGCGATAATTGCCACAATTTGAGCATTTCGTTCAACAATCGGCACCACACCGTTCTAGAGGGCGACAGCCATCATACGTTGATTTATTAATCATCGATACGCTCCAGAACAAGGCGTACAACGCTTTAAATAGGAAGCATGGGGTTCAAGCATCGAAACAACTTGGAATGCCTGTGGATGTGCAATGCATGCGGAGTAAATTAAGAGCGCTCTGCTACTCGACGCAGAGAAGCGAAAGAAAACAACCCCAAATCGGTCCACTAATGGGGGACGCGAGTTCGATTCATTTGGTGTACAACAGGCAAAAATTGAAATCAGAGCAATTTCATAGGAAAGGGGTTTGAATGTGGTACTTTACGGAGCTGTAATGTTTTAGTACCGAAATGTGGAAAGGCGACTGTTCAGTGGCAATCTGAAAATGTAACCAAACGCCAATTTATGAAAGTGATGTTAACGAGTAGTACTCATGGAACATTTTAACAGAAAAATGGAAAATATAATATCTAGAGGAAAAGACGGCTTTGGCAGGTTTTGTTCTATTATTTTCAGGCCAAATTTTATGAAATTTGAGCATAATCAGTCATAAAAAACAGAACGGTGGTACGCAGTTTGCTCGTGGATTGTTGGATTGTTTGTGTCAAATGCTCAAATTGAAGAGGCGGACAATATGCGTATTAATCACGGGAGTAGGGCAAGCGGAGTCGGTGGCAAAACATTCCGTTCGTGCTACCAACAGTTTCAGAGTCGCTGATTTCATGACCGAAATTGAGTTTCTGGTACTGCAGCAGAAGGTTACTTCCTAACTGAGAAAGTGAAAGTTTGTTTCTTGTCCAGTCGTGTTTCTTCAGTAAGCGAATTTGCAGTAGCAATCGAGCAAGTAAGTACAGTGCGTGTTTCAGTCGTCGGGAAAATAATAAAATATCTATTTCGTGTTCGTTGGCTCATGCGCATGTATTGCGCTTTGCTCCGGTAGAGACAAGTGCGATCTTCAATCGTTTGCAGTAGCTATCGGGCAAGTAAGTACAGAGTACTGCGCGTTCGTTCGGTCTTCCAAAACGTTTCCTCCGTTTTCATATGCCACCGGGCGTGCATGGTTTAACATTTTTCTCGTGGCGAAACAGCGAATTAGTGTTATTTCCCATCCCATAGATCGCATCACTTACCGAAGTGAATCCAGATACATTATCCTTTGTAACTAAAACGGTATCCTATCCCGAAACAATCGTGGATATGCAGAGGTATACTCGGTCTCTAGTAGCAACGAGTGTCGGACTAACAATCCTTCCCTTCCTATATGGCCGTAATGACGTGGCCGGCGCCGTTATTGACTTTAGATATTTGAGCTCCCGAAGCGTGTACATTGAGAATGGGTAGCTAGTCCCAAGCCCCGTTTATTGTGCTCTCTGTACAATTTCGCAAGTTCTACGTAGCAACTACGAACTGTGCGGTCATAATGCTCATGCTCAATCTCATGCTGCAGAGGGTGACTTCCGAGCTACTTTCTGTAACGGTTCCGACTGCTCATTGGAAGATTCCACAAGGGCATCCGATGGCGGACCCACAGTTTAATACAAGCGGGCGAATTGATATGCTACTGGGGGCTGAACATTTCTTCACCAAATGGATCGTGTTGGGTCCACTGCTTCCAGTTCTTGTAGATTCTGTATTTGGATGGATCGTGTCTGGGAAAGACGCAAATCTACAACAAAAGAGGTCGGTGCGATGCTGTACAGTAACTTCAATCTCTGGAACTGCAGCTCTGGACAGGTATCGAAAATTGGAAAATCGACTGGAGAGGAATCTCACATTGAAGGAGCAATATCACGCATTCATGCATTCGGACATGGGGCACATGCGAAGGTTAACGGATGTGGCGATTGCAAGAGGAGGCCAATGGAATGGACGAAATTAAACAACGGAAGGTGTTTTACTTGCCGCACTTGTGCTTAAGGAGTCGAGTACGACAACCAAGTTGCGCGTCGTATTTGAAGCCTCATCGTGCTCCAGCAGTGGTTATTCCCTCAATGATGCCCTGTCTTCTTCTTCTTATTGGCATTACATCCCCACACTGGGACAGAGCCGCCTCGCAGCCTAGTGTTCGCTAAGCACTTCCACAGTTATTAACTACGAGGTTTCTAAGCCAGGTTACCATTTTTGCATTCGTATATCATGAGGCTAGCACGATGATACTTTTATGCCCAGGGAAGTCGAGACAATTTCCAATCCGAAAATTGCCTAGTCCGGCACCGGGAATCGAACCCAGCCACCCTCAGCATGGTCTTGCTTTGTAGCCGCTCGTCTTACCGCACGGCTAAGGAGGGCCCCAAGAAGGGACCGGTAATTCAGGACGAGCTTCTCCATGTTCTTGTTCGCTTTCGAAAGCATGAAGTTGGTCTTTTGGGGGACGTGGAAAAAATGTATAGGCAGGTTCTCCATGATACAAACGATTCTCTTCGCCTTAGACTATTCTTTCGGTTCAACAAGGATGAACCAATTGGTGTTTATGAACTGCTAACGGTAACGTATGAGATAAAACCTGCATCATATCTGGCAACCCGTACGCTTCAATAGTTAGCAAACGGAACGGAAAGTTTGAATAACTCTCCTGCCAATGCCGCGTTGAAGAAAGATTTTTACATTGACGACTATACTGGAGGCGCATCAACCATTGAGGAGGCAGTATTACTACGTGAAGATCATACGTCCTTGATGGCCAAAGGGGGACTCCCAATCCGTAAATGGTGTTCAAACCACTCCGAAGTTTTGGCAGATGTCCCTAAAGACCAATCTAACGATTTCGTTCGACTTGAGTTCGGATGAAAAAGTAAAAACTTTAGGCATCACATGGGAATCTAAAGCGAACCACTTCGTTTCATATTCAACGTTAGCGACGATGAAGGTGCTTGGACTAGACGGCGTATTTTGTCTGCGACAGCGAAGTTGTTTGATCCGCCTGGCTTGATTTCTGCCGTGGTGGTCATTGCAAAAATAATCATGCAGGAGTTGGCGCTACTACAATCCGGATGGGAATCCTATGTAGCTAGAGCAGAAATGGAAGGATGTTCATCGTCAACTATCTAAACTGGCCAAATTCAACATTCCCAGATTTGCCCTCATAGCGGATTACGTCGATGTACAGGCTGTACTGCTTCGCCGACACTTCTGACCTCGCCTGTAGAGCCTGCTTATATGCTCGCGCCGAAGATGGACATGGTAATGTACGCATCGAGTTGCTGTCATCTAAATCACGGGTCGCTCCTCTAAACGGTTGAAGGTTCCCAGATTAGAATTATGCGCAGCCAGAGAAGCTGCAATTCTTTACCAAACCGTGGTTAAAGCCCTCGCATTGGACAGGGTCCGATCATTCTTCTGGTCAGATTCGATGGTCGTCAGGTCATAGCAAATCGCGTTTCCAGTATTCAAACATTAACGTACGGGAACACATGGCAACATGTTGCTAGCAAAGAAAATCCCGCTGATCTGGTTTCCCGGGAGCTTCAAATCGATGATTTCATGAAAAGCAGCCTGTAAAAGGATGGGCTGGCTGACCTGGTTGAAGGAATCTCGCTCCAAATGGATAAATGAGTCTTCTAAGACTATGAAAACAGGAATATTTCTCGAACCACGCATCATTGTTCAAGCTAATGGCACATCGAAGGAAGTGAACCCCTCATTTTCCGTTCGGTCGACGCTGTTACCACTAGTTAGGGTTAGAGATGTCCTACACAGTATGCAAAAAATCTGCTCTTTTATTTTTCACAATTTTTAAAAATTAAATAAAATTGATTCAGTGAGTGCAACTATTCGATGGATATTTGATCTTTAGATAAATCAGGTAATGAATGGAAAAAATAATGAACCGTCAATCACACCTCCTGCAAACTCCTGTGAAACTAGAGATATTGATTACTTCCCTTCCTTTTTCTGGTAGTTTTTGCCATTATTGTTCCGTTGGCGCAATAGTAATAACAGTGTGTAGTAAGAGCATCGTATAAAATATTTCGCCGAAGCGTGCACTGAACTGCACGAGAAATTGGCTCACATTGGGTTCCACCGCAGCGGAAATCGAGTAAATAATAAACATCCTGAACCAATATTTCGTTCGGTGGTCATGAACTCGAGCGATTCGCAACCAGCCCAGCCACCAGCTGTTTCGACCTGCCGAGGAATTTCGTAATTGGGCACTTATTACTTGCTAACAAGAGCGCTTTCATGTTCTTTCCACCTGTCGAATGGAGTCGATCCGATACTGAGCAACGGTAGTGAGTACGGAGGGCATCCGAAGTGAACTGATTTTATTGCACAGCAGTTTTCTAGGGATTCTATTTCATATTTCTCTAATAATATTTGAGAAGTGCCGAAGGAATTATGATTAAGTCGTACATTATTTTTCGGTAATTGGAAAAGCCTATATTCAATATAGTGAATAGTCTTCTAATTAGGTATTCTTACAATTTTATCAATCTGTCCCTAAGATTTTAAGAAACAAAATTGGTCATACCTAAGGTATGACAAAATTGTTTTCATCATTTAAACGGATTGATGTTATTTTCACAACAACTGATGAGAAACGAAGGACCAAGAATGACGGATCATACTAGACATTCATACAACGCATTTTCCCGCTTTTCTGTGTAGTGCCACGACAACAACCCATAGCTTTAGCGAGAATATCCATCCCTCAACAAGTCAATTTCCGTAGCGCACGAGCTGCTGTGGAAGCTACCGTAGCTCAGCGGTAACATGCACCACTGCAAAGCATGCCTCACTGAAAGACACCGGGTCCGAAGCCAAGTCCGGCTAAGGAATTTTTCAGATTTGTGAAATGTGTTTGATCTTCCTTGTTAGTAGATTGTTCTTCCGGGTGACGTACGAATGCAGAGATGGTAACACAGTCCAACAAGGTCACAGTTAACAGCCGTAAAGTAACTGCAGGGCGGCGGAGGTCGTTACGAGAGCACGAGCTGAAACACATAAAACAAGCGTCCTTCGTAGGCCATCAGCCGATCATCTGCTGCAGCTTGTAAGTTATGACGCTTGGCCTTGTTGGAAGGATACCAGTGAAACTCGAACACAATCCTTTAGACTTGTTTTTCCCTCCTACAATAATAACTGTTAAGTCCATAACAACATGCTGCTGCTTCATCCGAGCTTCGGGAGCTTCTAATTAAACACTGTTTGATTATACAGTAATATCCCGATTTTATCACCCCCCTGGTGAATTTTGGGGTGATAAAACAGGGTATGTGACAAAATTGGAAAAAAAATATTTTCATTTTTTTTAATTCATTCCACAAATATGAATCATTTTATGCCTTGGAAAGACCAAATGCGTAAACGGTACCCGTTATTTCTTGTCGAAATTGCTTACAGAATATTTCCTAGGTACTCAGTAGTCGTTCGTAATAAACTACAGGCGGTGAAAGTTATTTCATGAAAATCAATTTTGTTTTTGGTATTATTTACGAAAATAAAAAGAATGACAAATTTTTTTGGGGTGACAAAATCGGGTCGAAAACGTGACAAAATCGGGACGTGATAAAATCGGGTCGAAAACGTGATAAAATCGGGGGTAGACAAAATCGGGGGTAGACAAAATCGGGGAGTGACAAAATCGGGTCAACACTGTATCGCCATTAGAAAGGAAAGACGGTGATCTGAAGCTCGCATTGAAACATTGTAAATTGGAATCGATTGAAAATAATTATGACTATAGTCTTCACTCGGCAGTAATGATGCATTCAACGGACCACCAGACTTCAGTGAAATAATAAATTGGAATAGGAAATCAACTGAAAATTTCAATTGTCAGTAAAAGTTATAAGTGCAATCTTGACCTCATTTTAGATAATAATCTTAGATTAGGATATGAAATCCCTTTATAATTTAAAATTATGCTGTCAAGTATAAGTACGCATATTTTACAAGATATGGGGTAAATGCTCCCATATCAATAACAGCCCATATATTAGTCACAATCGTGGATAACGAAATTAAAAATTAATTCAATTACAATTTCGCACATCGAATGTACACAAAATATTGTGTCAAATACAGGGGGTGTTCAAAATAACTGGGTTTCGAGACGAGCCAGCCTCGGGCTGAAAGTCTCGATAATAAAGACAAAAAAAAAATAACGGATGGGCAAATTTTGGGCATAATTAAATGTGTTGTAACTATGTCAATTATTATCCGATTTTGACAATTCAGAGATGCCTGAACTAGAAATTTAATTTCTCTGTGATTTAATGTAGTTTCACCATTTGTGCATGGAACCGACCATGGCTATCGGATACTGGGGATATTCCGGGTTTTTTAAGGTAGGTTCAGAACCGTAAATTTGTGGTGGATATTAGGATAACTTGTGGTTAGAAAACAGTATAATATTAGTAACCATAAATAAAGTAGGACTCTTTCTGCTTGGAACCATATATTAAAATTCGGAATCGGACCAGAATCAAGTGAGATATGGCCATTTGTTTAGAATCGATGCCGATCGGGAGTTTTAAAAGGGACCAGGCCACAAATTCATTTAAATCAAGCTTTTTTACCGATCTTCCATTATGATTACATTCCAGAAGTCTTCTGATACGTCAAGAATAGAAAACCAACCAAAAAGACGACTTCTGAAGTCGCTGGGGTGCCCCGAAGAACCCGTAGAGGGGACATTTCAATTTTGGCACCAAAGCTAGTCATTCGACGGTTCGTTTTTCATGGTTTTCTATCAAGAAGTGGAGTATGACTATTAACTGGACTCTTGACGGCTTTGACTTCTCATAGGTGCCACGGGGCACTCCTTAGCCGTACGGTAACCCGGGCAGAAGCCATGAACAGAATAACAAAACATGATATGGACTTGATTGATATAAGAGATAAAAGAACAGGCAACAATATCAAAAATTTGCACCGAAATATCATTTAAATATCAATATATGCTATGAATAAGAACAAACTAATGGCACATGATATTGATCACTTATTACAAATAGCATAACTTGATCTTCCCATGATATTTTAGTGCAAAATTTTGATATTATCGTCTGATCTTTTATCTCTTATATCAATCATGTCCATATCTCATTTTGCTATCTTATCAACATTTGATATTAATGAGCTATTCTCGTCTACTCGGGAAGATGCGCGGCTACAAAGCAAGATCCTGCTGAGGGCGGCTGGGTTCGATGCCCGGTCCCGGTCTAGACAGTTTTCGGATTGAAAATTGTCTCGACTTCCCTGCGCATAAAAGTATCATCGTGTTAGCCTCATGATATACGAATGCAGAAATGGTAACTTGGCTTAGAAACTTCGCAGTCAACAATTCAGTTTCGTTTTTCGGTTTGGAATCATAGAGAGTGAGTAACCGCTCTCTCGATGCTCTGAGCGTATCGCAACAACTGCCACCCCGTCAGCAATGAATGAAGACGGTTCCCCTTGGGGGAATGATCCACCACCCGGTGGATCGCGGTTGATTGATGGCAGCCACACAGGTCCGACACTCCCTCCGTATATGAATGGGGACAGTATGCACGACTCGTTACACATCCTCCGGCTAGTAGCGGTAAGTGGCTCGCTACCCAAGACTCCTTTCACTATCCGAAAATCAGTTCAGCAGCAGGTCCACAGCAATATCGAAGGGGCGTTTCCTGAAGCCGAAGGGACGTCTTATGCTCTGAAGGTTCGCAACATGCGGCAAGTTAAGGCGTTACTTTCGATGACGTCGTTAATCGATGGGACTGATTATTGAGCATCCGAGCTTAAACACCACTCGATGCGTCGTAAGCTGCAGGGACGATGTCTCCAGGACCCCAGCGCCGACCAGCCACCCTATATCGACCAGAAGCACCGGTGTCATCCCCAAGGCCTTATTTGCCAAGGACAGTGCACCAAATCTAGTACCAAAAGCCCAAAGGAATAATCCTCCACCACAAACATCAGCATAGGCACGGTGGCTCCGGATCAGAGAAACGACTGGTATGACGACGAATGTGAGCAGTTAGTTGAGGAGAAGAATGCAGCATGGGCGAGATTGCTGCAACACCGCACGAGGGCGAACGAGGCACGATACAAACGGGCGCGGAACAAACAAAACTCGATTTTCCGGAGGAAAAAGCGCCAGCAGGAAGATCGAGACCGTGAAGAGACGGAGGAACTGTACCGCGCTAATAACGCACGAAAGTTCTATGAGAAGTTGAACCGTTCACGTAAGGGCCACGTGCCACAGCCCGATATGTGTAAGGACATAAACGGGAACCTTCTTACGAACGAGCGTGAGGTGATCCAAAGGTGGCGGCAGCACTACGAAGAGCACCTGAATGGCGATATGGCAGACAACGGTGGCGGTATGGTAATCAACCTAGGAGCACGCGCGTAGGACATGCGACTTCCGGCTCCGAATCTCCAGGAAATCCAGTAGGAGATCAACCGGCTGAAAAACAACAAAGCCCCTGGAGTTGACCAACTACCAGGAGAGCTATTTAAACACGGTGGTGACGCACTGGCTAGAGCGCTGCACTAGGTGATTACCAAGGTTTGGGAGGATGACGCAGGAGTGGATGGAAGGTGTCGTGTGTCCCATCTACAAAAAGGGCGATAAGCTGGATTGTAGCAACTACCGCGCAATCACATTGCTGAACGCCGCCTACGAGGTACTCTTAAAAAAATTTATGCCGCCGACTAACACCAATTGCAAGAGAGTTCGTGGGGCAGTACCAGGCGGGATTTATGGGTGAACGCTCTACCAGGTGTTCGCCATACGTCAGGTATTGCAGAAATGCCGCGAATACAACGTGCCCACACATCATCTATTTATCGACTTCAAAGCCGCATATGATACAATCGATCGGGACCAGCTATGGCAGCTAATGCACGAAAACGGATTTCCGGATAAACTGATACGGTTGATCAAGGCGACGATGGATCGGGTGATGTGCGTAGTTCGAGTTTCAGGGGCATTCTCGAGCCCCTTTGAAACGCGTAGAGGGTTACGGCAAGGTGATGGTCTTTCGTGTCTGCTATTCAACATCGCTTTGGAGGGAGTAATACGAAGGGCAGGGATTGACACGAGTGGTACGATTTTCACGAAGTCCGTCCAGTTATTTGGTTTCGCCGACGACATTGATATCATGGCACGTAACTTTGAGAGGATGGAGGAAGGCTACATCAGACTGAAAAGCGAAGCTAAACGGATTGGACTATATAGTCATCAACACGTCGAAGACGAAGTACATGATAGGAAGAGGCTCAAGAGAGGTCAATGTAAGCCACCCACCACGAGTTTCTATCGGTGGTGACGAAATCGAGGTGGTTGAAGAATTCGTGTACTTGGGCTCACTGGTGACCGCCGATAACGATACCAGCAGAGAAATGCGGAGACGCATAGTGGCTGGAAATCGTACGTACTTTGGACTCCGCAAGACGCTCCGATCGAATAGAGTTCGCCGCCGTACCAAACTGACTATCTACAAAACGCTTATAAGACCGGTAGTTCTCTACGGACACGAGACCTGGACGATGCTCGTGGAGGACCAACGCGCACTGGGAGTTTTCGAAAGGAAAGTGTTGCGTACCATCTATGGTGGGGTGCAGATGGCGGAAGGTACGTGGAGGAGGCGAATGAAGCACGAGTTGCATCAGCTGTTGGGAGAACCATCCATCGTTCACACCGCGAAAATCGGAAGACTGCGGTGGGCCGGGCACGTAGCCAGAATGTCGGATAGTAATCCGGTGAAAATGGTTCTCGACAACGATCCGACGGGAACAAGAAGGCGAGGTGCACAGCGGGCAAGGTGGATCGATCAGGTGGAGGACGACTTGCAGACTCTCAGCAGACTGCGTGGTTGGCGAAGTGCAGCCATGGATCGAGCTGAATGGAGAAGTCTTTTATGTGCAGCACAGGCCACTCCGGCCTTAGTCTGATGATAAAAACAAACATCAGCTACGCTTGCAAAACGCTTCCTATCAAATATTTCCCCCGCAGATACCGCACAAGCACAACAGCTGACAAAACCCAAACAAAAAAGTAGCCGCTAACTCCCTTCCACCAAACTCCAATCAGCTCCACATTCAGAAAATCGTCAAGATTTGTTCTTTGCCTGCGTTCCACATTGCACACCATACAAGAAACGATCCATCATCAAGCAAGCTACCATCGAGATCATCCCACTACTGTACGTCCCATCATGCTCGATAAGGCGAGATCTCTTCCATCGATCTTGGCGGCGAACCGAGCACAAACCAAGATAGTGACCCTGGAATACGGATTGAACCATGTAGCAGATCCGACGGAATGACCTCAAGGAAACAAGAAATCCAAATAAACACCTCACTATAGCAGTCACCAAAACCACCCTACTCCAACCAAGCATCATCATTAGCTGGAACTACACCAAAGGAGTCAAAATCAAGGAAAACTTTTATCGACCGTATCTTAATCACCTTCACCTTCGATGGACAGTCTCCGCGATTATCTTAATCGGTATCTAACTAGTGAATCTAACACTGTCCCACATTCCCGGCCGCATTCCGCGGGATTGTAATCACCTACAGAACACGCCAGGCGGGCAGCGTAGTTCGCCTCCGCGGTGCTCGCTGGAAACGATAGCGTATCAACGGCAGTTGAAGGGTTAGGCGGCTAAATGAACTACGAACGAGGGAGCGCGGTAGCGCATTGAGGCTGACGCCAGTAAGGTCTTAATTATGTTTCTGGCAAGCACGTCATGGCTATGTGTACAGTATATTGTGTTATTGTGAAGCGAGGGCTGGCAGTCTGACATTCTACTCTCTTAGTATGGCCGGGTGACACCGACTCGAAACGGCGAGTGAGCTAAGGGCTAGACTGTCTTCCGTCCCATAAAACCGTGGCGGGCCTTGTAGCATGCTGCCCAATCCTGCCATCCAGTTTTGCCTACTGGGTGGGAGTAGGCTCAGATGCCCTTTCCTGTTTTGCGCTGATCTGGCTCTGAACACGCAAGTGTCAACCCTCGCATGGCCTCCCTGCTTGCCGCAAGGCAAGCATAGATAACCATGGGATCACTAAAGGCGACTACTGCAGCAGGATTCGGCGGCAGCCGTAAGGGGGACCCATACGGCAATGAGTATTAAAAGAAATCAATCATTGGAGTTGAAGGTGACGGACCCCTTTGCCAAAAGGGGTCTAGCGAGTGGTCCCCTATTGAAGAGAGGGCGAGTGGAGTGACTGTGGCTGCTATTGGCAGTACCGAAGAGTCTCCAGTGGTGGAGGGGAGTAGCCCTGCCTGCACGCCTGACGAGCCACTACCAGGGATACGGGTGGTGGCCGAGCAACTCGATGAGATCATCGAGTTCGTAAGCGGCAGGCAGAACACCATCAAGGAGCTTAAGCAGAGCCTGTTGGTGCTCCAGCAAGCTGTTCGTGTCGCAAGACAAGAACAGGACGCTTATATCAGGCGTGTAGGCGCAGCAGAGAAGGTAGCCAAAGGTACGCAGACCAAGGCCCTCTCCTCCCCTAGCGGTGTTACTGCGGCGAAAGAGGCGACCGCCCTTACGGCCAGTGAGGGTAAGAAAACGCGAAGTTCGAAGCGACCCAAACGCGCTACCATTAAGGCGAAGCGTCACCTGGATGGTGCACCGGAGCCTGAAGGGCGTGTTTCCAAGAAGGCGAAAGGCACTAGACAGGCACAAGTTGCTGAGCCACAAAAAAAAGCCCCAGCCAGCCATCGGTATCCGCCAAAGGGGACGCAAATCCTTGGCAGCTGGTCAGTAGGGTGCGGAAGTCCAACACCCCTCGACCTACGAAGAAGGTGAGAGACAGAGGCGAGGCCTTGTTGGTGAAAACCGACAAGGACAAATACGCCGATGTCCTGAAATCGCTGCGAGCGGCCGATAGCCTATCGGCCCTGGGCCAGGATGTGCGCAGCGTCAGACGTACCAAGAACGGTGAAATGATCTTGGTACTGAAGCGTGGCGCGCAATCCAGCGGGGTGGCTTACAAAAAGCTTGCCCAGGAGGTCTTGGGTGACGGCGCTCAGGTCAGGTCGTTGAGTGCGAAAGTGACCCTCCAGTGTAAGCAACTGACGCCAAAAAGGTCACTGAGAAAGGGAAGCTAAAGATCGGCTGGTCAGTATGCCCAGTAAGCGTGCTCCAGCCACCTTCAGTGGACAGGTGCTACCGGTGCCTTGAGTCCGGCCACAAGTCTTATGACTGCAAGGGCCCAGATCGAAGCAAGATGTGTCGTCGCTGCGGCGAGGAGGGACACAAGGCGCAGGAATGCGACAAGGCACCATGGTGCCTTATCTGCGCCAGTAAGAAGCAGGCCCGGAACCATGCTATGGGCGGGCCTGCGTGTCCCTTCGGAGAAGCCAATCGGAAAAAGCCGTGCAAGTAACACAGCTGAATCTGAATCACTGTGCACCTGCCCAGCACCGGCTGTGGCAGGCGGTCTCGGAGTCGAGGACATATGTCGCCCTCCTGTCCGACCCGTACAACGTCCCTGCCGACAATGGCAACTGGGTGGCGGACGGGTCTAGGTCGGCGGCAATCTGCACAACGGGAAGGTACCCCGTTCAAGAGATAGTACACTCCTCCGCGGAGGGTGTCGCGATAGCCAAGATCAATGGGGTGTTCTATTGTAGCTGCTACGCCCCACCAAGGTGGCCAATGGAACAGTTCAACTAGATGATCGACAGGCTATCGTCCGACCTAGTAGGTCGGAGCCCGTTCGTTATAGCGGGAGACTTTAATGCTTGGGCAGTGGAATGGGGCAGCCGCTGCACCAATCAGAGGGGACAAGCGTTACTCGAGGCACTTGCAAAACTCGACGCAGTGCTTGTCAATGGCGGAGCCAGTAGCACATTCCGTAGGAATGGGGCCGAGTCATGGATAGATGTAACGTTTGGCAGCCCCGGTCTGGTCTCTGACCTGGACTGGAGGGTAGACGAGGGCTACATCCATAGTGATCACCTAGAAATTCGCTTCAAGATCAACTATGGTGTGCAGCGTCCGAGGGCGGGTGATCCCTGTCAGGCCCGTGGGTGGAAGTCCAATCACTTTGACAGCGAAGTTTTCACCGCGGCCCTGGGACTGGAGGTCAACACCGACAGTCTAAGCGGGGATGCGCTGATAGCTGTCCTATCACGCGCGTGCGATGCTACTATGCCGAGGAAAGCCCTGCCAAGAAATGGCAGACGACCGGCATACTGGTGGCGTGCCGAAATTGCAGCCCTTCGATCAGCCTGCTTCAAGGCTAAACGTAGGACACAACGAGCCCGCACCGAAGAGGAAAGAGCGGTCCGCCGGGAAGTGTACCGGATCTTGGAAAGCTTCTTCCAGAACCGAGTGCTGCTATACGAGACCGATGCCGGTCAGAAAAGTGTTCTCATTACCGCAGGAGTACCGCAAGGGTCAATCCTGGGCCCGGTACTATAGAACCTGATGTATGACAGGGTTCTGAAGCTAAAGTTCCCTCCTGGTGTGAAGATCGTCGGCTTTGCTGACGATGTGACCCTAGAGGTCTACGGGGAGTCAATCCCCGAAGTAGAGCTAACCGCAGAACACGCGATCAGCACTGTGGCGGACTGGAGTGCGAGAGGCCTTGAGCTCGCTCAAGGAGGTGATTATCGCCAGCAACCGTAAGTCGGCACAACATGCAGTTGTACACGTGGGATGGTTTTCCGGCGAAACTGATTAGACTGATACGTGCAACGCTGCTGGATGGCTCGAAATCAAGTATTCGGATTGCAGATGAAGTGTCAACCTCGTTTGTGACCTTAGACGGATTGAAGCAGGGTGATGCACTTTCGCATTTATTGTTCAACATTGCACTATTACGAGATCTGGCGTGCAGAGGAACGGCACTTTCATCACACGGTCGCATAAGCTCCTTGGCTTTGCGGACGACATTGACCTTATTGGAATCGATCGCAGAGCAGTAGTGGAGGCTTTTGTCCCACTGAAGAGGGAGACGGCGAAGATAGGCTTAACCATTAACTCCGCCAAGACAAAGTACATGGTGGCAGGTAGAGATAGAGGAAGACCTAATGGTGTTGATGCAAAAGTAGTGCTTGAGGAGGATGTGTTTGAAGTTGCTGAAAAATTTGTTTACCTTGGAACACTTGGCTTAGGTCCCGCAACATGCAGACGGAAACGAAATTTGCTCTATACTCTGATTCTACCAGTGGCCCTTTATGGACATAAAGCATGGACGTTAAAAGAGGCGGACCGGAAAGCTTTCGGGGTTTTCGAGCGAAAAGTGGTGCGTACAATACTCGGAGGGAAAATAGAAAATGGTGTGTGGCGCAGACGCATGAATCAAGAGTTGTATCAAGTATACAAAGAAGAAAACCAGGTATCCAGGTAGGTTTGCGATGCATGTACGAGATTAGTTGTTTCATTATTTCTAAATTGTTTGCCAATTTCTAATAATGAATAGTTGAATGAATGAGCGAAACACGCTACTAGGCCCACAACCAGGGTCACTCCCTTTCTATTTTGATTAATGTTGTGCTAATTAATTTGAATTTCGTCAAAATCTCGACCATTTTGTCTAATTCTTGTTTGTTTTTATACCTACAATACAATGGTTGGCGTTGAAAAGCTTCCTATTGATCACTATGGAAATTCCTAAGTTGAAAAGCAAGCAAGCAATAATGTAGAAGTAAACATTAAATGTCCATCTTCCGCAGCGGTGAGTTAATTTCGTTAGATCGACATTGTTGCTGAGTTCTATCTTCTATCACCACGAGCTGACTCGCGGCAAGCTTCCATTATACACGTCGAGAAGCATTAGCAATCGTGACCGATCGAAACTGGACCGTCATTCCCGTGCTATTAAGGATCTCTTTGTTGGGGATGAACGCTAATCTCGAGACAGATCTTCGCTCGTGATATCGATCCATCTTTTGTCTGCCTTCCATTGCACCGAACGGCCAGATAGTCATGTTGCCTCCAAACGCACGGCACGACCCTCCTAGCCTAGCACAAAAGCCGAACAGGTTCCAAGACTCCAAGAGGAGGCTATTGAACAGCGTCTATCGCCAATTTCGTTCGATTCCATTTTCGCAGTACTAATTCCGTCTACTTTGGGGCTCTCGGTCCAAATAGTGTGGAACGGTTTGGCTTATTTACGCCAGATGAATGTGATACGCCGTTATTTGATACGTTTGAAGCGAAACAATCTTTCCTCAATCCCTCAAGACATCGCATCGTCCGGCAAGGAGGGTGAGTTAATTACTCTCGGAAGACAGGTTCGATGGGTGGCGGTTTGGGTCCATTATCGAAACGTGATTAGAAGCTCGTAAAATGGTGCTAAGGTGTCTAATAAACTTCACTGTTGTAAGAAACATGAGTGGAAGAAAAAAAAACAGGAGCTGATTGCTTTGATTCACTTTTATGAACAATCGGCATCTCTTTCAGAAATATTTTTTTGGCGCGTACATGACTTAATTATAAAATGCTGACATTTTGTGATTTTTACATGGATTAATTAGAAAAGGACTCACTTCAGTACAGAAGCACCTGAATTCCTGCATAAAGAGATCTACTTCAGTAAAATTTGAACTGAGCGCAAAGCTATCCTTTATAATCATTAGAGGGAAAATCCCCATTTGATCCAGTCTTATTTGGTGAAATCCCGACCATTAATTTGAGCAAAGCCTGTGCTTGATAACCTGCAGTGTAGAAAACTTTTCCCCATTCGGCAGCGTACTTGCTCAGGCATTCTACGTTTGTTGTACCTTACTATCAACACTGGTTCTCTTCCTATAATTTAATCCTAAATAATCTTGTTGCAGATAATCGTTCAAACGTAATTTGAAATTTGAATCAAAACGGTATCCCGGTGGGTGTTCGTGTTCCTGTTAGGAACCAAAGTGAGAGCATGAACCCTTGCGTTCCTGTCCCTGCACGACGATGCTCACGATGTTTGAAAGATGAACAAGGAGGCAAGCAGTAAATTCCTGTTCTTCTCTAAATCATTGTACTAAGCCTCCGCTTTGCCTCATGAAGTAACGGAGGTGGTTGAGCGGGACCAGCATCAGAGCAAGCAGAAACCGGTGACTGGGAGCAACTGTGATGGCTTCATCCCACTATGAGCTTTAACAAAAAACTGAACTATTTCTATTGAGTCTTTAACCATGATAAGAACTGTTTACCATTGTTCGTACGATGGATCTGGTATAGGTCATGCCCGGTGAAAATTTTAACAATCACTTGACTTAGAACCTCGATTACTCAGTCATATGTCAGTCGCAATTAAACCTGGGACTATGACCAAGAATACAACCGACTAATTACAGTAGGTTTGTAAGTTTGAGAAAATGTTGGTGAAAAAAAAGTTCAAAGTCGTTTTGAAAAAATGTGCTTTGTTTGTCTCATTTCATAGAGCTTGGCATATCGAAACAAGATTCGAGTAGAAGACTTAGACTGATATGATTTAGAAATTTGGACTTAACTTAATATCTATTGTTGTTGTTCAATGCAAATAAAAGTTTATATCGCAATTTGACAAAACACTCTGATAAGAAAATGATGTTATTTGAATTTTATTTGAAAAAGGACGTCATCTTGGCCATGTTTGATTTCAGACATAAAGTGAACCGTAATGTGTCTGGCACCCGGAACACTGACAATATGATTGGATCCTGAGACATTGGATCTATTCGGTCGGTATTTTTGATGGCTCACTTGCTTCGGATGCGAACGGTCATTCGAATGGACAAACGGAAATCGAAGAAACACGATTTCTTTTCTGCTTATTCTCATCATACCCCCGTGCAAAAGAAAGGCCTCGCCCAATCAGACTGATCTGAAAGAAGAAAAGGCTCTCATCACATTTTACGATCCAAGCTGAAGTGCTTAGTAGTCTACTCATTTCATGGTTGATCTACCGCAAAATAGCACTCCAGGTCCTGATTTGGGCGCCGGTGGTCATCACTGGAGCCATAAGTAGATTGGGTTCATACTCTTCTATTCACGAAATTAATGTGGAACCACTGAAACAATTTCTCAGCCAAAACAATGTTTTACCTTCGAATGATGTCATGTAAATATTTTTTATAATCTTCAGAGCCTACGAAAAACACGTTGAAAAGGGCTTAGCGGTTAGAGACCACTATCACCAACATGTTGCAATATTTTATCTTTGTAATTCAATTATTTATTTTCTCTACATACCCAGTGGATCTTGGCCTGCACTTCAACATACTTCCACACTTCCACAGCTGTGCCATGACATTGGATAAAATTGTTGCAATTGGAGATGCTGACTCCAGACCACCAGATCATACTTCTTTGTTTACAAATCCAAGAATTGAGTCTCTCAACTGTTGTCATTCAATTAAATATTCGCTATGAAATCGCTTTCTCACAAACCCACGGAGTTGAATGTTCCGAAGAAAACACCGGCCGGTTGAATCAACATTGTTTAATTAACTTGCGTTAGACAGCACACAGATTTCCGAAAGCAAAATTGAATGAAGTTAAATGGATTCGACTTCCTAGAAGCCGCACGTTTGCTTCATCTTTTCGACTTTAACAACTGATTAAAGAAAGCTGGAGCAAATGTTTTGGGATGGCTATATTTTTTTAGATATTCATTTCTATTTTTGGATGTTTTTAATTCAAGTCCTTCCTGTCCGTGTTTGCCGGTTAATATTTGATTTACCCTTCCACTTCATTTTAATTGTTAACTCAAGCATTTTTGCCTTTTAAATTCTTTACCTTTTTGTCGCTTTTGCACTTTTTCCGCTTCTGGTTATTTTCTGGGAATCTTTGAACATATTGTTCCATTATTATATTTATACTCTGTTTTCAGCAACCTTCGACTGCCGGTTCTTGCGAGTCAGTATCACGCGCTTTTTGATTCACTTCGAAGTGGAAAAAGAGCAGAAGCGAAAAAAAAGGTAAAGAATTCAAAAGGCAAAATTTCTTGAGTCAGCAATTAAAATAAAGTTCATTAAATGTTGCTAGGAAATATTTGGATTTTTTATTAATGTAGAATTTACATTTTCACCCCTGACACTAATATTTTAGTTTTTCTAAGTATTAAGCATCAGAAGCAAGTAAAAAAATTAGATAACGTTGCTCTAATTCGTTTCCGTTGCTGACAGGCTTATCTTCTTAGAAACTCAATCAAAAATCGAAAATCAGAAAATCAGAAAATCAGAAAATCAGAAAATCAGAAAATCAGAAAATCAGAAAATCAGAAAATCAGAAAATCAGAAAATCAGAAAATCAGAAAATCAGAAAATCAGAAAATCAGAAAATCAGAAAATCAGAAAATCAGAAAATCAGAAAATCAGAAAATCAGAAAATCAGAAAATCAGAAAATCAGAAAATCAGAAAATCAGAAAATCAGAAAATCAGAAAATCAGAAAATCTGAAATTCAGAAAATCAGAAAATCAGAAAATCAGAAAATCAGAAAATCAGAAAATCAGAAAATCAGAAAATCAGAAAATCAGAAAATCAGAAAATCAGAAAATCGGAAAATCAGAAAATCAGAAAATCAGAAAATCAGAAAATCAAAAAATCAGAAAATCAGAAAATCAGAAAATCAGAAAATCAGAAAATCAGAAAATCAGAAAATCAGAAAATCAGAAAATCAGAAAATCAGAAAATCAGAAAATCAGAAAATCAGAAAATCAGAAAATCAGAAAATCAGAAAATCAGAAAATCAGAAAATCAGAAAATCAGAAAATCAGAAAATCAGAAAATCAGAAAATCAGAAAATCAGAAAATCAGAAAATCAGAAAATCAGAAAATCAGAAAATCAGAAAATCAGAAAATCAGAAAATCAGAAAATCAGAAAATCAGAAAATCAGAAAATCAGAAAATCAGAAAATCAGAAAATCAGAAAATCAGAAAATCAGAAAATCAGAAAATCAGAAAATCAGAAAATCAGAAAATCTGAAAATCTGAAAATCTGAAAATCTGAAAATCTGAAAATCTGAAAATCTGAAAATCTGAAAATCTGAAAATCTGAAAATCTGAAAATCAGAAAATCAGAAAATCAGAAAATCAGAAAATCAGAAAATCAGAAAATCAGAAAATCAGAAAATCAGAAAATCAGAAAATCAGAAAATCAGAAAATCAGAAAATCAGAAAATCAGAAAATCAGAAAATCAGAAAATCAGAAAATCAGAAAATCAGAAAATCAGAAAATCAGAAAATCAGAAAATCAGAAAATCAGAAAATCAGAAAATCAGAAAATCAGAAAATCAGAAAATCAGAAAATCAGAAAATCAGAAAATCAGAAAATCAGAAAATCAGAAAATCAGAAAATCAGAAAATCAGAAAATCAGAAAATCAGAAAATCAGAAAATCAGAAAATCAGAAAATCAGAAAATCAGAAAATCAGAAAATCAGAAAATCAGAAAATCAGAAAATCAGAAAATCAGAAAATCAGAAAATCAGAAAATCAGAAAATCAGAAAATCAGAAAATCAGAAAATCAGAAAATCAGAAAATCAGAAAATCAGAAAATCAGAAAATCAGAAAATCAGAAAATCAGAAAATCAGAAAATCAGAAAATCAGAAAATCAGAAAATCAGAAAATCAGAAAATCAGAAAATCAGAAAATCAGAAAATCAGAAAATCAGAAAATCAGAAAATCAGAAAATCAGAAAATCAGAAAATCAGAAAATCAGAAAATCAGAAAATCAGAAAATCAGAAAATCAGAAAATCAGAAAATCAGAAAATCAGAAAATCAGAAAATCAGAAAATCAGAAAATCAGAAAATCAGAAAATCAGAAAATCAGAAAATCAGAAAATCAGAAAATCAGAAAATCAGAAAATCAGAAAATCAGAAAATCAGAAAATCAGAAAATCAGAAAATCAGAAAATCAGAAAATCAGAAAATCAGAAAATCAGAAAATCAGAAAATCAGAAAATCAGAAAATCAGAAAATCAGAAAATCAGAAAATCAGAAAATCAGAAAATCAGAAAATCAGAAAATCAGAAAATCAGAAAATCAGAAAATCAGAAAATCAGAAAATCAGAAAATCAGAAAATCAGAAAATCAGAAAATCAGAAAATCAGAAAATCAGAAAATCAGAAAATCAGAAAATCAGAAAAATCAGAAAATCAGAAAAATCAGAAAATCAGAAAATCAGAAAATCAGAAAATCAGAAAATCAGAAAATCAGAAAATCAGAAAATCAGAAAATCAGAAAATCAGAAAATCAGAAAATCAGAAAATCAGAAAATCAGAAAATCAGAAAATCAGAAAATCAGAAAATCAGAAAATCAGAAAATCAGAAAATCAGAAAATCAGAAAATCAGAAAATCAGAAAATCAGAAAATCAGAAAATCAGAAAATCAGAAAATCAAAAAAATCAGAAAATCAGAAAATCAGAAAATCAGAAAATCAGAAAATCAGAAAATCAGAAAATCTGAAAATCAGAAAATCAGAAAATCAGAAAATCAGAAAATCAGAAAATCAGAAAATCAGAAAATCAGAAAATCAGAAAATCAGAAAATCAGAAAATCAGAAAATCAGAAAATCAGAAAATCAGAAAATCAGAAAATCAGAAAATCAGAAAATCAGAAAATCAGAAAATCAGAAAATCAGAAAATCAGAAAATCAGAAAATCAGAAAATCAGAAAATCAGAAAATCAGAAAATCTGAAAATCAGAAAATCAGAAAATCTGAAAATCAGAAAATCAGAAAATCAGAAAATCAGAAAATCAGAAAATCAGAAAATCAGAAAATCAGAAAATCAGAAAATCAGAAAATCAGAAAATCAGAAAATCAGAAAATCAGAAAATCAGAAAATCAGAAAATCAGAAAATCAGAAAATCAGAAAATCAGAAAATCAGAAAATCAGAAAATCAGAAAATCAGAAAATCAGAAAATCAGAAAATCAGAAAATCAGAAAATCAGAAAATCAGAAAATCAGAAAATCAGAAAATCAGAAAATCAGAAAATCAGAAAATCAGAAAATCAGAAAATCAGAAAATCAGAAAATCAGAAAATCAGAAAATCAGAAAATCAGAAAATCAGAAAATCAGAAAATCAGAAAATCAGAAAATCAGAAAATCAGAAAATCAGAAAATCAGAAAATCAGAAAATCAGAAAATCAGAAAATCAGAAAATCAGAAAATCAGAAAATCAGAAAATCAGAAAATCAGAAAATCAGAAAATCAGAAAATCAGAAAATCAGAAAATCAGAAAATCAGAAAATCAGAAAATCAGAAAATCAGAAAATCAGAAAATCAGAAAATCAGAAAATCAGAAAATCAGAAAATCAGAAAATCAGAAAATCAGAAAATCAGAAAATCAGAAAATCAGAAAATCAGAAAATCAGAAAATCAGAAAATCAGAAAATCAGAAAATCAGAAAATCAGAAAATCAGAAAATCAGAAAATCAGAAAATCAGAAAATCAGAAAATCAGAAAATCAGAAAATCAGAAAATCAGAAAATCAGAAAATCAGAAAATCAGAAAATCAGAAAATCAGAAAATCAGAAAAACCAGAAAATCAGAAAATCAGAAAATCAGAAAATCAGAAAATCAGAAAATCAGAAAATCAGAAAATCAGAAAATCAGAAAATCAGAAAATCAGAAAATCAGAAAATCAGAAAATCAGAAAATCAGAAAATCAGAAAATCAGAAAATCAGAAAATCAGAAAATCAGAAAATCAGAAAATCAGAAAATCAGAAAATCAGAAAATCAGAAAATCAGAAAAACAAAAAAACCAGAAAATCAGAAAATCAGAAAATCAGAAAATCAGAAAATCAGAAAATCAGAAAATCAGAAAATCAGAAAATCAGAAAATCAGAAAATCAGAAAATCAGAAAATCAGAAAATCAGAAAATCAGAAAATCAGAAAATCAGAAAATCAGAAAATCTGAAAATCAGAAAATCAGAAAATCAGAAAATCAGAAAATCAGAAAATCAGAAAATCAGAAAATCAGAAAATCAGAAAATCAGAAAATCAGAAAATCAGAAAATCAGAAAATCAGAAAATCAGAAAATCAGAAAATCAGAAAATCAGAAAATCAGAAACTCAGAAAATCAGAAAATCAGAAAATCAGAAAATCAGGCAATTGAATAATCAGAAAATCAGAAAATCAGAAAATCTGAAAATCAGAAAATCAGAAAATCAGAAAATCAGAAAATCAGAAAATCAGAAAATCAGAAAATCAGAAAATCAGAAAATCAGAAAATCAGAAAATCAGAAAATCAGAAAATCAGAAAATCAGAAAATCAGAAAATCAGAAAATCAGAAAATCAGAAAATCAGAAAATCAGAAAATCAGAAAATCAGAAAATCAGAAAATCAGAAAATCAGAAAATCAGAAAATCAGAAAATCAGAAAATCAGAAAATCAGAAAATCAGAAAATCAGAAAATCAGAAAATCAGAAAATCAGAAAATCAGAAAATCAGAAAATCAGAAAATCTGAAAATCAGAAAATCAGAAAATCAGAAAATCAGAAAATCAGAAAATCTGAAAATCTGAAAATCAGAAAATCAGAAAATCAGAAAATCAGAAAATCAGAAAATCAGAAAATCAGAAAATCAGAAAATCAGAAAATCAGAAAATCAGAAAATCAGAAAATCAGAAAATCAGAAAATCAGAAAATCAGAAAATCAGAAAATCAGAAAATCAGAAAATCAGAAAATCAGAAAATCAGAAAATCAGAAAATCAGAAAATCAGAAAATCAGAAAATCAGAAAATCAGAAAATCAGAAAATCAGAAAATCAGAAAATCAGAAAATCAGAAAATCAGAAAATCAGAAAATCAGAAAATCAGAAAATCAGAAAATCAGAAAATCAGAAAATCAGAAAATCAGAAAATCAGAAAATCAGAAAATCAGAAAATCAGAAAATCAGAAAATCAGAAAATCAGAAAATCAGAAAATCAGAAAATCAGAAAATCAGAAAATCAGAAAATCAGAAAATCAGAAAAATCAGAAAATCAGAAAATCAGAAAATCAGAAAATCAGAAAATCAGAAAATCAGAAAATCAGAAAATCAGAAAATCAGAAAATCAGAAAATCAGAAAATCAGAAAATCAGAAAATCAGAAAATCAGAAAATCAGAAAATCAGAAAATCAGAAAATCAGAAAATCAGAAAATCAGAAAATCAGAAAATCAGAAAATCAGAAAATCAGAAAATCAGAAAATCAGAAAATCAGAAAATCAGAAAATCAGAAATCAGAAAATCAGAAAATCAGAAAATCAGAAAATCAGAAAATCAGAAAATCAGAAAATCAGAAAATCAGAAAATCAGAAAATCAGAAAATCAGAAAATCAGAAAATCAGAAAATCAGAAAAATTAGAAAATCAGAAAATCAGAAAATCAGAAAATCAGAAAATCAGAAAATCAGAAAATCAGAAAATCAGAAAATCAGAAAATCAGAAAATCAGAAAATCAGAAAATCAGAAAATCAGAAAATCAGAAAATCAGAAAATCAGAAAATCAGAAAATCAGAAAATCAGAAAATCAGAAAATCAGAAAATCAGAAAATCAGAAAATCAGAAAATCAGAAAATCAGAAAATCAGAAAATCAGAAAATCAGAAAATCAGAAAATCAGAAAATCAGAAAATCAGAAAATCAGAAAAATCAGAAAATCAGAAAATCAGAAAATCAGAAAATCAGAAAATCAGAAAATCAGAAAATCAGAAAATCAGAAAATCAGAAAATCAGAAAATCAGAAAATCAGAAAATCAGAAAATCAGAAAATCAGAAAATCAGAAAATCAGAAAATCAGAAAATCAGAAAATCAGAAAATCTGAAAATCAGAAAATCTGAAAATCTGAAAATCTGAAAATCAGAAAATCAGAAAATCAGAAAATCTGAAAATCAGAAAATCAGAAAATCAGAAAATCAGAAAATCAGAAAATCAGAAAATCAGAAAATCAGAAAATCAGAAAATCAGAAAATCAGAAAATCAGAAAATCAGAAAATCAGAAAATCAGAAAATCAGAAAATCAGAAAATCAGAAAATCAGAAAATCTGAAAATCAGAAAATCAGAAAATCAGAAAATCAGAAAATCAGAAAAACAGAAAATCAGAAAATCAGAAAAGCAGAAAATCAGAAAATCAGAAAATCAGAAAATCAGAAAATCAGAAAATCAGAAAATCAGAAAATCAGAAAATCAGAAAATCAGAAAATCAGAAAATTGAAAATCAGAAAATCAGAAAATCAGAAAATCAGAAAAATCAGAAAATCAGAAAATCAGAAAATCAGAAAATCAGAAAATCAGAAAATCAGAAAATCAGAAAATCAGAAAATCAGAAAATCAGAAAATCAGAAAATCAGAAAATCAGAAAATCAGAAAATCAGAAAATCAGAAAATCAGAAAATCAGAAAATCAGAAAAATCAGAAAATCAGAAAATCAGAAAATCAGAAAATCAGAAAATCAGAAAATCAGAAAATCAGAAAATTGAAAATCAGAAAATCAGAAAATCAGAAAATCAGAAAATCAGAAAATCAGAAAATCAGAAAATCAGAAAATCAGAAAATCAGAAAATCAGAAAATCAGAAAATCAGAAAATCAGAAAATCAGAAAATCAGAAAATCAGAAAATCAGAAAATCAGAAAATCAGAAAATCAGAAAATCAGAAAATCAGAAAATCAGAAAATCAGAAAATCAGAAAAATCAGAAAATCAGAAAATCAGAAAATCAGAAAATCAGAAAATCAGAAAATCAGAAAATCAGAAAATCAGAAAATCAGAAAATCAGAAAATCAGAAAATCAGAAAATCAGAAAATCAGAAAATCAGAAAAATCAGAAAATCAGAAAATCAGAAAATCAGAAAATCAGAAAATCAGAAAATCAGAAAATCAGAAAATCAGAAAATCAGAAAATCAGAAAATCAGAAAATCAGAAAATCAGAAAATCAGAAAATCAGAAAATCAGAAAATCAGAAAATCAGAAAATCAGAAAATCAGAAAATCAGAAAATCAGAAAATCAGAAAATCAGAAAATCAGAAAATCAGAAAATCAGAAAATCAGAAAATCAGAAAATCAGAAAATCAGAAAATCAGAAAATCAGAAAATCAGAAAATCAGAAAATCAGAAAATCAGAAAATCAGAAAATCAGAAAATCAGAAAATCAGAAAATCAGAAAATCAGAAAATCAGAAAATCAGAAAATCAGAAAATCAGAAAATCAGAAAATCAGAAAATCAGAAAATCAGAAAATCAGAAAATCAGAAAATCAGAAAATCAGAAAATTGAAAATCAGAAAATCAGAAAATCAGAAAAGCAGAAAATCAGAAAACCAAAAAATCAGAAAATTAGAAAAACAGAAAATCAGAAAATCAGAAAATCATAAAATCATAAAAGCAGAAAAGCAGAAAAATCAAAAAATCAGAAAAGCAGTAAATCAGAAAATCAGAAAATCAGAAAATCAGAAAATCAGAAAATCAAAAAATCAGAAAATCAGAAAATCAGAAAATCAGAAAATCAGAAAATCAGAAAATCAGAAAATCAGAAAATCAGAAAATCAGAAAATCAGAAAATCAGAAAATCAGAAAATCAGAAAAACAGAAAATCAGAAAATCAGAAAATCAGAAAATCAGAAAATCTGAAAATCAGAAAATCAGAAAATCAGAAAATCAGAAAATCAGAAAATCAGAAAATCAGAAAATCAGAAAATCAGAAAATCAGAAAATCAGAAAATCAGAAAATCAGAAAATCAGAAAATCAGAAAATCAGAAAATCAGAAAATCAGAAAATCAGAGATCAGAAAATCAGAAAATCAAAAAATCAGAAAATCAGAGAATCAAAAAATCAGAAAATCAGAAAATCAGAAAATCAGAAAATCAGAAAATCAGAAAATCAGAAAATCAGAAAATCAGAAAATCAGAAAATCAGAAAATCAGAAAATCAGAAAATCAGAAAATCAGAAAATCAGAAAATCAGAAAATCAGAAAATCAGAAAATCAGAAAATCAGAAAATCAGAAAATCAGAAAAATCAGAAAAATCTGAAAAATCAAAAAAATCAGAAAATCAGAAAAATCAGAAAATCAGAAAATCAGAAAATCAGAAAATCAGAAAATCAGAAAAATCAGAAAATCAGAAAATCAGAAAATCAGAAAATCAGAAAATCAGAAAATCAGAAAATCAGAAAATCAGAAAATCAGAAAATCAGAAAATCAGAAAATCAGAAAATCAGAAAATCAGAAAATCAGAAAATCAGAAAATCAGAAAATCAGAAAATCAGAAAATCAGAAAATCAGAAAATCAGAAAATCAGAAAATCAGAAAATCAGAAAATCAGAAAATCGAAAAATCAGAAAATCAGAAAATCAGAAAATCAGAAAATCAGAAAATCAGAAAATCAGAAAATCAGAAAATCAGAAAATCAGAAAATCAGAAAATCAGAAAAAATCAGAAAATCAGAAAATCAGAAAATCAGAAAATCAGAAAATCAGAAAATCAGAAAATCTGAAAATCAGAAAATCAGAAAATCAGAAAATCAGAAAATCAGAAAATCAGAAAATCAGAAAATCAGAAAATCAGAAAATCAGAAAATCAGAAAATCAGAAAATCAGAAAATCAGAAATCAGAAAATCAGAAAATCAGAAAATCAGAAAATCAGAAAATCAGAAAATCAGAAAATCAGAAAATCAGAAAATCAGAAAATCAGAAAATCAGAAAATCAGAAAATCAGAAAATCAGAAAATCAGAAAATCAGAAAAACAGAAAATCAGAAAATCAGAAAATCAGAAAATCAGAAAATCAGAAAATCAGAAAATCAGAAAATCAGAAAATCAGAAAATCAGAAAATCAGAAAATCAGAAAATCAGAAAATCAGAAATCAGAAAATCAGAAAATCAGAAAATCAGAAAATCAGAAAATCAGAAAATCAGAAAAATCAGAAAATCAGAAAATCAGAAAATCAGAAAATCAGAAAATCAGAAAATCAGAAAATCAGAAAATCAGAAAATCAGAAAATCAGAAAATCAGAAAATCAGAAAAATCAGAAAATCAGAAAATCAGAAAATCAGAAAATCAGAAAATCAGAAAATCAGAAAATCAGAAAATCAGAAAATCAGAAAATCAGAAAATCAGAAAATCAGAAAATCAGAAAATCAGAAAATCAGAAAATCAGAAAATCAGAAAATCAGAAAATCAGAAAATCAGAAAATCAGAAAATCAGAAAATCAGAAAATCAGAAAATCAGAAAAGCAGAAAATCAGAAAATCAGAAAATCAGAAAATCAGAAAATCAGAAAATCAGAAAATCAGAAAATCAGAAAATCAGAAAATCAGAAAATCAGACAATCAGACAATCAGAAAATCAGAAAATCAGAAAATCAGAAAATCAGAAAATCAGAAAATCAGAAAATCAGAAAATCAGAAAATCAGAAAATCAGAAAATCAGAAAATCAGAAAATCAGAAAATCAGAAAATCAGAAAATCAGAAAATCAGAAAATCAGAAAATCAGAAAATCAGAAAATCAGAAAATCAGAAAATCAGAAAATCAGAAAATCAGAAAATCAGAAAATCAGAAAATCAGAAAATCAGAAAATCAGAAAATCAGAAAATCAGAAAAATCAGAAAATTGAAAAATCAGAAAATCAGAAAATCAGAAAATCAGAAAATCAGAAAATCAGAAAATCAGAAAATCAGAAAATCAGAAAATCAGAAAATCAGAAAATCAGAAAATCAGAAAATCAGAAAATCAGAAAATCAGAAAATCAGAAAATCAGAAAATTGAAAAATCAGAAAATCAGAAAATCAGAAAAATCAGAAAATCAGAAAATCAGAAAATCAGAAAATCAGAAAATCAGAAAATCAGAAAATCAGAAAATCAGAAAATCAGAAAATCAGAAAATCAGAAAATCAGAAAATCGGAAAATCAGAAAATCAGAAAATCAGAAAATCAGAAAATCGGAAAATCAGAAAATCAGAAAATCAGAAAAATCAGAAAATCAGAAAATCAGAAAATCAGAAAATCAGAAAATCAGAAAATCAGAAAATCAGAAAATCAGAAAATCAGAAAATCAGAAAATCAGAAAATCAGAAAATCAGAAAATCAGAAAATCAGAAAATCAGAAAATCGGAAAATTCGAAAATTCGAAAATCTTAAATCGGAGAAATTGAAAATCAGAAAATCAGAAAATCAGAAAATCAGAAAATCAGAAAATCAGAAAATCAGAAAATCAGAAAATCTGAAAATCTGAAAATCTGAAAATCAGAAAATCAGAAAATCAGAAAATCAGAAAATCAGAAAATCAGAAAATCAGAAAATCAGAAAATCAGAAAATCAAAATTGGAAATCAGAAAAATCAGAAAATCAGAAAATCAGAAAATCAGAAAATCAGAAAATCAGAAAATAAGAAAATCAGAAAATCAGAAAATCAGAAAATCAGAAAATCAGAAAATCAGAAAATCAGAAAATCAGAAAATCAGAAAATCAGAAAATCAGAAAATCAGAAAATCAGAAAATCAGAAAATCAGAAAATCAGAAAATCAGAAAATCAGAAAATCAGAAAATCGAAAAATCAGAAAATCAGAAAATCAGAAAATCAGAAAAATCAGAAAATCAGAAAATCAGAAAATCAGAAAGTCAGAAAATCAGAAAATCAGAAAATCAGAAAATCAGAAAATCAGAAAATCAGAAAATCAGAAAATCAGAAAATCAGAAAAATCAGAAAATCAGAAAATCAGAAAATCAGAAAATCAGAAAATCAGAAAATCAGAAAATCAGAAAAATCAGAAAATCAGAAAATCAGAAAAATCAGAAAATCAGAAAATCAGAAAATCAGAAAATCAGAAAATCAGAAAATCAGAAAATCAGAAAATCAGAAAATCAGAAAATCAGAAAATCAGAAAATCAGAAAATCAGAAAATCAGAAAATCAGAAAATCAGAAAAATCAGAAAATCAGAAAATCAGAAAATCAGAAAATCAGAAAATCAGAAAATCAGAAAATCAGAAAATCAGAAAATCAGAAAATCAGAAAATCAGAAAATCAGAAAATCAGAAAATCAGAAAATCAGAAAATCAGAAAATCAGAAAATCAAAAAAATTTAAAATCAGAAAATCAGAAAATCAGAAAATCAGAAAATCAGAAAATCAGAAAATCAGAAAATCAGAAAATCAGAAAATCAGAAAATCAGAAAATCAGAAAATCAGAAAATCAGAAAATCAGAAAATCAGAAAATCAGAAAATCAGAAAATCAGAAAATCAGAAAATCAGAAAATCAGAAAATCAGAAAATCAGAAAATCGGAACATCGGAAAATCAGAAAATCAGAAAAATCAGAAAATCAGTAAATCAGAAAATCAGAAAATCAGAAAATCAGAAAATCGGAAAATCAGAAAATCAGAAAGTCAGAAAGTCAGAAAGTCAGAAAGTCAGAAAATCAGAAAATCAGAAAATCGGAAAATCAGAAAATCAGAAAATCGGAAAATCAGAAAATCAGAAAATCAGAAAATCAGAAAAATCAGAAAATCAGAAAAATCAGAAAATCAGAAAATCAGAAAATCAGAAAATCAAAAAATCAAAAACTCAGAAAATCAGAAAATCTGAAAATTAGAAAATCAGAGAAAATCAGAAAATCAGAAAATCAGAAAATCAGAAAATCAGAAAATCAGAAAATCAGAAAATCAGAAAATCAGAAAATCAGAAAATCAGAAAATCAGAAAATCAGAAAATCAGAAAATCAGAAAATCAGAAAATCAGAAAATCAGAAAATCAGAAAATCAAAAAAATCAGAAAATCAGAAAATCAGAAAATCAGAAAATCAGAAAATCAGAAAATCAGAAAATCAGAAAATCAGAAATCAGAAAATCAGAAAATCAGAAAATCAGAAAATCAGAAAATCAGAAAATCAGAAAATCAGAAAATCAGAAAATCAGAAAATCAGAAAATCAGAAAATCAGAAAATCAGAAAATCAGAAAATCAAAAAAATCAGAAAATTAAAAAATCAGAATATCAGAAAATCAGAAAATCAGAAAATCAGGAAATTAAAAAATCAGAAAATCAGAAAATCAGAAAATTAGAATCAGAAAATCAAATAATCAAAAAAAATCAGAAAATCAGAAAATCAGAAAATCAGAAAATCAGAAAATCAGAAAATCAGAAAATCAGAAAATCAGAAAATCAGAAAATCAGAAAATCAGAAAATCAGAAAATCAGAAAAATCAGATAAATAAGATAAATCAGAAAAATCAGAAAAATCATAAAAATCAGAAAATCAGAAAATCAGAAAATCAGAAAATCAGAAAATCAGAAAATCAGAAAAATCAGAAAAATCAGAAAATCAGAAAATCAGAAAATCAGAAAATCAGAAAATCAGAAAAATCAGAAAATCAGAAAAATCAGAAAATCAGAAAATCAGAAAATCAGAAAATTGAAAATCAGAAAATCAGAAAATCAGAAAATCAGAAAATCAGAAAATCAGAAAATCAGAAAATCAGAAAATCAGAAAATCAGAAAATCAGAAAAATCAGAAAATCAGAAAATCAGAAAATCAGAAAATCAGAAAATCAGAAAATCAGAAAATCAGAAAATCAGAAAATCAGAAAATCAGAAAATCAGAAAATCAGAAAATCAGAAAATCAGAAAATCAGAAAATCAGAAAATCAGAAAATCAGAAAATCAGAAAATCAGAAAATCAGAAAATCAGAAAAATCAGAAAATCAGAAAATCAGAAAATCAGAAAATCAGAAAATCAGAAAATCAGAAAATCAGAAAATCAGAAAATCAGAAAATCAGAAAATCAGAAAATCAGAAAATCAGAAAATCAGGAAATCAGAAAATCAGAAAATCAGAAAATCAGAAAATCAGAAAATAAAAAAAATCAGAAAATCAGAAAATCAGAAAATCAGAAAATCAGAAAATTAGAAAATCAGAAAATCTGAAAATCTGAAAATCTGAAAATCTGAAAATCTAAAAATCTGAAAATCAGAAAATCAGAAAATCAGAAAATCAGAAAATCAGAAAATCAGAAAATCAGAAAATCAGAAAATCAGAAAATCAGAAAATCAGAAAATCAGAAAATTTGAAAATTAGAAAATCATAAAATCAGAAAATCAGAAAATCAGAAATCAGAAAATCAGAAAATCAGAAAATCAGAAAATCAGACAATCAGAAAATCAGACAATCGGAAAATTGTCTTATCAGAAAATCAGAAAATCAGAAAATCAGAAAATCAGAAAATCAGAAAATCAGAAAATCAGAAAATCAGAAAATCAGAAAATCAGAAAATCAGAAAATCAGAAAATCAGAAAATCAGAAAATCAGAAAATCAGAAAATCAGAAAATCAGAAAATCAGAAAATCAGAAAATCAGAAAATCAGAAAATCAGAAAATTTGAAAATTAGAAAATCATAAAATTAGAAAATCAGAAAATCAGAAAATTAGAAAATCAGAAAATCAGAAAATCAGAAAATCAGAAAATCAGAAAATCAGAAAATCAGAAAATCAGAAAATCAGAAAATCAGAAAATCAGAAAATCAGAAAATCAGAAAATCAGAAAATCAGAAAATCAGAAAATCAGAAAAACAGAAAAACAGAAAATCAGAAAATCAGAAAATCAGAAAATCAGAAAATCAGAAAATCAGAAAAGCAGAAAATCAGAAAATCAGAAAATCAGAAATCAGAAATCAGAAATCAGAAATCAGAAAATCAGAAATCAGAAAATCAGAAAATCAGAAAATCAGAAAATCAGAAAATCAGAAAATCAGAAAATCAGAAAATCAGAAAATCAGAAAATCAGAAAATCAGAAAATCAGAAAATCAGAAAATCAGAAAATCAGAAAATCAGAAAATCAGAAAATCAGAAAATCAGAAAATCAGAAAATCAGAAAATCAGAAAATCAGAAAATCAGAAAATCAGAAAATCAGAAAATCAGAAAATCAGAGAAAATCAGAAAATTAGAAAATCAGAAAATCAGAAAATCAGAAAATCAGAAAATCAGAAAATCAGAAAATCAGAAAATCAGAAAATCAGAAAATTGAAAATCAGAAAATCAGAAAATCAGAAAATCAGAAAATCAGAAAATCAGAAAATCAGAAAATCAGAAAATCAGAAAATCAGAAAATCAGAAAATCAGAAAATCAGAGAAAATCAGAAAATCAGAAAATCAGAAAATCAGAAAATCAGAAAATCAGAAAATCAGAAAATCAGAAAATCAGAAAATTCAGAAAATCAGAAAATCAGAAAATCAGAAAATCAGAAAATCAGAAAATCAGAAAATCAGAAAATCAGAAAATCAGAAAATCAGAAAATCAGAAAATTCAGAAAATCAGAAAATCAGAAATCAGAAAATCAGATAATCAGACAATCAGAAAATTAGAAAATCAGAAAATCAGAACAGAAAATCAGAAAATCAGAAAATCAGAAAATCAGAAAATCAGAAAAATTAGAAAATCAGAAAATCAGAACAGAAAATCAGAAAATCAGAAAATCAGAAAATCAGAAAATCAGAAAATCAGAAAATCAGAAAATCAGAAAATCAGAAAATCAGAAAATCAGAAAATCAGAAAATCAGAAAATCAGAAAATCAGAAAATCAGAAAATCAGAAAATCAGAAAATTCAGAAAATCAGAAAATCAGAAAAACAGAAAATCAGAAAATCAGAAAATCAGAAAAACAGAAAACCAGAAAACCAGAAAATCAGAAAATCAGAAAATCAGAAAATCAGAAAATCAGAAAATCAGAAAATCAGAAAATCAGAAAATCAGAAAATCAGAAAATCAGAAAATCAGAAAATCAGAAAAATCAGAAAATTCAGAAAATCAGAAAATCAGAAAATCAGAAAATCAGAAAATCAGAAAATCAGAAAATCAGAAAATCAGAAAATCAGAAAATCAGAAAATCAGAAAAATCAGAAAATCAGAAAATCAGAAAATCAGAAAATCAGAAAATCAGAAAATCAGAAAATCAGAAAATCAGAAAATCAGAAAATCAGAAAATCAGAAAATCAGAAAATCAGAAAATCAGAAAATCAGAAAATCAGAAAATCAGAAAATCAGAAAATCAGAGAATCAGAAAATCAGAAAAATCAGAAAATCAGAAAATCAGAAAATCAGAAAATCAGAAAATCAGAAAATCAGAAAATCAGAAAATCAGAAAATCAGAAAATCAAAATTGTGAAAATCAGAAAATCAGAGAATCAGAAAATCAGAAAATCAGAAAATCAGAAAATCAGAAAATCAGAAAATCAGAAAATCAGAAAATCAGAAAATCAGAAAATCAGAAAATCAGAAAATCAGAAAATCAGAAAATCAGAAAATCAGAAAATCAGAAAATCAGAAAATCAGAAAATCAGAAAATCAGAAAATCAGAAAATCAGAAAATCAGAAAATCAGAAAATCAGAAAATCAGAAAAATCAGAAAATCAGAAAATCAGAAAATCAGAAAATCAGAAAATCAGAAAATTGTGAAAATCAGAAAATTGAAAATCTGAAAATCTGAAAATCAGAAAATCAGAAAATCAGAAAATCTGAAAATCAGAAAATCAGAAAATCAGAAAATCAGAAAATCAGAAAATCAGAAAATCAGAAAATCTGAAAATTCAGAAAATCAGAAAATCAGAAAATCAGAAAATTGAAAATCAGAAAATCAGAAAATCAGAAAATCAGAAAATCAGAAAATCAAGAAAATCAGAAAATCAGAAAATCAGAAAATCAGAAAATCAGAAAATCAGAAAATCAGAAAATCAGAAAATCAGAAAATCAGAAAAATCAGAAAATCAGAAAATCAGAAAATCAGAAAATCAGAAAATCAGAAAATCAGAAAATCAGAAAATCAGAAAATCAGAAAATCAGAAAATCAGAAAATCAGAAAATCAGAAAATCAGAAAATCAGAAAATCAGAAAATCAGAAAAATCAGAAAATCAGAAAATCAGAAAATCAGAAAATCAGAAAATCAGAAAATCAGAAAAATCAGAAAATCAGAAAATCAGAAAATCAGAAAATCAGAAAATCAGAAAATCAGAAAATCAGAAAATCAGAAAATCAGAAAATCAGAAAATCAGAAAATCAGAAAATCAGAAAATCAGAAAATCAGAAAATCAGAAAATCAGAAAAATCAGAAAATCAGAAAATCAGAAAATCAGAAAATCAGAAAATCAGAAAATCAGAAAACTGAAAATCAGAAAATCAGAAAATCAGAAAATCAGAAAATCAGAAAATTCAGAAAATCAGAAAATCAGAAAATCAGAAAATCAGAAAATCAGAAAAATCAGAAAATCAGAAAATCAGAAAATCAGAAAATCAGAAAATCAGAAAATCAGAAAATCAGAAAATCAGAAAATCAGAAAATCAGAAAATCAGAAAATCAGAAAATCAGAAAATCAGAAAATCAGAAAATTAGAAAATCAGAAAATCAGAAAATCAGAAAATCAAAAAATCAGAAAATCAGAAAATCAGAAAATCAGAAATCAGAAAATCAGAAAAATCAGAAAAATCAGAAAATCAGATAATCAGAAAATCAGAAAATCAGAAAATCAGAAAATCAGAAAATCAGAAAATCTAAAAATCAGAAAATCAGAAAATCAGAAAAATAAGAAAATCAGAAAATCAGAAAATCAGAAAATCAGAAAATCAGAAAATCAGAAAATCAGAAAATCAGAAAATCAGAAAATCAGAAAATCAGAAAATCAGAAAATCAGAAAATCAGAAAATCAGAAAATCAGAAAATCAGAAAATCAGAAAATTTGAAAATCAGAAAATCAGAAAATCAGAAAATCAGAAAATCAGAAAATCAGAAAATCAGAAAATCAGAAAATCAGAAAATCAGAAAATCAGAAAATCAGAAAATCAGAAAATCAGAAAATCAGAAAATCAGAAAATCAGAAAATCAGAAAATCAGAAAATCAGAAAATCAGAAAATCAGAAAATCAGAAAATCAGAAAATCAGAAAATCAGAAAATCAGAAAATCAGCAAATCAGCAAATCAGAAAATCAGAAAATCAGAAAATCAGAAAATCAGAAAATCAGAAAATCAGAAAATCAGAAAATCAGAAAATCAGAAAATCAGAAAATCAGAAAATCAGAAAATCAGAAAATCAGAAAATCAGAAAATCAGAAAAATCAGACAATCAGAAAATCAGACAATCAGAAAATCAGAAAATCAGAAAAATCAGAAAATCAGAAAATCAGAAAATCAGAAAATCAGAAAATCAGAAAATCAGAAAATCAGAAAATCAGAAAATCAGAAAATCAGAAAATGAGAAAAACCGGAAAATCGGAAAAATCAGAAAATCAGAAAATCAGAAAATCAGAAAATCAGAAAATCAGAAAATCAGAAAATCAGAAAATCAGAAAATCAGAAAATCAGAAAATCAGAAAATCAGAAAATCAGAAAATCAGAAAATCAGAAAATCAGAAAATCAGAAAATTAGAAAATCAGAAAATCAGAAAATCAGAAAATCAGAAAAATAGAAAATCAGAAAATCAGAAAATCAGAAAATCAGAAAATCAGAAAATCAGAAAATCAGAAAATCAGAAAATCAGAAAATCAGAAAATCAGAAAATCAGAAAATCAGAAAATCAGAAAATCAGAAAATCAGAAAATCAGAAAATCAGAAAATCAGAAAATCAGAAAATCAGAAAATCAGAAAATCAGAAAATCAGAAAATCAGAAAATCAGAAAATCAGAAAATCAGAAAAATCAGAAAATCAGAAAATCTGAAAATCAGAAAATCAGAAAATCAGAAAATCAGAAAATCAGAAAATCAGAAAATCAGAAAATCAGAAAATCAGAAAATCAGAAAAATCAGAAAATCAGAAAATCAGAAAATCAAAAATCAGAAAATCAGAAAATCAGAAAATCAGAAAATCAGAAAATCAGAAAATCAGAAAATCAGAAAATCAGAAAATCAGAAAATCAGAAAATCAGAAAATCAGAAAATCAGAAAATCAGAAAATCAGAAAATCAGAAAATCAGAAAATCAGAAAATCAGAAAATCAGAAAATCAGAAAAATCAGAAAATCAGAAAATCAGAAAATCAGAAAATCAGAAAATCAGAAAATCAGAAAATCAGAAAATCAGAAAATCAGAAAATCAGAAAATCAGAAAATCAGAAAATCAGAAAATCAGAAAATCAGAAAATCAGAAAATCAGAAAATCAGAAAATCAGAAAATCAGAAAATCAGAAAATCAGAAAATCAGAAAATCAGAAAATCAGAAAATCAGAAAATCAGAAAATCAGAAAATCAGAAAATCAGAAAATCAGAAAATCAGAAAATCAGAAAATCAGAAAATCAGAAAATCAGAAAATCAGAAAATCAGAAAATCAGAAAATTCAGAAAATCAGAAAATCAGAAAAACAGAAAATCAGAAAATCAGAAAATCAGAAAATCAGAAAATCAGAAAATCAGAAAATCAGAAAATCAGAAAATCAGAAAATCAGAAAATCAGAAAATCAGAAAATCAGAAAATCAGAAAATCAGAAAATCAGAAAATCAGAAAATCAGAAAATCAGAAAACCAGAAAATCAAAAATTAGAAAATCAGAAAATCAAAAAAACCAGAAAACCAGAAAATCAGAAAATCAGAAAATCAGAAAATCAGAAAATCAGAAAATCAGAAAATCAGAAAATCAGAAAATCAGAAAATCAGAAAATCAGAAAATCAGAAAATCAGAAAATCAGAAAATCAGAAAATCAGAAAATCAGAAAATCAGAAAATCAGAAAATCAGAAAATCAGAAAATCTGAAAATCTGAAAATCAGAAAATCAGAAAATCAGAAAATCAGAAAATCAGAAAATCAGAAAATCAGAAAATCAGAAAATCAGAAAATCAGAAAATCAGAAAATCAGAAAATCAGAAAATCAGAAAATCAGAAAATCAGAAAATCAGAAAATCAGAAAATCTGAAAATCTGAAAATCTGAAAATCTGAAAATCTGAAAATCAGAAAATCAGAAAATCAGAAAATCAGAAAATCAGAGAATCAGAAACTCAGAAAATCAGGAAATCAGAAAATCAGGAAATCAGAAAATCAGTAAATCAGAAAATCAGAAAATCAGAAAATCAGAAAATCAGAAAATCAGAAAATTAGAAAATCAGAAAATCTGAAAATCTGAAAATCTGAAAATCTGAAAATCTGAAAATCAGAAAATCAGAAAATCAGAAAATCAGAAAATCAGAAAATCAGAAAATCAGAAAATCAGAAAATCAGAAAATCAGAAAATCAGAAAATCAGAAAATCAGAAAATCAGAAAATCAGAAAATCAGAAAATCAGAAAATCAGAAAATCAGAAAATCAGAAAATCAGAAAATCAGAAAATCAGAAAATCAGAAAATCAGAAAATCAGAAAATCTGAAAATCAGAAAATCAGAAAATCAGAAAATCTGAAAATCTGAAAATCTGAAAATCAGAAAATCAGAAAATCTGAAAATCTGAAAATCTGAAAATCTGAAAATCAGAAAATCTGAAAATCTGAAAATCAGAAAATCAGAAAATCAGAAAATCAGAAAATCAGAAAATCAGAAAATCAGAAAATCAGAAAATCAGAAAATCAGAAAATCAGAAAATCAGAAAATCAGAAAATCAGAAAATCAGAAAATCAGAAAATCAGAAAATCAGAAAATCAGAAAATCAGAAAATCAGAAAATCAGAAAATCAGAAAATCAGAATCAGAAAATCAGAAAATCAGAAAATCAGAAAATCAGAAAATCAGAAAATCAGAAAATCAGAAAATCAGAAAATCAGAAAATCAGAAAATCAGAAAATCAGAAAATCAGAAAATCAGAAAATCAGAAAATCAGAAAATCAGAAAATCAGAAAATCAGAAAATCAGAAAAATCAGAAAATCAGAAAATCAGAAAATCAGAAAATCAGAAAATCAGAAAATCAGAAAATCAGAAAATCAGAAAATCAGAAAATCAGAAAATCAGAAAATCAGAAAATCAGAAAATCAGAAAATCAGAAAATCAGAAAATCAGAAAATCAGAAAATCAGAAAATCAGAAAATCAGAAAATCAGAAAATCAGAAAATCAGAAAATCAGAAAATCAGAGAATCAGAAACTCAGAAAATCAGAAAATCAGAAAATCAGGAAATCAGAAAATCAGTAAATCAGAAAATCAGAAAATCAAAAAATCAGAAAATCAGAAAATTAGAAAATCAGCAAATCAGAAAATCAGAAAATCAGAAAATCTGAAAATCAGAAAATCAGAAAATCAGAAAATCTGAAAATCAGAAAATCTGAAAATCTGAAAATCTGAAAATCAGAAAATCAGAAAATCAGAAAATCAGAAAATCAGAAAATCAGAAAATCAGAAAATCAGAAAATCAGAAAATCAGAAAATCAGAAAATCAGAAAATAAGAAAATCAGAAAATCAGAAAATCAGAAAATCAGAGAATCAGAAAATCAGAAAATCAGAAAATCCGAAAATCAGAAAATCAGAAAATCAGACAGTCAGAAAATCAGAAAATCAGAAAATCAGAAAATCAGAAAATCAGAAAATCAGAAAATCAGAAAATCAGAAAATCAGAAAATCAGAAAATCAGAAAATCAGAAAATCAGAAAATCAGAAAATCAGAAAATCAGAAAATCAGAAAATCAGAAAATCAGAAAATCAGAAAATCAGAAAATCAGAAAATCAGAAAATCAGAAAATCTGAAATTCAGAAAATCAGAAAATCAGAAAATCAGAAAATCAGAAAGTCAGAAAATCAGAAAATCAGAAAATCAGAAAATCAGAAAATCAGAAAATCAGAAAATCAGAAAATCTGAAAATCTGAAAATCTGAAAATCTGAAAATCTGAAAATCTGAAAATCTGAAAATCTGAAAATCTGAAAATCTGAAAATCTGAAAATCTGAAAATCTGAAAATCTGAAAATCTGAAAATCTGAAAATCTGAAAATCTGAAAATCTGAAAATCTGAAAATCTGAAAATCTGAAAATCTGAAAATCTGAAAATCTGAAAATCTGAAAATCTGAAAATCTGAAAATCTGAAAATCTGAAAATCTGAAAATCTGAAAATCTGAAAATCTGAAAATCTGAAAATCTGAAAATCTGAAAATCTGAAAATCTGAAAATCTGAAAATCTGAAAATCTGAAAATCTGAAAACCTGAAAACCTGAAAATCTGAAAATCTGAAAATCTGAAAATCTAAAAATCTGAAAATCTGAAAATCTGAAAATCTGAAAATCAGAATATCAGAAAATCAGAAAATCAGAAAATCAGAAAATCAGGAAATCAGAAAATCAGAAAATCAGAAAATCAGAAAATTATAAAATCAGAAAATCAGAAAATCAGAAAATCAGAAAATCAGAAAATCAGAAAATCAGAAAATCAGAAAATCAGAAAATCAGAAAATCAGAAAATCAGAAAATCAGAAAATCAGAAAATCAGAAAATCAGAAAATCAGAAAATCAGAAAATCAGAAAATCAGAAAATCAGAAAATCAGAAAATCAGAAAATCAGAAAATCAGAAAATCAGAAAATCAGAAAATCAGAAAATCAGAAAATCAGAAAATCAGAAAATCAGAAAATCAGAAAATCAGAAAATCAGAAAATCAGAAAATCAGAAAATCAGAAAATCAGAAAATCAGAAAATCAGAAAATCAGAAAATCAGAAAATCAGAAAATCAGAAAATCAGAAAATCAGAAAATCAGAAAATCAGAAAATCAGAAAATCAGAAAATCAGAAAATCAGAAACTCAGAAAATCAGAAAACCAGAAAATCAGAAAATCAGAAACTCAGAAAATCAGAAAATCAGAAAATCAGAAAATCAGAAAATCAGAAAATCAGAAAATCAGAAAATCAGAAAATCAGAAAATCAGAAAATCAGAAAATCAGAAAATCAGAAAATCAGAAAATCAGAAAATCAGAAAATCAGAAAATCAGAAAATCAGAAAATCAGAAAATCAGAAAATCAGAAAATCAGAAAATCAGAAAATCAGAAAATCAGAAAATCAGAAAATCAGAAAATCAGAAAATCAGAAAATCAGAAAATCAGAAAATCGGAAAATCAGAAAATCAGAAAATCAGAAAATCAGAAAATCAGAAAATCAGAAAATCAGAAAATCAGAAAATCAGAAAATCAGAAAATCAGAAAATCAGAAAATCAGAAAATCAGAAAATCAGAAAATCAGAAAATCAGAAAATCAGAAAATCAGAAAATCAGAAAATCAGAAAATCAGAAAATCAGAAAATCAGAAAATCAGAAAATCAGAAAATCAGAAAATCAGAAAATCAGAAAATCAGAAAATCAGAAAATCAGAAAATTCAGAAAATCAGAAAATCAGAAAATCAGAAAATCAGAAAATCAGAAAATCAGAAAATCAGAAATTCAGAAAATCAGAAAATCAGAAAATCAGAAAATCAGAAAATCAGAAAATCAGAAAATCAGAAAATCAGAAAATCAGAAAATCAGAAAATCAGAAAATCAGAAAATCAGAAAATCAGAAAATCAGAAAATCAGAAAATCAGAAAATCAGAAAATCAGAAAATCAGAAAATCAGAAAATCAGAAAATCAGAAAATCAGAAAATCAGAAAATCAGAAAATCAGAAAATCAGAAAATCAGAAAATCAGAAAATCAGAAAATCAGAAAATCAGAAAATCAGAAAATCAGAAAATCAGAAAATCAGAAAATCAGAAAATCAGAAAATCAGAAAATCAGAAAATCAGAAAATCAGAAAATCAGAAAATCAGAAAAATCAGAAAATCAGAAAATCAGAAAATAAGAAAATCAGAAAATCAGAAAATCAGAAAATCAGAAAATCAGAAAATCAGAAAATCAGAAAATCAGAAAATCAGAAAATCAGAAAATCAGAAAATCAGAAAATCAGAAAATCAGAAAATCAGAAAATCAGAAAATCAGAAAATCAGAAAATCAGAAAATCAGAAAATCAGAAAATCAGAAAATCAGAAAATCAGAAAATCAGAAAATCAGAAAATCAGAAAATCAGAAAAATTAGAAAATCAGAAAATCAGAAAATCAGAAAATCAGAAAATCAGAAAATCAGAAAATCAGAAAATCAGAAAATCAGAAAATCAGAAAATCAGAAAATCAGAAAATCAGAAAATCAGAAAATCCGAAAATCCGAAAATCCGAAAATCCGAAAATCCGAAAATCCGAAAATCAGAATTACGAAATCAGCAATCAGCAATCAGAAATCAGAAATCGGAAATCGGAATTCGGAAAATCTGAAGATCTGAATATCTGAAAATCAGAAAATCAGACAATCAGAAAATCAGAAAATCAGAAAATCAGAAAATCAGAAAATAAGAAAATCAGAAAATCAGAAAATCAGAAAATCAGAAAATCAAAAAATCAGAAAATCAGAAAATCAGAAAATTAGAAAATCAGTAAATCGTATATTAAAAATCAGAAACCAGAATTCAGGAATCAGAAATCAAAAATCAGAACCGAAATTGGTGAATTTGAAATCAAAAATTGGAAAGACGCGAAGCTGAATTCGGAAATCTGAAATCGGAGGAATTGGAAATCTGAAATCGAGAATCAGTAAATCAGATATCAGAAATCAGAAACCAGAAATAAGAATTCAGAAAGCTGGAATCAGAATTCCGAAAGCAGAAATCAAAAGTCCAAAAGCAGAAAATAGGGAGCATAATGCAGATATCAGAAATCACAATCGGAAATCGGATCTTGAAGATTGAAAATTAAAAATCAGAAATAGTAAATCGGGGCTCTCTTTAACAGTGTGGTAAGATGCGCGGCTTCAAAGCAAGACCATATTGAGGGTGGCTGGGTTCGATTCCCGGTGCCGGTCCAAGCAATTTCCGAATTGAAAATTGTCTCGACTTCCCTGGGCATGAAAGCATCATCGTGTTAGCCTCATGATATACGAATGCAGAAATGGTAACTTGGCTTAGAAACCTCGCAGTTAATAGCTGTGGAAGTGCTTGATGAACACTAAGCTGCGATGCCAATGTAATGCCAATGAAGAAGTAGAACATCGGAATTTAGTAATCGGATCTCGGGAATGGAAATCATAAATAGGGAAACGAAAGTCAGAGATACGAAATCAGTATTCAGACTCAAATATCAGAAATCAGAAATCGGAAACTAAAAGTCGGGCATCAGACATTGAAAATTTGAAATCGTGAGTAGAAAGTCGGGAATTGAAAATTAGAAAACAGAAATCAGAAATCAGAGAAAGGAAGAAGTCGGGAATCGTAATTAAGGGTTTAGGAATCGGAAATCATAAATCTTAAATAGTTAATTTTAAAATTGGAATTGGTAAGCCAGCAATTAGAAATCGGAAATCAGAATTTGGAAATCGAAAACCGAAAAATGGAAATCTGAAATTAGAAATTGGAAGAAATCAGAAGTGTGAAGTGGGTGAAACCAAAAGTAAAAAGTAGAACCACTACTCGTCCATATACTCTGTTGCCACTGCAGCCATCAAAATCAACGCAAGATGATGGATGGTAATTAAGTTTTCTTCAGAATGAACTTTTCGTTAATGTTTCAGTTGAAAATAATTCGAAACCGAAACCGAAGCCTTCTACAGGGGAGAAAGACGAAGCTCTTCGCCAAAAAGATGAAATTGATGATTTACTTTGAAACTTCTTGACGAGATGGTTATATTCATCTGATGAAAAGTGACCACGTGAGCCACTGATGAAAAGTGAAACGGTTCACTTTGTTATTCAGTTTGAAAGATGGATACTGCTGTAAAACGTAGTTACACAGCTGGGGTATTCTGTGATGTGACACTATCGCTTTTTAATTTTTTTTGTCGCTTAATCAGTCATTCATGTTAATGGAACTAAATGATGCATAAAGACAATTTATGTTCGCTAGAATTCTTTTATTTCTGTCGCTTCATTGATGTTGGAAATCCTTTTTGCTCTGAGTGTATTGATTTAACATTTTCGCTGCACAATCTGATAGAAACCGATACGACTTCCTTCCGGGAAACAAGGACTCTGTCGCAGCCAACCGATTCAAGTGAAGCAAAGTTGTTAGGTTTAAATATAAACTTTTATAATGTTGCGAGAAAAATCTGCTCTTTGAAAGTTACATTGTTTCTACTGGTTTAAGTTTGATTAAGATGTGATTTTTCTCGCTGGAAAGAGATTCTCGAACTCCAAAGAATAAATCGGATTCCTGATGGAGGACCACTGTATGAGCAAATTAACAACCTAAACATTTGAAATTCAAGCATAATCAATTAAAATATTGTTCAAGTGTTCAGACTAGCATAGAGCAGGTGAAACTAATGAAAAGTGGAAAATCATCTCTCGCCTCTGAAATCGCTTCTCGTTGAAGCTGTGCTGGGCATCTACTCCATCCGAGCTCAAACTGATAACAGCCACTTCCGGTCTGTGATGGAAGTTCCTAATTGAATCGGAGCATCAAACGTCATCGTTTTCGTCGTTGTCGTCGTCGTCTTCTTCGCCATTTCAGTGCCAATGGCGGCAGGCTTGACCTGCCGATCCTCCCATGTCGGAAGCAGTTGCCGCCGCGGTTGTCAGCCGGCACCACAAGGAGAAAAATCTTCGCGAAGAAGCGAAATAATCAGATTATCTTTGTACATGCTCAGTTTGCTGCTACTGAGGATGATGTTGCTCGGTTTACCACAGCAGCAATTTGCATTTCGCTTTACAAGGTTTCGTACTTTCTTTTTTTGCGAAACATTCGCGAAGAAGTGGAAATTTTTTCATATCTATTAAGCGAGATCTTTGAGATCGTTTGAGACCTTTGATGAGGCAATGTTGAGTAATATTGTTTTTTCAAAGCTAATAGTACTTTGCATAACTTCTCAAATTAGATCAAATTAGGCGTTGAATAAGCAAATAATTATTTATTGATGTTCTATCTTGATGGATTCTACATTTTAACAATAAAACATCTTCAGTAATAAATAATTGAGATTAAGACTGTCGCATGTTGCCATATTTAATCACTATCCTAGTAGACTACACCACAATGTGCCTCTTGCCCTGTCTCTGCTGCAGGAATCAGAGCTTGGTAGAAAATCATTTCCGTTCCAACGTAGAGGGTCGCCGCCTTTTTTTCTCGCGTTGTCGGATTTGCGTTGCTATCGGCTTTTGGTGGGCCTTAATATGGTGAACCATATATCGTTGCGAGAAGTACGCATTTATACTGAAGATACTGCTCTGAAAATTAAGATTTTGCAAATTATGTGAAAATCATATATAAAAAAGTTATAAAAAATGCTGGGTACCACAAATATAATCCACTGTTGGAAAAAATCGAAGCATGGTATGAATTATGGCTGCGCCGAACTTCGATAGGGGTAGCGAAGAAAAAAAATGGTTTCGCATTTTGATCAGCTGATGGAAATATCATTGATGGAATATAATCCTTTTTTTAACCAACATTACTTTTTATTTGTCAAATGAGAGACAGTTGCGGAAATGTGAAAACAAAAGAATTAGGCGTCCTATCAGTTAATAATACAATTTCGATCAGCTAACAAAATTAGCTTCCTAAAATAGCCTATTGCATGATTATTTATTATTATTATCCAATCATCGTCAAACTCTTTCAAAGTTATTTATGCAAAACGAAATAATTTAGTCGATATTAATTTACACTAAATCATTTCTGAAAATTAATAATGATATGAATCACTAAGAATCGTTGACATACGTTATAAAGACGAACACAGCTGAAACTAATTGCAATAACGATATTAATACATTTATGAACCGTCTTTAATTTATGATGAAGTTAGATCTCAAAGCAATGTATTTCGTAAAAGAATATAAAATATAGAATATTTGATTTATATATTCACGGGATAATTGTTCAAGTTGCTAATTCGTGAATTTGTCAGTGGACTTCTTCCAAAAAAATCTCCATCAATTCTTCTGTTAATAACTCCGAAACTTCTTCCAAAACTAATCTAGGAATTTATCCGGATATCCTTCAAGAATTCTTTTGGAATTTGCTTCACGAATTCATCCGGCAATACATTCAGAAATACCTTCTTAATGAAACCTTTCAGACAACGGTATGGATCCTTCAAGCGTTTTAGCTTAATGAACATCATAAAATCTTTAGATTGAAGTTATTACAAAGCTAGTCCCCTGTAAAATTGTAAAACAAATTAAAATAAAGTTATTAGCAGTCTAATCCTATGACACTGAAATGAAATTTCTCAACAGTAGGCTAAATAATCTCAATTGTGTTTGGGAAGGTTCATAAAGTACTTTACGCAAAAAATTGCGGTTTCCAAGCCCCCCCCCCCCCTTCGTCACACGATTTTGCATTAAATCTCTAAATTTTGATCGGATCCCCAGAAGCATGACGTATTTTGTGGATAGTCCCATTTGTTTTAGATTTGAAAGGCTGTAAATTAACCACGTCACTGCTTATGTGTTCGGCATAAGAGGGGTTATCATTTTCCAACGATCCAAATGAAATAAAACACATGATTTTTTTCCAAAGGGAATACTGTAAAAAGCTCAATTAATCGCTTACGTAATACGTTTATAACCCCTCCAAGTTATTCAAAAGATATTTTTTTGATGTTCTATTATTTTTTTAGTGAATGTTCGAACAAAAGTTTAATAGAGCCGAATGCAATTCAGAGTAACATTTTAAAATTCAAATATTGATCAAGCGAAGCAGGAAGTATTGAAACCTAGCTTAATTTTAAGAAAAATGTGGAGAGAATTTAGTTTACGAATTCTAGCATAGGATCAATCACCAAGACGCAGAGTTTGGTCCAATGTATTTTTTTTCTTTTTAAAGCATTGCGCAATTATAATTATGCGTATTCTAGTTCGAGAACTCCAAGTACTGGAAAAACAAATCAGCTGAAAAATTCTCAAATTCTCAAAATGTTCCACGTGATCGTTCTAATTTCGTTGTCTTGCTTACAAAGTTACAGAACTTGTATTACTTAGATAAGTAACATATAAATCGGTTATTAAATCTAGGAAAACATAATAATCTCTTATTTATCATCGTTCTATATACCCACAAAATATAATACATATTATGTAATACGCATTGTGGGAGACGTTCTTGCAAACTATAACGAAAACGCAATGAATCGCAAGGATATATACTCTATGATAAATTGGTTTTGGGGTCTCTTCTCCTACCTGTGCTGAAGATGTATGTATTTTAAATCATTTCACACACAGTTGTGCGAAAATAAACCTGTACACTAGGTGGTTCAAATTAGTATGGGAAAAACTTTTCTAAATTTTTTTGATGGGCCGCCCTCTTATTCGGTTCTATTTGATGCCCTGATGCTCTGGACAAAATTTCAGCCAAATCGGTCAACGTTTGGGCGGTGCTAAACTCGTTGGAAGTTTATATGCAAAAATGTATGCACAAACATCCAAAAACAGTGAATTGCAGTTGGACTGCACAACTTACGATGAATAACTATGATACTCATTCAGATCTTAAAGAACTTAATACAGAATGTTATGCAGAAAACCGCGAGAATATTAGAGTTTGCCCGACTAAGTTATTAGCATTTCCCTGAAGTGGAGTTTGAGCAAATTTCGTTTCTTTTACCTTTGAAAAAAAATAAATTCACCCCTACAACACTCCAGTAATCTTCTCGCGGATTTCAGCATAACGTTCTGTATTTAATTCTACAAGAACTGACAGAGTATCATTGTTCTTGATCGTAAATTGTGCCGTCCAACTGCAAATCACTGTCTTTTGATGTTTCTGCATACATTTTTCCATATAAATTTCCAACGAGTTTAGCACCGCCCAAACATTGACCGATTTGGCTGAAATTTTGTCCAGGGCATCAGGGCATCAAATAGAGCCAAATAAGAGGGCGGCCCATCAAAAAATTTGAAAAGGTGTTTTTGAGCCACCCTACTGTACACTCTAATTACAAATGTGCAAAAACGAAATCTTTTATCATAGGATGTGGGTGAGGTCTGCTTCCCGATTCTGCATATATTTCGAGAAAATTTTATTTGGGATTTGTGATGTCAGGGAAAGTTATGGAATTTCATTGAGGTCAGTAAAAAATCACAAAACCCAGAATTGAAAATTTATTGCTTTTTTGAACACTTTGTTCACAGTTCTAATGTTCCAAAAAAAAATTGGGTTTGCATATAAGTACAAAATATGCACTACAGAATTGAAGTTTATATTAGATTTTATAGTAAATTAGAAATATCTCAAAGTGCCTGTAAAAGCTTATTGGAGATGTTTCTAGGGTTAGAAAGTCTAAAAAATATTTATTATATCATAGTTTAGGTTCTTCTTCTTCTTCTTCTTCTTCTTATTGGCATTACATCCCCACACTGGGACAGAGCCGCCTCGCATTACGCACTTCCACAGTTATTAACTGCGAGGTTTCTAAGCCAAGTTACCATTTTTGCATTCGTATATCATGAGGCTAACACGATGATACTTTTATGCCCAGGGAAGTCGAAACAATTTCCAATCCGAACATTGCCTAGACCGGCGCCGGAAATCGAACCCAGCCACCCTCAGCATGGTCTTGCTTTGTAGCCGCGCGTCTTACCGTACGGCTAAGGAGGGTGTTTAGGTGTTGGCAGAATTTATTTCAATTTACAATTTTTTACGTTAATGAATTTTACACAATCTTCACGCAATATTTGTGGAGTTTATTCAAAAGTTGCTTATTCAATGTCTTCAAAGATCCCATAAAACTTTCTGCTGAATATAAACAATCCTTCTCAAAAACAATCATTCTAATCCACAAGAAATTTACGATTGCTCTCTCGATAGTTTTTTTCCTGAAGCTCTCAGTGAATTTGTCTAGTAGATTGTTTCCGAAACTCCAGGAAGTTCTTTGAAAATATGTTTATCTTCCTGTTTCTCAAATTTCAATATTAGATAATAATTCTAGAAAGTCCATAACAGTATAGAAAGACAATGTTTAAAACATGTGATTTTTTTTAAACTTTATTTAACGTCTTTATTAATTGACGTGTTTAATATACCCTTGGTGGCATCCATCAATTCAGCTGTTATTGGTCGACGGTACAGCAGCAGTGCCTTTCTCTGCTTTGTTCTCTCCGAGGCAGCCAAGTTGGTTGCGACGAGACGGACGCAATGAGAAAACAGAACTGTGCAATAAAAATCCTATTCAACCAAATGCTGATGTCATATTAGAAATTTGGAGACAGTACTCGTCGATAGAAAATCCTTCCGCACGCGATGTCATATGAGCAAATCAAACCACCTTCCTTTTGCCAGTGGAGATATATCAGCTTCCATACTGATATTCTTCCCTTCCCCTTCAGACGGGAGCTTGGCAGAAGGAAGGTCGTGTGATATGTGCCATCACAAATGTTGCCTTCCGCTCGCTTTCAAATCGACTTCTATAAAAACATTCTTCATGCCTGCCGTATTCTAACGGAACTATCAATTCTATACTTTCGCCCCTAATTCTATCATGAACATGTGCGTCTAAGTTTGGAAGATGATATTAACTGAAATCTCCAAACTCAAAATAATCCACCAAGCAGTGGTATTGCCTTTCTCATAAAACGTAATAAAAACACATTAGAGGGGTCGAAATTAATCTTGCAAGCGAAGGCATAGGATTGCAAATCCGGAGATGCCGAGTTTGATTATCAACACGGTCTAGGATGTTTTCAGGTGGGAAACATTTAAGACTCCTTGTATCCGTTCATGCAATGGCAGGTATAAGTAAACAAAGTAAAGCTTAAATTAATATCTGAAGAAATGTTTCTCAGTTAGGTACACTAAGATGGACAGCAGGCCAAGTTCCAGTTGGAATGCTAAGTCATTGGAAAAAGAACGAGAAGAAAAAACTTAGTGAATTAACATGCGGACATCGATTATTGCTAAGATTCTGGTCTTCATCATTCGAATCCTATTAATTAGTTGATTGATCGACCCCGCGTTGCTGCGTATATTTCTGATCGTTCCCCCTTCTAAAACTTGCTTGTACAACGTGCAACGTACAAAAATTATCAATAACACTTATAGAAGACAATATAACAAAACATGTGTTACAACTCAAAGCCACTTTGTAATTCCTATTGATTGGAATGAAAGACATTTTTTTCAAATTCCAATTCGATTTTAAACAAACATTGTTAACCCTTCATCCATATTCAATAACTATCTAACTCTCAATAAACTGTCTTCCAGCAATTGTATACCGCATATCGAATCCTATAATTCAAATCAACTTCCAGTTCGACGAAAAATAAACTAACCATCAACCAAATGCAGTGCGCTCCATGGGACCCATTTCTAAGACACACACACCGCTGTCCATAAGTACGAATCAACAAGCCAGAAATTAGACTTGCGGTCTCCCCAAACCACACACGCAACACCCGACACCCGTGTTGAATAAACAAACCGATATCAACCGCCACGGGCGAAGGGTCCGGGGTCTCAGGGTTAACCGAAGCAAACAGGGATTGAGAACGATAAGTCCGTTAGACACAAGCTGACACGATTGCCCGTCTAATGGCAGGCAGCGAAATATAGGTCTCCACTCCGCTGGCAGGCGAGTGCAAAAGCCAAATCTTACGCCCAGCCTCGCCGACGAAAACGAAGGTACGGAAAAGCATACCCACACGCGCGGCATCCCAGAATCGAAAGATGTGCACCACACCTCCGATGCTCGGTCCTCGCACCAGATCGACTTTCGAGTGCCATCCGTCAATCAATCTCCGGCCGCCGCCCGTCGCGTCGCATCACGACGAGTTTTGAGACATTCCGCACCGGAATGGAGAGGCGGAATCCCTCTGAGTGCTCAGGTTAACGTTCGGGGCTCCCCCGTTATCAATCCCACCCACCCTGGCTGGTACCGACCTGGGTGGATGGGACGAGAGAGCGGCTGCTCCATTGATAAACACGTTTTCCGCACGTTTGTTGTTGGTCGTTCGGGGGCCGCATGCCCACTATCAGGCACTCACTGCTCTCCAGATGCTCGGGACATGCCTGTGCGAGGGATGCTGTGCGAGTGAGTTTCTTGGCGAAGTCGCGCAACATTGGAAGAGATGTTAATACGCAACATTTGTGTGGTGTGTCGTTGAAAGTTGTAGTGGAATATGAGCTTTCCTCATTTTACAGATCAGGCAGTGGAACAAAAGAATGTTTGAAGAGTTATAGTTGCTATTCTGCCTATACTCGCATACCTATTTGTAACAATCCAAATGAGAAATTAAACGATTGAGTATGCGATTAGTGTGCATTAGTATAAAAGTTTCTAAAAGTTGCTAAAATTTCAGAAAATCTATTTTCAGTTGAAAGATTTGACAGCAACGTTCTCTGTACTTGCTAAATAAACGCCAAATTATTATGATATTTTGACGTAAACTACGTCTAAGGGGAAGACTCTGATACAGGGTGTAAAACGGAAATTTCCAAATTCGAGACCGTCACGAAATTAGGATAGATTTCAAACGCTAATAGCTCCTTTATCTTTCAATGGATTTTCGAGATTTTATTATCAATCGAATCGGCAACTCTCCAGCAATTTTTTAAGCCTAATGGAATTATTGGTTGTCAACGAAAAACATTAAAAATTCCAAATCTTCACCAACCCAGTAAAATTTCACAGTTTCGTTACGACCGCCGTCTGCGGTTGGTTTTTGCGCTCTACTTTTGTGCGATGATTCGTACAAAAAGTACAAAATAGAACCAGAGCAATGACCGCGGTCGGAGCAAAAAAGTAGTGTTTATGAAAAAGTGCTACAGATGCTGGACATGTTCATGTAAGCAAGAAGTGAATATTAAAATTGATCAATTTTAAACAAACACTAACTTTTTGAAGGAAATTGAGTAAAATTTCCGTGGGATAGAAAGAGAGAGCAATGCAATTTTACTCAGTCACTGAGTAGGTGAATGTTAGCGTGTATCCTACTATTTAGGCAGCATCCCTTTAAAAAAACACTTCAAAAGCATTTAATCGTCATTTAATAGACAATTAACTATGAAATGCATTAATCACTCTAAGTCGAATAACAATCGGAGATAGGCATCATCACCACTGCGGAATAATAAATTTGGGGTTTTCAAATGAAAATACGGAAAAACTACACATTACACGCGGCAAAACGTTCACCAAAACAAACCTCGCTACCTCCCAACCCCATATATCCAACATCCCAATAATGGTTGTAATTTGACTAAGCACGCACGCGCGGTTTGAAGTTTGTATGAGAACTACTATGAAAATAGTAAATTTATCGGAAAGCGATCGAACTCGCCCTAAAATTGTATTTTGACAATTTTCCCAACTTTTCCTTTTAATTTTACTAACCTTTTGCATATAGAAACACAGCTGATCCCAATACGAATCGATTAGTGAGGCAATCTCGCAAATCGGTCATCCACTTCGTGAGTTATATTGCCTCAAAAGAATATATAGAAGAAAGAAACACAAAATATGACTATTGACCATTGATGATTCATACAAACCTATATTTGATAATTTGAACACGTTTTCCGACGATCAAAAATTTTACGATTCAGAAAAATGTCTCCTAGTACCGGACACCATTGCATCATGTTCAAATGTGACTAAGTTCCTGTTACATGAGTAAAGACATCATTCAGAATAGTAATATTATCCACATCTAAAAAACCCAGATTAATCCACCTACAGTGAGATTTTGACCCTTCCTTTGTTATAAGGAATTTTTTTCCAGACTCGAGTATTTAAAACGAGATAAAACTACTCAGCTTCCCACGGCGATTTACCGTGAAAGTGACAAAATAATGAATTATTGGCAGTGGCTGATTTTCTACTCGCCGCAGCCACATCCAGGCGCTATAGTATATGCACAAGATAGCCAGCAAGAGTTAACCGCCAGAAATTGGTATGGCGAAAGACATCTAACGCTGGTTTTCTCAAAATTAGGAACTTTTCATGAAAAACTATTTGGTACCGGTTATGAGGGATGGTGTCCGCTACTACGCATACCAAATATTTTTTCGATTAAAGTGCTTAGTTTTGAGAAATCGAACCTTAGATGCCTTTCGCCATACTGATTTCAGAAAGTTAACTCCTTGTGTGCCGCTGTAAGCACGCTCAAAGCAGTCGATTCATTGCCTACCCAAAGGCGGATGGCATGGGTTGGGTGACTTAACGAATTATAACGTACTGTACTTCATGCTGCCTATCTATAAGGCGCTCGTCGAATTGAACAACTATTGTGACATGGTTAGTAACTATCGTAACGCTGGTTGCATATATTGTACTCGTAATTTCCAGAGACCTCGATAATTATTAATCCAGAACTAACTAAATCAGTCATTGATCTGAGCGAAACTCAATAGCGTTCAATAATAACATATATTTCGCCTTATGGATGCCTAATTTGGTGAAACTAAACTTGTTCAATACCTTAAAAATGAGCTAGATTTTTATGGTAGTAAATTTCAGAATTTGCACACATACGCACACATCCATGCATATAAGTGATCTATTAGTGTCTCAAAACATGCTCACATTTGCTATCTAGCTTCCACTGAAGAAATTTTTGAAATCCCTTTCAATTTTTACGTTTTTGCTTTTCAGAGAAGATTTTTTTGTACTTGCTTCTGTATGTTCCTCAATTAAAATCATTTGTTTCTTTGAAACAAATCAGAAAAATAGGCATAATTCCATGTCATATCATTTGTTATAATTATATATTCAATGTCAAAGTGAATTTGTTTAAAATACCATACATTTTGTTTAATAATTTACGAGATTTCTTGATAGATTAATACGTAACACAACTGCGTAACGCATACAAAGTGAAATTATAGACACTTCCGAAGGAAGGGTCAAAAAATGTTCAAACTTCCATTTACTTCCACTATAATCACTAATGTATCATCAGACTCGATTATTATCGACTCGATAACAAAACACTGAAGAAGTTTTCAAGTAGAAAACGAAATACGTATATGATGATACATTAGTAATTATAGTGGAAGTAAATAGAAGTTTGAAAAAAAATTTTAACCTTGTAACATTTTCCCCTAAGACGCTTAATATTAATTATTTCATTATTCACGTGCTTTGTTGTAAATATTAAAAATTGTTAGTGAAGCTTATTTGACTCTTCAGCTAAATTTTTTTTACATCCTAATCCAAATTCCCACCTTTTTCAATGTCCTCTTCAAGTTTTGTTTCTGCTAATTTCTGTGGCTTTCTCAGCAAGAAGAAACAATTGAATTGAAGTAAGTGTAACAAAACAAGTGTGAAGAATTTTTATTCAACTTCAAATTTTGTACAAAGTTTATCACATGGAGATCTGATATTTCTTGCCGTAGCTTCCTTTTGTACTTAATAAGATGAAGGAGGGACCTCTGCAAGTAGTGTCGTTTTAAGAAGTGTCCGGTATTGGGAGGTGTCCGGCGCTGGGAGTTCTCCCACTAAATAGTTAATGATCTCTCACATACGGGGCGATTTCTATAGTAATTTCCATACAAACTTCAAACTGCACGTACTCAGTTATATTAAAACCAATTAAGTTGAAAAATCAAGAGGTTCACCAAAACGGCAAATGTTATCGTTCAAGCATAAGGGAGCGCAGAAGTTAAAATTTCAATCACTCTAGACTCTAACCAAAATAATTATCTTATGATCTGTTTTACGTAGTTTACGTCGGGCGGTCGTATCTTGTGTATAACCCTTCTGATTTTTTTTTGTTGTGGCGTTCCTAGAGGTCGCTGATAGCTGGTTATCACCCCAAAATTTTCATTTCCAAAAGTTAGGAAAAGTCAGAAAATTTCAACGCCCTATCTCATTTGATTACAAAGCTACAACGTTTTTAAATCATCTCTGGGCCAAAATAGACCCCAATGCACTAGGAAGGTTAAACTAAATTGAAAATTAACGTCCAATAAGTTGTATTGTGATGCAAAACTGATTTTTTTTAATTCATCCTAGAAGTTATTCTAACAGAAAAGAAACGTTAGTTTGTTGTGGTTAGATCGCCGTTTGCGGGCTTGGTAGTCATATGGCTACTGCTTCTGCCTCATACGCAGGAGGTCGTGGGTTCAATCCCAGGTCCGTTCCATTCTCCTACTTTGTATTTTTCTCTATATTTCTCATGTTCTAGCAATCGCCTAGAACTGGAAATGGATTCCATACCGTTTCCATTACTAATACCTATACCTTCAACTTGAGTATTCTAACAGTAATCTGCTAGAATTGGAAATGAACTATAGAGCTCGTTTCCTACATCCAATTAGAAATTCCATCAGTTGCTTTCTCCTATCTATCACATTGGCAGCTCGTTAACCAAGACGGACCTCTGCCTCTCGAACCTAACCCAAAAATTCCAACAAATTCCGCATGAACTCGTGGCAAGTGCAGAGGTATATTCGGCTTGCAGTGGGCGAGTGATAGCATCATCATTTCCTCCCCCTTCCCTACATTGACTTGCATTCTGACGTGGCAGGCGCCAGTACGACCTAACAAATGAGATCACCAGTACTTGTACATTGAAGATGTGTGCTAGTCCCAAGCAAAACATCTGTTGGTTCCTTGTGCAAGAACAGCTGATCAGGTCATAATGGAGTAGCAACTACGAGCAGTCAATCAAGCTCAAGCTCAAGCTCAAGTTAGATCGCCGTTTGAAAGCTCGTAGGAATTGTCAGGCCACTGAATGTATTCTAGGCCACTAGGCCACTTTATAATGTATTCTAGGTTCGAAATAAATCAAAAAATTCTTTAAAAATCAGGATCGTGCTTCACATTCTATTTACGGTTAGCCCAACACCTATAGTTTTCTGAACCTATCAAGGATTTTAGAAATCCTACGTGATTTCTAGATTTTTGAACCAGGGCTGAGCGTCGATGAACATCATTTGAAATATTTAAGTCGTCCATTACATTGATATCTGGTAGACCAACAATATACATCAGTTGAATCGAGCGAAAATGGTAAACTTTCTGTGTTATGAGTGTTAAAATAGAAAAGTTTGAAAAAAAGTTAGCCCCCCTACAATTTTTCATTTTCAATGGCTAAAAGATTAGTTCTTTACCGTCACCGTTGTCTGCCATATCGCCATTCAGGTGCTCTGCGTAGTGCTGCCGCCACCTTTGGATCAACTCACGCTCGTTTGTAAGAAGGTTCCCGTTTATGTCCTTACACATATCGGGCTGTGGCACGTGGCCCTTACGTGAACGGTTCAACTTCTCATAGAACTTTCGTGCGTTTTTAGCGCGGTACAGTTCCTCCGTCTCTTCACGGTCTCGATCTTCCTGCTGGCGCTTTTTCCTCCGGAAAATCGAGTTTTGTCTGTTCCGCGCCCGTTTGTATCGTGTCTCGTTGGCCCTCGTGCGATGTTGCAGTAATCTCGCCTATGCTGCATTCTTCTCTTCAACTAACCGCTCACATTCGCCGTCATACCAGTCGTTTCTCTGATCCGGAGCCACCGTGCCTAGTGCATCGGTTGCGGTGCTTCCAATGGCGGATCGAATATCTCTCCAGCCATCTTCAAGAGATGTTGCGCCTTGCTGCTCTTCCGTTGGGAGTGCCACTTCCAGCTGCTGCGCGTATTCTTGGGCTAGTCCACCGTCTTGTAGCCGCCCAATGTTTAGCCACGGCGGACGACTCCGACGCGTGTTGTACACCGTCGAGAGTTTTGAGCGCAGACATACTGCGACGAGGTAGTGGTCGAATTCAATATTCGCACTGCGGTAAGTGCGTACGTTCATGCTGTCGGAGAAGAATTTACCATCGATTAGAACGTGGTCGATTTGGTTTTCCGTTACTTGATTAGGTGATTTCCATGTGGCCTTGTGGATATTGTTGCGGGGGAAGAAAGTGCTTCGGACTACCATTCCGCGGGAGGCTGCAAAGTTTATGCATCGTTGGCCGTTGTCGTTCGATACGATATGCAGACTATCCGGTCTGATGACCGGTCTATACATTTCCTCCCTTCCTACCTGTGCGTTCATGTCACCGATGACGATTCTGACGTCCCGCAGTGGGCATCCATCGTATGTCTGCTCCAGCTGTGCGTAGAACGCTTCTTTCTCGTCGTCAGGTCTCCCTTCGTGTGGGCAGTGCACGTTGATGATGATATAGTTGAAGAATCGGCCTTTTATCCTCAGCTTGCACATCCTTGCGTTGATTGGTTGCCACCCAATCACGCGTTGGCACATCTTTCCCAGCACTATGAAGCCGGTTCCCAGCTCGTTGGTGGTGCCACAGCTTTGGTAGAAGGTAGCCGCTCGATGCCCGCTTTTCCACACTTTCTGTCCTGTCCAGCAGATTTCCTGCAACGCTACGACGTCGAAGTTGCGGGGATGTAATTCATCGTAGATTATCCTGTCGCCACCTGCGAGGTCTAGCGACTTGCAGTTCCATGTTCCAAGCTTCCAATCGTGATCCTTTATTCGTCGCCTAGGTCGTTGCCGATTGTATTGAGTCGTATTATCTTCTATGTCGTTCGTAATGGTTGTTTTTAAAGGTGGCTTATTGGGCCTGCGCAAACCTCCTGTCTCGTCGGAGGGCCGTCGTGTCAGGGCTGTTTAGCATCCTACCTAACACCAGGACTTGGACTTGTGCGCTTTGAGCGGCACACGGTCGCTTTGGCGGAGCCTACTTGCGGATACATGCAGCTTTTTATAGAGGTTTATCAGGGCCCACTGTCAAACCCCACCACATCCGAGGCAGGCGCCACAACTCACAGATGGCCTGGGGAGGGATCGTCAAGTCCTTGGACATAGTCCCTGCTGCCTTGCCTAAATTTACTTTTTACTAAATTTTTGGTCGCACTTCTTCTTGAAAGCGAAACATAATTTATGTGAGCTTTGTCGCTCAAAACCAAGATTATTTAACACAAATATCAACAAATAAGTCACGATTGCGTGAGGATGCGTGAATTGTGTTTTGTATGAAGCGGAAGGCTTCCATGTACATAAAACTACAACTATTCCAGATGACTTTATGCTGGGTTGCTATCGGTTTGATATCAGTCGTAGTTGTTCTGGTAGGCCAATTAAACTAAACTCCCGGGAAATTTGGAAAACCTAGAACATCTGCATTGTACTTATTTGAATGATGAAGCATTCGCATGGGCTCTTAGGACTTATATGGGCTTGTTGGATCACTATAGGTTCATGCTTCAGGTATATAAAATTTTAATTTGTTCAGAGCAACTTCACCCCAATCTGCCAGATATATTGGAGGCCTTAAGAAAGGTTTTCTTAAATTATTTGCACAAATCTCATACAAATAAATCATATTGAATTATTGAATAGTTCTGTTCATACGGGCTGTTAAACAGACTAATAAAACGCCAAATATAACCATTTCATACATCACTGGCTAAAATAATGCTTTCGGGCCACCTAGTTTTCTTAACCTTAAAAAGAGGGATGGTGTGGAGGGGAGGGTTTGCCTGTGCCTGTTGAAAATTTTGTTGATTTTTTTGTTGATTTTATTGAAAATTCCGAGTGAAAACCTCCAAAAACTTTAGTGATATATGGTTTTCCAAAAATTCAAAGTTCGTACTGGGTATTTACGGATTAAGGAAATTCCAATCTTTCCAACGCTGACAATTTTGTTGTTGCTTGGACGGGTTTGGAACCTTATTAAAAGCTCTATTTTGTAAAACATATTATTGTTAAATTGGTAAAAAAAAAGTTAGCAAATAATATCATGACTATGGATCATCTGAAAACGGTTTTAGATCGAATCATGCTTGAAAACGTTTTACATACTCTAATCAATGATACCTATATTGTTTTTCATCTTCAAAATAACTAATAACCAAGAAAAACACAAACAAACGTGAACATTTTTTATGCACAATTGCAATTATACTAGCATTGAAATTATGGTGAAGTTTTGACAGTCAGCATTGCTGACAAGTAAATAATATTGTTTCAAAAATCCCTTGGCAAATTACTATTACTGTTTCAGGGTTCAAATACGAAAAATAACATGGAAATATCTGAAATACTCCTCAGTACGACGGTAAACTCTTTTCCGACATCCCGAACGTACGCACTTACCGCAGCGCGAATATTAAATCCGACCACTACCTCGTTCCAGTAGGTCTGCGCTCAAAATTCTCGACGGTGTACAACACACGTCGGAGTCATCCGCCGTGGCTAAACATTGAGCGGCTACAAGACGTTAGACTAGCCCAAGACTACGCGCAGCAGCTGGAAGTGGCACTCCCAACGGAAGAGCAGCTAGTCTCTTGAAGATGGCTGGAGAGATATTCGTTCCGCAATTGGAACCACCGCAACGCACCCACTTCACTAGGCATGGTGCCCGAGATTGCTGCAACACCGCACGAGGGTTAACGAAGCACGATACAAACGGACGCGGAACAGACAAAACTCGATTTTCGGAGAAAAAACTCAAAAGTGCAGCCCAATCGGGTTGTACGCAAAGGAGACGTTGAACTAAGTAGCTGTATGTAATGTACAGGTGTTCGACTTTTCTGTTCGATGAGACCAAAACAAGATTTTTTCAAGCCTATGGTGAATCTGTTTTTATTGTTTACCCTGTGCTCCTGAGATTGAGTGATCATTACGAACCCTGGTGATGTATATAATTTTTAGACCAACATTTGAAAAGGATGATAAAAATAAAATTTCCGAATACCTAATCGAGGATAAACAACATTTTCAAGCGACCACATATCCAAATTATCATTGGTAAACACTCGCGAGAGAGTGAGAATCGTTCGTTAATTGTAGCTCGATTTAAAGCATTGGTAAAAACTACTTTTGAACTTATTTTCCTACATAATATCAAAACACATTGCCAAAAATCTGATTGAACTTCATTATTGACATTAAATTGGTATTAGTTAGGTTTACATTTAAATAATAATTTTGCGTTTATTATTATTCGATTCCAAAATTTTAAAAGCTATCGCCGATCACAACTCTCCCACTTTCCACACTTGAGAAGTTATCAAATGATAATTTCAATAATTATCGCATGCGAATGATTCAGCACAACCCTGGCTGATAGTGTACCGCTGCAACCATCACCGACGCAAACTGGAACAAAGACTAAGCACCCGCCACTAAGTCAGTCTAAGCCTCCGGTGGCTCATCATCAGAAAACCCCATCGTGAAAGCTGGGCTGTCAACGGAGTTTGGTGGACATCCTTTGGAGGAAGTCAGAGTAGACGCGACAAAAAAGTTTGACAGTTTATCAATAATTATGATTCCTTCACGTGAGTTACGCCAGACTTTGCGTTTACTCCGACAGAGTAATCAGGAATCAGCAAAAAACAAGCCGAACAAAGTTTCCCAGAACACATCCACTGCAGCAACGATGTTAATTAGGAGAAACGAACTGCACCAGCAAAATGCCTGTAAGTTGCACTAATTTGACGTCTATGCTGGCTTGAGGTCTCCAGTTAGCCTTTCGAACAAAGGCGCAGAATCCGGAGATGGCAAGATCAATTATCAATCCGATCTAGGATGTTTTCGGGTGGAAAACTCGACACAAGATACATACTAATGCAATGTGTTTAGAAAGCTTTCAATTGATAACCAAAGAAAAGCTAATAGATTACTAAGTTGAAAAGCAGGCCAACTTCCAGTTGGAATGTAGTGCTATGGAAGAAAAATCTTGCGATGCACTTACGAGATTGACTGATTCACCGAAACCGATTGCTCAACTGTTCGCAAGTTTTCAATGGTAAATATTATCATACAGTATTATAACACACTGGAGTCTCTTTTTACGCGAAGGATATGGGCCGCGTGAATTAAAACAACGTAAAAAACCGCGTAAATACCAAAATATGTCTGAATGAACCGTGGAAATCCCGAAATTCGAGTGAAAAAAAATCGCATAAAAAGCGATTCGTGTAAAAAAACCGCGTAAAACAAGACTTTAGTGTACGTTGTAGCGTTGACTCTTCCTTGATCGAATGGTCCAAGAAAATTGAAAATCCATCATGAAACGGCTGAGATATTAACGGTCAAAGTCTATCATATTTTCGTGACGTTTTTCGATTTTTTGCAATCGTAAAGTGTACCCCAATATAGAAAAGACAGACGTAGTTCTACGTCAAAAGTGCCAGCAGGAAGATCGAGCCGTGAAGAAACGGAGCAACTGTACCGCGCTAATAACGCACGAATGTTTTATGAGAAGCTGAAATGGTGATAAAACCGGCTGAAAAACATCAAAGCCCCTGCGGTTGACCAACTAGCAGGAAAGATATTTAAACACAGTGGTGAGGCACGGGTTAGGGACAAAAGGTCGAAAGACAAAAGATCGAAAGGACAAAAAGTCGAAAGACAAAAGGTCGAAAGACAAAAGGTCGAAGGGACAAATGGTCGAAAAGGACAAAAGGTCGAAAAGACAAAATGTCGAACAGGACAAAAGGTCGAAACGGACAGAACGTCGAACGGGACAAAAGGTCGAAAGAAACTAAAGATCAATAAGATCAAAAGGTCGAAATGGTCAAGGAACTGAAACGGAGAGAGTCAATCTAGCATCAGAGTTGCCATACACGCTTAAAATCAATAACACAGAGATATGTTTGCTTCACACAACACGGACCTAATGCAGAACATCCACTAGATGAGCGACAGTTACACAGCCACAAAAATAGCTCGTGTGGTTTTGTTGAAGCTTGGATTTCAATATTTTCAACAGTATTTGGTTCCTCATGAAACAAGGAATCTGTACAAACGTTTACATGTTGAAAAGGACCGTTATCACGACCGTACGAGGCATTTTTGTGACTGTGTAACTGTCGCTCATCTAGGGGATGTTCTGCATTAGGTCCGTTTTGTGTGAAGCAAACACATCTCTGTGTTATTGATTTTAAGCGTGTACGCAGTTAACAAAAATTCTGCTCTTTTATTTTTCACAATTTTTAACAAATAAATAAAATTCATTCAGTGAGTACAACTAATAGATGGATGTTGAGTTTTTAAAATGTCACTTCGATCTGTCATAATGGTGCACGTCGCACATCAAATACACCGGCGTATATTACACGCCCTTGTTTTTTCAATGCGTGCACCTGCGTGGCTGCGGAGTGCACTATTTTGACAGATCGAAGCGACATTCAGAAAACCTAGATTTTCATCTATTATTTGCACTCATTGAATGAATTTTATTTAATTGCTAAAAAATAGTTTAAAATAAAAGAGCACCTTTTTTGTCAACTGTATAGGACAACTCTGTCTCGCGCAATACAAGTTTTATTCATTTCCTAAATCAACAATCTTTTTATCTCTAAGAGAGCTATCTAGATATTCATAATATTGTTTCATAGTAATTACTCCTTCTTTAAAAATTTCTCATTCAACTTTGAATGATGTGATGAGTGTGTTATTTCTACTTGAAGTTAAATGCATTTCATTAATTCTTTCGGAATACACCCAACTAGTTATCAACTTGTTCTTGATCGACCTTTTGTCTCTTTCGACCTTTCGACCTTTCGACCTTTTGTCCCTTTCGACGTTTTGTCTTTTCGACCTTTTGTCCTTTCGACCTTTTGTCATAGATCCGTGAGAAGTAATAAGTAAAAAAGAAAAGTGAAAACTGAGAAGTTAGATGTATGGATGAGACGCAAGAAGTAACATGTGAAAAGTAAATGCGATACACTGCGTGGGTATCAATGTGGTGTCAAATATCAGATTTGAAATAGAAAATCCTCAGATAAGCTCAGTATTGGAACTCTGCATATCGATCTCATTTGACAAACATTTATATTCTGGGTTAAATCAAAGGAAAATGAGAAATTCTCATCTTTCATCTCCGTTCGAAATAACGATAAGTAGCGTATTGTTAAATCTATCACAAATTGTTACAAGAACAATTGGTTCCGGAGGCCATCGGCTCTGGTGATATATTATAGCTTTTTTCACAGCTTTACGAAAAAAAACTATACTCTTAATATCTTAATATCAATAATAAGCCAGAACACCTCCTATCATAGCTTCTCTGATTATATTTCCATCGCACTTGTACGATGGTTATTAACATATTTCGCTTATCTTTTATTGATTATCAACAACAGAAAAGGTTCGATTGTGGGCACCCTTTTGTCTTTGATCTACAACTTTGACCCCTGCATGGTACATAATATGCTGACCTTTATATAACTACTAGTTGACCCGGCAGACGTTGTCCTGCAAAGTAGGCGAAAATGCGCGTTCTGAACTGCCAATGCGAAATTTCCATACGAATCTTAATTTTAGTTTTTTACGATTTACTCAACCTTACTCGTAATTTTCGAATCAGGAAATATCATATAAACCCGTCGGAAACTATACCCAAGCAGCACACTTGTTATAAACGAGTTGCTGTCACTGATGTACGACCAAATCCGGTCATATATGAGTTGCTGCAACCAAATCGGTCTAAATTGTGCTACTCGGGTAATGATCATATCTGCTGAAGGAATAAAGAAAATCCATCCAGCCGTTTTTGAGTTATGCGGATACGAACACAGACCATTTCATTTCAGTGCTGTAGTTGCGGGGGGTCGGGGTTAGTCGGCGACTAACAAGCTTTATATTTGGTTCGAGTTAATTTTTATTTTCAAAATTATAATTTAAATTTTCTAAAAATGCTAGAGCAGTGTAACATTTTTTTTTTTGTCTTTATTTAGGAGACTTTCAGCCCGAGACTGGCTCATCTCCGGAGCAGTGTAACATTTATATTGTAACATTAGCTTACTTAATTTATGCAAGACGATGTGAAGCACTTTTTGTTGCCGGATATGATGTGATCCACAAAGAGGAATATTAAAATTATAGATGATTCCAAGTGAACGAATTGTTTACATACATAATTTGATGAAAAAATCATATTTGAATACCAATCTGCGCATCAAAAAAGCGTTCATAGTGCACATTTGAGCTCGAACATAACCTGTCGAGGCGTTTATATACAAGTATTTATCAATCAGCACGAAGGCGCCTGCAGTGAAAATATGAGTCCAAACGTGACCTATCGAGGCGTTCATAGTGGATCAAGTATTTATCAAACAGCATAGAGGCGCCTGCAGTGAAAATTTGAGTCCAAACATGACCTGTCGAGGCGTTCATACTGGATCAAGTACTTATCAAACAGCATTGATGCGTCTGAAGTGCAAATTGGAGTCCAAACGTGACTAGCATGGAGGTGCCTGCAGTAAAAATTTGAGTTCATCATAACCTGACGCAATGAGAAAAAATCTTTGAATCTCCGACGCAGCCTCTGACAAGGCAAGTTGAAGTCGAAGATTGTTGATACCCTAATAAATAACCGCTGTAATCCTTCAATACTACCGTTCATACTGTAATTAGTCCGACGAAATGGCCTTCTTAGCATAGCGTTATTTGGAAGTGCCCTCGGCTGTACGTTGATATATTTTGCTCCAAAATATCGCTACAACTATTCGGCCTTGCGAAACAACTGTATCCAGTACGGCCCAAGCAATGTTACGGCGATTCCTTAGCAGCTCCAGATCGATAAGCCGATAGCAGATATTATAACTTGACTGGCGTAATGGACCTCTCCACGGTAGACTACGCAGAGCAAATCGTAGGAAACGTCGTTGTACGGACTCAATTTGTTCATTGGGATTCCGAACGGGGCGCAGCAATACTCCAGTATATACCGCACCAGTGAGCAAAACAGATACTTCAGACAGTAAATGTCAGAAAATTCTTTGGCCAAAGAAAGATAAAGCCCAGGGTTTTGGAAGCCTTGCCCACAACGTACGAGATGTGCATCTTGTACGTTAGTTGGAAATCCAAAATTACGCCCAAGTCTTTGACATGAGTTAGTCGTTCTATTCTAGTATTCGGGTGCGTGTAGGCCAAAATGGTGGCTCCAGGGCCTTATGGAGTTCCGAACACCATTCTAAAGGCAGCAATCATTGCGAACATCTTCAGGCTAGCTATGCAGAGATGCCAGAGATTTCCAGAACCGTATACTATTATACGAGACCGATGCCAGTCAGAGAAGTGTTCCAATTTATGCAGTAGTACGGCAAGGCTCATTATTGGACCCGGTATTATGGAATATTATGTACGGCGGACTTTTGAAACTAAAGTTTCCTTATGATGTCAAGATCGTCGGCATCGCCGATGACCTTAGAAGTCTACGGGGATTCAATTCTTGTGGCAGCATACGCGATCAACACACTGGCGGATTGGAAACTCTTCTAGTATTTTGTCCCCATCGAAAACCTTAGATTGGTCCTTGGCCACCGAAGATGTTCCGGGTTTTTCGAGGGTATGTTAATGCATTTTTTCTTCTGCTTGTCATTTTAAGTGAAGTATACTTCCATCATTTTTTATCCTTTCCCCAGAAACTAGAACTAGTATGCTGACCAATGCTGGCTGACCGAAAATCCGTAATCCGTAAAATACGCAGAAATATGGCCATTTCCAAACGGTCTGGGATTGGCCCTGAACAGATGTAACTTTCGCAGATCACCCAGAAACTGTTACCAATTGGCCAATGAGTCTTAGGGTCGATTTCTTCACCTCCGCTTAGTGCCTAAACCAGGTTTAAGCGTATGGGTAAGCACCGTTGATCTTGGCAATCACGATACCCTCAGCGGAAGAGTGTACCACCTCTTGGACCAGATACCGTCCCGTTGTGCAAATAGCCGGCATCCTAGATCCGTTCGTCACCTAATAGACGACAGGAACGTTGTACGGGTCGAACAGGAGGACGACTGCCACAGCAGCTGCTAAACAGATGTACAGTGGTTAAAATTCAATTGTGGTACTAGCACGGCTTCTTCTTGTTTGTCTCTCTGATAAGACATGAAGGTCCACACAAAGCGTGGTTACAGGCTTGCTTTTTGTTGGCGCAGATGAGGAACTTTGGTGCCTTATCCCATTCCTGCGTCTTGTGCTCTTCCTCACCACAACGCACGATGACACAGGTTACTACGGTCTGGGTCCATACAGTCGTAGGACTTGTGCCCCGACTCTAAGCACGAATAGCACTTGTTCACTGATGGCGGCTGGAGTTTGCTTACTGGGCATACTGACTAGCTGATCTTCAACTTCCATTCTCTATGATTTTTTTTGGCTTCCGTGACTGATCTAAGGTCGGCTACCTGCGTGCCGAAGGTGCCGCCTCTTAGGCGTACAGAGGTCTTCTCAACATCTGTGCCGCACTGCTCTCTGATGGCAGAGACGACATCATCCGCGTTCGTAACCTCGTCCAGTTACTTGAACTTGAGGGTCGACGCCCTATGCATCCCAATCTGTTTACCACAATAGATCATTGGGATTTTTTTATTGGGATTTTAACCACTGCGACCATTAATCGCAGTGGTTAAAATCCCAACAAAAAAAATCCCAATCTGTTCCGTCCAGACAACGTTTACCCTTTATGGTCGCACGTCGTTAGCTTTGCTCTTCGCCTTCGCTGGATTGCTGCCTTAGCTGTTTCGGGCCGGCCAATGAGGCCCGAAATCAATCGCCTTTTGGGCCATAGTCGCTCTTCCTAGGAAGCAGAAACCATTAGTTTGGTCACCTTTGTCGGCCTTCTCTCTTCCCACCACCCTGATAAATGCGTCCTGTTCTTGTCTTGCGACTCGGGCGAAGCATCCGAAGGTTCTGTTTCAGTTCCTTACTGATGTTCTGCTTTGCACTCGCGAACTCGATGATATTATCGAGATGCTCGGCCTCCACCCACATCCAGTAGTCACTTGCGGAGCGTGCCGGGAAACTCTGGGGCTATTAATTAATTATTAATTTTTGAATAACTCATTATCGTTAGGTAGAATTAATTTTTGAATCACTCATTATTGTTAGGCCCCCCATGTGGCTGTCGTCGAATCCTACTGGAGTAGTCGCCCTCAAAGATCCCATGGTTATCTTTGCATACCTATCGGTATGCAAGGTATTCATGCATTGGTTTACACTTACATGTTCAGATCCAGATCAGCGCAAGTTTGGAAACGGCATCTGAGCCTACTTCCACCCCGCAGGAAAAGCTTGGTGCCAGGATTAGACAGCGTGCTACAAGGCTCGCCACGGACGGGCGGAAGACAAGCTAGCCATTAGCCCACTCGCCGATTCAAGTCAGGGTCACCCGGCTCTACTAAAAGAGTAGAATGTCCGACTGCCAGTCTTCGCTTTCACAATATTACAAAAAACCAATTACTATTACTGCGATATCCTGTCGTTAACACGCGGCCAGAATGCCATAATCAGGACTTCACTGGTATTGATCCTGATGTGCCAATTGACACTCCATGGGCCCCTGTACCTAGGAGTATGGCAACTACAAAACATCCCCAACCCACCCTCTGATGTATTACTCAATCTTTCAGTACCTGGGTCTTTATTTATGATTTGTGGTTGTAGATTTCATTTTGGTCATGGAAGGCGCTTTATGACGTTCTCACTTGCTGCGAAGTCCGAAAACCATTTTCCATTTTTCCTGTATTGGAGTTATTTTTTAGTGTGCGCCCCCTCTATTGCCTATGTGTGGTAACGCTCCCAATTTTTGCCGACTAACTAGCTTTTAGTTCACAACTACAGCACTGTATAAGATGAAAAGCTGAGCAAAAACTTTACTACTGGTGAAGTGAAAAAAATTTGACATTTTTGCAAATTTTCCATTGTTGATCATTACAATTTTGTGATGCGGTTCTGGGCACTCATGGAACGCCACTAAAATGTATGAATGAATGAAAACCATCCAGGTTTGAATAAAAGGAGTGGTTCATTTATTTTGATAAGCATGAGTCTTGCCCTGCATGCGATTCCGCCCAACTTTCGAATTGCATTTCTATTCTAAATCCATTATACCGCTGAATAACGGGCCAAAAAGGGGGTTGCGGACCCGTAAATAGAGACACCTACGTGAAATCCGCGGAAAATAAAGAATCTCCTTCCACGTGTATTATAAAAAATATGCAAAAAAAATTCATATGTGAGGTTTGAAATAGCAACTTTAGGTCACATTATTTTAATTGCTTTCATCGCTCCCCACGTCTGATTCCAGCGAGTGCAGGCAGCCTCGCTCTTGGTCTTCCACGAAGTCGCCGACGTCTATCCGGTTCTCTGTTGAATATTGTTTTCGCTATTCTTTCTTCCGACATTCGCACTAATTGAGCAGCCCACTGATGTCTGTCGTATTTTATACGATTCACAATATTTTCGTCCTCATACACTTGATACACCTCGTGATTTTTATGCCTGCGCAACACGCCATTTTCTACATGAAACTCATCATTTCAATCACTTATGTAAAAATAATTTTAAAAACTGCATAAAACGTAAATAAAAATAAGTATGTTGATAACAACAGCGATATTGGTCGGTATGTCAGCAAATGGAAGCTGCCCATTACGAACCAATAAGGGTGCCCACGATTGAACCACTTCCCCTGCAAATTGGAAGTTAATTCTTTAACAAATTTATTTGATACTAGCATGCCCGACGAACTTCGTTTCGCCTAATATTGATTTATTCTCTGCTTGGTTCTCGAGTTATGCAAAAATTTCTGTTTCATTTATATGGGAGCCCCTTTCGAAAGGATGGAGGAATCTCGAACACACTCAAGAATCTTCACCGGCCCCAAAAACCTCTGCATACAAATTTTCACGCCGATCGGTTCAGTAGTTAAGGTTCAGACAGACAGAAATTCATTTTTATGTATATGGAAATAGATTTCTGCTCATAGCTATCATTGTATTAATATTATTTATTACTGTAGGGTTTCTTACCCCATTCCCGGCCTAACATGCGTACGACTGCATTATTTAATTGATATTTATGACAGGAAGCAACTTTTTCTGAAATTTGTAGGCTGTATAATACTGCATTGGGGTTCACTTCTGCTTAAAAAATAGCTATTCGTGATAAATATCGTTCAAAGAAGCTTTTATTTGATTTAAATTAACGAGGTGCAGCACTCATTTCAGTCATAGCGATTCCCAATCCGGCATACAAAAACCAATTCCCGGCCTAAGCAAAATTTCACTCAATCTCTCAACATTTTACTCTCATTCTCTCTCAGGACGGTAGAAAATGCGATGTAAACAAAAATATGCACGTTCCACGACAACAAGATGCCAGATGGTATTATTCATAATCATTTTTATTTGGTTGAGAAGATATATAAACTCATCCAAATTTCTTCCAAATACTTTAAAACAATATTTATTTCACCTTTTAAAATCGAGAGAACTATAAATAACATGATAACGTCAACATATTAGACAATTTTCCTATTAACGATGAAGGATCATTTTTATAATCCTGGCCTTTTGGCAGCACGGTGCGGCTAGAAGTTCTTGGGCCGAGGTGAATTTTTGTTCGGTTTGTGAATGCATTTTAAAATGTATTCTAGTATGTTTAAATAAGTTCTAGTGAAACGAACAAATAAGAATAATTGAAGTGCGGGTGTTTAGAATTATGGTGTGGTGATTAACAGCTTCATGCAATGGTTGTATCGAGCACTGTGACGATTTTCAGGTAGGTGTTTATTCGATAATACCGTTTTGTAAAAGTGGAAAGAATCACTCCGGCTCAGTGGTGTGGCATCGGAGAGTGAAATTTTGAATTCTACATTTTTATTTTCTACAATTGAATCAATTAGAAGTAAAACAAGTGATAGAAAAATATTGAGTATTGTGAAAAATAAATGGGAGACTTTTTAAAAATTATCAACCATAAACCTACGACTTCCAAACAGTTTAAATCATTAGTTTTCTGTGCAGTGAGCCGGGAACCGGGTCCATAGGCCCAAGTAGTGATTTACCCTATTTGACCATCTCTCACACTCTTTTTCTCACTCTGTGTCATAGAGTCCGCTCGAACGTTTACTTAGGCAAGGAACTGTAACGCACAATTCGACTGACATATCTATCATTCGACATCTTTCCAATATTTGCCCATGAATACTGGAGTGCTTTAAGTTCGTTAACAAGTGCTTTGATTGTAGACAATTTCATAACATCAACTTATACAGCACCAAAGGCCCTGTATATGATAAGCTTTTCGATCAGCGTCAATAATTTGTTCACTTACTTTTGAAGTACAAACAATACTGACTCCGAAGGAGAATTACATTGGTGCAAATACAGAAATAGGAGACATTTCTTCCGCAAAATTTTCACGTGAAAGCCATATCTTATAAGTCACCTCCAATAAAAAAAACGACTTGTAGGCTTGCTGTTCTGGTTCATAATTCAGACTTTTGTCAATATTTATCGTACATGTGAATGTTATACAATATTATAAGATAAACATCTCCTTTTTCGTCTTCTAGGCATATCTTCACATCTCGATTTTGATTAAGCCATCGAGATAAGGAGAAATTGAGGAATGGAATAAAAATTGAAATGGAGACTAGATGAAAAAAGCTCCTTGCTATGAGAAACGATAACAAAACAAGTTTAAAGAACTCTAGTAGCCTAGAAAATTGAACATATCGACATAAGGAGAGTGAATCTTGAACAAAATATGACCAAAATACATCGATATAGAAAGATATCAGGTTAGGGAAGCTACCGAGATGTAGAAAATGAAAATGTATGAACATCGAGATATAAGGAGTTTTCTGTGAGGAGAATGTGAGATCAACAACTCTTAACTTAGTGTTCTCATGGACAACCACCGTTACTAATTTCGGAATACTTTCTATCCCCTTTGCATGTACTTGAATTTGTGTACCTACTTTGCCTAGAAACCGCGATGTTATCTCATGCCCTGAACAGATAAAACATGACCTACCCGAAAAAGGTACCGTGCACAAACCCAACACCTACTCACAAGGATTCAAAAAATAAAAAAAAGTTGTGGAATTTTCATTAAATCATAACAAATGTTTAACCAGATTCGTATACACATCTCAACAGCTCCAACACGTTTCCCACCGATCATCGTCACAGCGTGGGCAAACTATTCCTGGCGCGCTGCGAGTTCCCAAGCACCAGCCACCCGCCAGTCAGTGTTGCGCCAGCATCGCATCGCCCCGCTCTCACCGTCGTTGGTTGGTTTGGTAGCTCCGTCGGCTACGGTACGGGCTGGTTCGATTGCTGCCGGCCCGTTCTGGCATCAGTTCGCGTCGAACTGGCATCGTAGATGGTTGTCCGGCGGCTGCGGCGGTGAGCTTCCGAGTGCGTTCGCAATTCCTCCGCGTTCAAGTTTGTGCATCCTGGGGTCCAGTCGTTTTTTTTGGGATAGTGAATTATTGGGGAGGACAACTGACAACTGCCACCCCCATTTCGGGACAGCACTTTGAAGGTGTTCTGTGGGGTGTTGTGGGTGGTGTTCTCGAGCGGAAGAATTTCTCAAAGAGGTCTTGTAGCACTCTGTGTTGAAACAGGAGCAAGTGATGTGGGTAGCGGTTAACCGGATCAGTTGGTGACCATACAAAGTTCAAGACTGTGAAAATTTCTCTTGGGGGAAGATCTTTGCTTCAACAGTGATTCAGTTTCCAACGTTTTCTACAGATGCTGGATAATTACAGTGAGCGTGGCCAAACGAGCGAAGAATGCAGTGCAATTTTTGGAAAGTAACGGAAGATAATTCAAAAAGTGGAGAAGCTGGATCCAAAGAAGATAGGAAATGAAAAGCCGGCGAATATAACTGGTGATTGATAATTGAGCCTCTGATAAAAGCAATCCGTGATGGAGTGCTAAGTGGGAAAAATAAAAATCGAAGTGTCGTGTGAAAACAATCATTTCTCCCGTGATCAATTCGACAAACTCGCGGAAGATAGAAGTTAAATCTGAAAACGAATTCCCGGTGATTGATCCCGGGGGTGTGTGAAATTGTAAAAGTTCTCATTTAACTTGCCCATCGTTAGAGGATAACACACTGAAACCGGGAGAAGGCAAACAGTTTTGACCGCCTGCTGACTGACTCTGCCAAACGTGATCCGCGGCGATCGAAGCAGGAAGCAATCAGATTTCGGCGGAGAAGAAGAGGTAAATTCGACAAACATAATGGGCATCAATTATCTACAGACTGAGCCTTTCCAACGGTAAAACACGAAGAAATTTTGAAACAAAAATCCATTAGGAAATTTGAACGTTAGGCGAAGAACATAAATTCAAGAACCTTATATACTTCCCGAACCCATTCGATGCAAAATTTATATCTTCATCATTCAAACCATACGATAACGAGCGTGGCGATATTTATGTTCGAAATCTGAAAGTAGCCTCAATATATGGTTTGAAAGTAATGAAATATTCATGTAGAAGAAGGGAAGTCGACTCCCGCTTATTTTTGCTTTATTGATACACATTGCGGTCCGGAAAGCCGAACATGGGCAATATACATATACTAATGCTGCCGAGCGAATTCTGCTGTAATATATCAATGGTAACGATTTTCATGCGTATTTGGACTTTTTGTGACAGTTAACAAACGAAGCTAGCTATAATACCTTCTTAAAATGCAAAAATCCTCAATTAAGTTGATAATGTTCATATTTAAAAAAAAATTGTTACCTAAACACTCATAGATGGAAAACGCCTATTGATTATTATTTCTTGCATATAAAGCGAAACTTATCCACTTTCTAAAAACTGTAATAGATAAAAATGAGTCACACAGAAATGGTCGCCAAACATTTATTTTTATTAAGAAAATTATTTTGAGCTTTTTAGTGGAATGTCTTCACTTGTCATAAGACGAGTTTGTACAATCCCCTTGAATTCCACCACCTAATTGTATCTTGACAGATACGTATTTCGACCTCAACAGTAAGGCCGTCTTCAGTGTCTCGTACTTGACCCGAAGTCGAGTCAAGTACGAGACACTAAAGACGGCCTTACTGTTGAGGTCGAAATACGTATCTGTCAAGATACAATTAAGTGGTGGAATTCAAGGGGATTGTACAAACTCGTCTTATGACAAGTGATTTATTTTTAGTTTAATTTTCTTCAAAACTACAAAATTATGGGTATGTTTCAACTTTATTTGTTTATTGGATTTCCTCTCCATGACTGAATGCCCACACTTTGCCGTTGACACGTCTTTTGTGGTTTTGTGCTATGGTGGGTCCGACTTCTTTTGATGTTTTTATGCATCCAGCTCGTTCCCGAATACCTTTAAGGTGTTTTACGAAGTTTGGCCTTCATAATGGCCCAAAGTGTTTCAATTAGATGAAGTTCCGGCGAGCTCGGTGGTCCCATAAAACAAATCTGACAATTTCTGTATAAAGTCTAGATAAATCTGCAAGTTTTTTATATATAAAAAAGTAAGCTTTTTATACAGATACTGTATCAAAATAATACAAAATTTTCAGATTTCAAGACAATGATTATACAAATATCTTCTGAATTTGTATATGCCACAATTTTATACAGTTTCTGAAACGTTCTTATGTAGAATTGTATTAAAATCTGCCATTCGCTCGTTAGGTATGGGTGGCCTAGCCACGAAGAGGGACAGACTCGAAAAAATTTTCGGCCACTCCGCTAAATAGAACTAATGCGTTCCAATTACAATCCGTAACACTCGTATTCGCAAACTTTCAATGAGAAATTTCTCCAGCAAAATGTTGAGTGGTCGTCTGTTTAAATAGTTAGTGCTGTTCTGGATTGTAACTCAATTTGTTGAGTCAACAACGAGATACTGAAGACGAGCATACTTTTATGTGAAAATGCTTATCGTAAAGCTACAATCAAATTGCAGAATTAAATGATCAATTGAATAATGTTTGATCTAGATTTTACCGTTTGAATTGGACCTTCTGGATTTCGCAAGATATGTACTGAGCACGTAAGCTTTTGAAATATTCAAAATATTCTTTATTCTGCCATTCCACACTCAACTACTTTATACTACAATAAGCAATCAACTTTCCCCATTATTTAAATATTATTCCTTCAAACATGTTCGATTTCTAACGAATTATTTTTGCAGCACACGAAAGCTCCTTATTTCATTTCATCAAAACTACACCCCAATAATGGTTTCCAAATAGTCGGGATAATATTTGTAGACAAAAAGCTTGTATTCTTCTTTTTTTCTTTTTCATCTTCAATGGCTTTACATTCCAAATGGAACTTAGTCTGCTTTTCAACTTGGAATTCTATTAATATTCCCTCTGTTATTAAATGAAAGCTTTTCTATGCCCGCCCCTTTTCTATGTACTATGCCCAAAGAGTCAAGAATATTTCCTACCCGAAAGGAGCCTAGACCGGACAGAGAATCGAATTATCGAATTATCAATCTACGCCTTTGCTTGTGAGGATAACGGAAGAACCCAGCTTAGGGGAACGGGACAATATACCCTAGCTAAGCAAACACTGCTTTATTGTCTTATTTGTAACGCTATTCATGGGTATTTTTACATTATGCATCAGTTAAACAAGATAGCTAGTTGATGCCATTCAAAAATTGTCAAAAATCTCAATCATATTGATAGGGTAAGACGGTATAATACGCCCACCCCCTCCTAAGGCAACACCAATGATAACTTTTTACTTTTCAACGCAATTTAGGCAAACTTTGTGTTATTTGGTAGTCCAATAAGTCGCAAATGCATTGCCTGTGAGTAGTCATATAAAAATATTACTGAGAACATGTAAAAAAGCTTTTTTGAAAAGTCGTGTAAAATGGATTTCAAAAAGTGCCTGGGCAATACGCCCCACCTTAGCCAAAGACGTTTCATAGCCCTTCATTATTATTTTTTCTGTCTCATAATAAAAAGATTACAAATCCTTATGTGCTTGACATCAAAAAACCAACGTAAGTCCATTTATGCAGGTGTGAGTTACATTTCAATATTTTCTATATAATTTGGAAGCAACTGCTGCAGGCTCGCTGCGCTTGTGTCCAGTTGGAAAGGGCATACCGTCCTGCCTACACTGGGGCGTTTTGACCAGTGAAACATATTTTCTAAATTCGTTACATTTTTGAAGATGGAAGTAATTTTATATTACATTAACCACTGAGAAAAGTTATTTTGTTGCCCAACTAAGTGTTCCAGTGCAAGTTTTGCGGACAATATGCTAGCATCGCTCCAGAATGTTGAGGATACAAACAATAAAAGTTACATCAAAACTGTCACTTTTCATATTTTGCTATTATTTTCATTATGTAATACAAAAATACTTCCACATTCACATAGTATGATGGTTTTACAAATATTTAAAGGTACCAACTGATTTTTACCCTTTGTTAGTTATAGTTTTCATTATACCGTCTTACCCTATCATTCACATTTCAAAAAAGTGGTGATATTCTGTTGCCGGAAAACTCATGAGGCAAAACGCCTTTTAGCTGGCAGCTCCTAGGGAACAAAGCACCACGCGTCGGCGAATCAGTATTCTAGTATGGATAGTCCGTGGAGACGCAAGTACTTTGTAGATTAGCGCCAAAGCCAAAATATTAGATGTTTCTTCAAAATGTGGAAATTTTCGGTTTTTCCGACCTTCCCATACACTATTTTGAAACGTTTTTCGCCTAACCTACATTATTTTAGGTCTAGTTTTGTTACGGACATCTTAATGACGGTAAATATGAGGGAAACCACAAAAGGCGTTTTGCCTGGGGGGGGGGGCGTTTTGTGGCCTCTTCCCCTATATTATTTTTTTTTCATTTATTTTCTATAGTGTGTACTTTCAACTGTTGCTCATCTATGCTAATGTGAAAATTGAAAATGCGCAGTACAAGGAAGAAGAAAAAAGAAGGTTATGCATTAACTTCGATCTGGGGTATCAAGGGTTTCATATGATGTGCTCGAAATGGTCCCTCGCTTGAGCCTCTGAGTACCGTCTTCAGTTTGGCTTTGGTACAGTAGGTAGGCTTAGTAATTCATTAAAATTCTGGGTCTCGCTAGTTACTGTACGATACCATACTCGCATCTTTTATAACGTTTATGAAAATGTTTTGATCTCGCTGTTGTTTCTGTACACGCTAAAAATGAACTACTCAAAATTGAGTCGAATGCGACTCATTTTCATTAAAAACGGGACAACTCAAAATTTGGGTAAAAGATACTACTTTAATAAAATGATGATCGCACTTAAACTAGGAGTCTGTTTGTCGTAAAATGCACTTAGATAGATAGATAAACTTGATTCGCATCTGTCGTATTAAAAATTGATGGAAGGCCAAGCTTAACTTTCGCGAAATCATCATTTTATTGAAGTAGTATCTTTTACTCAAATTTTTAGTTGTCCCGTTTTCAATGAAAATGAGTCGGATTCGACTCAATTTTGAGTAGTTCATTTTTAACGTGCAATGCTTCTAATTTCCATATTTTTTTTTTTTTTGTGTTTGGCACTAAACTCTCGACTCGCATATTCTTCTGCGCCGGACTCGCTATTTCATATTTTGTTGGGCGCTTCGGTGACTACCGGACTCGCATCTTTTCTTGCGCTTCGAAAAAATATTCCGGACTCGCTATTACGTATATTGTTTGGCGCTAAGGTGAATACCGGACTCGCATCTTATCTTGGACTCGCTTTTTTTTCTTGCGCTACAGTGAATACCGGACTCACATTTTATTCTGCACTACAGAAAATATTCCGGACTCGCTGTTACGTATTTTCATTGTGGCGCTTCGATGATTACCGGACTCGCATCTTTTCTTGCGCTTTGGAGAATATTCCAGGCTCGCATGGTGGAGGGAAAAGAATTATTAATTGGGACATCTATTTCTTTATTTCTTTATTTGGAGCAGGGAAAAGCCCGCTTGAGTAGAGCAAAATCCCTTCCTCAAGCGGGCGCAAAACCTCCTCTTCTTTTATATCAACAGAAATTACAATTTCCAACAGATACAATATTTCTTAAGACTATTACAATTTTACAATTAAAGAATACTTAATGTCTATCCTGACTAACTATTTATCAAAGGGTGTTTGTGTTAGAAGCGGCAAGTATTCGGCAAAACTTTTTCCGAAGATTGGGACGAGAAAGGTGAAAGTCAAATTCAGTAGCACATCGATTGAAGATACGGCTCATACTAGTGAATGGCTCGTTTTGTCCATAATTTGTACGAGCACCCTGGAGGAACAAAAAAGAACTGAACCTAAGCTGACGACAAGGCGCATTAAGGTTCAAAAGAGAGAGCAAATAGGAGGAATCAAATCTTGATTGAAGAAGATCGGAAATAAATAAAGCCCTTGATATATCCCGACGCTCGCTCAACAACTCTAATCCAATGAGCTTACAGCGGTCATGGTAACTTGGTAGGTTGTTTGGATCATGCCAGTGGAGATGCCGTAACGCGAAACGAACAAATTTGCGTTGGATTGCCTCGATACGCAATATACTGTTTTGGTAAAACGGTGCCCAAACAACAGAAGAGAATTCTAGAATCGATCTTACCAAGGAACAATACAGTGCTTTCAAACAATGGATATTCTTGAAGTCTTTAGATATGCGGAAAATGAAACCAAGCATCTTAGAAGCTTTGGAGGACACGAATGCGACATGATCGTTGAAAGATAGTTTTGAATCTAATAGTACGCCCAGATCCTTAACGACGCGTTCTTTTTAAGATTCGTTGTTCCAATTTTGTAGCAGTAGTCAATCGAGGAGCGTTTGCGCGAGAATGAGATCACTGAACATTTGTCAGCATTAAGTACCATGCGGTTTATCTCACACCAATCGATGAACACGTCAAGCTGAGTTTGCAAGAAATAGGCATCAGAAGCGTCATTAACAATCCAGTAAAGTTTGAAATCGTCGGCAAAGGACAAGTTAAATGATCTTATAAGCTGGTGAACGTCGTTGAGATAAACTAGGAAAATTAACGGCACTAGGTGGCTACCCTGTGGTACACCTGAAGTAGCGGGAAAGTATGATGAGATGGAATCGCCAATCTTAATGGCCATTTCACGACCGGATAGATAAGATTCAAGCCAGCAGAGGAAAGGTCCAGGGAAACCGAGACGTCCGAACTTAGCAATCGCAATCTTGTGGTTGATTTTATCGAATGCTGCGGAGAAATCAGTATAAATTGAATCCACTTGTTGTCTTTTCTGCAGAGCTCGAATGATGAACGATGTATAGACGGTCAAGTTGGTACTTGTTGAGCGCTTCGGCATGAACCCATGTTGATATTCAGAGATGTAATCGCGACAGTTATGAAACATAAAGTTATAAACTACTTTTTCAAATAGCTTTGAAATTGCACACAAGGCGGCTATACCACGGTAATTGCTGACCTCCCGTTTGTTGCCTTTTTTAAAAACAGGGAAAAGGTAGGAGTATTTCCAGTGATCGGGGAATGTCCCATTTTGAAGCGATAGGTTGAACAGTGTTGAGATAGGTTTTGATAAGCTTCCGGAGCACTTCTTCAGAACGAATGCAGGAATACCATCGGGTCCAGAGCTTGTTGAGGCCTTGATTGAGCAACAAATATTTTCAACCATTTCAGCATTGACGAACGGATGATTACCGACTGGGGGACGAACAGGAACGTTGATAGCAGCTGTACGAACTTGATCCGCATCCAGAGCTTCTTGAGTATAAACGCTTGATAAATGAGAAAGGAGCTACGTCCTCTCATCGGTGCCACGGGAGGTTATGGAACTGTTAGTGTTGTATAACGGTAGGAATAGTTCTGATAGAACGTGAAACACAAAAAGAACTAAGACATACAAAATATGAAAAGGACAAGCCTGCGATCGAGCCCATGACCTCTTGCTTATAGGCAGAAACAATAGCTACTAGACCACTGAGGTTGTCTCCGCTTTGGGCTACAATTCTGGTAATGAGAAATTGATGCACATTCCAACTATACTTAGTATTTTATTATTATTTATGTATTATTTATTCAGACTAAGGCCGAAGTGGCCTGTGCGGTATATAAGAGTCTTCTCCATTCGGCTCGGTCCATGGCTACACGTCGCCAACCACGCAGTCTACGGAGGGTCCGCAAGTCATCTTCCACCTGATCGATCCACCTTACCCGCTGCGCACCTCGCCTTCTTGTGCCCGTCGGATCGTTGTCGAGAATTATTTTCACCGGGTTACTGTCCGACATTCTGGCTACGTGCCCGGCCCATCGCAGTCGTCTGATTTTCGCGGTGTGAACGATGGATGGTTCTCCCAACAGCTGATGCAATTCGTGGTTCATTCGCCTCCTCCACGTACCGTCCGCCATCTGCACCCCACCATAGATGGTACGCAGCACTTTCCTTTCGAAAACTCCAAGTGCGCGTTGGTCCTCCACGAGCATCGTCCAGGTCTCGTGTCCGTAGAGGACTACCGGTCTAATTAGCGTTTTGTAGATTGTCAGTTTGGTACGGCGGCGAACTCTATTCGATCGGAGCGTCTTGCGGAGTCCAAAGTACGTACGATTTCCAGCCACTATGCGTCTCCGAATTTCTCTGCTGGTGTCATTTTCGGCAGTCATCAGTGAGCCCAAGTACACAAATTCTTCTACCACCTCGATTTCGTCACCACCGATGCAAACTCGCGGTGGGTGGCTCACATTGTCTTCTCTTGAACCTCTTCCTATCATGTACTTCGTCTTCGACGTGTTGATGACTAGTCCGATCCGCTTAGCTTCCCTCTTCAGTCTGATGTAGGCTTCCTCCATCTTCTCAAAGTTACGTGCCATAATATCTATGTCGTCGGCGAAACCAAATAGCTGGACGGACTTATTGAAAATTGTACCACTCGTGTTAATCCCTGCTCTTCGTATTACACCTTCCAAAGCGATGTTGAATAGCAAACACGAAAGACCATCACCTTGCCGTAACCCTCTGCGGGTTTCGAAGGGACTCGAGAATGCCCTGAAACTCGAACTACGCACATCACCCGATCCATCGTCGCTTTGATCAACCGTGTCAGTTTATCCGGAAAACCGTGTTCGTGCATTAGCTGCCATAGCTGGTCCCGATCGATTGTATCATATGCGGCTTTGAAGTCGATGAATAGATGATGTGTGGGCACGTTGTATTCGCGGCATTTCTGCAGTACTTGGCGAATGGCAAACACCTGGTCCGTGGTGGAGCGTTCGCCCATAAAACCCGCCTGGTACTGCCCCACGAACTCCCTTGCAGTTGGTGCTAGTCGACGGCATAAAATTTGGGAGAGTACCTTGTAGGCGGCGTTCAGCAATGTGATTGCGCGGTAGTTGCTACAATCCAGCTTATCGCCCTTTTTGTAGATGGGACACACGACACCTTCCATCCACTCCTGCGGCAAAACTTCCTCCTCCCAAATCTTGGTAATGACCCAGTGCAGCGCTCTAGCCAGTGCCTCACCACCGTGTTTAAATAGCTCTCCTGGTAGTTGGTCAACCCCAGGGGCTTTGTTGTTCTTGAGCCGGCCGATCTCCTCTTGGATTTCCTGGAGATCCGGAGCCGGTAGAATTATGTCCTGCGCGCGTTCTCCCAGGTCCATCACCATACCGCCATCTTCGTCTGCCACATCGCCATTCAGGTGTTCTTCGTAGTGCTGCCGCCACGTTTGGATCACCTCACGCTCGTTCGTAAGAAGGTTCCCGTTTATGTCCTTACACATATCGGGCTGTGGCACGTGGCCCTTACGTGAACGGTTTAACTTCTCATAGAACTTTCGTGTGTTATTAGCGCGGTACAGTTGCTCCGTTTCTTCACGGTCTCGATCTTCCTGCTGGCGCTTTTTCCTCCGGAAAATCGAGTTTTGTCTGTTCCGCGCCTGTTTATATCGTGCCTCGTTCGCCCTCGTGCGGTGTTGCAGCAATCTCGCCCATGCTGCATTCTTCTCTTCTACTAACTGCTCACATCCGCCGTCATACCAGCCGTTTCTCTGATCCGGGGGCACCGTGCCAAGTGCAGCGGTTGCGGTGCTACCAATGGCGGATCGAATATCTCTCCAGCCATCTTCAAGAGATGCTGCGCCTAGCTGCTCTTCCGTTGGAAGTGTCACTTCCAGCTGCTGCGCGTATTCTTGGGCTAGTCTACCGTCTTGTAGCCGCCCAATGTTAAGCCGCGGCGTCCGACTTCGACGCGTGTTGTACACCGTCGAGAGTTTTGAGCGCAGGCATACTGCAACGAGGTAGTGGTCGGATTCAATATTCGCACTGCGGTAAGTGCGGACGTTCGTGATGTCGGAGAAGAATTTACCGTCGATTAGAACGTGGTCGATTTGGTTTTCCGTTTCTTGGTTAGGTGATCTTCATGTGGCCTTGTGGATATTTTTGCGGGGAAAGAAGGTGCTTCGGACTACCATTCCGCGGGAGGCTGCGAAGTTTATGCATCGTTGGCTGTTGTCGTTCGATACGGTGTGCAGACTATCCGGTCCGTCGACCGGTCTATACATTTCCTCCCTTCCTACCTGTGCGTTCATGTCACCGATGACGATTTTAACGTCCCGCAGTGGGCATCCATCGTATGTCTGCTCCAGCTGTGCGTAGAACGCTTCTTTCTCGTCGTCGGGTCTCCCTTCGTGTGGGCAGTGGACGTTGATGATGCTATAGTTGAAGAAACGGCCTTTAATCCTCAGCTTGCACATCCTTGCGTTGATTGGCTGCCACCCAATCACGCGTTGGCGCATCTTTACCAGCACTATGAAGCCGGTTCCCAGCTCGTTGGTGGTGCCACAGCTTTGGTAGAAGGTAGCCGCCCGATGCCCGCTTTTCCACACTTTCAATCCTGTCCAGCAAATCTCCTGCAGCGCCACGACGTCGAAGTTGCGGGGATGTAATTCATCGTAGATCATCCTGTCGCAACCTGCGAAACCTAGCGACTTGCAGTTCCATGTTCCAAGCTTCCAATCGTGATCCTTTATTCGTCGCCTAGGTCTTTGCCGATTATATCGAGTCGCATTATCTCTTATATTGTTCGTAATTATTGGTTTTCCAGGCGGCTTATTGGGCCTGCGCAAACCTCTCGCCGGAGGGCCGTCGTGTCAGGGCTGTTTAGCGTCCCACCTAACACCAGGACTTGGGCTTGTGCGCTTTGAGCGGCACACGGTCGCTTTGGCGGAGCCTACTTGCGGATACATGCAGCTTTTTATAGAGGTTTAACAGGGCCCACTGTCAAACCCCACCACATCCTAGGCAGGCGCCACAACTCGCAGATGGCCTGGGGAGGGATCGTCAAGCCCTTGGACAAAGTCCCTGCTGCCCCCAACTGTTCTTGATATGAAATCCATTTCATTATGGGAAAGTTATGTTTGCAATGTAATCAGTTTTAAAAATAATCAGGAAATAATTACGACCAGAATATTTATATAATTTATATAATATGAGAAAATTTCCTCGACTTTTAGGACAAATATTGCTTTTCCATTATCGATTGTCGAATATCTCTTTACAAGCTTCAAAAACAAGTCAAGGGTTACAGAACTGAAAAAATACTCAATGGTTTTATAATCAATTATTGCCAACTGCTAGGATTATAGAAAATGTTATGGATCTAGATATAAGTCAAACTACCAAAAAATCGCATGATTGCCAAAAAAATCTGCTTTAGGAGCTCAGAATCCTTTGCGTATCAAATTTAGAGCGGACTTCGGTATGTTTATGGTTTCTCAAATTTCAATAGATCTATTAAGGTTTAAAGAAAGCTTTTCCTGTGGTCTTCTAAAAATCGTGCTTTATCACAACTTCTAAAAAAAATTATTCGCAGATTTCAACAACTTCTTTTTTACCTCTGTAAAACGTTTAGAGTCTGAGAAGTAAAGTTTAGACATCTTTCAGCGCTTTAGAGATTATTAAGGGCCTGAGGTCCTAAAGAACAATCAGTCTATTGTTTTTAGATCCCTAAAACATCTATGATTATTGTTTGGACCTAAATCCCTAAAACATCTATGAAAATAACCTTCTGCCAACACACCAAAATTCATGCGTAGGACATGTCCTACCTGTCCCACCAACTCCCGGCGCCACTGGGTGAAACTGAGGCTGTTCACATTCTTTGTCACTGGAGCGTATTCACGCTCACCAATATACGTGGTTCTGGTTTCAATACTCCTCAATTCTGTACTCTTTACTTGTGGTTAGCCTTTCGCATTTTAATAAATTCCATTCGTGAAGAGAAAGATCATAGTTTACATTTATCGGAAATAACTTCACGATTTTCACAACACACTTGAAACTTCTTTGGTGCATATTTCCCAAATTTAATATATTGCTACCAGATTCACATTTGATTTGGTTTATAATAATAGGTACAAATTATTTTTATTTTAAACTTTTTTACAACAGGAAATGCAAAAATAGTGTGACCATTTTTCGAAAAATAGTGACTTTAGTGACTTTTGGATGAAAATAAGGATTTTTTAATGACTAGACTCAAAATAGTGACCAAGTCACTAAAAAGTGACTCGCTACCAGGCCTTACATATGTATATAAAGATCTTGGAATCGACGCCAGTTCGATACGGGAAGCCAACCTTGAGTTTGCTACCTGAGGTCGAAATTGGGCGAATTAAACCTCCAGTTGAGTAAATAGTACTTTCGCTAGGTACTTTTTTAACATGGGAGGAAAGGCAAACTACTTTGACTCCATTTACTCAAAATTGGCTTCCCTGTATGGAAGTACGAAGTTGGGTGGATTGAACCCACTCTTGGGTTGTTTAGTTTTTCCGTGAATGTCATTTATTTCTAGCAGCTTGAGTTCGACAGCTGCGCTTCGCAACACCTCCGCAAGTTCGTCAACGGCAGCAAACGGCACGTTTTTTTCAACGCCCACACACAATTCTTAAGTTTAGTTTCTCTGGCGTTATCTAGGAAAGTACACTCACCTATTTTCCACTCTAATTCCAGTAACGTATCCAATTTTCCGCAGCCTCTCGACTCCCGACCATTCACCACGAGCCATGGAAAGTTTTCTGACGCAAACTTTGCAATATGCAAAATACGGTACGCTTTTGTATGCCTTGGAGCACTAATGTTCCGGGGAATCAATCCATTTCATTCAGAATACCTGGAGCACCTTCTCTTTCATTTCTTTTGAAGACCTGTCTCGATTTCCCAAAATAAATCATATCTGTGTTTTCTTTTGACTAAATATTCAAAATACGTAGTACAGAAAAAAGTTTGAATCAAAATGTTGAAGACGTAGTGGCATTACCCTCAGCTTGTGTAGATGTTTCGCTGCAACTCACTGCTGAAAATAATCTCAAAAATAAGAAACAAATCAAATTTCTTCTCATTGCTTAATTTTTGATGGGATGAACATTGGAAGCTATGAAGGGCCGAACAGTTCCCCTACTATTTTTTTTATTTATTTATTCAGCCTTAGGCCAGAGGAACTTCTGCAGTACACAAAAAAAGTCTCCATTTAGCACAATCCATGGCTGTTCGTCGCCAACCACGCAATCTGCGGAGGGTCCACAAATCGTCCTCCACCTGATCGATCCACCTTGCTACTTGTGCCCGTCAGATCATTGTCGAGAAGCATTTTCACCGGGTTGATGTCCGACAGACTGGCTACGTACCCGGCCCACCGCAGTCTTCCGATTTTCACGGTGTGAATGATGGCTGGTTCTCCCAACTGTTGATGCAACCCGAGGTTCATTTGCATTCTCCACTTACCGACCGCCATATATACCCCATCGTAGCTGAGAGGTAGAACTTTCCTTTCGAAAAGTCCAAGTGCGCATTAATCTTCCACAAGCATCGTCCAGGTCTCGTGTCCGTAGAGGACTACAGGTCTAATGAGCGTTTTGTAGATAGTCAGTTTGGTGCCGCGGTGAACTCGATCGGAGCTTCTTGCGGAGACCTTGGAAACATAAAAAAAACTGCAAAATTGTTCTACAAATTCTTTAGATGACGATATAATGATTTCAGATTTCTCAGTAATATGTATGTAACAGTAACTAATGAGACATCTGAAATCATCAGAAAGATTTGTAGAACCACAACCACTTGCAGTTTTTTTTATTTCCACGAAGAATATGTTTGAATTTCTTTGATAAAACGCTTCCACAAAAATTCTATCGAATTTACAACGAAATTCAAGAGCATAGGCTATAGCCTGAACCAAACGCAAACAACTAACAGGAGGTCACATCTTCCCTATTTGTTGTTCCTCCAAAATTACTTGATTGAATTTCACGTTGAACATTTGCTCAATTTTCTATATCACATTTCTTCTATTGCATCCAAATTGCGAATCCTAACAGAAGAGCATCATAAACTAAATTGTCAATTTTATCATTTTTTACTGCGACGAATAGAATGTGCTTTCACTTGGACCATGGTTTCCCAAACTTTGGGTCGCGGCCCCTCGAAGGGGGGTCATGAGCTGACCCAAAGTGGGTCGCGAAAGACAAATCTATCCAACTTTTGTCCCACAAATCTTCACCAGCTTTTAGATAAGGATCTAAGTAATAAGTGGTCCATTAGAGAACAACAAATTTTACGAAGTTGTTATCCGAGATTTTGGCAAATACAATGAAGTACAATACATTCCAAATCCAATCCAAATTTAATTCAAACTCCATTCAATTCCAAACCAAATCCAAATTCATTCCCAATCTAAACCAATTTAAAAAGAATAAAAAATTGATGGGATTTCAGTATATACAATGGTGTGGTATAAAACAATTTATTATGATGATTTTATCTAACGCGAACTCATTTCCATCCAATTTCTAATTATCAATTTATTTGATACCTGGTGGGTCGCAAGCAACGTGGGATTCTGCTACGTGGGTCACATATCAAAAAAGTTTGGAAACCTCTGACTTGGACGATGTGCACTGGGTTTGCTATCTCAGGGTTTGCTGCGATGCCATATGACGTTTATTGTTTATAGCCGGGGAAATTTTGCTTTTCTTCAGTTTGGTTACGTGCCTTTGCTCGCTGGCTTTAGTAAGCAATAAAATCATGCAGCTCTCTGTTTGCTCAGCGTTATGTGATCAAAAGGAATTATGGCAACCATCATTGCGTACTTTGGCGTGAAGCGCTGAAATTCTGCTGCTGATAACATCATAATCTCTTTTTGAGATTTTAATTATTTCTAGGAAAAGAGAATATTCGTTCATACAGCAACATTCGCGATGCATATTAGGTAGAAGGATTTTCACATTAATTAGCAAACTGATAACTCGAAAAAAGGGGTTAGAATTTATTAATAGTAACAAAAAGAGTTCAACAAAAAAAACATATTTCCCGCATCAAAGCAGTTGCCACCGCTTCCCGGCACGTAGGAGTCGTCCACTGCATCCTTTTATCTCTTCCGGGTGGTTTTTTCGCACTGGATTTCCCGACGGAAAAGCACGTTTTCCAGGCGCTATGGACGTGAAAGCTAAAAGGCAATTTATTTTTGTTTTTCTTATCCACATGGCAGATTCTCACAAACCCGCGGTTTACAGCGTTCGTTTCGAGCAACCGAATTCAACATATTCCGGCACCAGCCCACGTTTCAAGCGTTGGAAGACGAAATGGATGAAATACTTGAACAGCCAATATACGAAAAACAAACAAAATACTCCATTAAATTGAAGAGAATAAAATGTTTAAAGTGCTGTGAATCACCAGTGACAAGCTATCAAAAAATAATCGAACAGCAGAGCAGTAGCATAAAACCACAGCCATTCGAATCTGCTTTTCCAGCCTCGGGTGGTTTTGATATAATTGAATTTATTTTCCCAATTTCCATTCATCCGAAGTTGGTTTGATTCCTGAATGATATAAACATTTTTTGTGTGCAAATCCTTAGAAGTTCAAGTTGATATCAAACTGAAAGAAAAACCTTTTTATTATGCTTTCCGATTTTTTATGTTAGATTGTATGTTTGTAGCATGTATTGCATCAAATATGTAGAAGAAGGTACTTTGCTGTCCCTATTCGCACAAGTGTCCCTTGTCGATTTTTGACGATATGATATTCGTTCAGCATAAGCTCAACATTTCCTCCTGTCTAAGAAAACTTGTTAAAATGATAGATTTCGTTCTAGAAATTTGAAAATCAAAATCCATTTGTGTTGTCCCATATTGTCCAAATAGTGATACTCTTTCTCACAAAATCATTTTCATGGTAAATGCACATACCTGTGAGGCATTTACTAGTTCCATGAAAATTATGTATGTAGAATGTTATGTCAAATTTCGGAATGATTCCAGATATCAGTTTATTAGAATTCTAGTAATTTTCCGGGAAAAACGAGTTTGAAAAGTACAACGGCTAATTACTCATATTCAACTAAACTGACATGGGAATATTTTGCAAATAAGGGCAGTATGCGAATAAAATAAATTTGAAAGCTCTGCCAAGTGGTACACAATTTATAGATTTATTTTCTTGGTCGTAATTCCAGGCAGGTAAATGTTCCCTTCAAAGATGACAACCACAGTGTGGTTGTAGTTTTTTTGTGTTGTGTTTTTATTTTTTGTTGTATTACCATAAAGTCTTTCAATTCCATTCAATTTATCTTCTAGAAATGTATCTCGTTTTGACAATTACCTACGTGTATTCTGACTCATTTACGCTTCGTTCTTATAAATATTTAAAAAAAAATCACTCTAATAAAGAACTAACGAAAAAAAACTTCGTTCTTATCGCTAATGATGGTACACCTACCCCGTCGACTCCCACATTTCGTCGTAGCCGAACTCGAAAAAAGTGAACACTTGCTAATCTGACAAGGTTGCTTCCAACGAACACGATGTAGCAAGATTTTTAACGGTTGACTGAACGTTCAGTGCTCATCATTCGGAGAAAAAAAGCACCATCATTTATTGAAACGACACACCAGCGGCAATTTTCATACACTTCCCCGACGGACGGTATCGGATCTTCCGAGTTAAACGAGCATGAATTAATGATTGTTGATTTGGATGTTGGAGCTTCCAAGAAAGTGACTAAAGACATGTTCATGCTTTGCTGGGCAATTCAGAGAAACATAAGAAAATATTTGTCAATGTACTTGTAGGAAAAGTTTCATATTCGAAAATTATTTTTTAGATTATTTTTAACCATCACTCCTTTTCTGTGAAGGTACATACGCGGTCATTTTTTATGTAGGTAATTGGTGGAATTGGCAGATGAAAGCGGAAGCGATTCAAGTTGCATTGAGAAAACAACGCACTCCAGAAGATTCGTTTAAGATTTATTGCAGTGCAGTTTTGTATCGTCAAGATCCTTCAATTCAAAATTTTCCAAAAGATCACGAATACTGAAAAAAAAAATTGTTTTCAACAAAGTCAATTTCGGAACATGCAGTATTTCGATAAAGGTGCTTTGTCTAGTCACAATGGATTTTATTTATTTATTATCAGATTAAGGCCGGAGTGGCCTGTGCAGTGCATAAAAGTCTTCTCCATTCAGCTCGGTTCATGACTGCACGTTGCCAACCATCGGAGGTCACCAGTGAGCCCAAGTACACGAATTCTTCAACCACCTCGATTTCGTCACCACCAATACAAACTCGTAGTGGGTGGCTCACGTTGTCACCTTTTGAGTCTCTTCCTATCATGTACTTCGTCTTCGACGTGTTGATGACTAGTCCAATCTGTTCACCTTCGCTATTCAGTCTGATGTATGCTTCCTCAATCCTCTCAAAGTTACGTGCCATGTTATCAATGTCATCAACGAAACCAAATAACTGGACGGACTCCTGCCCTTCGTATTGCTCCCTTCAAAGCGATGTTGAGTAGCAGACACGAAAGACCATCACCTTACCTTGCCGTAACCCTCTACGCGCTTCGAAGGGACTCGAGAATGCCCCTGAAACTCGAACTATGCACATCACCCGAACCATCTTCGCCTTGATGAACCGTATCCGTTTATCCGGAAATCCGTTTTCGTGCATTAGCTGCCATAGCTGGTCCCGATCGATTGTATCATATGCGGCTTTGAAGTCGATAAATAGATGATGTGTGGGCACGTTGTATTCGCGACATTTCTGCAATACCTGATGTATGGCGAACACCTGGTCTGTGGTAGAGCGTTCACCCATAAATCCAGTCTGGTACTGCCCCACGAACTCTCTTGCAATTGGTGTTAGTCGGCGGCATAAAATTTGGGAGAGTACCTTGTGGGCGGCGTTCAGCAATGTGATTGCGCGGTAGTTGCTACAATCCAGCTTATCGCCCTTTTTGTAGATGACGGGGAAGGGTCATTTGGCCGAAAGCCACCTGGCCGAATGTCACTAGGCCGAAAGAGTCGTTTGACCAAAAGGGTCAGTTGGCCGAAAGGGTCGTTTGGCCGAAAGGGTTATTTGGCCGACAGGGTCATTTGGCCAAAGAGGTCATTTAGCCGAAAGGGTTTTTTGACCGAAAGGGTAGTATGGCCGAAAGGGTCGTTTGGCTGAATGGGTCATCTGGTCGAAAGAGTCATCCAGTCGAAAGGGTCATTTGGCCGAAAGGGTCATTTGGCTGAAACGGTCATTAGACCGAAAGAGTCATTTGGCTGAAAGGGTCATTTGGCCGAAAGGGTCGTTTGGGCGAAAGGATCATTTAATCGAAAGGGTCATTTGAAAGTAATTTGGCCGAAAGAGTCATCCAGTCGAAAAGGTCATTTGGCCGAAAGGGTAATTTGGTCGAAAGGGTCATTAGGCCGGAAGGGTCATTTGGCTGAAAGGGTCATTTGGCCGAAAGGGTCGTTTAGCCGAATAGTTCATTTGAATAGTGAGAAATTAGGAACGAGAAGAGAGACGTCTCACTTCTCACTCTTTATTCTTCTCATCTCCCTGTAAAAAGTGAGAAGCGCGAAATGAGTAGTGAGACGTCTAACTATCCACTTCGCTCAACTTACTTTTCACAGTGAGAAGTGAGAAACGAGGAGTGAGAAGTGACACGAATCACTTCTCACTCCTCATTTCTCACTTCTCGCTGTAGAAAGTGAGTAGTGAGATGTCTCACTACCCACTTCGCACTATTCACTTTTTACAGTTAGAAGTGAGAAATCAGGAAAGAGAAGTGTGACGTCTCACTTCTGCCCCCTCATTTCTCACTTCTCGCTGTCAAGACGTCTCACTACTCGCTGTCTCGCTGTGAGACGTCTCACTACTCACTTAACGCTTCACACTTTTTACAGTAAGAAGAAAAAATGAAGAGTGAGAAGTGAGACGTCTCACTTCTCACTCCTCAGCGCAGAATCGCAAAGTGAGTAGTGAGAAGTAAAACGTCTCTCTTATCATTCCTAATTTTTCACTCTTCAAATGACCTATTCGGCCAAATGTCCTATTCGACCAAACGACCCTTTCGGCCAAATGACCCTTTCGGCCAAATGACCCTTTCGACTGGATGACTCTTTCGGCCAAATTACTTTCGGTCTAGTGGTATGTTCAGCCAAATGGTATATTCGGCCAAACAACTTTCGACCTAGCGGCATTCGGCAAATGGCTTTCGGCCGAATGGGTTTCGGCCAAATCACCCTTCCCCTTTGTGAAAAACGGGACTACTCAAAAATTTAGTAAACCCTATTTTATTCAATTTTGAGTAAAGCGTTAAGAAAGGCATATTAGGCTGTATACTATTTCGTCGGAAAACACTTCGCGGAATTTTTTTTTTCGCGGTACGACATTTTGCGGAATGTATCAACTCTCCAAAGTACGTTTCGCGGAATGCACCTTTTTTCCGAAAGACATTTCGCGGAATATACCTTTTCACCGAAAATCATTCCGCGGAATGCCGTTTGGCGGAATTCAGTTAAAATAATTATCACTAAAAAATTTATGGATTTCAGCTTGATTACATGCAATCCAGTCTAAATTCTTGTGGATTGTGATTTAATGCAATGAAAGAAGGTAATGCCTTCGTTATAGCGTAAAGTGAGGGAACAATGCCTTCTTAAAATAGACACGTTTGATCGGTATACAGAAGAACCCGAACCCGATTTGCAATTTTTGTTCATACATACAAAAAATTATCAAATGAACGAACCCGACCCGTACCAGAGAGTTTTTACATTCGTAAACACGCACTCGACCCAAACCCGACACAATTTAATTATTTAAGCCCTCACTAAAGTTTTGCCCAAAAATTCAAACTAGATATTTTCGGTTTATTTTTTAAATCGAAAAAAAGTAAGCCCAAATAACGAACTAGCCTCACAATTAACAAAAGTGAATAAAATAATATTCGACCCGTACCCGACCCGGATCCGATTTTTTTATCTCACAAACCCGTACCCGACCCGAACCCGATATTGTACTAGTTTTTCAAACCCGAACCCGTAGGGTTGAGGGTTTCAAAGTCCGAAATCCGAATATCTATATGCTGCCCGGCAAAAGCAAAAGGAGTTGATCTTCTTCATCTTCTTATTGGCATTACACACTGGGACAGAGCCGCCTCGCAATTTAGTATTTATTAAGCACTTCCACAGTTATTAACTGCGAGGTTTCTAAGCCAAGTTACCATTTCTGCATTCGTATATCATGAGGCTAACACGATGATATTTGTATGCCCAGGGAAGTTGAGACAATTTCCAATCCGAAAATTGTCTAGACCGGCGCCGGGAATCGAACCCAGCCAGCCTCATCATTGTCTTGCTTTGTAGCCGCGCATCTTACCGCACGGCTAAGGAGGGCCCTAAGAAGTTGATAATGTATTTTTTGAGAAGAACGCGTCTGTCCGGTAAAAGGCGAAGTGATGAGTAACGCCTTCTTAAAATGGATGCATCTGCCCGGTATAAGGCAAAATGAGTTGATAATTCCTTCTTTAAAAGAACGCGTCTGTCCGGTTAGGGCGAAATGAGAAGTAACGCATTCTTTGAATGGATGCATCTGCCCGGCTTAAATAGAAAGGAGTTGATAATGCCTTCTTTAAAAGAACGCGCCTTCTCGGTATAAGGCGAAAGGAGGGATAATGCCACCTTTAAACGGATGCATTTGCCCGGTATAAGGCGAAAGGAGTTGATAATTTTTTCTTTTAAAGAACGCGTCTGCCAGACATAAGGCGGAGGGAAGAATAACGCCTTCTTAAAATGGATGGTTCTACCCGGTATAAGGCGAAAAGAGTTGATAATTCCTTGTTTTAAAAAACGCGTCTGCCCAGTATAAGGCTAAGGTAGAAGTAACGCCTTCTTTAAATGAACGCATCTGCGCAGTGTAAGGCGGAAGGAGTTGATAAAACTTTCTTTTAAAAAAACGAATCTGCCCGGTATAAGGCAAAGAAAAGGGTAATGCCTTCTTTAAATGGTAGCATCTGTCCGGTACAAGGCGAAGAGAGGATGTAATGCCATATTTAAAAAAATACGTTTTTTCGGTATACGGCGAAAGGAAGAAATAAAGAATTATTCATAAAAACACAACTTCACCGAGTGGTGATACTGCCTTTCTCGCATTTAGCCAAAACACCAACCTTATATAGCGCCTATATAGTTCGATTCCATTTTCCTAATAACTTTAAAAAGCAATGATCGATCGTTATCAAATTCAATAGTGATCGACAAGGCTTTGTCCCCTTACTTATGAAAATGTGGCTGATGTTTTTCGGTTTTAGAGTGCACACACACACACACATACACACGGACAGACAGACATTTGTTTAGTTCGACGAGCTGAGTCGATTGGTATATAACATCATGGGTCTCCGAGACTTCTATAAAAAGTTCGATTTTGAAGTGAAATGATGGACTTTGTTGTATTAGAAAGGCAAAAGGTCTATCCGTAAGAAGGTAAAGGGAAGTGATAATCCCTTCATTATATCTAGCCCATCTGCCAGATATTATAAAGGTTTTGTAAGGGGCAATTGGTATTTTGAAAACTACTTCTACATATTCTAAGAGGCCTTTCTTAGCTGCGCGGGAAGAGCGTGGCTGCCAAGCAAGACTATGCTTAAGGAGGCTGAGGGCAACTTCTGGCCCGGTCTCGGAAATTTATCGAAAATGTTTTTTTGACTTCTTCAGGTATAAAAGTTTTAACGGGTTAATCTCGTGCGAAACTTCGCAGGTAATAATTGTGGAAGTGATGAATGAACATTAAGCTATTATTATTAATATTCCGCGAAATGGTACATTCCGCCGCCAAATGTCGTTACAAACCACCAAATGTTATTCCGCGAAATGTTCGACCGCGGAAATGAATTCAGCGAAATAGTTTTCGGCGAAATGTTATACAATCGGCATATTATACTCAAGGAAAGCTGTAATCGATTTGCTTACATTTGACCCAGTGGTTGAGCTAGTCTTACTAATTATGTCCTACAAAATAATTATTACATTAATTCAGGTGATTCCTTTCCATCTCGTTTTGGATATAAATCAATTATATGCTTTTTAATTATATGTTTTCTTTTTACACATGGTTATTTTTCATCCAAAACAAAACTGAAACGCCAAATAAATCACAAATATTATTCTTTAACACGAAAAACAATTTTAAAATTCGGAAATCCATGCGGTTGCCTGTCCAGTAGCCAGCACCGTGCTCCGACCATGCCTCCCAAACAGTTGGAACGCTATTCTCAAATCCCTATATCTCAGCCGTTAGTGAACCGATTTGAACAATTCTGGGACTCACAAATTTTCCCGTCCATCAAAATTTGTCTGAGATTATTTTATTCCTTCCCATTTGAGCTTCCCCTTCGTAGCAGAATCAAAAGCGCGCGTCGGAGGGAGTGAAATTCACCGAGTGAAATTCCATTCGGCGTAACTTCGATTGTGCTACCGTCGAGCAATATTGCGATAAATGTTGTCGCCATCCTGTGGCGTAGCCACGAGGGTGGTTTTGGACATAACCCCCCCCCCCCCCCCAACCCAATTTTTTGGCGACGCCACTGTCGCCATCATTTTAACTTATTTTATACTAGCAGTCCCGACGAACTACGTTTCCCCTAAAATTGATTAAAAATCAGAGACAGTTATGCAAAAAGTAGTGTTCCATTTGTGTGGGAGTCCCTCCTTCTAGAGCGGGGAGGGGTCTCGAACCATCTTAGGAACCTTCCATGGGCCCAAAAACCCCACCATACAAATTTTCACGCCGATCGGTTCAGTAGTTTCCGAGTCTATAAGTTTTAGACAGACAGAAATTCATTTTTATGTATATAGAAGAAGAAGATAGAAGAAGAAGATAGAAGATAGAAGAAGAAGATAGAAGAAGAAGAAGAAGAAGAAGATTCCAGGAACCCCATGCTCAATGGTTAAGAGCATGATCACGGTTCGCCAAAAACAATGCTGTTTTTATACTTAACTCAATTCGTATATGTTCTTCTGACATTTCTATAAATACTTAAAACACGTGTATAGGACGTAACCTAACGCACGTAACCTAACAAATTACACCGTCATGTTTCTCCAAACACTCAATTAGATTAATATACGTTATGAACAGTCCCTAAATCGTTTATTTTTTGGCAGCCTACAGCATTTAAAAACCCTTCCGACAACCACACAATCCTACAACATTCATGCTTTGATTATATAATAGCAATGGGTTCGTTTAAATCTATCGGGATACAATGATAATGTGGGAAAAACTTTCGCCCAACTTGTTCCATTCCATTCCAACAATTTGAGAAAACTTCCAACCACTACTGTTAGGGTGCCATTACATCGGACGCTCATCGACACCCATCACCACCCGTCTTCTTTCCAGTCTGCGCCGTTGAGTGGGACCCATTCCGATATGCTAATGAGTTGTTTGGCTGACTGTGCCAAGAATGCATAAACTTTTCTTATGGGGGCTGTTCGGATCGAACTCCGAAGCCTGTCTGAGCGGAGTACCAACACTTATCACCGGGAAAGTCGAGTTTGCACCGAACTGGAGGCACTTTGGCAAGATACAAGAAGTTCATTACCATCGAGGGAGTTTTCTATCGAAGCAATTACGGTTCTTCTTATAGGTACTTCGCTTTCGTGAATGGTGGATCGGTGGATCTGACTACCACGTGCGATCTATGGAGATAGCCTCGAAAGCTTATCTCCATTTTATTATTGAAAAGGATATGGTTTTGTTTTCGACTCTGGAAAACCAAAATAGCGAGCAATTGAATTTAATGCAACAAGTGTATAGCTACTTAGTAGTCGTTCAAAAGAATAATGTATTTTTTATCTAAAATCCACCAACGCACGACTGGAAAACGACTCTCACATCTGTACCCTACATATCCTACCCATCAAAACACGAACCTCGACCTACGGTTCCAGCTTCTGGCCCATTGGGGTGATTGCCAGACACGCTTTCCACTCAGCCATCGGTGCTGTAAATATAAAGAGGAAAAATAACGACCTGAAAACATTTTATTTACAGATCATCCCACATCAAATCCAAGTTCTTCAATTTAGCGCTAATGAAAATAGATCCCATGGGGACAATTACCGTGTCGAAACGTGGGGTAAATAAACACCCAGATTGATCCATCTAGTGGCTGTAGTAGCTTTTTCGTGCACATGGTACTAAACTTTATGACTAAGAATAAAGTTTTTTAAAGCTTTTGAATGCATCAATTGGCCTGAATAAAAAATAGCATCAATTCACACTACGATACATTCGTAAAAAACAAAAACTTACGCGGACCCATTCGTGCAGATAATCGTTGTAACTAAATTTTCAAATGGCAAACCAAACCCTTAGCCATCTCTTCTTGTCGAGGCACCGGATGACGACAAAGTGCAGCTTACTGACAACACTACATGTAGCTGTACCCAAGTCATATAATCCGTAGATGATTTGTCGATGTGTGTGGGAAAGCAAAAAAGGTTGAGAGTAAATTAAATCAAATCATAAAAACAATAAAGGTGGAGGAATAAAAAGTGAATTATAAGTTTTGAACTGTTATTTGAAGTTAATAAATAGACTGACGATAAGCCGGTAGGAGAAAATAATTAATCGTTTATAGTGGAAAAGGTAATATTATATTGGTAGTGGAAGGTATTTAGCTATTAAGTTAATTTGCAGGAATAGTGAAATATCGCGCATAAAATAGGCAGACAAAAACAAATGATTTGTTGGAGAGAAAACTATTCATGTATGTAAGTTACTACTGAATGCAAAAATTAGGTTAAAAATTAAAACATAATACAAATATATTTCAGTTGTGAGCTGTTGTGAATCAAAGACACTGCTACAAAAAATATTTCCTAAGTCATCCGAATATTCTCAAAAATAGATAAACATCAGACGGAGGATGGATCTAACCTCAACAAGGATCTGACGGCATACAACTGTGCGATTTGTACCCGTCCAGATCACGACGAGAGCATCATGTTCTGCGAGGGCTGCAAGGTATGGCTACAGTTTGGCTGCGCCGAGGTCATGCTTGACGTTGATGACGCTTGGCGATGCTTATCGTGCCAGGACAAGGATGCGGAAGATGATCCGGAATATGATGCGATTTCCGTTGACGACACCATTGATGGAGCTGCGAAGGGCAACGCTGAGACTCAACCATCTCCGACGGCGAAGAGCTGTGGCAATAAAGAAGATGAAGAAGGATAAAGAGCGTCTAAAGAAATGGATGGAGCAACGGCTGACGTTGGCTAAGGCCCAAATGAAGCTTGAAAACGAGAAGATGGAGATGGAATGGGCACTAGAGAAGCAGATTTTGAAAATGAAAATCGCTTCGAAACACGCTTTTCAGAAGAAAAAGGAGTTGGAGAAAAAAAATCTGATGGATTTGTTAAAGAAACTCTGCGACGGAGTAAAGCAAACTGAAAAGGAGATCCAGAAAGAGGAAGCGAAAGGAAAGAGAACGAAAGCGATGAAGATCGTGTGGGGTTTGAGTATATTACCATCAGCGTGTGATCATTCATTAACACCTCAGCGTGTCGATCAGTACGCAGCAAGCCATGACTCGGCCTCTTCTGGTCAGACCTCCGTGGCGTGCATACGCACCCACGGAGAGCTGCTGTCATAACAATTCGCTGCGGCCATTTGGGGCCACACAGATCGTACATCTATCGAAACGACCAGTGAGTTACACTCCGATAGCTGAATCGGAAGCAAGCAAATCTGCGACTGGAGCGAAGAAGAAGACCGTCGAACGGAAGCAGTTAGCTACCACGGTGGTGAAGAAGAAATCCTTTACATGTTTGACCAGAGGACGAAGAGAAGCAACCGAATGAGATCGAATGTCGAATTCGTTTTTAAAAAGTTCCAACCTAAGTGCTGTCAAAAGGTTTTTTTAAGGTTCCCCCAAACACACGCGACACGACAGTCGCGACGCGATTCTATCGCTTGGCGACAGCGATTCTGTCGCCGTTGGTATGGAAGCGTAAATAGAGTATTGCCTGCAGTGACCCAACGATAGAATCGCGGCGACTAGTTGTCGCCGACGCGGCGATGAAATCGCTTAGGTTTGGGGGAGCCTTTATTCGCTCAGGTTGGAACTAGGTTCGCACTAGTTCCAACCCCAAAGCTGTCGGGTTTGCACTGTGTTGTTTCAAGGTTTCGCACCGGGTTCACCAATACAACTGTCAAAACCACGTGGGTGGGTGCGACTGGGCGGAATAAACAAGCAGAAGGGAGAAACCAAACTGTCTGTTTATTAAAATAAAATGCGCGTTGAAAATCTTTTTTCCGGGAATTTTGTGATATTTGTTATTGTAGTTTAAAATGAAGTTAATCCGGTACTGTTGTCTAGATTCAGTTTTAAAAATAATTGTTGGGGAAGTTATGTATTCATAAGTTTGGGAATTCCCCTTGAAACCCGTTCACAAAATCCGCTAAGAATTGACAGAAAAATATATTTGAGGAATACCGAATAGAATTATTTCTTATGCAGAATTTCTTTTGAAATTCTTCCAAAAACTCTTTCGTGCTTTTCAGAATTTTCTTCTGGGATTCTGCCAGAAATTACTTCAGAAATTCTTTCTTGAATTTTTGTCGATATCTTTCAGACATTCCTCCATATTTTTTCCAAGGGATTCTATCGAGATGAATTCTTTTGAAAATTCTTCTAGGAATATCTTTGAATACTGTTCCAGGATTTTCTCTGGAAGTTGCTCCAGGAATTAATTTGAAAATTCCACCGTCTAAGACGAATTAAGTACTCTCCATTTAATTCCACCAATTATTTTCGATATCTTTGCAGATACGTATTTCGACCACAACTGTGTGGTCGTCTTCAGTGTCTCGTACTTGACTCGACTTATAGAGCGACGAAAAGAGTTTAATATTTTTTTTGAAAATTCCTTCTATATTAATCCTTTAGGAAATCCTTCTAGAATACAGGAACTTACTCGAAGTATCCCTCAGGAATTGCTACGCAAGTTTCGTACATAAATTCCCCCAGAAGTACCTTGAGCAATTCCTCCGGGAGATTCTTGAAAATTGAAAATGCACGGGGCCCAAAATCTGGCGGAAAATTTTCCCGAGGTGTGAGGCTACCTTTATCAGGAGAGGTAGCGAGGAAAAAAATGAGCGAATCCTGAAGAATTTTATTACATGCTTCTGAGTGTTCTCCGAAAAAAACTATTGCAGAAATAGATGAATTTACGGAAATACGGAAAATACGGAATTCGTGGTATAAAAATGTGCACGGGATTATTGAATATAATTAAATAGGGGAACTGTACCGATCTCCATCTCACTGAACATATTTTCATCTCAACGGGAAACAAAGAAATGCAGCACCAATTGCGTCGCCTCTTTTTGTCAACATGCGTGCTCACTGCTGAGAAAAATCACAAAAATAATAAACAATCCAAATTCCTTTCCATTGCATTGTTTTTGGTGGGATGAATATCGGAGCCATGAGATGAATTCCAGGAGCAGTTTCCCTGTTTATATCCACCCAAAAGTTATTTCCACTATCCGCAAAAATCAGTTCACGCACTTAAACATATTTATTTATCATGATCTGATTAGTCAACGCCAACGCACTGCCAGTGCACTGGATGTCCTGGATCATATGTTTCGAATCAAAACAAACACGATGCTACGCACACCAACATATCCAATGACAGATGGAACTGAAAATGTTTTTTTATTCAGGGTTCGGGTTGGCACTGACCCAGACCCAGGATTAAAAACGAATTCGACAGAAGAGAGCTCACAAGAAGAGGAATCGATTGGATCCAGGGAATCGTAAGAAGTGCATCACGAGGAAAAAGAAGAAGAAAAATAATGCGAAAATGAAGAAGCCACCGTAAGAGAATTAAACGTAACCGGCTGCAAGAAGAAGCTGCCCCGACGAAAGCGCAAATATCGGCTCGTCAGTTCTTTCTCGAAAGCTGCCAAATTTCACCGGCCGGCCAGATGAGTGGCCGATCTTCATAAGTACTTTCAATACCACGACAAAAGCGTGCGGGTTTTCAAACCTACTAGAGAAGCAGTGTGTAGTCGGATGCTGTTGCCGCAAATCATCGACACGTTGCGAATGCTGTACGGCCGTGTTACCAGATTCGGTTTGACCTAAAAGAGTACATTTACAAATAGTGAAAATAGAGAACAAAAGAGTACAATCCATGATTTTTTTTAAATTTACAATTCAATTTCGATATTGTACCGTTTTGACTCAAATTCCAAACATGATTCCTATTCCAAACACCTGGATTTGAATAACCATTTCATCATTTCTCGCGTGGCTCTTTCCATGGGATGGATGTTGAATTTGATTGAAATCTTGGTCCGGAAAACCGATGGAATTTTGAATTCTAGGACGCTAAAATTCCAGTGTTCGGAATATGAGTCACGTTCAGGATTTGAGTCAAAACAGATTTTTTTTTATTATTATTATCTTTAATAACGAGATTTTCGACCATAGGTTGACTCTTTTCGTAGAATATTTTTTTATATTTGAAGCATGAAATTGTATCCCTGAAAGACATTTCTTGTAATAAAAAATTGAATAGCAAACACAGAGTATTTGAAAAAAAAATCTCCTAGATATAAGAGAATAAGTAGAAGAACTATTCATAGAATAAAACCCTATGAAACTATCTAATATTTACATTTTGTTTAGAAAAATTGAAAAGATCAACTCTCTGTAAGCAAAAGGGTGTTTGAAACTGTCTGATATCTGAGCATCAGGTTTTAAAGCTTGAATAAACACATTCTGTAGTATGAGAACGAACGTATAAATAATGTTCCCATTTTCAATGCATAATTAGATAATGTTCTCGGTTCAACTCGGAGTTTGTTAAGTTTGGTGGTTTGTGTCATGTTCAGGGTTTGCAGAAATCGAATCGTGCGAAAAAACAGAATCGGATAGGCAGTGATGATTCTCGCTTTGTTCTCGTTCATTTTGTGTTGGAGACCGCACAGCTAAGTAGAACAAGTTGAAATGCATCATTAGAGCCAGTGCACCCTGCGTTTGGAGCCTCTTAAAAGAAACTTATCATGACGTGTAGCCTCAGTTCTTTATCATGACAGCGTTCGAAAAAAGTCTCTCACGGTATGTATGTATGTATGTATGTATACAGAGATGATAAGTGAGAGACTTTTGCATTGTCTTTTGGATTCAATCCCAGGTCATATTTGATGTGATCGTGTTGGCTTTCCAAATTTTTGATATTTATATTCCTCGAAAAAAAAAACTGGCGACCAAATCGTGACATACACAATCTTATCGTACTTTATTTGTCCAAACTAAAAGAAATGAATTCACTTTGCAATGTTAAGTTTGAAAATCAAATTGGTACTAACAATATTTAAAAAGTGTACATATTACCTTTTTCTCCGAAAAAGAAGAGTACATAATTTTTCTGCCTGAAAAAGAGTACATGTACTCTTGAAAGAGTACGTCTGGTAACACAGTACAGTACGGGCGGCCGGAACAGCTGCTAATTACATTGCTAGTAAAAGTGCAAAATGCGGCACCCCCAAAAGCGGACCGATTGGAGACATTCATCGGTTTCGGGATGGTAGCTCAGCAATTATGCGACCATCTGCACCATCTCTACACTACCATCTGGTAAACCCATTAGAGATTCAGGAGCTGGTCGAAAAGCCGTCGACGAAAATGGAATGGGTGCAGTTCAAGAGGAAGCATGATAGGATCACTCTGCAAACGTTGTCAGATTTCTTGGCCGATCTGGTGTCAACCGGGATGGCCGATACGCAACTGAATTCATCCGGTAATCGTCCTGTAGGCCAGAGGAGGAAATCAGAAGGAATACGAGAGCATAAGCTGGGGACTGCGGATTCCGGTGACGTTGAACTACGGAGGAAGGTCAGTCACTACCATCACCATGGCGTTTCTCGACGAAGGTAGCTCGTTCTCGTTGATCGAGGGCTCCATTACGAGTCAACTGAAAGCCAACGGGAAACCACAGCCACTCCGTGTGACCTGGACGGCTGGTATGAGTAGATTGTAGAGAGATTCGGCTATGCTCAGTCTGACAATATCCGCCATCGGATCAAAGGCGGAGTTACCGATCAATGATGTCCACACTGTGGAGGAACTCAAGTTACCCGAATAGTCGCTGAACTATCGCGAACTAGCGGAGCGGTATAATCACATAAGGAACCTTCTGCTAGCAGAGTACTCGAGTGAATCGCTTAAGTACCTGATAGGTTTGAAACACCTACATCTGTGAGAGGTGCCAAGCTCCTAAAATGTCCAGACTTTCTCACGTCGCTGCCGTCGATGGTGTCGGCAGTATCGCGTCGGATTTGGTGGAGATATCCGAGAGATGTTCCAACAGCTGCAAATTCGACCGGAGGACAAGCAAGCGCTGCGGTTCATAGACGATGGAAGGATCTTCGTGATGGATTGTACAATCTTCTGGGCGACATGTTCGCCAAGCCAGGCACTGTATGTGAAGGATCGCAACGCCAACGAGTTCGTGGAGCGATTCCCGGATGCCGTCGATGCGATAGTCCACCGACGCTACGTGGACGACTACTTCGATAGCACAGAGACCACCGAGGAGGCGGTGAAAAAGGCGAGCGAAGTCCGATGCATTCATTCGAAGGGCGGATTCGAAATCTGGAACTGGGTGTCGAAGTATTGCAGCAGCTAGGTGAGTCAAAAGTCGTTCATTTCAATGCCGATAAAGCCACGGAGAACGAGCGGGTGTTAGGTATCGTCTGAGAACCTCAAGCGGACGTGTTCATGTTTGCGATGGAACTGTCGGAGGATGTACAGCCGTGTCTTTCCGGGGACAAACGACCGACCAAAAGAATATTCATACAATATTGTCCTCAACATCGTGATGAGTTTGTCTGTACTCTGGAACTGCTGACGTTGTTCACCATCCATGGAAAAATTTTGATCCAGGACCTGTGGCGCTCGGGTTGCAATTGAGATGAAGTGATCGACGACGATAGTCTCAAGAAGCGGCAGAGATGGTGTCAATTCCCCGTCACTATTTTCAAGGTAGCGGTTCGTTGGACTACGATTCGTTAGAGCTACATGTCTTCGTAGATGCCAGCGAAGAGGCGTACGGGTGTGTGGCATATTTTCGTATGCTGGTCGATGGAACTCCACGATGTTCTCTGGTGCAAGCCAAATCGAAAATAGCACCTCTGCGAGCGTGCTCGACGCCACGTCTGGAACTGAAGACAGCGGTTCTAGGAGCGTGAATGGCTGAGACGATTAGAGCGAACCATAGTTTGTCGTTCAGTTCTGGACGGATTCGAGCACGGTGTATTCCTGGATTGTTTTGGATTGGCGAAATTCTAAGTAGAACGAGCACCATGGAGTGGCGTTGGGTTCGTACGAAACTAATCATTGCAGACGATCTAACGAAGTGGAAGAAGGGATTGAAGATAGAGTCCACCAGCGCGTGGTTCACCGGATCAAACTTTTTGTTAGGGGTGGAAAGCAAGTAGTCAAACCCGGAGCCACCTCAGCTGAACGTGCTTGATGAGCTTCGAGCCAGTTCCATCAAGCTGAAAAGGCAACCGGATTGATCGATTGCACCAGGATTTCAAAGTGGACCATTGCGGTCAGCACCAACGCCAATGTTCTTCCGTTCTTCTTCCAATGTTTCCAACATCCGGCGGAAACAACAAGATTTGCCGATCGAGGTACTACCAACCAGGCTTCCAAAAATCTCACGCATACACGAATGTGACCGTGAGCGATGCGACAACTCGGCTCATTTTTGTTTTGTTTTGGAGAGGCGCAACAACAGAGCATACACAATTTTACTTATACGAATGTGCCTTGTCGCATGCACTTCGTTTTATGATGTGCCACATGGAAGCAAATCTCATCGCATCTCCTGCTCACCGTGCTTCTTTTTGAGATAGCTGTGAGACAAGCTCATGTGCAACAGCGCATTGAGATATCTCATGTGCTTCTCTACTTTGCTTTGCCATCTTCTTTATGAACTACCTACTAGGATACTACATCGATGAATGGGAGAATGTTGGAGTAGCTTCAATCATACACACAATTCGTTCCGTCGCACTTTCGTTCGGATTAAGTCCTGATTTCCAAAACTGGCAATTGGTATTTTAAAAAACAATTCCACAGAACATTGTACCTACCTACTATGATTAAATGAACATTTTTTTAGTTTTCGGCTGATTTATTTGAAGCTGGATTTTGTAGGCACTTTGAAATTTATTGATTTGATTTCACGCGTGTTCTAATATATAAGACCCCGTCGGGGAACGGGGTTCCGCAAAACCGCATAAAGCGCCTTTTTGACCATATCAATTCAAGCGCACATTTTTGATGTAAGGGGTGGTCACAAAAAAACGGGAACTTCAATACATCAATACTTATTTATGAGAACATTAATGGTTTCTGATAAAAATGTTCATATGTGAACGAATCCTTAGAATATGCAGAAACTTGTCGCCCACACACTTTTACTCCAGCATGTTCAGTTGTTTACAACATGCCGTCGAAAGAGGCATGAGGCAAGTACTGAGGCGCAGATTGTACATTTTTTTACAAGCGAACAGGATTGTGGAAATAGTAAACGGTGGATAATTTTAAGCGTGGAAATGTTTCGAAAACTATTAAAGGATTTTTGGTCTTCTGAGCTTCATTGTATAGGCCAGAGACACGAAGCAACTCATCAATAGGAACAGAAACATCATCCGGAAATTGCATCCGTCCAGCGATCATTTCTCGAGCAACATATGATTAGGGCCGAAAAACCAACAAAGCTGAACCGAGAAAAATGAGGTTCAAATTTTCTATGACTAATTTAATTCATTTATTGAAGTAGAAACTCATTTCATTGCCAAAACCATGTCAATACTATACGTAAATGGTTATATTATAACAGCAGATCAAGATTAATTGAAAAACCATTCGAAATCTACAAAATTTCAGCTAAAACAAAAATCGCGCCGTTTACTCGCATCACCGGCAACACGTCTGGTTTTTAAGCCGTTTGCTCAAAGCTACTAACACCATCGGATTTGTTTAGATTTATTAGCCAGAGCACTTCTGCTATGCGATATATCGAAACCCTAGTAAGAATATACATTTTGAAATAACTTGAAGCAAGTTTTTCTAAATAAACAATATAAAGTGAACGGCCTAAAAACCAAAGCAAACATTCCGCATGGTAGTTAAGGGCGCCAACAAAGGACTTAAAAACCACAACGGTGCAAATGGTTCATGAGACGTTCACTCAAAATAGCAATCAATGTATTTCTTAAGAGATATCAAGTACGGAGTTTTAACTAGCATGAAGAATAATTTACAAAGCAATCGTTCATGCCAGAAAAACAAAAATCATGGTTTTGGTTTATAAGCCGTAATCATGTGTTACGCGAGATTTGATACATGTAAGATTAAAACAACGCCGCACGGCGGACCACGGACCGCATGATATTATTCCACCTTTGCCATCAAGATCATTTAATTAACGTACAATGTTCTGAGGAATTGTTCTTCAATATGCAAGCTTTTTTTGTAACTCTAGGCTCAATTAGACTTCCCGAGCCAGTTTCCAGAACGAAAGAGTGAGAGAGGTGTGTTTTCTTATATTTTTCGGTTAAAAACCACATATAAAAATCAAATCAAATGCGCTACCTTATGCAACAATCGATTACGCTAAAATTTTCTGAGGTTGATTTTCTCAACCAACTACAAAATTCTGGGGGGTGCCGTAGAATTCTAAAACTATTTGCATCCTTGCCTGATCATGTTTCAGGTTAAAATTTGGATTCCAAGTGATAACATTGGGTTTAAATTTCGAGTAGAGTCGATAACAAAACACCGAAGAAGTTTTCAAGTATAGAAAACGAAGTACGTATCTGTTGCTATAAACAAAGTGATAATATTGGAAGCAAATTGAAGAAATGTAAAGTCTTTTTTGCAAATTCTGATCATAATACCTGGTTTACAGTTTGTGTTTAAGTGACGGCCTACTTTTCCATACAAACTACATTTCCATACAAATGAAAAGATTGCTTTATTGAACATTATGCAACCCAAATAAGTTGCATACATAATATCCATTGCAGCACTCATTAGGGTGCTATAATGGAAAACCAACATCCAACAGTTTTTTTTTTCATTCAACAGTAGTTACATGATTACATTTTGCTCAATTAGCTTGGGTGAGTGTTCAAATAATGTATTCTATGCGTCGCGTAGCAAGTGAAATAATTTGATGGACATAACATCAAAATTCTCCAAAGGCAGGGTAATCTTACTCTCTATGGTTTGTCGGGCTATGCAATATGGCACGATAACGTGGGATATGAATGTTTTCTGCAAACATGATTTTTCAGCAAGAATGACCATGTGAAGTAAATCAGATTGGACCGTTTTGGTCCAATTTTATCATATTCACTCGGCAAGCCTCGTTGGATAAATGTACAACCCGTGCTGAAAAAAAATTTTTTTTTGCAACTAGCTGCAAAACTACTATCAATTGAGAAACAGACGATCAAAAATAATCAATAATTTAAATTTCAGTTTTATATCTTCTGAAGTAAAATGCGAGCATTGTGTGTATAGATTTACTTATAGTTATTTCCTCCTGAAATGAGCAAGAGCGATCAAAATGCATACAAATTACTTCCCAAGCAACACAACTTGTCGTTGTTCAGTAGCTGCAATTTATTCATAACTTTACAAAGAGGCACAATATTGTTGTCAACTACCTAAATCCGACTACCATAGAACGAAAAAAGCGCAAGAGGTGGAGTAATTATGTAACATCTATGTTTCATTCTATCTGTTAATGAAGCAAAAAAAAATGAACGTCTTCATAACACCTGATTTAGCTAATAGACTAGCTGTCAATATTAATTTCAGTTTATTTATATTTTTTCTCCATAAAATATGTTCATGAAACTACCATGAAGATTCTATGGTGGAAGTAATTAAGTCAGTCAAAATTAGTAAGTATCTTTTTGGTAGAGAATAACCCAAAAACAGTATGAATAGCAAATTCAGAAACACAGGAAGCGATAAGGTTCATTTAAACATTTCATTTTAATCATAGATGTGAATCTGTTTTCCTAAACAGATATGACTTTGAAAAAGTACCACGCGTACCAAAAGTGCCATTTACAGAGTTACATACATCAAAAAACAGAAAACCGAAATTCTCATTTCCAGAATTACGAGGTGAAAAGTTAGAATGAGACGAAAGATAGGAAAAATAACACGTAAAAAATAACATGTAGTGCCTCCCCGAATCACCTCAAACTTTATTGCTTAAATAGTAAAGTTAAGCGAATCAATCACGTACTGAATTTGCACCAGTCCCCAGTCTCCCTCCGCCAATGGCGCCATTTCAAAAGGCTAGTAAGGGAACGTCCACAAATTACGTAGCGCTTAAATGGGGGAGGGGGAGTGAAGTGTGACGAACCATACAAAAATTTCAGATGCTTCATACAAAAAGTGTGACATAGGGAGGATGGGTGCTCGAAAATACTCATTTTTTCGTCACGTAATTAATGGATCTTCCCTAATGGTCGAAATAATAACACAGAAGTGAATTCAGTAAATCAGAAGAAAGCCATTTTTATCTCGTATCGATTGACCTAATCGTAGAATCGAAAAATAATTTATAAAAGAGTAAAATTGTAACTTTTATGCAAGGAGAAAACTGATCATGAGTTGAACTAAAATATACCGTGATTTGAACTTGTTATTGCCGCCAAATACTATTATTGTTCGTATTGCAAGCGCCCGGCGGAAATAATTTGTTAACATTTTGAATATAAAAAAAACAATTTTCATATCGATAATTAGGGCGATTGACATTTCGAGTTACTAATCCAATGCAAGATGATGCACAGGTAACGAAATTAGTTTCCTTATTGATTTTTACAGTATTTCATACATGAACTTATAAAGAAAGTTATATAATTATTAGGTTTTTTCAAAGAGATTAATCATAATAGAGTAATTCTAAGATGTTTTCAGGTTTGCTGCAATAAAATGTTTCTATGCATAACTATAATAATTATAACTAGGGGTGGTGGAAATTCGCGAAATCCGCGAAATTTGATATTAACCGCGATATTTTTGCGAAAACCGCGAAATTAACCTTTCCCGTCAATAATTTTATTCCATTCTATTGCCTCAGTCGATTTCTTGATCTAGTCAATACTAACCCGACAAACAACGCATTTTTTGTATCTCGAAGTTTTTTAAGTGGAAAGTCCGAAGTTGGTCGAATGTTGATGATGATGATACTACCATCTATTGTAGCAAGGCACCTGCCGATAGCACTGGCCATATCTGACACACGATTTGATCATGTTTATATTATTATTTGCATTTCATCAAACTCCTGTATGAAGGGCCAAAAATGGGTGGGGTGGTTCCATAAGCAGAGATACTTATGCGAAATCCACGGGATGAATAGAGAATCTCCTTCCAGAAGAAAGTTCGTACAGATAATAATACACACAAGCCCTCGTGTCCCAGATTGACCCAATAGATGGGGAGAAGAGCCCGCCCTTTATCCACGAAATGTTAACAATAGGAAGTTGGCAATTCCACTCTTCCTATCCAAATCGCTTCAATCGGGTGCCCTGATGGTTATTTTTTTGTATGTGATCATATAGTTAATATAATTTATTTAAATATATGTATATAATGGAATTCTCTCACCAAGTTTCAATTCCATGTCCATACAATGGAGTTCTCTCACCAAATTTTCATTTGTTTGTCCTGGATGCGCGGGATCCTTTCTTCAACACCAGTATGTATCTGAATTGATTGTTGAGGAGTCAATATCTTGAGACAGAACGTATTCAATGTTTGGAAAATATAAGTTTGTAAACCTGAAAAGATGAGGTAAAAAGAACGCAAGCAGAATCAAACATTATAGCAGCAGTGCTTTATTAAAAAAAAAACAGCATGTACTTTGATAACTACAACCACCACTTTGAAAAAATATATTGCAAGTTTGTTGAAGTGGGCTGGTGTGCAACATGATTAAATTGTTTTGCCTTATCTTGGTTATTTGAATCCTTTTTAAATGATATTATGAAAATATTAATCAGGTATTTTTCTGACCTCTGATCGCATTTTTTTAGTTGTTTGATGTTAATGTTGCTAGTTTAGGTAATGCATATATTTCTTTTTGAACCGTTTGTTTCAGAAAAAAAAATTATAACATCAAAAAAAAAAACAACGAAATTTCTCCTAGAATGCTTAATTCGAAAGATGCATAGTATCTTCCAAAATATATAAAATGAAATCATCTACGTTTTGTACATTATCATTACAATAATTGTTCGTCTTTTGGAAGGCCGCCCAAAAATATTTGAGCATGTTGATGTTGATGGAGATGTTTTCTCTCATTTAGATTATTTTGTTTGTAAATAAATTGAATGGAAACAAATATTTGGTTTGGAAAAATTGTAACACCTCCTGATGTATATTCTAGATTTTTTTTTCAATAAATGCTTGTTGATTCATTGAAGAGAGTATGTGTACAATAAACTAAAATTTAAAAAAAATCTCTGCATATTTTTAGCATTTTAGCTTGAAGAATAAAATTCAGCAATGAATAGTTTATTTGATTAAAATTTGCCAAATCTTAGATTTTAGATATTATGTAAATTTGACTTGGTAAGTATTTTACTATTCAATTTGAATAAATGATATCTTGATTTCTCATTAGAGCTCAAGAAGAATCCTAGATTTTAACAAACAGCAATGCTTTATTTCTGAATACATCTGTAGCTTTTTTGTCTATATTGCTAAAACTTGAATAGTTGCCATTAATAGATCGTAGTTTTAACATAGCAAGATTCCGAATAGCACAAATTCGATTAAAAGTTATAAAAGTAATGGATTTTGAAGGCATCATCTCGGAATCCTTTTATTGATTTTAATTTCCTAAATAGATCAGAATTATTTGAAAATTGTGGATGAAACAAACAATCCCAATCTGATCCGGGCCACAAAACATAATCCAAACTCCAAAGTATAATAACAATTGAACTTGCACTTGGAAAGTATAGTTAGAGGAAATGAAAATATACCTACATTGACATATATACAAATAAAACACAAACAGATAGCAGATAGAAGATATTGGAAGAATAGATTGAAAAGTAAATGTTAAATTGTCACCAAGTTTCCTGTGTATGTTTCCATCATATTAATATTGTCCACAATCGGGTAGAACAAGACGGTGAGGTATATCATGCAGCGGACACCTTGCCCCGGTGGAATCTCCGCATTCAATCCGCATTGCAACAAGCAAGCAGATGCGCCGGCTCCGGATCTTTAGTTTTGTTTTACTCCACACATACTTTTCAACGGCATTTCAGATCAGTGTGGTTTCAATCGACTCGATATCATAGGCAATTAGATCAGAGGTACGCCGCCTTTGCCAACCCGGGCTGCATTCAATCTTCAACTTGTTTATTCCCGAACCAGATTTTTTGAAAACTTCTGTGAAGTGTACAATTGTCAATTGCTCGAACTCCCATCTTCATTAATGCAAATTAAATTCTTCTATCGCTCTACAACTGTACAGCTTCTGATCCTGAAGCAATCCGAATTTCAAGTAGAAACTACAAAAAAAAAACCGTTTTATTTAACGCGTCATTAATTTTATAGCGAAAGAAAATTTGTGGCAGCAAACATAATTTGCTGCCATCCACACGCGCTGACTACTTCGATCAATCAAGGAAAGTCCGAAGTTGGTCGAATGTTGAGCCAAAATTAAATTGAAGAACAATTTTGTTTTTCTTTCAAATTTTAAAAATAGTTGGAGACGTAAAAAATATGGATTCTTTAGGAAAGTTTAAAGTTAAAAAAAAATTAAAATAATAAACGCAACAATTTAAATGAATATGGAATCTACATAATCTACATTGTCTTTTTTAATTTTTTTGTACCGGAATTAATTTACCGCGAAAGGGCCGGGAATTTTCAGATTTTCTGAATTGGCTATCCGCAAAATTTTGCCACTAGTTTCCACCTCCCCTAATTATAACCAACGACACGCCAAGCGCCTACATTTTGGTTCAAAACATGGTTGGATAGCCTACACTCACCATATTCCACCACCACACCGCTCGCGTTCACTTCTCTTCCGTTCACTCCAACGCGAATTGAGTAGGTAGGAATAAACAAAGCTGGTCGACAGTTGTACGGCTCAAGGCAGCACATGTGACTGCCTCATGAGCTGTGTCTCATGATATGTCGCATGTGAAATGGTAGCATGATGCACACTCTTCGTAGAATGCGATGCGTAAATCAATCGCATAGCACTCAGAATGCCATGTACGTGAGATGCGACGGAGAGAATTACAGAGAGACCGCAAAAATCTCATCTCACCTACACGAACTAACTGTGATCGTGCAACAAATTTTGATGTGGCTCACGATGCGCAATGTGCGCTCTGGAAGCCTGCTACCAACCAACGCGGCAGTTGGTAACATTCGGCGAGTGGTAGCGGTTACAGTGCAATGTACAGAGCGATCGTTTTCAAGGGAAGAGTACCAGGCCGTCGAATGTCTACTGTGGAGAATGGCACAGGAAGAGATCGTTTGTCGACGAAGTAACGCTCCTGCGCAGATGCAGAGAAGGAAGGGACCGATTAACTTAAGAGATCCAGCCCGCCGTTCAAGTTGTCTCCAGTGCTGGATGAAGATAATGTGTTGCGGATGGACGGCAGAGTACAAGAGGGTGAGTTTGTTCCGTTCGAGTTGCGGTTTTCGATCATTCTACCAAGATTCTACCATTCAAGATAATCGAACACCACTATCAACAGGGGGAAGGGTTGTTTGGCCGAAAACTATTCGGCCGAAAGCCATTTGGCCGAATGTCTCCAGGCCGAACAAACCATTAGGCCGAAATCCATCTGGCCGAAAGTCATTTGGTTGTTTGGCCGAAAGGATCATTTGGCCTAAAGGGTAATTTGGCTGGAATGGTCATCAGGCCGAAAGGGTCATTTGGCCGAAAGGGTCATTTAGCCGAAAGGGCCATTTGGCCGAAAGGGTCATTTGGTCGAAAGGGTCATTTAGTCGAAAGAGTCATTTGGCCGAAAGGGTCGTTTGCCCGAAAGGGTCATTTGGCCGCAAGGATTATTAGGCTGAAAGGGTGAAGGCATTCCACTAAAAAACTCAAAATAATTTTCTCAACAAAATGTTGTAAGGTGTTGTAAGCTCTCCAAATTGTCCAGGATTTTGAATCAGATGGTCTACCGAGTCAACCATGATGTCCATGATGTCCTCAGCCGCTCCATAAACCCAATTATGTCCTCTAAGGAATCTGTGTCAAAAGGTCGAAAGGCAAAAGGTCGAAGGGCAAAAGGTCGAAGGACAAAAGGTCGAAAGGACAAATGGTCGAAAGGACAAAAGGTCGGAAGAACAAAAGGTCGAAAGGACAAAAGGTCGAAAGGACAAAAGGTCGAAAGGACAAAAGGTCGAAAGGACGAAAGTTCGAAAGGACAAAAGATCGAAAGGACAAAAGACCGAAAGGATAAAAGGTCAAAAGGACAAAAGGTCGAAAGGACAAAAGGTGGAAAGGATAAAAGGTCGAAGGTTAAAAGGCCGGAAGTCAAAACGTCGAAAGGACAAAAGATCGAAAGGACAAAAGACCGAAAGGATAAAAGGTCAAAAGGACAAAAGGTCGAAAGGACAAAAGGTCGAAAGGATAAAAGGTCGAAGGTCAAAAGGTCGGAAGTCAAAAAATTGAAAGGACAAAAGGTCGAAAGTCAAAAAAATGAAAGGAAAAAAGGTCGAAATGACAAAAGGTCAAAGCAAAAGAAGGTCGAAAGAATAACAGAAGGTTGAATGAAAAACAGGTTGAAGAAATCAATTTTGAAATCTGAACAGAAGGAAATAAGGTTAAACGCAGGAAAGGAAAAATTCAAGAATAAAATATAATCATGTGAAACGCAAATAAATATAAATATCCGAATCTTAAAAAAACGGCCTACGACTAAAAGAAGGAAAAATTCAACAATGAAATATTATCAGGTAAAATATAAATAAACATAAATGTGCAAAAAAATGGTTGATTAACACTCGAAATTTTGCCTAATTTTTTCAACCTTCGACCTTTGTACCTTCGAATTTCTGATCTGCGACTTCTTGACCTTCGACCTTTTGTCTAACAACCGCAATTTCTATCTTTTGTTCTTTCTACTTTCTGTCTTTCGACCTTTTTACTTTCAACCTCTTGTCCTTTTTATTTTCGACCTCTTATTCTTCGACGTTTTTACTTTAGACCTTTTGTCCTTCGATCTTTTGACTCGAATTTTTTGTTTCGACCTTTTGACTCTTCGACCTTTTGTCCTTCGACCTTTCGACCTTCGACCTTTTGTCAATCGACCTTTTGACTCAGATTTTTTGTTTCGACCTTTTGTCCCTTCAACCTTTTGACCCTTCGACCTTTTATCTCTTCGACCTTTTGACTCAGTTTTTTTGTTTCGACCTTTTGTCCCTTCGACCTTTTGTCCTTCGACCCTTTGACTCAGATATTTTGTTTCGACCTTTTGTCCCTTCAACCTTTTGACCCTTCGACCTTTTGTCCTTTCGACCTTTTGACCCTTCGACCTTTTGATTCAGATTTTCTGTTTCGACCTTTTGTCCCTTCGACCTTTTGACCCTTCGACCTTTTATCCTTTCGACCTTTTGAGCTTCGACCTTTCGACCCTTCGACCTTTTGACTCAGTTTTTTTTTTCGACCTTTTGTCCCTTCGACCTTTTGTACTTCGACCTTTTGACTCAGATATTTTTTTTCGACCTTTTGTCCCTTCGACCTTTTGACCCTTCGACCTTTTGTCCCTTCGACCTTTTGACCCTTCGACCTTTTATCCTTTCGACCTTTTGACCTTCGACCTTTTGACCTTCGACCTTTTGTCCTCTGAATCTGTGTCAAAAGGTCGAAGGTAAGGGTGCTTGGTGGCCTTGTGTCACTGCTTCTCCCTCATAAGCAGGAGATTAAGGGTTTGATCCCTGGCCCTTTCCAATTTCCTATTAGATAATTTTCATTAATCATATAACTCAATCTCTTTGCAAATCAAATTCTCATTGCTAGCAAGTATGATTCTAAATATAGATTTGTTATAAAAAGCTGCCTGTTACTTAGTAGCAGTAAATAAAATGTAAAAATAGATTGGTATTCATTTGTACCCGCATACGAATGCTATATACGGTCGCTATGCTCGTGCAGGCCTCATACAAGTAAGAATGTGTGAGGTTGATGTGCGGGTAGCGATGGTATGGTAGACGTATGCGTGGTATTAGAATCCAATAGCATTCAAATTCTAATTGTAAAAAATGAATCCCATTAGAATTCACTTTAATACTTTCTCATTACTCTAGTACTTCTAATTCTCATTCATATATTCCTATCCCATAGATCGCATCACTTACCAAAGTGAATACAGATAATATATCCCTTCATACTAACACAATATCCTATCCTAAGACTATCGTGGAGATGCAGAGGTATACTCGGTCTCTAGTAGCAACGAGAGTTGAACTAATAATCCTTCCTTCCCTTGATGACCGTAAGGACGTGGCCAGCGCCGTAATTGACTTAGTAAAATGCATTGAATTTCCGAAATTTGCACATTGAGAATGATAGCTAAACCCAAGCTCCATTCAATTGGTTCCCTGTGCAATTTCGCAAGTTCTAGTCAATCACGGAGTAGCAACTACGAATTGTACGGTTATCCTGCTCATGCTCATGCTCATGAATCTGTGTCAAAAGGTCGAAGGTCAAAAGGTCGAAGGACAAAAGGTCGAAGGACAAAAGGTCGAAACATAAAATCTGAGTCAAAAGGTCGAAGGACAAAAGGTCGAAAAGACAAAAACACAAGAAATGAGTAGTGAAAAGTAAGATGTGAGATGGGAGTAATGAGAATAGATAAATGAGAAGTGAGAAGTGAGAAATGGGAAATAGGAAGTGAGAATTGATACGTGAGAAATAAGAAGTGAGAAGTGAGTAGTTAGTAGTGAGAAATGAGAAGTGAGAAGTAAAAAGGAAGAAATGAGAAATAAAAAGTGACAAGTGAAGTAAGTGTGAGAAGTAAGGAAGGGAGAAGTAAGAAGTGAGATAAATATGTAAAGTGAAAAGCTTTCTACCTAGGAGGAAGGAAAAATATACAGTAAAAAAAGGAAGGATGAAAGAAGAACAGAAGTAAAAAAGAACCAAAAAGAAAGAAAGAAGAAAGAATAAAGAAGGAAGATGGAAGATAGAAAAAATAAAGGAAAAAGAAGGAAGAAAGAAGAAAAAAAGAGAAGACACAAGGAAGTGGAAAAGAAGAAGGAAGAAAGAAGCAAGTAACAGGGAAGGAAAAAGAAGAAAGAAGGAAAAAATAAGAAATAATAAAAAAATAAGAAAGAAGGAATAAAGAAGGAAGAAGAAAGGAAGATAAAAAGAAGAAAAAAGAGAGAAGGAAGGAAGAAGGAAAAAAGAAAGAAAAAAGAAGGAAGAAAGAAAGTAAAAGAGAGAAGTAAAATAAAGAGAGAAGCAAAGAAGGCAAAAGAAGAAAGTAAGATAAAAAAGGCAGAAAAAAAGGAAGCAAGAAGAAAGAAGGAAGAAGAAAGAAGAAAGAGAAAGAAAAGAATGAAGAAAAGAGGAAACAAGAAGGAAAAAAAATAAAGAAGGAAGTAAGTAGAAAGAATTAAGGATGAAATGAAAACAGAAAAAAGAAGAAAGAAATAAGGAAGAATGAAGGTGGAAAGGGAGAAGAAAAAAAGGAGAAAGAAGAAGGAAAGACGGAAGAAATAAAAAAGGAAAAATTAATGAAGAAAAAGGAGATTAGACATAATGAAGGATACAACAAGAAAGGAGAAGGAGAGTAGACACAAGGAAAAAAACAAAGATAGAAAGAAGATGCAAGGAACAGGGAAGGAAAAAAGAAAGATAGAGGAAATAAAGAACAAAGAAGGAAGAAATGAGGAAAAAAGAAGGAAAAAAGAAGGGAAAAGGAAGGAAGAAGGAAGGAAAAAGAAAAGAGAGAAGAAAAAAGAAAGAAGGAGAAAAGACGGAAGAAAGAAAGAAGAAAGACGGAAGAAAGAAAGAAGAAAGAAAAACAGGAAACAAGAAGGAAGAATAAAAGAAGGTAGAGAGAAGGAAGAAAGAGAGAAGAAAGAAGGAAAAAGGTAGGGAAAAAAGAAAAGAAAAAACAGGAAACAAGAAAGAAAAGAAACAGAAAACAAAAAGAAAAGAGGAAAAAAGAAGAAAAGAGGAAAAAAAAAAGAAAAAAAAAAGTAGAACAAAGAAAAAAGAAGGAAGAAAGTATGAAGGAAGAAGAAAAGAAGGAAGAAAAAATGAAAAAAGAGAGAAGGAAAAATGAAGAAAGACTGAAGAAAGAATTAGGAAGGAAGAAGGAAAAATGGAAAAAACAGATAGAAGGAAGAAAGAAGTTAGGCAAAAGGAAGGTGAAATATGGAAGGAAGAAGGAAGAAAAAGCAAGAAATAAGAAAGAAGGAAGATAATGGAAGGAAGAAAACATATGAATTAAGAAAGAAAGAGAACGGCAAAATAAAGAAGGAAGTAATTAGAAGGTAAAAGGGAGAAAAAATAAGACCTTTCGATCTTTTGTCCTTCGACCTTTTGACGCAGTTTTTTTGTTTCGACCTTTTGACGCAGTTTTTTTTTGTTTCGACCTTTTGATCCTTCGACCTTTTGTTTTTTCGACCTTTTGATCTTCGACCTTTTGGCCTTCGACCTTTTGTCCTACAGCCACTTTCATGATATACTCATCCGAATTATCAATCAGTGCTGACGTTTAGATTATCAAATGGTCTACCTAATCAACCACGGTCCACATGATGTCCTCAGCCGTGAAATCAATTCAAATATGTACTCCGAGTATTTGTCTTTCATTTGAGATGATGAAAAGGAAAAGAAAGAAAAATAATCGACTCAAGAAATATAGTGTCTTAAGATGAAACGGACCAATAGTGGTACGAACGTTGTTGCGCATAATAATGCGCCCAATTTGAACATTGTACAAATGATAAATTAGTTTGTTACTTGAAGAACCCTAAGCTATCTGAATTACAACTTCATAATTGTGCGCCATAATTGTGCGCTATATCTCGGTAATAAAGAATAAAATAAATATTTCTTATCCACAATGTAACATCAAATTTTTTCTTGCCTTTTATAAAAAAAAATACGCTATCACATTGCTTTAAAGCACATAGTTCTAGTAGCTAGTAGTAGATGCAAATCTTTTCATCAGCAAATCAATTTGACCGTTCTGGTTCTTTGACCACGCAATCTGCCGCAAAATTGGCATTCTTTTTCTCTTACTGCATACCAGTTAGTCCCATCGTAGACTACTTTCCCATAGCTGTGTAGTTGTTGCCTCATTTAATACAATAGGCCCAGATGTCTTATTTGTCTATAGAATCATCGTTCAATTGAACTCAGCTTGGTTCCCAAGAGTTCGCGAACAAAACCAAGCTTTTTCTTAACCATCCCCAAGAGACTACATCTAGTTTAGCAATAAGCCCCATGGCGGCGAACTTTGCTGGTCAGCATGACTAATTAATTAACTAACACAGCCTGGCCTGACGGAGTACGAAATTGAATGAAATATTGCAAGCGCGTGACGCAACACGTGTCTCGGTCGTCGAGGGAATCGGTTACAATTCTTAGGATTACATCTGGCCGGAGGGTAATTTGAATTCATGGGAAATTGCTGTCACACATGGCATTCGGCTGCTGGATTCCGTCAGAGTCAGAGTCTCCGGATGTTTCTAACTTCCAGCAACGTGATTGTTAATTTGATATGGCGATTTTGGCGTACGGCATCGCTACATGCTGATTAGAAGCCTCATGCCGCGAGATTTTGTATCGCAAATTTGATTCTCCCCTATTTTAAATGGAGCCAAATCCTGACAAAATTTCATCGGAATAAGGCTGTTTTCACATCATATTTGAATTCGAATAATATCACAAAATGGGTTCAAATGGAACTGGTTCCAAACTGATAGGAGTTGTCAATGCAAAACATAGCACCTACGTGTTCATCGTGTGCTCAGCAACTGAACGTTAATGTCTGTAATCTGTAATCAGATAATAATTGATAGTTTTTGTCGAGCGTGTTTAATGGCAGATGACATTCAACCTTTGTGAACAGAATCACACCTATAATTGACACTTAATTAGTTTGTCGAGAAATCCCCCGTTAACAATATGTTTGTGAGAACAAAATATAAATATAGGCATTCGGAGGATAAAAAAGATGTATGTAATAGATTAAAAGCAAAAATTTCTCCATAAACTTTCCCCAATCCTTAAAGCACCGAACAGTTAAACAATTATCCGAAAACGAGTACCACTTCTCAGATAACCCGTCCACTATGGGTTTAATTGGAAACCCTCCAAAATTGAATTTTCATTATCGTCTTGTTCAATCTGAATAATTATGGATGAACTGATCCCGACCGAAAAACGATTCCGCGATTCTAGCCCATTAAAACCTAGACATTGTACCAATTTATTTCAACGAGGGGCGTCAGCTGCTGAAGGTTGACTACCGGCCAAAAGCTGGGTCGGATCCACTTTGCGACCGTTTCGTTTGTTCTCCCTCCCTGCGTTATAGCATAGGTAGGTTAGGTATGGATCCAATTGATTCCAACCACGCCGACCCGGGTGATGGAGTTCATTTAGGAACCTTTGAATATTGATGAAAGGATTGTCGGATATGAATAATTCCTGGGAAGAGAATCGAAACAACCTAATCGGGGATAATGCTTCCCGATTGAGCTCCACAGAGTGATGAATTAATTGGGATCAAAGTGGCGCTGGGTGGTGTAGAACAACGTTTGTGTTGTGTGTTGGGCAATTATCGTCAGCAAGTGAATTAGAATACCGACACATTTGGGACAAAATTTAATCAGCATTAGTTTCCATAAATTAGTAAAACTGTTAGTGAGGAGCTTTCTTACAGAGTGGTTTTGTATGAATTGACGTTTCATAGGTCGATCGAATATCGAAATCGTTTGTTGTTCCCAATGCGATTTGTTTTAAATCAGCATAACAAATTTTGGAGAAGTTCGCGTTAAAAAAAACATATGTACCATAGATTGAATGTGGGAGCATTGCACTGTTCCTTTTCTATGTTGTGTTTTAAACGTAATCATTATTATCAGTTTTGTGGTAATTAAAACAATAAAAACGATCTGCTACGCAACTAATGACTACGACTGATTACTCAAAATATGGAATTTATCATTTACATTACGGCATATATAAACGGTTGAAATAAATAAATTTCCTAATTAACTAATTAAATCTAGATATCATTTTTTACGCGAAAAAAAACGTTTTTTTTTCTAAAGGATTTATGAAACAAAAAATATTTCATTGTATAAAAATTCATACATGTAATGGGCTTAACAGTCAGAAAATACAAAAAAAAAGTTCTCATCATTTTCCAATACATACAAAAGCGAATCTGTTGTCACCGAGCCATTGCGTTTCAAGATACAACAGACCGTGAGAATGACACAATAGGAAGAAGTCTAATATTATGACTACAAACCTTTCCTACTTTACCCGTAAAAGCCTTTTAGTCTGAAACAATGTTTGTCCCAACAGCCGTGGCAGGAGGCAAAAGCCTAGCAGCTTGAAGCAAATTTCTCACTCCATTGATCTTTTCGATGCAATTACTTGTCTCCCATTTCCCTAGCTTACCGACCTTTTCTCCGTAACAGACTTTCTGTTCAATCAAATTTTTGATCCAATGAGAGAAGAGACCATCACACTTTTTCGTCAGGATCCTTTCCCAGTAGGTACCTACGAACTGTGCGAAGCTAATCCGTGCCAATTTCCGTTGAAACCGTGCAAAAATAGAATCAAGTGTACTTAGCACTCGCCGATGACCGTTGGATCAAGCTTTCCATTTCGGCGTCCGTTGCATCCACGCCTCGCCCACACACTGCACGCGCAAACCAAAATTTTGATTAAATTTTTGATTGATGTCTCCCAACTTGGAAGGCGGTGAGATGAAAGCGTGAAATTAGGTTTCTACTTCCGACATTGAAATGAGGGTTTCTAAGTAAATTAGTGTCTGGCAAATAGTAGGCTGGGAATTGCACGACGAGAACAATTCAATGTTCGTATTTGCCATGACATATGAAAACATGAAAGGCTCGTAAGAAAATAGCACTTGAAGAGTGACGTATTTTTCATCGCCTCACATGGGAGGACAAAGGACCAGGCGACACCAGACCCGCGAAGCCAACCAGTCCTCACATTGAGGGAAGTTAAGGATGCCATCCAACAGCTAAAGACTTGGCTAAAGACCAATAAAGCAGCTGGTAAGGATGGTATCGGAGCTGAGCTCAAGCTAGCCACTTGCCTGCACAAATTGATAGTCAGAATCTGAGAAACTGAACAGCTACCGGAGGAGTGTAAAGTAGGGATTATATGCCCCATCTACAAGAAAAGAGACAAGCTGGAGTGTGAGAACTTTCGAGCGACCACCATCCTTAATGCCGCCTACAAAGTGATATCCCAGATCATCCCCGTCGTCTGTCATCATTAGTGAATGAGTTCGTGGGAAATTATCAAGTCGGCTTCGTTGACGGCCGCTCGACAACGGACCAGATCTTTACTGTACGGTAAATCCTTCAAAAAATTCCGTGAATACCAGGTCCCAACGCACCATCTGTTCGTTGATTTCAAGGCGGTATACGACAGTATAGACCGCCTAAAGCTATGGAAAATTATGGACAAAATCAGCTTCCCTGGGAAGTTTACCAGATTGATCAAAGCAACTATGGATGGTGTGCAAAACTGTGTGAAGATTTCGGGCGAACACTCCAGTTCGTTCGAATCGCGCCGGGGACTAAGACAAGGAAATGGACTTTCGTGCCTGTTGTTCAACAAGGTGTCACGCGGAGAGCCGGGTGTAACAGCCGGGGTACGATTTTCAACAGATCCAGTCAATTTATTTGCTTCGCGGATAACATGGACATTGTCGGCCGAACATTTCCAAAGGTGGCAGAACTGTACACCCGCCTGAAACGTGAAGCAACAAAAGTTGGACTGGTGGTGAATGCCTCAAAGACAAAGTACATGCTTGTGGGCGGAACCGAGCGCGACAGGGCCCGCCTGGGAAGCAGTGTTACGATAGACGGGTATACCTTCGAGGTGATCGAGGAATTCGTCTACCTTGGATCCTTGCTAACGGCTGACAACAACGTTAGTCGTGAAATACGAAGGCGCATCATCTGTGGAAGTCGGGCCTACTACGGGCTCCAAAAGAAACTGCGGTCAAAAAAGATTCGCCACCGCACCAAATGTGTCATGTACAAGACGCTTATAAGACCGGTTGTCCTCTACGGACATGAAACATGGACAATGCTCGAGGAGGACTTGCAAGCACTCGGAGTATTCGAGAGACGGATGCTTAGGACCTTTTTGGCGGTGTGCAAGAAGACGGTGTGTGGCGGCGAAGAATGAACCATGAGCTCGCCCAACTCTACGGCGAACCCAGTATCCAGAAGGTAGCTAAAGCCGGAAGGGTACGATGGGCAGGACATGTTGCAAGAATGCCGGACAGCAACCCTGCAAAGATAGTGTTCGCTTCCGATCTGCCAGGCACGAGACGGCGTGGAGCGCAGCGAGCGAGATGGGCAGACCAGGTGCAAAACGACTTGGCGAGCGTGGGGCGTATCCGAGGATGGAGAGATGCGGCCTCGAACCGTGTATTGTGGCGTCAAATTGTTGATTCAGTGTTATCTGTTTAGATGTAAACTAAATAAATGAAAATGAATGAACATTTTCGGACAAACGACCATTCTGGTCAAATGACCTGCTAGGGTAACAGACTTTTCGGACCAATTACTATTTAGGTTATATGTTAACCACCTGAAGTTTATATGGCGAAAGACATCTAACGCGGGTTTTCTCAACAGTTGAAACTTTTCATGAAAAATTATTTGGTACCAGTTATGAAGGAAGGTGTCTGCTACAACGCCCACCAAATATTTTTTCGATTAAGGTGCTTATTTTCGAGTTATTGAACATTAGATGCCTTTCGCCATACTGATTTCTGAAAGTTTACTCCTAGTGTGCCGCTGTAAACACGCTCGAAGTAGGCTATTCATTCCAAATAATTTGCTGTGGAAACTTTCTCGTAGAAATTTCGAATACGTTTTCAAAAAAATGGGAAAACTTAGAAAAAATTCTGGGAAGGCTTGTAAGAATATTCCGCTGCACGAGGTAGGCCAGCCTAGGGCTGAAAGCCTTGCAAATAAAGATAATAATAATAATAAATTTTCCGCTGAATTTCTAAAGATTTTTCCGTGATTACTTTGAAAATATTCCGATTTCACGGTTTTTTGGAAACGAACGCAATGGAAAAATTGCCACGCCGCGCTACCGCCAAACAAAATTATACTCAATCCAGTTGAAACCCGCGGAATTGGGGGCTAGTGAAGTTGGATTTTTCTCACAATCCGTACGTTAAACCTAACTTCGGAAGTGGTGCGCTGAATAGTGCTTCGCGATATGAAAACAGCGCACCACTTCCGAATTGAGGTTTAACGTATGGGTTTTGAGAAAAATCCAACTTCGCTGGCCCCCAACTGGATTGATGACAAACACCGCCACCGAAGATTTTCGGACCGGTGCACACCTCTAGTTAAAGTGTATTTATTAGGCCGGTCATAATGCTGTTTTGCTTTGTATGGCGTGTTTGGAAATCAAATCAGAACTGAAACTACCAGTTCACAACGTAGAGTCGCAGTTTTTTTGTGCACTTTTTGAAACTGATCTGCAACTGCTCGACGTGTTTGTTGTAATATGACCTTGTATGAAACTGGAATGAAACTGAGTTTCAAATTTATTTAATAGTGTATGTGTGTCGTATATGATAGATGAACTTATTGTTATTTATTAAACAGGTAAAATCTACCGCGAAGATGCTAGTTTGTTTTATTTTTGCCTTTTGAAAAAATAATAGGGGGAAAGACGGCTTTGGCAGGTTTTGTTCTATTATTGGCAGGGGGGTTTTTGTCGACCAAATTTCATGAAATTTGGCCACAATATTCTTTGATATGCAAAGAATGTTTGGGCCAAATTTGAGCCTAGTCAGTCATAAAAAAAACCCCTGCCAATAATAGAACAAAACCTGCCAAAGCCGTCATTCCCCCTACCTAGTTTTATTTCGTTCACAATTTTGCGTTGCAGGCACCAAGTTGTAGTTTTATTTTGACAGGTGCACAATGTATAACATCAAGCAGTGCTGTGTGGCCTAATTCCGCCCAACAAGCTATCCGTTGGTTTGGTCGCTTGTATGCTGTTTTATGCAGCAGTTTGACGAACATTGACTCCGCCCCCAAGAAAACGCTTCGGTTGCTGCTTTGTTTGAACGTATGTGAAGTTGTTCGAACAACCATTTGACAGTTGGCGGCTCGGTTGGGAAAAATTAAAACGGTTTTATTTTGGTTTGAATTGTCGGAGGCGGAGTCAAGGTTCGGCGAACATGTTTGAGCATTTGTAGTGAAGTTGCACAAACCCCCATATATGTTTTGATGGTTGGTGCTCAAGTTGGTGCTTCGGTCGTCCGTGTGTGATATTGTTGGTCGAATAAATTGATTGTTCGTGCCACTGTTGGTAAAACTTGATGGATGTTTGAACAAACGAGAGGTGGAGTCAATGTTGGTCAAACTGCTTGACCGTGTATACGTTCCATTATGAAGCGTGCAACCCCGTTGGTTTCCATACGAGGAAAGAGATAAAGCACACCCGAATAAAAAATATGGGGAGGGGTCGTGAAGCCCTTGGACATAGTCCCTGCTGCCCCCAATGGGATGTTAGTGTGGAGGAAAAAGAAGGGATGATTGGCGGCCATGTTCCACACGCAGTCTGACAGATAGCAAATGCACAGCAAATGGTTTTCGTACGGCCGAGTTGCCGAATAATATGCAATTAATTGTAATCAAGTGTCGGTCTTCCACCGTGATTAGTCGTCTGAGTACACGCGACCGCTTACGAAAGGCAATCAAACTCATCAAATGCTTTAGCCAAGCAAGCCTATGGCACAGCAGAGTGCGATTGATTCGCATTCTATACCATCCCGCCCAGCCAGTTGCTGGGGGGCATGGAGTGCGATCCTCTCGTTTAATAAACAATGTGCACTCGCTTGACTGTGGATATACAACAGTAAAGCACATGTGGAGATTGGACAAATCAAGCATCCGTAAGATATTCAATTTGCAAAAAAGAGAGCTAACCGCGGTGGAGGTTGGTACTCGGATTCTGATGGCTTTTCCGCAAACGTGACCTTTAAGTGGTCTTGTTGTGTAGGGGTTATCACGCCTATCTAGAGAGTAGGAGGTTGAGGGTTCGAGTCCCTCCAAGACACGTGGATTCTTTTTCGCAAATTTCATATCAATTTGTCCATTTCGAAACATATGCTGTGCATATGCACAGCCAAGATATTCAACAAAAAAATGGTTTTCGTACGGCCGAGTTGCCGAATAATATGCAATTAATTTTAGATAGCAATGAGTTTTTGCCATAAGAGTGAGTAGAGGCATTACCTTCGTATATGCGAATTGCATACTCTGTACATTATATCGCAGACAAACAGACATAACACTCATGAAATTCCATTCGTGCACTGATTTACTTGTCTTAAAATCTTAAAGTCTTAAGTCTTAAAGTCTTAAAGTGTCTTAAAGTCTTAAAATTTACTTAAAATCATTACTTGGCCAATCGGTCATAAGTGGCACGCGCATCGGATTTGCTGAAGTTTGCTCACTAACGCCATCTGGTTCGTGATTTGCCTAACTAAATGAAAACAACAAATCTAGATTGCTTTGAGAATAGGTCGCATGTGCAAAAGAGAAGCTCTCCTTTTAGATTCGCTAGTTTTGCATATTTTGCTACATTTTCACTTCCGCACGCTATTGTGTTCAGATATTGGCCGAGAAATCCGAAGTAAACTTTAGTATAGTATTTTTTTTATTCCTTTATTTATTTGTTAGGCACTCTGTGTTACTTAACCGCTACTGTGCCGAGACCTACTGTGGTATTCTGCTCTACAGAATCCACACAGAATCTATTTTTAGATTTCCATTACCATTATTGTTGTCGTTGCCATTTAGTATAGTATTGTAATAATCGAAAGAAAATTCCTCTTTTGCACATACGACCTACTCTCAAATCAATTTTCATTTTAGTGTCGTTAGTGTTTGCATGATGATGAATTTGTTGAATTATTGTTCAATGTGTGATGTCTGTTTGTCTATGATTATATGATTCTAACAATTGTTTATACTACTGAACATATAGGGCACTGCATGGACTGTTTTGGTAGCGGGCTTGGTAGTCATATGGCTACTGCTTCTGCCTCATATGCAAGAGGTCGTGGGTTCAATCCCAGGTCCGCTCCATTCTCCTACTTTGTATCTTTCTCTATATTTCTCATGTTCTAGCAATCGCTAAAACTGGAAATGGACTTCCATTCCATTTCCATCTCAATTCCTATACCTTCAACTTGAATATTCTAACAGTAATCTGCTAGAATTGGAAATGAACTATAAAGCGCGTTTCCCACCATCCAATTAGAAATTCCATCAGTTGCTTTCTCCTATCTATCACATTGGCAGCTCGTTAACCAAGACGGACCTCTGCCTCTCGAACCTAACTCAAAAAATCCAACAAATTCCGCATAAACTCGTGACAAGTGCAGAGGTATATTCGGCTTGCAGTGGGCGAGTGATTGCATCATCATTTCCTCCCCCTTCCCTACATTGACTTGCATTCTGACGTGGCAGGCGCCAGTATTGACCTTACAAATGAGATCACCAGTACTTGTACATTGAAGATGTGAGCTAGTCCCAACCCGAGCAGCACAAGTCAGCCAAAAATGGTTGCAGCAACTTGATTGGGACTGAATCTGGTCACATATCAGTTGCAGAAACCAATGAGGAACATGTATGCTGCTAGGGAAGTAAACATCTGTTGGGTTCCCTGTGCAAGAACAGCTGATCTGGTCATAATGGAGTAGCAACTACGAGCAGTCAATCAAGCTCAAGCTGAACATATAGGGCACTGCACGGACTGTTTTGTCACTTTCTCACTGCATAGAAATTAGAAAACATCAGGGCCAGTAAATGCCAAATTTTATGAAGAACGAAAGCGATTCGTCCGTGCAGTGCCCTATGGTACACTTCTATCCGGGCGGTAAAGTCATGGCCTGCTATTCACTAATCAATGATGACCACCAAATCGTTATGCGAATGATATTTGCATATCTGTCAACCACCCGCATAAATCCAAACGGTAGCCGAACCATTATAAGAACGGTTTACGTTCCATGTTGAACCGTAATGATAATGGTACTGGACCATAATCGTACTGTAGTCTGATAACGTTTTGACCACAGTGACTACGGTTTTCGTAGACCGGACTGTATGAGCAACGGGTTGTTAAGAATGTTAACCGTAAGAAAAAACGATTTTCTTCATACATTTTTGGAGGAAATATTTTATCAGTATTATATTGATTATGGTTCGTAGACCGTAAACCTCATTGATTAAGGTTGAGGTAATTGTTTTACCATAGATATGTATTGTTCGAAGAACTTAATGTTAATGGGTAACGATATCAACTATGTCCATGTTATGTTTGTAACTGTATGAAGAACGGTAAATATTTATGCGGGCATACAACACTGGAAGTGGATTGCCAAATTTCTTATACATAAAATATAATATTATTATAATATTATCGCACCCTCACAAGTACTAAACAGAAACATCAACTTCAGCATTGCGACCGACCTTAGACAATTCGGTCAATTATTTGGCTATTGAAAATGTATCAGATCGGTTATTCCGTTCAGAAGCTATGATAATACTGTCGTGACCGCAACATCCACGCTCCGATTAACTAAGAGCGGTGCCACCCTCTACTCGTTATCGGGGTGGATGATGCTATCTCCTAACGATAATTCAAGTAGAAAGCAACTACTACTCGAATTTCGTTGGAATCTGCTTCCTCCGGTGACATTTCAACCAGCAGAGGGCGGTGCCACCCGCTTACTCACTGTCTACTACTGTCACCGGGAACTCCTTCCGGACCTACTCCTGTAGGTCCTTGGCTTGGAATGGGAACTGCGTCGATGCGTTTCTACACATCCGTCGAAAAACTAAAAGTTTTCATACAGTACGCACTCATAACCATGCCTATCACGAACATGCTGCACTAGTGATGCATGGCTAACGAATTCTTTCGGATTTGCATTATTCATTTCATTCGTATTATTCCTCGTCCTTCAACCATGTTTGCCAAATAGTAATGGGCGCTATGAAATAATTACTCGATTTTCCATTTAGAATTTCGAATAAAGCTTGAGTTGTGAATAATTACTTGTTCATATATTACAATTATATATTTAATATTTAACTACTACATATCACTACAAATACCTCTCAAAAGTTGAACATTGTTTGCATCAATAAAATCGATTATGATCAATGGGTATATTGGAACTTATCTCAACAAAACGCATTTTATTACTTTTCTGGGATGATTTCCTTCTAGCTTAAATGTGCCATATGCCAGTTTTAACAAACGACTGCCAGAAAAGCAAATTTTAATAACAGTCCTCTTATCCCATAAACATAAATCGCCTCTGAGTCTGGCGGCACCGCGATGACAAAATGAAGCTCCCCCCGTTTCGAGCGGTCTGCTTCTAGAATCCAGAGTTAATCCTATTTGTCGGTTACCGGATGCAATTTCCGTCCCCGCCCTGCGCGTGACACAACTTTCATCCCTAATCAGCCACCCAACCGCCGCGCCCGGAGCTAAATAAGCTGGTGAATTCAATTGAAACTTATTTCCACTCTATCCGCCGCCGACCAACTTTATTCTACTGCCTGGGCAGTGGGAATTCACGCCTGAAAGCGTCTTTACCGCAGAGAATAAAATTATCTTTCCATCATTACCCTCCGGAGGCTGCGATAGTGTTTTATGCAGATTCACACTAAACCGATCTGGAGGAATCATAAACTTCTTTGTTTACCAAACCACAATTTTGAATAATAGCTGATGCAATTCGTTCGTATTTCCCATGTACCTACCGTTTTCTATCTCCACCATGCATGACACATAGAACTTTCTTTTAAGTACAATCGCAACAGAGTTTAAAAATGGCTGTCACAATGGTAGGTGAGGGCTACCTCGTGTATTGGACGGAATCATTTTTCCATACATGCTGTGTCGGAGTAAAGTTGAAACACTGTTTATGGCTGTTGTTTGTCGGTTTTCTCTGGAAGCACCTAAACGGTTGCTGATTGCTGTGGAGCTGCTGTAGCATTCAAACATTCTTGGCATTGATTGTATTGTATACGGACTTGAGACGAGGAATTCAGTACCGTTGACGAATTTCATTGAAGTTGGTGTTATTTCCGATGTATCACAGCCAAAAATAAATAAACATACGCGATTTCCACACAGACTCTCTAAAAATATAGTATTTAACTTTACTGATGTATGACAGTCCTTAAATTATTGTTGTTATTGATACACAATCGATTTTTTGGAGTGCTGTCAAAAATCGACTTTTAAAATATTCGGGGGAAATTGATCCCTTTCTAAGAATTTGCTTTTTGTAAATTAGAAAGGCGCCCAAATTTTATTTCATTTTTTTTCCTTCAAAACACGCGGAATTTTCGAATTGCTGTGCTTATACAATGACGATTTTTGTTATTGAATTCGAAAGCACATGCAATTTTAAAATCTGGGAAGACGGCCTTTCTATGATATCCACGCAATAAATAATTTTTCTTGCCAACCCTTCATCAAATGATAATTTTTAAGTTCCAGCTATTACATGGAATCATTTCACACATGGTCTAGCAGAGTGGAGCCACTTAGTATGAATATTGAATATGTATGTGAGAATAGTGCTTCTTATCACTGTAGCGTAGTAATTAAATTGTACACCTTTACACTAAATAATTCCTTGTTTTTTTCATTCTATCAAAAAAGCATCGTCGCTGGATTATTCTAATGTTTTATAATTAAGTTTTTTTTGGCATTTCTTTTCGGTGAATTTACAAAAAAAAATCTCTACCCAAGGTAAAATGATGTGCTTAACAACGGTTTTATAAACCATGATTTGTTCAACAAAGCATAATAAAGCATTCACTGTTCGGGAATTTGTACTCACTGCCAGCTTTGCGTCCACACCGTTACCATTCGTAGTCGTCCTGCAGATCTCAGATTCGGTTTCCCTCAACTCAGCAGTGTGGAAATGAGGTCCGACATTTCACTGTTCGCTCACAGCTTTGTTCGGGAAAATGGGATTACATTAATTGAATCAATCCGACTTGCGGCATTTGCAGCCCTTTGTGACTGGTGACTGGTTCCATTTGTCGATGCATCCAACATCGAGTTCCCATTGGAGGAAACATCGCACGGAGGGAGGCAGCACAATGATCTTTCCATATGAGAAAATAAAAAGGTCAAAAATTGCCAATTTGGAAAATGGAGCGAAAGCAATGTTTGTAAGCACATAAAAAGAATTCATTACTTCTCCGTTTATTTGAAAATATGTACTACCTTCACCCTGACTTCATCAAGATGCATTCCAAACGTAAATGGCTTCGACATTACCGGAATTATATTGAGAAGAAAGGGTAATGAGCAAATGCACCATCGAAGATGTAGTCGTGGCAGCAGCATTCCCATGCATCGGACTGCTGAATGCCGGGAACCCTCACGAAGAATTTCCATTAAAATATTTCAATCTGCGCTATCCGTCGTTGTTCGGAGGGGTGAGTTATTGCATATGTTTGATTTTGCTATTTCCCACATTGTTCGCAGCAGCAATATTTTAAAGAGTTGGGTGTTTCCATCGAAGCAGTAAAGGATTTTCCTCTGGAGGACAGAAGAAGTTATTCGCTTCAGCATTGCTCAGTCCTTGTTCAGCCTGGTAAAGATCAAAAGAGTGGAAAGTTTTTACATTTTTATTCTATGCATAAATGAAAATTGTTCCTTTTTTCCATTTTACTGAAACAGATCAACCTCATAAAAATAAAGCATAATTATCGATTTTTTTTCCTTGACATGTATGTTCGTTGCAAGAAAAAATACAAAAGTTAGGAACGAGCCTATTAACTTTCATGGCTTGTTCTCGATAGGATGGATCTTTGAGCTCTATTCCGATATGGAGCAAAGTACCTTCCAGAGCAGGAAATTGAAAATCCGATGAAAGCGCTCAGAGTTTGACTTCCTAAGTATCACAATATCACAATTCCTCATTAAAGCCTAGATTATCCACCATCCTTTCTCATCGCCAATAAGGCGGTCAATCTAGTGGAAATAATTGCCTGATTGATAATGATCCTCTTCAATCCATATCAATGAATGAAAGGGGATTAATCGTCAATATGACTATTGCGTCACGCTTCTACAATTGAGAAGATGAATAAAGCGGTCAGATAAAAGTTGGCCCATCATCCCGACTGGATATAAAGGAATTTGGAAATGAGCTGACTCGGATCTGTACCGGAACTGAACTGAACAGGAACTTGACCAACAATAAAATGGAACTGGACTGGCGCTGAACAGAGATTGAAAAAGAAATTCATTAAAATTTGCAAAGGGAACGCATTTGTATTTAAAAATTATTCGAATTGTCTCAATAAATTCGAAACTTTTATTTCACAAGGGCGAAAACTGGAAACATCAATAATGCCTTTTCTTGCAGATTTCTCTACAACTGAAACCGCTAACAACTAACAACCTATTGGAACTGGTAGAGCTCGATGCCTTCTTTCGAATAAAAGTGGAAAATACCGCTGGAAGTCTCTTATGTTCCTTAATCAGCGGAAATTTTTTAGTTTTGTTTACATTTGCGACTTTCGCCCTTAAGAACAACAATGTCGAATTGTCCCAGAAGAGTGAAACGTCTGTCATCCGCCGGTACAATGGCTTTCTACCCAACATCATTTTTGATACTTCTTTTTTTGGTACCCAGTTCTGGGTGACATACAAATTCGGATGAATTTCCTTTGGGAAATTCGGATGAATTTCCTTTGGGAAATTCGGATGAATTTCCTTTTGGGACATTCGGATGAATTTCCTTTGGGAAATTTGGATGAATTTCCTTTGGGAAATTCGGATGAATTTCCTTTGGGAAATTCGGATGAATTTCCTTTGGGAAATTCGGATGAATTTCCTTTGGGAAATTCGGATGAATTTCCTTTGGGAAATTCGGATGAATTTCCTTTGGGAAATTCGGATGAATTTCCTTTGGGAAATTCGGATGAATTTCCTTTGGAAAATTCGGATTAATTTTCTTTGGGAAATTCGGATGAATTTCCTTTGGGAAATTCGGATGAATTTCTTTTGGGAAATTCGGATGAATTTCCTTTGGGAAATTCGGAGAAATTTCCTTTGGGAAATTTGGACGAATTTCCTTTGAGAAATTTGGATGAATTTCGTTTGGGAAATTTGGATGAATTTCCTTTGGGAAATTTGGATGAATTTCCTTTGGGAAATTCGGATGAATTTCCTTTGGGAAATTCGGATGAATTTCCTTTGGGAAATTCGGATGAATTTCCTTTGGGAAATTCGGATGAATTTCCTTTGATAAATTCAGAATAATTTCCTTTGGGAAATTCGGATGAATTTCCTTTGGAAATTCGGATGAATTTCCTTTGGAAATTCGGATGGAAATTCGGAAATTCGATTGGAAATTCGGATGAATTTCCTTTGGAAATTCGGATGAATTTCCTTTGGAAATTCGGATGAATTTCCTTTGGAAATTCGGATGAATTTCCTTTGGAAATTCGGATGAATTTCCTTTGGAAATTCGGATGAATTTCCTTTGAAAATTCGAATTGATTTCCTTTGGAAAATCGGATGAATTTCCTTTGGAAATTCGGATGAATTTCCTTTGGAAATCGGATGAATTTCCTTTGGAAATCGGATGAATTTCCTTTCGAAATTCGGATGAATTTCCTTTGGAAATTCGGATGAATTTCCTTTGAAATCGGATGAATTTCCTTTGAAATCGGATGAATTTCCTTTGGAAATCGGATGAATTTTCTTTGGAAATTCGGATGAATTTCCTTTGGAAATCGGATGAATTTCCTTTGGAAATCGGATGAATTTTCTTTGAAATTCGGATGAATTTCCTTTGGAAATCGGATGAATTTCCTTTGGAAATCGGATGAATTTCCTTTGGAAATCGGATGAATTTTCTTTGGAAATTCGGATGAATTTCTTTGGAAATTCGGATGAATTTCCTTTGAAATCGGATGAATTTCCTTTGGAAATCGAATGAATTTCCTTTGGAAATTCGAATGAATTTCCTTTGGAAATCGAATGAATTTCCTTTGGAAATCGAATGAATTTCCTTTGAATTGAATGAATTTCCTTTGGAAATCGAATGAATTTCCTTTGAAATCGGATGAATTTCCTTTGGAAATCGGATGAATTTCCTTTGGAAATCGGATGAATTTCCTTTGAAATCGGATGAATTTCCTTTGGAAATCGGATGAATTTCCTTTGAAATCGGATGAATTTCCTTTGGAAATCGGATGAATTTCCTTTGAAATCGGATGAATTTCCTTTGAAATCGGATGAATTTCCTTTGAAATCGGATGAATTTCCTTTGGAAATCGGATGAATTTTCTTTAGAAACTCGGATGAATTTCCTTTGGAAATTCGGATCAATTTCCTTCGAAATTCGGAAGAATTTCCTTCGAAATTCGGAAGAATTTCCTTCGGAATTCGGAAGAATTTCCTTCGAATTCGGAAGAATTTCCTTCGAAATTCGGAAGAACTTCCTTCGGAAATTCGGAAGAATTTCCTTCGGAAATCGGAAGAATTTCCTTCGAAATCGGAAGAATTTCCTTCGAAATCGGAAGAATTTCCTTCGAAATCGGAAGAATTTCCTTCGGAAATTCGGAAGAATTTCCTTCGGAAATTCGGATGAATTTCCTTCGGAAATTCGGATGAATTTCCTTCGAAAATTCGGATGAATTTCCTTCGGAAATTTGGATGAATTTCCTTCGGAAATTTGGATGAATTTCCTTTGGAAATTCGGATGAATTTCCTTTGGAAATTCGGATGAATTTCCTTTGGAAATTCGGATGAATCTTCTTTGGAAATTGGGATGAATTTCCTTTGGAAATTCGGATGAATTTCCTTTGGAAATAAGGATGAATTTCCTTTGGAAATAAGGATGAATTTCCTTTGGAAATTCGAGTGAATGGATGAATTTCCTTTGTAAAATCGGATAAATTTCACTTGGAGATTCAAATAAATTCATCCGAATTTCCAAAGGCAATTAATCAAAAATTACCAAAGAAATTCATCCGAATTTTCAAAATAAAATCAATCGATTTTCATCTGAATTTCCAAAGCAAAATATTACGAATTCCCAGAGGATATTCATCAAAATTTCCAAAGAAAATTCATCCGAATTTCAAAAGGAAATTCATCCGAATTCCCAAAGGATATTGATCCGAAGTCCAAAGGAACATCATCCGAATTTCCAAAGAAAATTCATCCGAATTTCCAAAACAAATTCATCCGAATTCCCAAAGGAACATCATCCTAATTTCCAAAGGAAACACATCCAAATTTTCAAAGGAAATTTATCCGAATTTTCAAAGAAAATTCATCCGAATTTCCAAAAGAAATTCATCCGAATTTCCAAAGGAAATTAATCCAAATTTCCAAAGTAAATTCATCCTTATTTGTAAAGAATGAACTTCCTTTGGAAATTCGAATGAATTTCCTTTGAAAGTTGAGATGAATTTCCTTTGGAAATCCAGATGAACTTCTTTTGGAAATTTTGATGAATTTCCTTTGGACCACTAGGCCACTAGACCATCGAGGTCGTCTTAAAATAAAGTGAACAGGACTTGAACATATATTCATACTGAATTAGGCTATGAATCGGCATGAATCCTTGCAAAACAGGTTCCAAATTTATGCTAAATAGAACTGGTTTTAAAAGGAACGAAACTATAATGAGGTCGAAATATACTGAAACTAAATTATAATTATAAAGGGCTGAAGTGCCACTAACCTAGAACAGAACTGAAACTGAAACGCAGCTACAGGACCACTTTTCCTTTTGTGCTTTTTGCTCACTGTCGAATAATCTATGCCCCTCTAACGTTGATGGTATTTTCAATAATTTGCTTTGTTGATGACTTTCACCCCAATAAAATAATTTAAAAAGTTGCTCCTTTGAAAACTGTGTAGCTCTAAGCTTTCAACTTCATAACTTTTCGCTTTCTGATCGCTCAACCTCACAATTTTCCCCCTAACAAGCCGTTCTCAGAAAAATGGTTCCTTATCCAGCGAAAACGGTGACGGACGGAACCCGCGCTGCTGGCCACCACCGTACAATATTTTCCCATCAAACCGAACGGAGATTAAGTACCCTTTTTATTAGAAATGATGCGGGAAATTTAATTTTACAATCAACCTTCCAGCATCCCTTCACAAATACCGGGAGTAGAGTGTTCAAAGTGGATCCGTTCGTAAACTTTTCCAATTTTCCGGCGACTCTTAGATCAACGTGCAACCTTACACCGCTTTTACGTGATTATATCCCAAAACCGCCGATATTTGAAAGTTACACACGTGGCAAATAGTGAGTTGTAAATGCAGACTCCGGATCGCTTATCGCTTTTCCACAACACCACAGCATTCATTTACATCCGGCGGCTTGTGGTTTGCGGTAGGTATAATGATGGCTTATTGAGACAAATGGACGAGGGTTTCCTATCCACAGGCATTCAGTGTGGTGCCTTTGGCATCAGGTTTCCCATTTTTTATGGGTGAATTAAACTAATTGAAATATACCGCTTCCGTGCTGCCTCCTTACACCGTAAACGCATTTGTGTGGCACTTGCCGAAAGAAAAAAAAAAGGGATCCACAATTCCGATGTCAGTGAAAGTTTATCTATTAGGGAAAATTTATTACTTGTTTTACAAGGAGCTTATCGGCAAGCATCATACTTGGTGACTGCGGTTTAGTTCAACGAATGTTGGAGTGGATGGAGGAGATTGAATATTGGGGATTGGTTTTGGACTATATTTCAGAATAATGTGACAAAACAAAGGAAGAAAGAAATTTTTATTTAGTTCATGGTTCTTGACTGGATGGCTTCAACAAAGCGTTTCGCAGCCGACTGCATTGCAATGATCCAATTTAGTCGATTTTGACCTTGAACTCTGTTACTACAAGTGCTTTGAGCGTTTAAAACCGCACCGAGTGCAGCCATAATGGCCTTCAATAAATTTGTCGACCTTTATCCGGTTATAACGGTCACATTGTTTTCTCAATTCTATTTTCCGACATTTGCAATCAATAACCGGATAATCCACATGATTAAAATGCTTTATTTTATTGTGATTATACCTACTTAAAACCTGTTGTTGAATAATGTTTAATCAATCTATTTCTCTTTTAATTTACAGGTATTTCAACAAAACTGTTCTGCTGCAATTGAAGACAACGCCCGAATAAGATGAAGTGAAAACAAGGGATTTCTAGTGATGGCAGATCGTTTTCCACTAGGCTGAAATTCAGCGTCGTATTTTTTTCGTGAGTTTCAAGAATGTTTTGACTAGAAAGATCCTAGCAATAATGGAACATGCGTCGCTTGGTATACATATTCCCTGTCTGTCCCATTCCTGTAGACCTTTCCTGCACATTGTAATTTAGATTTTAAGAATGGCTACGCCGTCAAGACTACTTAGCCGTTCTTAAAATCGAAATAAAAAAGTACAGCCGGTTTTCAATAGTATAATTGTAATTTATCAGCCTCCACCCATCGACGAGCCAGCCTCGGGCTGAAAGTCTCAATAATAAAGACAAAAAAAGCCTCCACCCTGGCCGACACCGTCCGCCCACCTACACTTATGGACAAGCCTCCTAGTATCCAAAAAAAACTAACTCGAGGGCACCCTACTCGATTCGGAAGCAACGCACAACTGTCATCATTACTCTTTCAGCTTTGCTGCATCGCAGCATGTGTGAAATAATAAAAATGAGGTACCCTCGAAAACGCGAGTGAAATCAGTTTTTTGGATGCCAGGAGGCTTGTCCTTAATCTAGGTGAAGACCTACCTGCACCGTTAAGGGCAATCCTCACGGAATCCAAAATTAAATGCACTCGCGTTTTAAAGGGCACACCACTCAATACAGAAGCAACGCACAACTGTCAAATCCAATATTATTTCTGTTGATGGCCAATTTGAAGGAAAAACTACGTACATACATAGTAGAAATAGTTGATTAAAAAATATAAGATTGCTAATGTCGTTCCTGTTCGCGTGACTAAAACTAGGTTACTTCGACCTGGCAGCCAACGTACCGGTACTACAAGTGTCAAACCGATGTTGGTGATAAAACCAAACATGCACTACAACATGATGCATAAATTATGGTCAATTGAAGCTTGTCGAAGCATAATTTGACAAACAATTTGAATGGCTGCAGCAACACTAGCGTTCCACTACTTATACTTCTACTGAAGAAATTGAATAAAAACTTTTCGCCTCGAACTTCTCCAACATCAATTAATACCCTACGTAGCAGGAAATAGAAGCTTCGAGTCGATGCCTATTTGGTTCATTTGTTGTGAAAGTGTACCCCATCAATGTCAACCACCCATTAGAGGTAACATGCAGTTCTCAGCTTTTGCGTTATGTCTTCGCAAAGTTCTGAGGATGTCAAGAATCATTAGCGAAAATAATTCTGGAAAAACCTGATGGGTTAAGCATTAGGAAAAGAAATAATCTTTCAGTTGTTAAATAATTATTTTTATAGCATTCTGTCGTTCTTGGTGGTACTCTGGTCAAAGTCAAAGACCACTTTTCGATTGATGTCTAACATTCTTCAGACTGAATTTTTCTGCTTCGGGGTTTGTGGGACTGTTATACTTATAGGTCAGTTAATACGAGCATTCTTCGGTCATTTCCATTCGTCTCTTCACAATAATCGCTGGCATTTACCATGTGACAATGTGTGACCAATCAAGTAAAGTACGTTTCATTCCACCTATAACAAACAGGGGAAGGAATGACACATGTTTAAGTGGAAAAATCAACCGCATTTCAAGCACCATGTCAACCATTGTCAAGACAGAACAAATTATAGTCTTGTTCTGGGCACATAAGTTTTTATGGATGTTTAAAGCTCTGTATATGACTGAAAAAAAAACTGAGAGAAAAGTCTAGATCAACATTTGAAAAGGGCGTAAGAGCCAAAATGTATTCCTTCTGATTCTTTTTCTAGATATAAAGCTTTATATGTGGACGAAGAATCAGAAGGAATAAATTTTGGCTGTTACGCCCTTTTCAAATGTTGGTCTAGAAGTAGTCTGTAAAGTATTATAAGCAGCTAACCAAAACGATGATGATGATTTGTAAAATAGTTCACGAACACTTTAAAGGGATTTTTGTTTGTGCTAACGTAAGAACTACACGACACTTAAAGACGCAACGCGAGACAAGACATAACACTTATTGTTCTTACAATCGTCAAAGGAGTTAAAAATTACCTTTCTGTCGACCGGTTTCGGACGCGATGTCACCCATCTTCAGGACAATGTCAGAAATTGTCCTGAAGATAATTTTTAACTCCTTTGACGATTGTAAGAACAATAAGTGTTATTTCTTGTCTTGCGTCGCGGCTTTAAGTTCACGAACAGCTTAAATATTTTGTAATTGACCTTTACCGTCATTTTTTTGTTTGCTCAATTGATTCTTTAATTTTTTTAAGGTAAACCTTATTTTTTAACTCACCTGATTATTTTTAAAATTCAAATTCAAAACAAAAAATTGAACAAGTGTTGTTTTTCTAATTTGGCCTATCATTTGCCCGAATTCGAACCAACAACAAGCCGGTTCACTCGTGCAGCATTTTCTCAGTTTTGGTTTTTTATTTAGCTATCAAATAGTTAGAGGCTTAAAAAATATGGGTTCTTTGAAAAAGGAAACCTTAAATAACTATCGAAATCTTTGTTAATGAATGTCGCTCCTGTTGCTGCACCGACAGATATAATGGCTTTCAATGGCAATTATGAAATGAAATATTCTTGCATATGAAATAGCTGATTCTCATACTTGCGCACTTCAAATGTACGGGACGATTGCATCCATTGCAATTGGAATGCGCAGCGGCCTACATTTACGTACATTTATTGGACAGGCATGGTAGACATTTTTCTTTTGTTCAGCAAATTTACGTGACACAAATATTTAATTGGAACTTGATATCACATCACAAAGTACACTTGATGTTCTAAATGATAAAGTATAACACTAACCTCTTTCCAATGCTTTGCTGCTTCGATTTATCACACTTGAAAAATGACTAATTTTTGAAAAATTGTCAAACAACTACAAGTGTGACAATTGTGACAGGTTTGTCGTATGTATCAAGTGTCAAACATTATTCAGGGTGGCCCACAACCGGAGACATTTCCCTACATGAAAACATTTTAGTTTATAATTACAATGCGCGATTAAAGAAAAAATGTGGAGATCAGTGTTTTTTTGTGTAGTGTCTAAGTGTCTCTATTTACAGGTGAGTGATTTGCAAATATTTACAAATGAAATTTCATTCACATGACAGTACAACCTATAAATATTAAACAGCTTGTAGTAGAGAAATATCTACAGTTTCCTGTTAGATGATGGAACCAGTTAGAATTGTTGAGGACTTGCATTTTCTATGGCACACCACTCAATACGGAAGCAACGCACAACTGTCATTTTTGACGTAGGACTTACGTCTCTCTTTACTATACCGGGTGTCATTCCAAAATATTATCGCGTTACGCTGTGTTGAAAGATTTTAAACGGTAATAGCATTTGTCTCAATGGACGAATTTCTGCGGTAAGCCCCTCAATCGACAGATTTCAAGTATGCCTTTCATGTCCATGCTTGATAAGACCCGAACAACTTGTTTCAATAGGCATAAAACTGTTTTCAATGAAAAACATTGAGATCAAGGGAACCTATAAATATGGGTACCGCATAATTCTTGCATCATTCCATTACCACGTTCTGATTGGTGCAGACACCAGTGAATGAGCAGCCGCTGGGTCTGCCGAGAAGCCATAAAATAGCGCAACGCGATTTTTTTCTTTTATTCTGACCGGGACAAGCGAAGCAACCGCATCATCGATTGAACAGCACTCACACCTTTTAGCAGGGAATGAAGTCATCGAAGCCACCATCATCAGCCGAAACCAAGCCAGTACAGCAGCAGTCCACCCTACAGACCCGACAAAGCAGTAATGCTGAGCAGACACCGGCAGCAGCAGCAGAGTCGAGCCGAGACCGGCCGGCATCGGTGATGAGCCGAGACAGGCTGAAGAAAAACCACATGATGCAGCATGTATGTCCAAAAAACAAACGGTTCTTCAGAGAGCCAATGATAGAGATCAATATCAAAGCTTTCAATTCCCTTCGGGATAGAAATTGCAGGGTTGTTACGGAGATCGGAGAAATCAAATCCACGCCATTTCCGCGCGACATGAAAATCCACTCTGCGCCAAATCCGCGCGACCCAAAACTAAATTCTAAGCAAATACACGTTAAATATCAATGTTAAATATTACGCTGAACATTACAACAATTTAGTGAACGTCTTTTTTCGAGTTCGTTTTTATAATATTACTGATTTTTAGTATATGTTTTAACTTCAACGTTACACATGTTTGTACAAAATTGAAAATAGGATTAAGGAAAAAGCATTTGATATAACAACTCATCTACATGGTCCTTCTTGGAATTTCTGAAGAAGTCGCTCCAAAATTGTCTGCGGGTGTTTCTCCGAGAACATCTGTGGAAATTTCTCCATTCTTGCAAAAGGTTCCCCGGAAATTTATGCGGTATTTCATTTTTTCATAAATTTTTGTGAATTCTTCAAAAACAACATGCAGGAAATTTTCGGAAACTGCATGTGGACACCCCTAATTAATTCCTACAGAAATCACTTGGGAAATTCTAACAGAAATTGGTTGGTGACTTCCTGCTGAAAAACTTCCGAAAAATCTGTTGTTAAATTTTCAGGATTTTTCACACAAATTCTTGTGATCATAGCTAAATAAACTTCGAAGGAAATCGCAACGTGAATTCTTGCGGGAATTTCTCGGGAATCTCTGCAAAAACTCTTCCGGGAAAACATTTTCAAAAAATTTCAACAATTTTTTTTTTCAAAATCAACATCTAAAACTATTTCTGCGGAAGCACTTAAAAGACGGGTGTTCATGTCCTTCAACAGACATGTTTTGAATGCGCCATGCTTCAGAATGGTTTAAAAATGACAACAAGTGGCGCCCCTCTCCTCATAACATTTGTTTAATCAATGCTCAAGAGTGTAACCATGTAATTCAAACAGGGTTTGTTAATATCCGAAAATTGATGTTAGTAAATAACTACAAACGTTAATTTTGTTCTCGAAAACATTTGCTAACGAGAATAAAGCCAATCTAGATAGACATAAAACTAATTTTCAAATAAACGTCCTTAGGTATAGAATTTCATTTGTTTAAATACTCCTCTAAAACTAAATCCGCACAAAGTCCTAAAATCGTTATTTATGTAAATCCGCGCCGAATCCGCGAAAACCGCAAAATCCGCGAAAATCGCGAAATCCGCTTAGTCGTAACAACCCTGAAATTGTACTTGGGTGCCAAATCCAATATTCTAGAGATAAAATTTTATGCGTGATTTTCATAAATAGCGTTAAAACTAACAGTGGATAATTTTTCTGACTTAACCGCGAAGTGGACGAAGGACTTCACTTGACCATGCCTTTAAAGATTCATAAGATGTTCAAATCTTTCACATAATCTTATTTGGATAAAAAACCACCGATAACAGCTCAAACATTAATAAACTATCAATCGATTTTTCATCAAATGTTGGATTTTTTGGCATTGGTAAAAAATATGTAGTACTGACCGATACTGACCGCACACAAAGCGAATGTGACTGAATGATCGTCCCATGTTATGAATTCTAAATCTTATCACCCGAAATTCCATGTCTGGGTGTTTCCTTCTACTACTAATAATGTTGTCTCAGAAAAGAACACCCTACTTCCCACCTGAACTGCAATTCTAAGCTCGCTTGCCCGGCTTATTGGCCTGTATCAAGCGAAAAGTCCCGTTAGGAAATAGACGCCAGCAGCGAGCAACAAGCGTAAAAAAGAAGAAGCCCTTCTCGAACGCGTTGATAATGATGACGCTTTGGCTGACAAAGAAGCGGGATACAAGGCACTAGCTGATTGGTCCACCAATTGGGATGCAGAGAAGATTCAAAATAAGGTATAAAAGAAAAGTGCATTCGCTCGCAGAGCATTCAGTCTTTTTTATACCTTCACTAGAAATTCGCGGTTATTTGAAAAGATCGTTTTCTTACTTTTAGCACTTAGCCGAAGCAAACAGCCTTTTCAAGGCTCTAAGAGTTAAAAATAATGTTCTCCTTCAGTCGCTATCGCACGGATTAGAAGGCCCTTCAGTGGAAGGGCTGAGATACAGTCTACATCCCCTGCTGAGCCAACTTGTGGTTTATTTCAGTCAGTGCTTCAGTGGGAAGGTTGCCACTGTCGAGGCTAATATTTCGTGACCGGACAGATACTTCCTGATTTTTTTTTTTTATGATTCTTGTTCGAGGTAGATTTGATTTCTGTGTCGGTTTGATGAGAAGATTTGGCCAAGGAAGGGTATGCAACGCCGATTATGTATCCAAAATAGTTGATATGAGAAATTTGGACATATTGTGTATCTTAAAGGCATGGTCAAGTCAAGTCCTACGTCCACTTAGCGGTTATGTCACAGACATTACCCACTGTTCGTTTTTTGGATAACTTACTGTGCCATAAACTCCGAGTCCAGCGATATGGTGTGAAAATTTGTTATCCTTCTTCCCTTGTATCTCGAAAATCAAATGCTTCTTATGTCGAATTCGTTTTTAAACCTGGGTCAGTGGCAACCCGAACCCTGAATAAAAAAACATTTTCAGTTCCATCTGTCATTGGATATGTTGGTGTGCGAAGCATCGTGTTTGTTTTGATTCGAAATATGATCCAGGACATCCAGTGCACTGGCAGTGCATTGGCCTTGACTAATCAGATCATGATAAATAAATATGTTTAAGTGCGTGAACTGATTTTTGCGGATAGTGGAATTTACTTTTGGGGCGATATAAATAGGGGAACTGCTCCTGGAATTCATCTCATGCAGATGGGTGCAGATGGCGGACGGTACGTGGAGGAGGCGAATGAACCACGAGTTGCATCAGCTGTTGGGAGAACCTTCCATCGTTCACACCGCGAAAATAGAAAGACTGCGATGGGCCGGGCACGTAGCTAGAATGTCGGACAATAATCCGGTGAAAATGGTTCTCGACAATGATCCAACGGGAACAAGAAGGCGAGGTGCACAGCGGGCAAGGTGGATCGATCAGGTGGAGGACGATTTGCGGACCCTCCGCAGACTGCGTGGTTGGCGAAGTGGACCATGGACCGAGCTGAATGGAGAAGACTTTTATGTGCAGCACAGGCCACTCCGGCCTTAGTCTGGTAGTAATATGGTCCTATGATACTTTCGGCCAAATTATATTTTCGGCCATATTACACGTTCAGCTATATGACAAGTTCGGCCGGTTTTTCCATTCGATCGAATGACATTTTTAACCAATTGGCCTGTTATTCGAAAATAGGTGGTAAATCCCAAACCTCGATTCACTTGGATCGTAGTGTAATTTACACCTGTTCTGATCAATAACGGAGTAGCAATTATTGATATGTACAGTTAGTCTATGCTAAGCTAAGCATATGTTAAGAAAACTTTTTAGTGGAATGTCTTCACTTGTCCACCTCCTGATAAAATTCAAGACTGAAACTAATGGCACAATCAATTGAATATTAATTAAATTGAGTTTATTTTTGAACGAGTCAAGTACGAGACACTGAAGGACTGTTGAGGTCGAAATATGTATCTGTCGAAGGTACAATGAAGTAGTGGAATTAAATGGAATAGTACAAACTAGTCTTATGACAAGTGAGTTTTTTTTTAATAATTGCCTTTCCAGATAATTTACGTATATCAAAAGGGATTATATCACTCTTCCTGTGAGCCTTGGGATGCATTTTCTTGTTATCAAAAGGCTTCATTAAAAGCGTTTTGTAGTAACTTTACGTTCAGTCATCAACGAAATCGTTGCTAAACAGACTTCATACGTGCCCACTCAAAGCATACATGCTCAAATAGGAATTCTAAGCTTTCCAACTTTCGATTTTTGAGCTTTCCAGACTCGTAACATCCTTCCACCATCAAAATCAGGAAAAATTCAACATTTTTTCACACCCCTCAATTCCACTTAATCTCTCCATGACTAATAATTGATGTTCCAGCATCACACACATATTCACATATTCTAACTCTCAGTGACAAAAAGTTGCCGATTTTGGTTATGCTTTCTTGGGTTGAGTTTTCCAGGCTCAAAACAACCTTCCAGCATCAGAATAAAAAAAATATAGAACATTTTTTGACGTAAACTACGTCTAAGGGGAAGACTCGGATACAGGGTGACAAATCAAAATTTCCAAATTGGGGACCGTCACGAAATCATGTAAGATTTGTAACATTAATAGGTCCTTTATCTTTCAATGGATTTTAATGATTTATATATCAATCGATTCGCAAACTCTCCACCAATTTGCCAGTAGTATTTAATTTTTTGATTATCAACGCTAAACTATTGAAAATTTTAGTTCTTTCATGCATCATGCATCCCCTATACAGCGTGTTCCAATCCATGGTAATTGCCTACTTTTAGGGTATTATCAATTATGGTATTATGGTTCAGTTTACTGTATTTAGTTTTACGTAGTTTACGTCGAGCGGTCGTATCTTGTATACAACCCCAAGATTTTTCATACCAATATTGGCATATTCTAACTCTCAGTGGCTAACAGTTGCCGATTTTGTTTATGAGTTTTCCAGGCTTATAGCATCCTTCCAGCATCAAAATCCTACCGACTGCGCCATTGTCGTACGACTTTACGTCCAACCATCAACGAACTGATTTCCTTCGTGCCCACTCAAATCATACACGCTGAAGTAGGGATACTCATTCAGACCAACTTTCGGGCTGCATATATTTTTGCTTCATATCCATATCCTATAATATCTACACGTTTTGACATAAACTACGTCTAAGGGGAATTCTCGGATACAGGGTGCGAAATTAAAATTTTCAAATTGGTAACCGTTACGAAATCATGTAAGATTTCAAACGTTAAAAGCGACTTTACCTTTCAATTGATTTTTAAGATTTAGATATCAATCAATTCGCAAACTTCCCACCAATTCGCTAGTTGTATTAAAACTATTGATTATCGACGACAAACTATTGAAAATTTTAGTTTTTTTACGCCTGGTAAAAAATTCAGAATTAACCAATTCCGTTCATGCATCCCCAACACGGACATCAGATTGATGTAAGGTACGCACTTTTTGGCCCACCGTCTGGTAGCGGTTTAGTAACAACGGCTCGGTGGCGTTGGCGTTCGGTGTCTGTGGCGATCGTGACAGCAGCAGCAACGAATCATTGGCCAGCGGTCGTGGTACAATTAAAATCAATCGGTCATTTGTTAGGACCGCCATTATACACAGAACAGAATTCGTTTTACCGAAAATGTCCAGCAAAGTGAAAATGCATCCATCGGCGGTGGTTGATGCAGAAGACTCGTCGTCAGTAGGAACATCACTCATGTGAAATCATTGATCCCATGCTGTCAGTAATTGCAAAGACTCACAATTTAAAAAAAATGGTCCTTTGTCAGGACCATTGATATACAAATTTAAGGGTTTGATTTGCCGTGTTTCAATTTGAAGCTTGTATTTGCGAAAAGACTTCTCTCTATACTGCTGAATGGTTACAGATGATAGCGCGGTATTTTTTTTTTTATTTTTGTTGCTATCACCGTTGACGGACAGCGGTGAGATCGCTACCGACGCCATAATATACATCTTTCTATTTGAAGAGATAATTCGTCTCAAATCAACTATTTTCCAATCAAAATGGTGATCATGAAAGGACTCGATATACACGTCTTGTTTCGCCTAACGCCGCTAACGAGGCGATCACCTTGTTTCGCCGCTAACGAGGCGATAATCGCCATTATTTTATTTCACTTTAAAGAAATTTTGTTTAAAATCAAGCTTTTCCGTTTCAAATGGAGGTTTAGAGAAGAACCGATTTACGCTTCTTGAAACCTTGTTGGTAATTTACTACATTGCGAGAAACTTTCATTTTCTACCATTAACTGAGTGATTCGCACTCGGGAAAGCATCCTTCTCATATTATAATAAAGTAGATTCATAAGAAAATGTTTACAATGTTGTAAAAACTCATTTGTGAATATGTACATTATGCGGAAGGAAGATATTGATTTGAAAAATGTATACTCGAACCCACGACCCTCAATACGCTATATTGGTTCTTAAACCAACTAAGCTACGAGGGACCTCCGCACTATGGGGAATTCTCATACAAATGGGCGGCCAGAAATATTTTTTCAATGTTTCTGTTTCTATGCAACATATATTATGTAAAGGAATATTTGAGACCTTTTTTAACCCTTTAAGGGCCATCGTTAACCCTTCAAAAAATGTCAAACAAGAGAAAAAAAAATTTTTTTTTCAATTTTTTTTTGGGCATTTTTTTTTCAGTACATTCAAAGTTAATTGCCTATATGCCGGGTATTAAGCCACCCGGAGTGGAAATTAATTACTATGTCTGAAACTTGATTATGCATATGTACAACATGTGATAGATTTAGTTCGGAAAAGGTATTGGAGGGTAACCGCCCCTTCGGTGGGGTTTGATCCCACGACCCCAGTTCGCATGACAGGTGCTTTCCCTACTAAGCTACGAAGGACCTCCGTCGTCCACCGCAGCTTAGCGGGTACTGATGAAACCAAATTCCCAGCACCAGGTACCAGCCGATCTCTCGCAATACATTTTCAGAACTAACTCTCTCAAATGTATTTTTGTACACATCATGTCAACCAAGTAGGATGAGTATTTAGTATTGTCCGGCTCCTACACACTTGCTTCATCAGCAACGGCGCTCAATGAAGTAGGGTTGTGTGAGGTTGTGCCAGTTTGGTCGTCAGATCCCAACACGACCACACAAGCGAAGAGAGATCGCCACTCGAGATCAGTACATTCAAAGTTAATTGCCTATATGCCGGGTATTAAGCCACCCGGAGTGGAAATTAATTACTGTCTGAAACTTGATTATGCATATGTACAACATGTGATAGATTTAGTTCGGAAAAGGTATTGGAGGGTAACCGCCCCTTCGGTGGGGTTTGATCCCACGACCCCAGTTCGCATGACAGGTGCTTTCCCTACTAAGCTACGAAGGACCTCCGTCGTCCACCGCAGCTTAGCGGGTACTGATGAAACCAAATTCCCAGCACCAGGTACCAGCCGATCTCTCGCAATACATTTTCAGAACTAACTCTCTCAAATGTATTTTTGTACACATCATGTCAACCAAGTAGGATGAGTATTTAGTATTGTCCGGCTCCTACACACTTGCTTCATCAGCAACGGCGCTCAATGAAGTAGGGTTTTGTGAGGTTGTGCCAGTTTCATCAGTACCCGCTAAGCTGCGGTGGACGACGGAGGTCCTTCGTAGCTTAGTAGGGAAAGCACCTGTCATGCGAACTGGGGTCGTGGGATCAAACCCCACCGAAGGGGCGGTTACCCTCCAATACCTTTTCCGAACTAAATCTATCACATGTTGTACATATGCATAATCAAGTTTCAGACATAGTAATTAATTTCCACTCCGGGTGGCTTAATACCCGGCATATAGGCAATTAACTTTGAATGTACTGATCTCGAGTGGCGATCTCTCTTCGCTTGTGTGGTCGTGTTGGGATCTGACGACCAAACTGGCACAACCCTACTTCATTGAGCGCCGTTGCTGATGAAGCAAGTGTGTAGGAGCCGGACAATACTAAATACTCATCCTACTTGGTTGACATGATGTGTACAAAAATACATTTGAGAGAGTTAGTTCTGAAAATGTATTGCGAGAGATCGGCTGGTACCTGGTGCTGGGAATTTGGTTTCATCAGTACCCGCTAAGCTGCGGTGGACGACGGAGGTCCTTCGTAGCTTAGTAGGGAAAGCACCTGTCATGCGAACTGGGGTCGTGGGATCAAACCCCACCGAAGGGGCGGTTACCCTCCAATACCTTTTCCGAACTAAATCTATCACATGTTGTACATATGCATAATCAAGTTTCAGACATAGTAATCATTTTTTTTATTTGTTTCCAATACAGCATGCATAAAATAGCAAACAATCATATTTCTAGTAATGAGGTGGTAATTTTCTAATCATTACAAGGTATAGAGAATAAAAACCAAAATTTTCAAGAAAACTTTGATTGCAGCGTTCTCATAAAAGCGCAAATATGCGCAAGCAAATCACTCACTAAAAGGTAGTACTAGGGATATATTTCAATCCCCCATATACAGATGAAGGGGCATATGGGACATTAGGTTTGCGGGACCATTTTATCTCGAAGTATTATGATAATTAAAGTTTTTCTTCTACCACTTTTTAATATTAATCTTCGGGTGCAAAACAAAACAAACTATCAAAAGGTTTTAAGCTTTGAAACGGTATATAAAACTTTATAATCGGAGAAAATTTGACTTCATAACATACATTTCAAAGTAAGGAACGATTTTTTTGACAGAATAAACATAGCGCATCAATATTTTCCGATTCTCTTATCTAGGTTATATACTTTCATATGATATATAAATTAGACAAATTGGAGATAATAAATTTTTCGATTAATGGCCACCCCTTTCCCCAAAGTGCTCCGACGACCTTCGCAACCTAGCGGCTACTGAATGAGCTCGAGATTCCCAAATTGGACGGATAGTCAAATCACTCGCAATCCAATTGTCAAGCCCACGCAGAAAGAGATTTTTCCGTGCAGTGCCCTATTGGTGCATATGAGGATTCGTTTTCTCAAAATAAAAAATAGAACGTACACGGTTAGAAAAAAGTACCTAATATTATGTACATTTCACTGAAATCGGGGGTTTAGTGTGGGAACCCAGAATTAGAATAAGTTTTCCTGAAGTTAGGTAAAATTTACTTAATATTAAGTGAAATGTACTTAATTTTGAATTGAAACTAACCAAAAGTTAGGTAAATTTTAACTAACTTTTGTAATCATGGAACTACTTAACTTTGGGTTCCCACACTTTACTGCCCTTGTTGAGTAGTTTTGCTTTGCGTTTTATGACAACAAAGGGAAGAGGAAGGGAGATGCAAAAGAAAAAAAGTACCTAAATTTAGGTACTTTTTTCTAACCGTTTAGATTACTTAGATGAGTAATGTCTGGCATTTCTGATTATATTTTTACATCATTTGCAAGTCTAGGGCATATAACCGTGGGGCATCAAAATCCGTACACGCACCTTAGTATGAAAAAAAAAACCCTAGAAAATAGGAATCGAATGCAAATGAAACGTTTTAATTGACACAGGAGCATGAAGGCTTCTACTTTTGCTATACTTTACATTTACACAATAAAAACTTCGAATAACATAATAAAATAATGAATTCAATCAACTAATCCTGAATCGAAGCACACTGATTGACTAAACCACCATTGTAAATAGTTCAATACGCACATTGAGAAGCGATCCCTTCGATTTGTATTCCGCTTATCTTATGTAAAGATTCGCAATTAGCAAATCAAATACAGTTACTTTTGGTGCAATTATGCTCTACTCGCAAAAAAATGGCGACAAAAACTCCGCGTTTGGTGGGTGGCGATTTGTTTTTGATTTTTGTTGTTTTAACTTCAAAGCCTACTTTCCATTTCAATGCCCTAGCTTGCTGTCAAGCCTCAAGGATAAAATAAATTATTTCTAAATTAATTACACGGTATTCCTTATTTCGAAACATTGGATAAAAATTCAGTATCATACTTTTGAGAAAAATATATAAAGCTCTTTTAGTGGAATGTATTCAACCGTCTAAGACCAATTAAGTACTCTCCATTTAATTCCACCAGTTAATTTTCGTTACTTCGTTGGGGGCAGCAGGGACTATGTCCAAGGGCTTGACGATCCCTCCCCAGGCCATCTGCGAGTTGTGGGGCTTGCCTAGGATGTGGTGGGGTTTGACAGTGGGCCCTGTTAAACCTCTATAAAAAGCTGCATGTATCCGCAAGTAGGCCCCACCAAAGCGACCGTGTGCCGCTCAAAGCGCACAAGCCCAAGTCCTGGTGTTAGGTGGGACGCTAAACAGCCCTGACACGACGGCCCTCCGACGAGACAGGAGGTTTGCGCAGGCCCAATAAGCCGCCTAGAAAACCAATCATTACGAACAATATAAGAGATAATGCGACTCGATATAATCGGCAAAGACCTGAGCGACGAATACAGGATCACGATTGGAAGCTTGGAACATGGAATTGCAAGTCGCTAGGTTTCGCAGGTTGCGACAGGATGATCTACGATGAATTACATCCCCGCAACTTCGACGTCGTGGCGCTGCAGGAGATTTGCTGGACAGGACAGAAAGTGTGGAAAAGCGGGCATCGAGCGGCTACCTTCTACCAAAGCTGTGGCACCACCAACGAGCTGGGAACCGGCTTCATAGTGCTGGGTAAGATGCGCCAACGCGTGATTGAGTGGCAGCCAATCAACGCAAGGATGTGCAAGCTGAGGATTAAAGGCCGTTTCTTCAACTATAGCATCATCAACGTGCACTGCCCACACGAAGGGAGACCCGACGACGAGAAAGAAGCGTTCTACGCACAGCTGGAGCAGACATACGATGGATGCCCACTGCGGGACGTTAAAATCGTCATCGGTGACATGAACGCACAGGTAGGAAGGGAGGAAATGTATAGACCGGTCATCGGACCGGATAGTCTGCACACCGTATCGAATGACAACGGCCAACGATGCATAAACTTCGCAGCCTCCCGCGGAATGGTAGTCCGAAGCACCTTCTTTCCCCGCAAAAATATCCACAAGGCCACATGGAGATCACCTAACCAAGAAACGGAAAACCAAATCGACCACGTTCTAATCGACGGTAAATTCTTCTCCGACATCACGAACGTCCGCACTTACCGCAGTGCGAATATTGAATCCGACCACTACCTCGTTGCAGTATGCCTGCGCTCAAAACTCTCGACGGTGTACAACACGCGTCGAAGTCGGACGCCGCGGCTTAACATTGGGCGGCTACAAGACGGTAGACTAGCCCAAGAATACGCGCAGCAGCTGGAAGTGGCACTCCCAACGGAAGAGCAGCTAGGCGCAGCGTCTCTTGAGGATGGCTGGAGAGATATTCGATCCGCCATTGGTAGCACCGCAACCGCTGCACTTGGCACGGCGGCCCGGATCAGAGAAACGACTGGTATGACGGCGGATGTGAGCAATTAATAGAAGAGAAAAATGCAGCATGGGCGAGATTGCTGCAACACCGTACGAGGGCGAACGAGGCACGATATAAACAGGCGCGGAACAGACAAAACTCGATTTTCCGGAGGAAAAAGCGCCAGCAGGAAGATCGAGACCGTGAAGAAACGGAGCAACTGTACCGCGCTAATAACACACGAAAGTTCTATGAGAAGTTAAGCCGTTCACGTAAGGGCCACGTACCACAGCCTGATATGTGTAAGGACATAAACGGGAACCTTCTTACGAACGAGCGTGAGGTGATCCAAAGGTGGCGGCAGCACTACGAAGAACACCTGAAAGGCGATGTGGCAGACGAAGATGGCAGTATGGTGATGGACCTGGGAGAACGCGCGCAGGACATAATCTTCCCGGCTCCGGATCTCCAGGAAATCCAGGAGGAGATTGGCCGGCTCAAGAACAACAAAGCCCCTGGGGTTGACCAACTACCAGGAGAGCTATTTAAACACGGTGGTGAGGCACTGGCTAGAGCGCTGCACTGGGTCATTACCAAGATTTGGGAGGAGGAAGTTTTGCCGCAGGAGTGGATGGAAGGTGTCGTGTGTCCCATCTACAAAAGGGCGATAAGCTGGATTGTAGCAATTACCGCGCAATCACATTGCTGAACGCCGCCTACAAGGTACTCTCCCAAATTTTATGCCGTCGACTAGCACCAACTGCAAGGGAGTTCGTGGGGCAGTACCAGGCGGGTTTTATGGGCGAACGCTCCACCACGGACCAGGTGTTCGCCGTTCGCCAAGTACTGCAGAAATGCCAGGAATACAACGTGCCCACACATCATCTATTCATCGACTTCAAAGCCGCATATGATACAATCGATCGGGACCAGCTATGGCAGCTAATGCACGAACACGGTTTTCCGGATAAACTGATACGGTTGATCAAGGCGACGATGGATCGGGTGATGTGCGTAGTTCGAGTTTCAGGGGCATTCTCGAGTCCCTTCGAAACCCGCAGAGGGTTACGGCAAGGTGATGGTCTTTCGTGTTTGCTATTCAACATCGCTTTGGAAGGGTAATACGAAGAGCAGGGATTAACACGAGTGGTACAATTTTCAATAAGTCCGTCCAGCTATTTGGTTTCGCCGACGACATAGATATTATGGCACGTAACTTTGAGAAGATGGAGGAAGCCTACATCAGACTGAAGAGGGAAGCTAAGCGGATCGGACTAGTCATCAACACGTCGAAGACGAAGTACATGATAGGAAGAGGTTCAAGAGAAGACAATGTGAGCCACCCACCGCGAGTTTGCATCGGTGGTGACGAAATCGAGGTGGTAGAAGAATTTGTGTACTTGGGCTCACTGGTGACTGCCGAAAATGACACTAGCAGAGAAATTCGGAGACGCATAGTGGCTGGAAATCGTACGTACTTTGGACTCCGCAAGACGCTCCGATCGAATAGAGTTCGCCGCCGTACCAAACTGACAATCTACAAAACGCTCATTAGACCGGTAGTCCTCTACGGACACGAGACCTGGACGATGCTCGTGGAGGACCAACGCGCACTTGGAGTTTTCGAAAGGAAAGTGCTGCGTACCATCTATGGTGGGGTGCAGATGGCGGACGGTACGTGGAGGAGGCGAATGAACCACGAATTGCATCAGCTGTTGGGAGAACCATCCATCGTTCACACCGCGAAAATCGGACGACTGCGATGGGCCGGGCACGTAGCCAGAATGTCGGACAGTAACCCGGTGAAAATGGTTCTCGACAACGATCCGACGGGCACAAGAAGGCGAGGTGCGCAGCGGGCAAGGTGGATCGATCAGGTGGAAGATGACTTGCGGACCCTCCGTAGACTGCGTGGTTGGCGACGTGTAGCCATGGACCGAGCCGAATGGAGGAGACTCTTATATACCGCACAGGCCACTTCGGCCTTAGTCTGAATAAATAAATAATAAATAATAATTTTCGTTATCTTTGCAGATACGTATTTCGACCACACAGTTGTGGTCGAAATACGTATATGCAAAGATAACGAAAATTAACTGGTGGTATTAAATGGAGAGTACTTAATTCGTCTTAGACGGTTGATCATACTTTTGGTTAAGTAAGGGAAACCTTGAAAACCTTGAGAGCAAGCTGGTACAAACATCCATGTCTATCGTAGTAGTTGAATGAACGGCCCCTAACACCATAACTGTCCCATATTGATGGAAAAATAAGTTATTCGGGACGGTTACTTTACATGAAATTCACGTATCATGAGAAAACACAATTCAGTTTCATTTATTTTTTGTCCTTTTACATACAATACTGGCATCCATTTATTTTGTGATAATTTGCGGTCAATGAAGCAGAATGACATAAATTATTCATATCATTTATAGCACACAGGGGTCGAATCAGAATGACACATGCTTATATCAACCACATGTTAATCACCTTGTCAACCATTGTCATGGCAGATCAAAATATTTTCCATGTTCGGAAATATAAGCTTTTATAAATGGCCATGTCGGAGTAAATGTACATGAGAGAAAATAAACGGTGAAAAACAGTGTGCCGCCCAATTAAAGGAAATAATTATAAAATGTAAGCACTTCGGAAACTTTTGCCAAAATTGAAACAACTATAAGCACAGAGTTACAATTTTTTGCTTAGATCTCATTATTTCATAATGTATTGCTGATAATAAGTAAATAATTTGCCGACAATTTAATCAGCAATCATAAATCATAAAAAGGTATACCATAGCCAGGATGCAAATTGATTACTTTAAAATCTCGAATTCGTATTGAATACATATTTTTGTTGAAAAATCGATGATGAATAAGAAATCATTTACTAGAAAAGCTTTTGAACTAATCCACACAAAAAAAAAAGACGTGGCACAGTGCTGCACCGATTCTTAAAAATTCTACTATGTAAAAATACATAATTCGAGAAATTCAAATTATATAATGAAACATTATTCATTTGTGATTCATATGTTTTTCATTTTTTGGGATTCCGCAAAGTATAAAACGCTTTTGCCCTTTTCACAGCTGCTGACTCAATTCACTTGAGAATTATCGAGTTGAGACGAGCGAGCAAAGCGGATTGAAAAATAGAATGCTGTTTAGATAGTCCAATGAAAATAAATGTGCCATTTCGATGTAACAAAAAAAAAGCACATTCATCAATCAAATGACGCTTAGGATTCTCAAAGTTTCGTCCATAGGGATGAAGCCCAATGTGGCCCAATGAAAAACAAATCTATAACTTTAAACGAGATGGAAGCGGAAGACGATTGTAATAAAAAAGCCATTCAACTCCTGTGCCGCCGAATGTTGAAATTTGGCGTTAAATCGTTTGATGTTGATAAGCATTATTTGTTCATTTGTATCAATTCGAATCGACTTAGAGCGGTTATTCACCATTGCAAGAATGATTAATCTATCTTTTGGTGATGCCTAATGTCGAACTTGTAAAAACATACACAATTCTTGCAATCCAAAAAATTATAACAAAAAACTAAGACGTTTACGGAATGGTCATTAAATTTTCCAAAAAATATTAAGAATTGTCTATGCAGCAAAAAGTTCCGTACCTAAGTTAGTCAACCTATTTTCCAATCGTTAAAGCTACTGGGCATAAAAGTCACAGTTGTGAACCAAACAGCGATTGCAAAACAAGCGCATCCTTACGAATGAATCCACTTTATCAATTTGTTTACATTTTATGGTCAGTGCATCCATGCAATTGGGTCTCTACGCCAGGCTGCATGTACACGATTCAAACTCATTTCCCGGCATCTACGCCGTACCGGAATTGAAACTCAAACCGTACAACCGTCATTTTGCCGCATGGAAACACACCAGCGACTGTGTTCTCGTTGCGTTCCGCTTCCTTCTGCTGTGTGGTTGGTTGCTCAATAGCATCCGGTTGAGGAGCTATTGAAATCTATTATTGCACAGAAGACAGAGGGGACCATTGAGCAATCCTTATATTGGTGGACGTTTCTGTTGTACGAACGAAGTGCCAGGTTGGGAGAATGATGTCAGCGAATCCCAATGATGTTGCATTCAGTCGAATGATTAAGGTTTCTCTTCTTGTGGATACGCCATAGCGCACACAGTGGGTACCCATTTCTGGAGGATGCTTGATGAGCGAAATAATTCCCTGATGAGCCAGAATCAGAAATAATAAAAAGTGTCCGTTATGTCCGATTTTTCTTAAAAGTAATGGTTTGTTTTCTTCCAATTCTCAATTTAATTTTCATTATTCAAACGAAAGTGATTTTCATAGAGATTTCCACCTTATCCAACAGTTTTGATTATTATGTCAAGCTACAAAGCTCGTAATCTGAACAGACTAGAAGCATGAGAAGAATTTTGAAACCGTATGGATAAGGAATTAGCTACTTCGTGATTGACCAGAACAATTGCAATTGCACAGGGAACCAAATCTCAATATGCACAGTCCGAGAGCTTTAGTATTTTAAATGGTCGATAATGGCGCTGGCCACATCCTCACGGTCTATCCGGGATGAGAAGGAATTGATTATGTAATCACTCGCCTACTGCAAGCCGAGAACACCTCTGCACGCGCCACGAGAGCACACGGATTTTTTTCTGAATCTGTTCGATAGGTTTTATGGCAGAGGTTCGTCTTGGTTAACGGGTTGCCAATGTGAAAGTAATGGATAATAGTAAATACCTGCTGCTAGAACTAGTCAAGTTTCAGGTATAGGATAGAACACGGAAGCGGTATGAAAGCCCATTTCCTGCCCTAGCGATTGCTAGAACATGAGAAATATATGGAAAGATACAAAATAGTAGGAATGGAACGGGTCTGGAATTGAACTCACGACCTCCTGCGAACGAGGCGGAAATGGGATCATTTGTTACCACCAAGCTCGTTGTTTAAACGTATGGATAAGGAATTGTGACAAACTATATCCTATTAAAAAAATGTTTGGGTCTATTTAACCATCATTGAATAAAAGTAAAAGAATAAAAAAATATATCACTTGATATCTTTCCCTCAAAACTAGACCTGTGAGCCGATTGAAAATTGAAAATAAAAAATGAAAATTTCACCAAAAAGTGCTCTTAGAGCTGCTCCAGGAATTGCTCAGAAAGTTCCTCCAAGAATTCCTCCGGAAGCTCCTCCAGGAATTCCTCCGGAAGTTCCTCCAGGAATATTCCCCGGAAGTTCCTCCAGGAATTCCTCCAGAAGTTGCTCCAAGAAATCCTGTGGGAGTTCCTCCAGAAATTCCTCCGGAAGTTTCTCCAGTAATTCTTCCGGAAGTTCTTCCAAGAATTCCTCCGGAAGTTCTTCCAGGGATTCCTCTGGAAGTTCCTCCAGGTATTCCTCCTGAAGTATCTCCAGGAATTCCTACAAAAGTTCCTCCAGGAATTCCTCCGGAAGTTTCTCCAGGAATTCCTTCGAATGTTCCTACAGGAATTCCTCCGGAAGTTCTTCCAGGAGTTCCTTCGAAAGTTCCTCTAGGAGTTATCACGGTAATTCCTTGAAACAATTTTCAGGAATTCCTCAGAAAATTCTATTAATGCTTCAGGATGTTTGCTCAAGTATTTCCCGAAAAGTCCTGCAACCTTTTAAATAATTACAGTAGCCGTTCGATAACTGCAAAATGTTTACTTTTCAGTTAACGAATGCCGTTTGATAACTGCAACGCATTCTAGACATCAAACGGTTGTCAATCGACATCAGATGCAATAAAAATGCATCTAAATGTGCAGTGCAATGCAGCTGTCATTGAGTTTGACATCAGTTTGAAGTTTAGCGGTCCGATAACTGCAAAACTATCGAATTGCAATTAAAAAGCATTGCAGTTAAATGACTTGCAGTTATCGAACGTCTACTGTACTCATGAAATTTCTCCTGAAATTCTCTCTGGAGTTCCTACAAAAACTCGTCCAAAAGCACTTCATAAATTACTTCCCAAACTCTACAGTAATTACCACGAAGGCTCTTCAGATATTTCTTCTGAATACTTTCTGAAATTCTCATGGAATTCCACTAAACCCACCTCCCGGGAATTCTTCCGGAAAATTTGTCCAGGAATTCTTGAAGAACTTTTTATGGAAATTAAATTGCGAAATTTAGACCAAGAAAATCTTACGCGCATTCCTCTGGGAATTCTTCCATAAATTCCTACCCCAAAACTCGTTCAACTCCCGGAAAACCGTTCGCAAATAAATTATTTAGTAATAAACTATTTGAAAGGAGGCTTCCGAGCCTTTTGAAAGGAGGCTTCCGAGCCTCTTGAAAGAAGGCTTCCGAGCATCTTGAAAGGAGGCTTCCGAGCCTCTTGAAAGGAGGCTTTTGAGCCTCTTGAAAGGAGGCTTCCGAGCCGCTTGAAAGGAGGCTTCCGAGCCTCTTGAAAGAAGGCTTCCGAGCCTCTTGAAAGGAGGCTTCCGAGCCTCTTGAAAGGAGGCTTCCGAGCCTCTTGAAAGGAGGCTTCTGAGCCTCTTGAAAGGAGGCTTCCGAGCCGCTTGAAAGGAGGCTTCCGAGCCTCTTGAAAGGAGGCTTCCAGGCCTCTTGAAAGGAGGCTTCAGGCCTCTTGAAAGGAGGCTTCCAGGCCTCTTGAAGGAGGCTTCTGAGCCTCTTGAAAGGAGGCTTCCAGGCCTTTGAAAGGAGGCTTCCAGGCCTCTTGAAAGAAGGCTTGAGCATCTTGAAAGGAGGCTTCTGAGCCTCTTGAAAGGAGGCTTTGAGCCTCTTGAAAGGAGGCTTGAGGCCTCTTGAAAGGAGGCTTCGAGCCTCTTGAAGAGAGGCTTCCAGGCCTCTTGAAAGGAGGCTTCCGGGCCTCTTGAAGGAGGCTTCCAGGCCTCTTGAAAGGAGGCTTCTGAGCCTCTTGAAAGGAGGCTTCCAGGCCTCTTGAAAGGAGGCTTCGAGCCTCTTGAAGGAGGCTTCCAGGCCTCTTGAAAGGAGGCTTCCAGGCCTCTTGAAAGGAGGCTCTGAGCCTCTTGAAAGGAGGCTGAGCCTCTTGAAAGGAGGCTTCCGGGCCTCTTGAAAGGAGGCTTCCAGGCCTCTTGAAAGGAGGCTGAGGCCTCTTGAAAGGAGGCTTCCAGGCCTCTTGAAAGGAGGCTTCTGAGCCTCTTGAAAGGAGGCTTCCTGAGCCTCTTGAAAGGAGGCTTGAGCCTCTTGAAAGGAGGCTTCCAGGCCTCTTGAAAGGAGGCTTGAGGCCTCTTGAAAGGAGGCTTCCAGGCCTCTTGAAAGGAGGCTTCTGAGCCTCTTGAAAGGAGGCTTCTGAGCTCTTGAAAGGAGGCTTCTGAGCCTCTTGAAAGGAGGCTTCCAGGCCTCTTGAAAGGAGGCTTCCTGAGCCTCTTGAAAGGAGGCTTCCGGGCCTCTTGAAAGGAGGCTGAGGCCTCTTGAAAGGAGGCTTCCGAGCCTCTTGAAGGAGGCTTCCAGGCCTCTTGAAAGGAGGCTTCTGAGCTCTTGAAGGAGGCTTCCAGCCTCTTGAAAGGAGGCTTCCGGGCCTCTTGAAAGGAGGCTTGAGCCTCTTGAAAGGAGGCTTCTGAGCCTCTTGAAAGGAGGCTTCCAGGCCTCTTGAAAGGAGGCTTCCGGGCCTCTTGAAAGGAGGCTTCCGGGCCTCTTGAAAGGAGGCTCTGAGCCTCTTGAAAGGAGGCCTGGAGCCTCTTGAAAGGAGGCTTCCAGCCTCTTGAAGGAGGCTGAGCCTCTTGAAAGGAGGCTTCCAGGCCTCTTGAAGGAGGCTTCCAGGCCTCTTGAAGGGCTGAGCCTCTTGAAAGGAGGCTTCCAGGCCTCTTGAAGGAGGCTTCCAGGCCTCTTGAAGGGAGGCTTCTGAGCCTCTTGAAAGGAGGCTGAGCCTCTTGAAGGGGGCTTCCGGGCCCTCTTGAAAGGAGGCTTCCGAGCCTCTTGAAAGGAGGCTTCCAGGCCTCTTGAAAGGAGGCTTCGAGCCTCTTGAAAGGAGGCTTGAGGCCTCTTGAAGGGCTGAGCCTCTTGAAAGGAGGCTTCCAGGCCTCTTGAAGGAGGCTTCCGAGCCTCTTGAAAGGAGGCTTCCTGAGCCTCTTGAAAGGAGGCTGGAGCCTCTTGAAAGGAGGCTCTGAGGCCTCTTGAAAGGAGGCTTGAGTTCTTGAAAGGAGGCTTCCTGAGCTCTTGAAAGGAGGCGTCTGAGCCTCTTGAAGGAGGCGTCCGGGCCTCTTGAAGGGAGGCGTCCGGGCCTCTTGAAAGGAGGCTTCCGAGCCTCTTGAAGGAGGCTTCCGGGCCTCTTGAAGGAGGGCTCTGAGCCTCTTGAAAGGAGGCTTCCGAGCCTCTTGAAAGGAGGCTCTGAGCCTCTTGAAAGGAGGCTTCCAGCCTCTTGAAAGGAGGCTTCCAGGCCTCTTGAAAGGAGGCTGGAGCCTCTTGAAAGGAGGCTTCCAGGCCTCTTGAAAGGAGGCTTCCAGGCCTCTTGAAGGAGGCTGGAGCCTCTTGAAAGGAGGCTCTGAGCCTCTTGAAAGGGAGGCTTCTGAGCCTCTTGAAAGGAGGCTTCCAGGCCTCTTGAAAGGAGGCCTGAGCCTCTTGAAAGGAGGCTTCCGAGCCTCTTGAAAGGAGACTTCTGAGCCTCTTGAAAGGAGGCTTCTGAGCTCTTGAAAGGAGGCTTCCTGAGCCTCTTGAAAGGGAGGCTTCCAGCCTCTTGAAAGGAGGCTTCCAGGCCTCTTGAAAGGAGGCTGGAGCCTCTTGAAAGGAGGCTTCCGAGCCTCTTGAAAGGAGGCTTCCAGGCCTCTTGAAAGGAGGCTTCCAGGCCTCTTGAAAGGAGGCTTCTGAGCCTCTTGAAAGGAGGCTTCCAGGCCTCTTGAAAGGGAGGCTGAGCCTCTTGAAGGAGGCTGAGCCTCTTGAAAGGAGGCTTACGAGCCTCTTGAAAGGAGGCTTCCAGGCCTCTTGAAAGGAGGCTGGAGCCTCTTGAAAGGAGGCTTCCAGGCCTCTTGAAGGAGGCTTCCAGAGCCTCTTGAAAGGAGGCTTGAGCCTCTTGAAAGGAGGCTTCCAGGCCTCTTGAAGGAGGCTTCCAGGCCTCTTGAAAGGAGGCTTGAGGCCTCTTGAAAGGAGGCTTGAGCCTCTTGAAAGGAGGCTTGAGCCTCTTGAAAGGAGGCTTCCAGGCCTCTTGAAAGGAGGCTTGAGCCTCTTGAAGGAGGCTTCCTGAGCCTCTTGAAAGGAGGCTTCCAGGCCTCTTGAAAGGAGGCTTCTGAGCCTCTTGAAAGGAGGCTTCCGAGGCCTCTTGAAAGGAGGCTTCCTGAGCCTCTTGAAAGGAGGCTCTGAGCCTCTTGAAAGGAGGCTTCCGAGCCTCTTGAAAGGAGGCTTCCGAGCCTCTTGAAAGGAGGCTGGAGCCTCTTGAAAGGGCTTCCTGAGCCTCTTGAAAGGGAGCTCTGAGCCTCTTGAAAGGAGGCTTCCGATCCTCTTGAAAGGAGGCTTCTGAGCCTCTTGAAAGGAGGCTTCCAGGCCTCTTGAAGGGAGGCTTCAAGCCTCTTGAAAGGAGGCTTCAAGCCTCTTGAAAGGAGGGCTTCAAACCTCTTGAAAGGAGGCTTCCAGGCCTCTTGAAGGGCTGAGAGCCTCTTGAAAGGAGGCTGAGCCTCTTGAAGGAGGCTTCCAGAGCCTCTTGAAAGGAGGCTTTGAGCCTCTTGAAGGAGGCTTCCGAGCCTCTTGAAAGGAGGCTGCTGAGCTCTTGAAAGGAGGCTGCCAGGCCTCTTGAAAGGAGGCTGCCAGGCCTCTTGAAAGGAGGCTGCCAGGCCTCTTGAAAGGAGGCTGCCAGGCCTCTTGAAAGGCTGCCGAGGCCTCTTGAAAGGAGGCTGCCAGGCCTCTTGAAAGGAGGCTGCTGAGCCTCTTGAAGAGGCTGCCAGGCCTCTTGAAAGGAGGCTGCCAGGAGCCTCTTGAAGAAGGCTGCCAGGCCTCTTGAAAGGAGGCGTACGAGTCTCTTGAAAGAAGGCTGCCGAGCCTCTTGAAGGAGGCTGCTGAGGCCTCTTGAAGGAGGCTGCTGAGCCTCTTGAAGGAGGCTGCTGAGCCTCTTGAAAGGAGGCTTCCAGGCCTCTTGAAAGGAAGCTGCCGAGCCTCTTGGAAGCGGGCTGTCGAGCCTCTTGAAAGGAGGCTGCCGAGCCGCCTCTTGAAACGAGGCTTCCGAGCCTCTTGAAAGGAGGCTGCCGAGCCGCCTCTTGAAAGGAGGCTGCCGAGCCGCCTCTTGAAAGGAGGCTGCCGAGCCGCCTCTTGAAAGGAGGCTGCCGAGCCGCCTCTTGAAAGGAGGCTGCCGAGCCGCCTCTTGAAAGGAGGCTGCCGAGCCGCCTCTTGAAAGGAGGCTGCCGAGCCGCCTCTTGAAAGGAGGCTGCCGAGCCGCCTCTTGAAAGGAGGCTGCCGAGCCTCTTGAAAGGAGGCTGCCGAGCCTCTTGAAAGGAGGCTGCCGAGCCTCTTGAAAGGAGGCTGCCGAGCCTCTTGAAAGGAGGCTGCCGAGCCTCTTGAAAGGAGGCCTTCGAGGCCTCTTGAAGGGAGGCTTCCAGGCCTCTTGAAAGGAGGCTTCCAGGCCTCTTGAAAGGAGGCTGCTGGCCTCTTGAAAGGAGGCTTCCGAGCCTCTTGAAAGGAGGCTCTGAGCCTCTTGAAAGGAGGCTTCCTGAGCCTCTTGAAAGGAGGCTTCCTGAGCCTCTTGAAAGGAGGCTTCTGAGCCTCTTGAAAGGAGGCTTCCTGAGCTCTCTTGAAAGGAGGCTTCCTGAGCCTCTTGAAAGGAGGCTTCTGAGCCTCTTGAAAGGAGGCCTGAGCCTTCTTGAAAGGAGGCTTCCCAGCCTCTGAAAGGAGGCTTCCAGCCTCTTGAAAGGAGGCTTCCCAGCCTCTTGAAAGGAGGCTTCCCAGCCTCTTGAAAGGAGGCTTCCAGCCTCTTGAAAGGAGGCTTCCCAGCCTTCTTGAAAGGAGGCTTCCCAGCCTCTGAAAGGAGGCTTCCCAGCTCTTGAAAAGAGGCTTTCCAGCCTCTTGAAAGAAGGCTTCCCAGCCTCTTGAAAGAAGGCTTCCCAGCCTCTTGAAAGGAGGCTTCCCAGCCTCTTGAAAGGAGGCTTCCCAGCCTCTTGAAAGGAGGCTTCCGAGCCTCTTGAAAGGAGGCTTCCGAGCCTCTTGAAAGGAGGCTTCCCAGCCTCTTGAAAGGAGGCTAGGAGGCTTCCGAGCCTCTTGAAAGGAGGCTTCCCAGCCTCTTGAAAGGAGGCTTCCCAGCCTCTTGAAAGGAGGCTTCCCAGCCTCTTGAAAGGAGGCTCCCGAGCCTCTTGAAAGGAGGCTCTCGAGCCCTTTGAAAGGAGGCTTCCGAGCCTGTTGGAAGGAGGCTTCCCAGCCTCTTGAAAGGAGGCTTCGGCCCTCTTGAAAGGAGGCTGCCGAGCCTCTTGAAAGAAGGCTTCCGAGTCTCTTGAAAGGAGGCTTCCGAGCCTCTTGAAAGGAGGCTTCCGAGCCTTTTGAAAGGAGGCTTCCGAGCCTCTTGAAAGGAGGCTTCCGAGCCTCTTGAAAAGAGGCTTCCGAGCCTCTTGAAAGGAGGCTTCCGTTCCGAGCCCCTTGAAAGGAAGCTTTCTATGCTACTGAGCTGTTTGGAAAAGCATTCCGAACTTTTAGATTTAATATTTTGGTTCAGAAGCATAATCTTACCATATTGTTCTATATGATAAATTATTAAATTCATTCGACGGAAAGGAGGCTTCCGAGCCTCTTGAAAGGAGGCTTCCGAGCCTCTTGAAAGGAGGCTTCCGAGCCTCTTGAAAGGTGGCTTCCTCTTGAAAGGAGGCTGCCGAGCCTCTTGAAAGGAGGCTGCCGAGCCTCTTGAAAAGAGGCTGCCGAGCCTCTTGAAAAGAGGCTTCCGAGCCTCTTGAAAGGAGGCTTCCGAGCCCCTTGAAAGAAGACTTCCGAGCCTCTTGAAAGGAGGCTTCCAGGCCTCTCGAAAGGAGGCTTCCAGGCCTCTTGAAAGGAGGCTTGAGGCCTCTTGAAAGGAGGCTTCCGAGCTCTTGAAAGGAGGCTTGAGCCTCTTGAAAGGAGGCTTCCGGGCCTCTTGAAAGGAGGCTTCTGAGCCTCTTGAAAGGAGGCTTGAGGCCTCTTGAAAGGAGGCTTCTGAGCCTCTTGAAAGGAGGCTTCTGAGCCTCTTGAAAGGAGGCTTCTGAGCCTCTTGAAAGGAGGCTTCCTGGAGCCTCTTGAAAGGAGGCTTGAGCCTCTTGAAAGGAGGCTTCCGGAGCTCTTGAAAGGAGGCTTCTGAGCTCTTTAAAGGAGGCTTCTGAGCCTCTTGAAAGGAGGCTTCTGAGCCTCTTGAAAGGAGGCTTCTGAGTTCTTGAAAGGAGGCTCTGAGCCTCTTGAAAGGAGGCTCTGAGCCTCTTGAAAGGAGGCTTCCTGAGCCCCTTGAAAGGAGGCTTGAGGCCCCTTGAAAGAAGGCTTCTGAGCTCTTGAAAGGAGGCTTCCGAGCCTCTTGAAAGGAGGCTTCCAGGCCTCTTGAAGGAGGCTTCTGAGCCTCTTGAAAGGGAGGCTCTGAGCCTCTTGAAAGGAGGCTTCCAGCCTCTTGAAAGGAGGCTTCTGAGCCTCTTGAAAGGAGGCTGAGCCTCTTGAAAGGAGGCTTCCAGGCCTCTTGAAAGGAGGCTTCCAGAGCCTCTTGAAGGAGGCTTCCTGAGCCTCTTGAAGGAGGCCTGAGCCTCTTGAAAGGAGGCTTCCAGGCCTCTTGAAGGAGGCTTCCGAGCCTCTTGAAAGGAGGCTTCCGAGCCTCTTGAAAGGAGGCTTCCGAGCCTCTTGAAAGGAGGCTTCCGAGCCTCTTGAAAGGAGGCTTCCGAGCCTCTTGAAAGGAGGCTTCCGAGCCTCTTGAAAAGAGGCTTCCGAACCTCTTGAAAGGAGGCTTCCGTTCCGAGCCCCTTGAAAGGAAGCTTTCTATGCTACTGAGCTGTTTGGAAAAGCATTCCGAACTTTTAGATTGAATATTTTGGTTCAGAAGCATAATCTTACCATATTGTTCTATATGATAAATTATTTAATTCATTCGACGGAAAGGAGGCTTCTGAGCCTCTTGAAAGGAGGCTTCAGCCTCTTGAAAGGAGGCTTCAGGCCTCTTGAAAGGAGGCTTCCAGGCCTCTTGAAAGGAGGCTTCCAGGAGCCTCTTGAAAGGAGGCTTCTGAGCCTCTTGGAAAGGAGGCTTGAGTCTTGAAAGGAGGCTTCCTGAGCCTCTTGAAAGGAGGCTTCTGAGCCTCTTGAAAGGAGGCTTCTGAGCTCTTGAAAGGAGGCTTCCAGGCCTCTTGAAAGGAGGCTTCCAGCCTCTTGAAAGGAGGCTTCTGAGGCCTCTTGAAAGGGGAGGCTTCCTGAGCCTCTTGAAAGGAGGCTTCCTGAGCCTCTTGAAAGGAGGCTTCCGGGCCTCTTGAAAGGAGGCTTGGAGCCTCTTGAAAGGAGGCTTGAGGCCTCTTGAAAGGAGGCTCTGAGCCTCTTGAAAGGAGGCTTCTGAGCCTCTTGAAAGGAGGCTTCTGAGCCTCTTTAAAGGGAGGCTTCTGAGCCTCTTGAAAGGAGGCCTTCTGAGCCTCTTGAAAGGAGGCTTCTGAGCCTCTTGAAAGGAGGCTTCTGAGCCTTGAAAGGAGGCTTGAGCCTCTTGAAAGGAGGCTCTGAGCCTCTTGAAAGGAGGCTTCCTGAGCCTCTTGAAAGGAGGCTTCTGAGCTCTTGAAAGGAGGCTTCTGAGCCTCTTGAAAGGAGGCTTCCGGAGCCTCTTGAGAGGAGGCTTCCTGAGCCTCTTGAAAGGAGGCTTGAGCCTCTTGAAAGGAGGCTGCCGAGCCTCTTGAAGGAGGCTGCCAGGCCTCTTGAAAGGAGGCTGCTGAGCCTCTTGAAAGGAGGCTGCCGAGCCTCTTGAAAGGAGGCTGCCAGGCCTCTTGAAAGGAGGCTGCCAGCCTCTTGAAAGGAGGCTGCCAGGCCTCTTGAAAGTAGGCTGCCAGGCCTCTTGAAAGGAGGCTGCCGAGGCCTCTTGAAAGGAGGCTGCCGAGGCCTCTTGAAAGAGGCTGCCGGAGCCTCTTGAAAGGAGGCTGCTGAGCCTCTTGAAAGGAGGCTGCCAGGCCTCTTGAAAGGAGGCTGCCAGGCCTCTTGAAAGGAGGCTGCCAGGCCTCTTGAAAGGAGGCTGCCAGGCCTCTTGAAAGGAGGCTGCCAGGCCTCTTGAAAGGAGGCTGCCGAGGCCTCTTGAAAGGAGGCTGCCAGGCCTCTTGAAAGGAGGCTGCGAGCCTCTTGAAAGGAGGCTGCCGAGGCCTCTTGAAAGGAGGGCTGCTGAGCCTCTTGAAAGGAGGCTGCCGAGGCCTCTTGAAAGGAGGCTGCCAGGCCTCTTGAAAGGAGGCTTCCGAGCCTCTTGAAAGGAGGCTTCCGAGCCTCTTGAAAGGAGGCTGCCCGGCCTCTTGCAAGGAGGCTGCTGAGGCCTCTTGCAAGGAGGCTGCCAGGCCTCTTGCAAGGAGGCTGCCGAGCCTCTTGAAGAAGGCTGCTGAGCCTCTTGAAAGGAGGCTGTCGGGCCTATTGAAAGGAGGCTGCAGTGCCTCTTGAAAGGAGGCTGCCGAGCCTCTTGAAAGGAGGCTGCCGAGCCTCTTGAAAGGAGGCTGCCGAGCCTCTTGAAAGGAGGCTGCCGAGCCTCTTGAAAGGAGGCTGCCGAGCCTCTTGAAAGGAGGCTTCCGAGCCTCTTGAAAGGTGGCTTCCTCTTGAAAGGAGGCTGCCGAGCCTCTTGAAAAGAGGCTGCCGAGCCTCTTGAAAAGAGGCTTCCGAGCCTCTTGAAAGGAGGCTTCCGAGCCCCTTGAAAGAAGGCTTCCGAGCCTCTTGAAAGGAGGCTTCCGAGCCTCTTGAAAGGAGGCTTCCGAGCCTCTTGAAAGGAGGCTTCCGAGCCTCTTGAAAGGAGCTTCCAGGCCTCTTGAAAGGAGGCTTCTGAGCCTCTTGAAAGGAGGCTTCTGAGCCTCTTGAAAGGAGGCTTCTGAGCCTCTTGAAAGGAGGCTTCCTGAGCCTCTTGAAAGGAGGCTTCTGAGCCTCTTGAAAGGAGGCTTCCGGGCCTCTTGAAAGGAGGCTCTGAGCCTCTTGAAGGGAGGCTTCTGAGCCTCTTGAAAGGAGGCTTCTGAGCCTCTTGAAAGGAGGCTTCTGAGCCTCTTGAAAGGAGGCTCTGAGCCTCTTGAAAGGAGGCTTCCTGAGCCTCTTGAAAGGAGGCTTCCTGAGCCTCTTGAAAGGAGGCTTCTGAGCCTCTTGAAAGGAGGCTTCTGAGCCTCTTGAAAGGAGGCTCTGAGCCTCTTGAAAGGAGGCTTCTGAGCCTCTTTAAAGGAGGCTTCGAGCCTCTTGAAAGGAGGCTTCCGAGCGTTTTGAAAGAAGCCTCTTGAAAGGAGTCTTCCGAGCCTCTTGAAAGGAGGCTTCCGAGCCTCTTGAAAGGAGGCTCTGAGCTCTTGAAAGGAGGCTTCTGAGCCCCTTGAAAGGAGGCTTCTGAGCCCCTTGAAAGGAGGCTTCTGAGCCCCTTGAAAGAAGGCTTGGAGCCTCTTGAAAGGAGGCTTCCAGGCCTCTTGAAAGGAGGCTTCCAGAGCCTCTTGAAAGGAGGCTTCTGAGCCTCTTGAAAGGAGGCTTCCAGGCCTCTTGAAAGGAGGCTTCCTGAGCCTCTTGAAAGGAGGCTTCCGAGCCTCTTGAAAGGAGGCTTCCGAGCCTCTTGAAAGGAGGCTTCTGAGCCTCTTGAAAGGAGGCTTCCGAGCCTCTTGAAAGGAGGCTTCCGAGCCTCTTGAAAGGAGGCTTCCGTTCCGAGCCCCTTGAAAGGAAGCTTTCTATGCTACTGAGCTGTTTGGAAAAGCATTCCGAACTTTTAGATTGAATATTTTGGTTCAGAAGCATAATCTTACCATATTGTTCTATATGATAAATTATTTAATTCATTCGACGGAAAGGAGGCTTCCGAGCCTCTTGAAAGGAGGCTTCCGAGCCTCTTGAAAGGAGGCTTCCGAGCCTCTTGAAAGGTGGCTTCCTCTTGAAAGGAGGCTGCCGAGCCTCTTGAAAAGAGGCTGCCGAGCCTCTTGAAAAGAGGCTTCCGAGCCTCTTGAAAGGAGGCTTCCGAGCCCCTTGAAAGAAGGCTTCCGAGCCTCTTGAAAGGAGGCTTCCGAGCCTCTTGAAAGGAGGCTTCCGAGCCTCTTGAAAGGAGGCTTCCGAGCCTCTTGAAAGGAGGCTTCCGAGCCTCTTGAAAGGAGGCTTCCGAGCCTCTTGAAAGGAGGCTTCCAGGCCTCTTGAAAGGAGGCTCTGAGGCCTCTTGAAAGGAGGCTCTGAGCCTCTTGAAAGGAGGCCTGAGCTCTTGAAAGGAGGCTTCTGAGCCTCTTGAAAGGGGGCTCTGAGCCTCTTGAAAGGAGGCTTCCTGAGCCTCTTGAAAGGAGGCTCTGAGCCTCTTGAAAGGAGGCTTCTGAGCCTCTTGAAGGAGGCTTCCGAGCCTCTTGAAAGGAGGCTTCCGAGGCCTCTTGAAAGGAGGCTTCTGAGCCTCTTTAAAGGAGGCTCTGAGCCTCTTGAAAGGAGGCTTCCTGAGCCTCTTGAAAGGAGGCTTCTGAGCCTCTTGAAAGGAGGCTTCTGAGCCTCTTGAAAGGGAGGCTTCTGAGCCTCTTGAAAGGAGGCTGAGCCTCTTGAAGGAGGCTTCCAGGCCTCTTGAAAGGAGGCTGAGCCTCTTGAAAGGAGGCTTCCGGGCCTCTTGAAAGGAGGCTTCCGGGCCTCTTGAAAGAATGCTTCCAGGCCTCTTGAAAGGAGGCTTCCGAGCCTCTTGAAAGGAGGCTTCCGAGCCTCTTGAAAGGAGGCTTCCGAGCCTCTTGAAAGGAGGCTTCCAGAGCCTCTTGAAAGGAGGCTTCCGAGCCTCTTGAAAGGAGGCTTCCGAGCCTCTTGAAAGGAGGCTTCCGAGCCTCTTGAAAGGAGGCTTCCGAGCCTCTTGAAAGGAGGCTTCTGAGCCTCTTGAAAGGAAGCTTTCTATGCTACTGAGCTGTTTGGAAAAGCATACCGAACTTTTAGATTGAATATTTTGGTTCAGAAGCATATTCTTACCATATTGTTCTATATGGTAAATTATTAAATTCATTCGACGTTTTGACCTTTTGATCTTTTGTCTCATACACTGTGCCATCCCTTCATGTGGTGGTTGGGGTGGGCAGGATTCAGAAGTCTTTGCTTTACTTATCGCCATGCACATTATGCACAATATAATGTTTGAGAATAAAAATAATCAAAACTTGATCAATAGGTTTTGAATCAAACTGTAATACATCCACCATTACGCATTTTTGTTCGAGGTACCCCCGCTGGGAACATCGAAGGTACCCCCAGGGGTACATGTACCCCAGGTTGAGAACCGCTGGTCTAGAAAACCTTGCAGGATTTTTCCGGGAAATTCCTTTGAAAACTTCTCCGAAATATCATAAGGAAAATATTTCGAAAATCATTCCGCTTTTTCTTTAGACTTCTTTAGAAATTCTCCAAGATTTCTCTCAAAAATACCTACAAAAATATCCGCAAAAATTCCTTCAAGAACTCTTCCAGAAGTATCTCTACATGCTGTTCTTGGAATTTCCCTAAAGAATTCTCCAAGGAACTGTTCCGGGAGATTCTTCTTTCATGAAGAATTCAAGACGGATTTTTTGTCAGAATATCCAAAGGAGTTCATAAAAGATTTTGAAAAGACAGAATCACCGTCTTCGACCAGAACACTTTCCACCTAGCATTAGATAACGGACAGGACATTCACACAAACACCCAATCAATGGACCAGGTTTTCCGCTTCACGAAAAGTTTCCTCCTTACCGGGGCCCACACTCAACAGCGCATGCGTTTAGACGATTGACGTCGCAAACCATCAATGAATTATACGTGCTAAATGAGAATCAGTTTGCTGAGTATTATTGCAGCTAATGTTCGAGACTAGAAATCTCGGTCAAGTCACGACACCTCCCTATCTAATATATCCAACATTCAAATGATTACTCGTGGAAGTGCAGATGACCCGTCGGCTTCTATTAAAGCGAGTATCACTTCAACATATTCTTACGAAATCCTTAATTTACCTGCATTCGGACTCGGCCGGCGCCGGTATTGCTTAATTTTGGATCACCAGTTTTTACACATTGAAGATATGATATTAGTTCCAAATAGCATCTGTTGGCTCTCTGCGTAATTACAGTAGCCACTGTGAGCTATCAGTCATGCTCATAAATCACTTTAATTTATGACACTTTCAAAAAAAGCAAAAAAAAAACTTTTCGGTTTGTTTTTTTTGTAAAAAAAATTATTTGTTCTTAGTTTCAAGTAGAGATGCCTATTTAGTTCAATATTGACAAATGACAAAGATTCGTAGGGGTCGCGTCGCATATTCCAACCGAGTTAGTTCGACAAACTGCGTGTAAGCCCAAAAGTAATTACCAATATACTATTTTTAAACGTCCAAATAAGGCACTATTACCGCTAGGTGGATTATTCAGGGGTTTTAATTGATTTTTCATCACACAAAAGTGTGAAAGTGTTGCCACGGAACGTTATCTGCTATAATATTGCAATATTTTTTACGGCAAGCTCAGTAATCTGCAGAAAAGTGTTATTTTTTCGATTAGCCATCTCTGTGTGCACAAAACCATTAAAATAATTAGGAAATTAAGATTTGAAGATAAAGCAGAGATTCCCAGTATGAGTGTTTGCCATGCTGCAGTGAACAAGGAGCCCGTAACATTTTCCTTCGGCCTCCTAAACACAATGAAACCCTCTCGCATGAGAATCACAACAATTACCGTTACTGATTGAGATAACTCTATCAGGAAGAGCACAAATTTAATTATATTTACTCGTGAACCTCGTGTGTTTACCTGACGAAGATTTTTTTTTGCATGCTTGTTCTCCACTGTGCTTCCAAAGTGAACGAACAGAAGTGCCTACGTGATCGTGAACTCACCACAATCTGACTAGAAAAATTTGCATTTTCCAAATCCGCTCAAATTTTCCGGCATGATTCTCGTCACGACTCCTCTATTAAGAAGGTAATCTTATTACATGTTTCGATACAAAGCCGGCATTTCGCTAGCGCGATGTGGTTTCCTCAAAGGATGATTGCTATATCGCAGTGTGAGCAGATGAAAGCACGGCTTTGGAAATCCAGGATTATCAATGAATGGAACAGGGCACGAAAAATAAAAATATTGAATTGAATTTTATTTTGCAAATGCAAAAAAATAATTCCGTGAACACATCCAATTATGCCCGTAGAACATTCGGAGACAGAATACAAGTGTTACGATTGCATTGCCTTCTTCTATTTCAGTTTTTCAACTCTCACCAGTTTTCTTCCTTTCAAATGCTACGCATAGTCAAGCTTATTCATATTATAATAAAGGGGTCAGTCCAAAGTTAGCATAACTGAATTGAAAACAGTTTCAATCATTTTCAAGCCGCTGCTACTGATGCAGCTAACGAAGAAGTCTTCTCCATTATCTCGAATAACGCACTCTTTCGGAAAAAAGAATAGTTCCATCAAAACGAAAACTGCTCTCTTACAAAGTCGTTCCAATGTTCCTTATTTGCATTCATATTCAAAATTAAATAACAACGAAAAAACTGGTAGTCGCTGAATAATGAATGCGATCCGAAACAGTGCAACAATATATGCATATTGAAGTTGGCAAATTCAATCGTCCTAACGAGCCAAACGCTGCTACCAGTCAGTCAGTCTACCCCCGTATGGCACAGATTAAGTCCCGCCCGGGTTGGTTATCTATGAAGTCTCATCGATAGTGGTGGGAGAAAATCAGCAATTTAAATTGGTGTCCCATTTTTGACAGCTGAATGATTTCAGTGGAATAGGAAATTGACGTTCGGCGACCGTCATTTGGTTTCCGGGTACTAAACCATTTGGTTCTATAAATAAAGTTATTATGACAGGCAAACGCCGCCAACCGAACTGCTGAAAAATCTACCGAATAGTTGTTTATCTCCAAACGGTTGTTGTTCACTTCCATTTAAGCCTATTTTTTTGTTTATACGCTTGACTGTATAATCAATCTTTGTCAAACGGTTCAAGTGGAAATTTTACACTCTGTCTAGTCGCCTGCGGGAATGCTGTAAAAGACCCGATCAATTCCATTTTTCCTGGGCGATAAAAGGCGCTGCTACAAGCACTACAATGTTTATATCGTAAAATTAAATTTTTCACGAAGGTCATATATTAAAAAGCACTCAACGGTATCCAACGGCGAGGGTGGAAATACACCGTGTCAAGGTTAATTCGCGTGGTTTTCAGAATAACTTTACAAGCTGTCGCATGCATGTTACGATGTACGAACAAGCGACTGGCTGGGAGAACATAGCATTTCGAAAGTTTCACGTGTTCGCGGGGGAATGTGCTGAACGTCTTTTCCGGCAAAAGCACCTTCAACACGATGTGTAAAATTGGTTGAAAGCAGGTGTGCTTAATAGCATATTTAACGGGCTCGTTTCTAGTTCATAAATGGGTGATTCGGGTTCGCTACTGCTCAGGAATAATTAAAAGCGGATATTAAGAACAGTCATAGAAAACAAATGAATAATTCAATTTAAAACAGAGAATGATATTCGGTAAGCAGATCTTGCTTAACGTCAGACTGACAACTGTTTTGTTAAAATATTCAACTGAATGATTCGCCGTTTTGAACAAGAGCCGTGCCAAAATGATCGTTTCATTACAAAGTAGGGGAACTGTTCCGTTTTCCATCTCACTGAGCATATATTCATCTCATCGGAAAACAAAGAAATACAGCACCAAACTCGTCCCTTCTTTTTGCTAACACACGTGCTCACTGGTGAAAAAAATCACAAAAATAAGAAATAAGGAGCTATGGGATGAAGTGCCAAACCGTTCCCCTATATGGAAGCTTAAGTGATGATTGAGATAGAAAAGAACACAGCATGGATTTTTTTTTGCAGTTTTCAAGTTTTTTTCAATGACAACGAGTTGCAATTGGTATCACATCATAACTAATTACGAGAATCCAACAGTACTCGATCCACAATTATTTTTCTCATCCTCGGCTACGCCTCACATTTTTCAGCTCCAGCGGATAATATTATTATGCCCACTAATCGACTTGTGCTAAGAGGTTTCAGAACGAGCACTATAGTTGCCGGTTTGCTGCCCTACATTCTTGCAACGTGTTTTATGCAGCTTTCGAGATACATTGTTCGCTGCAGAGATGAGCAAGGTCATGAAAATCAGCCAATGCCGACAAATAGCCAATTTCTTCAGCTTCATTTTAATCAGTCGCCAATGTTAACTGTTTTGCAGTAATTGAGCTGGTTGATGACTGTCCCAACTTTACTGAGCTAGAAAGTTGGATCTAGAGGTGTGCGCCGCCGCGTCGCCGACATTTTTGCCGTTAAAAATTTGTCACGGCGGTGGTCTATAATTTTCCACGCCCATTTAAAATGGAATAAGTCCGTAGATTTTCCGTAGGTTTTTCCGATTGATCTCTAGAACATCACGTTAGGACACTAGATAGTTTTTCGTGGAAATACCAATGATATATTTAAAAAATCCATACAGTTGATATTGACATTGTTGAAATTTCGAAAATCCTACCGTTAAAACTAAAAAACTTCCAGTATAAATTTCGAAGGAATCCAAAAAAAAATCTCGTTGAAATAGAACTTTCGAACGAAGAAGAGCCATTTGGCAGAAAACCATTTAGCCGAATGCGACAACGCCCGACAAACATTGGATGAGAATGACGCGCTTATATGACCAAAATTGGTCCTCTTATATAGCTAGAATTGTTTGTTGGTTTGGCCTTATTATACAAGATTTGGCTGAAGCCCATCTAAAATTATTTTGGCCATCCAAAATATCATTTGGTCGAACGGTTCCTTCGGCTGAAAAAAAAAACAGTTGGCCGAATAGCTCCATTGGCCGAAAGGGCTATTTGGCATTTGATTATTTGATAATTTAATCATTTGGCAAGTGTCGTTCGCCAGAATTGATCGTTTTGGCGAAAAAAAAAACAGTATTATTGAATAGGTCATTTGGCAGAAAATGTCGTTCGGCTGAAATGTTTGTTCTTTAGAAATAACATTTTCGGGTCAAATGACTCTTTCTGCCAAACGACCGTTTCGGTCAAATGACATTTTCAGCCAAATAAACTGTTAGGGAAAACAACTGTAGCCTAGCCGCAGCTCACGGTAAGGAATTTTCCACTGGGTCGTTTATGCTGCCAGTCGGTTACACACACAATCATCCACGTTCATTCGAAAGGGAATATAAAGAGAAAATTTCCAGAAATTACGTAACGCTGGAAAAGGAAAACCAAGGTTCCCAAACACTGAGTGCTCACAAGCCACACTTGTGGACCCTTCAGAACTGTCCAACCAGGATGAGGCCTGGAACTCCTTTATGAGCACGGAAAACGAAAACAAGGCAGATCTTGGTGTAAACTATTTAACCACAGGGATCACTATATAAAAACTGGGCCACACACTATGCTCATTTAACAAATTTTTATTACCCTAATTCGATAGGCCTAAATAGTGACGTCACTCTATCTGTTTGTGTGGTACTTGCGGTTTCGTTTTAGATGGATCGTTCGGTGCTCGGTGGCTGGCAGATGTGGTACGGGAACTGGTGGGGTGTGGGCTGCGCTGGTGGATTACGATAGCTGTTGTGCGGTTTCTGCGATGACCGAATTCACGCCGGAATATGAACCGGTCTGAGATGCTCGGCTTCGATGATGGCGAGCAATGGCGGTTTCAAACAGGGTTCTTATTAGCTGGACCGAATTTACGCCGTAACATAAACCGGTCGGCTGGCTGGATGAACCTCAGTGGAACGTTGGGCTGGATGAGGCTTCTGTCCGTTCTTGGGGGGATTCCCGATTGGAATTTGGTAACGGATTCCAATCCTTCAGCCTTTTCGACGACGTTCCGAGGGTTCTGTGGAAGATGGGCTTGCCAGATGACGACCCGGACAAGCACTCGCAAAAAGCACAAAAAAGGCCCGATGGACGGACCTGCCAAAGCAGATTAGCACATTATCACTTATAAGTTTGCCTTATAAGTAAGTACCACAATAGATCTATTAACTTGATTCATCTAACTCAATTCTAATTACCTTTTTGTGGCTGCTTATTGGTGAACTTTACAATGCTGTTCACGCTTATTGTTGTATATTGTATTCTAATATAATTGAAACAATAGAACAATTAAAACAATATAACAAACACTCTTGTTTTTCAACTAACCGTACCACAACGAACTGTGATAATAGTTTTAACGTTTTACTACTATCGTAATTTTAACCTACAATGACACCAAATGATTAAGATCACTCCTGACAGAATCCAAGTTTCAAAGTGCTCGCGTTTTCGGGGGCACACCACTCGATACGAAGGCGGCGGACAACTGTCAGTTTTGTTGATTCAGCTTTGCTGCGTCGCAGTATGCGTGAAAAAAAATGACAGTTGTGCGTTGCTTCCGTATCGAGTGGTGTGCCCCCGAAAACGCGAGCACTTTGAAACTTGGATTCTGTTAGGAGTAACCTTAAACAATTTACACCAAATATATTTTAACAATTAATACTAACTTTAACTTTAAGGATCACGTCGCGCACTTCTAATTCCTTTGATGGACACGGACAGATAGGACGACATCGGTTTAGGCCAAGCTTATAAATTCTAAAATTTGGGAAACGGACACGAACAAAAACGGGTTTTTGTGATAACGTCCTCTCTGGGTTACCTTTTTTATCAGCTTTGCGCACTTTCTTGCATACAAGTTAAAGTTCAAACCGCTACAAACAAACAATACGACAATTGGGTGACAGGCATAACAGCATAAACGTTTGAGTTCTTTTGACAAGGACACGAAGGATAAACAGGAAAACAAGGAATATTTGTTTGTGGTGGAGCTACAAACTGCATTTTGTGACCAACGGTTACACAACATTTTCGGTCAAATTACTAAGCATATGCGGTATTTCGAAAAATTTCGTTTCAGGTGGTTCGAAACGAAATTCCGCGGAATTTCGCGGAATTTGAGCATGGCGAAATCTGATTTATTCATTTCGTTTCGTTTCGTAAAATTACAAAAATTTCGCTACAAAAAACCAGCTTCTCACGAAATTTAACGGAATTCCGCGGAATTTCGAAACAAATTTAAACTTAAACCATACTTTATATTATCAAAAATTTTGGCTGCGCCGCTGAACTAAATCATAAAACTATCTTCAAAACTTTATGTTAGCAATTTCTGACCTTTCTTACGACATCATCATTCTCACTGAAACATGGTTGGACTCACGCACGCTATCCAGCCAGATATTTGGCAACGATTATGAGGTTTTGCGATGTGACCGGTCTGCGGATAATAGTCAAAAAGCTACAGGCGGCGGCGTATTAGTTGCTGTTAATAAAAAAAACTTCACTCCAACTCAATCGAGAATCAGGAATGGAACTGCTTGGAGCAGTTGTGGGCTTCAATCGAATTCGGAGATCATACATTGTTCCTCTGCGCGCTGTATATTCCACCCGACAAAATTCGCGAACGTAGGATTATTGAAACTCATTGTCAATCTGTTTCCACTATTCTGGAAAAAGCGGAAGCCTCCAATGAAATGATTGTGATCGGTGATTTCTCGCTTAACTTTTCAAAAGGACCTAAGTAACATTTTTTTTCATGAATTAATTTGAATAGCGCAATCAACAGAACATGAAAGCTTTTGATTGCAGTACTCAAATTAATTCATGAAAAAAATGTTACTTAGGTCCTTTTGAAAAGTTAAGCGAGATTTCAACCTCCCAGGAATTTCTTGGGTGAATTCTTCCAATGGATTTCTCTTTCCAGATGTGCGCCACTCTGCCATTCATCAGATCACCTCGTACCTTCTAGACAATAGCAGCTCTGCCACACTCTCGCAAATAAATCACGTAACTAACCAGAATGGACGTAGCTTAGACCTATGTTTTGTCAGCGTTCAAGATGTCGGGCCGTTCATATGCGAGGCTCCATCACCACTGTTAAAACTAATTAACCACCATCCTCCTCTGCTGGTTTCTCTACACCGAAAGTTAGAAAACTATGTCGATACCTCCACCGCTGTATTCTTCTATGACTTCAGAAAAGCTGATCATCGCAGTATTTCAAATCTCATATCTAGTTTAGTTTGGGGTAATATTCTGGACAATGACGACGTCGGCCGAGCAGCTGAAACGTTCTCTCATGTACTGTCATATATCGTTGACAGACATAAAATAGTGAAGCATAACCCTCCCCACGCACCTTGGCAAATAAGTGGTCTGCGACGACCGAAGTCGTATAAAAGAGCAGCGTTAAGGAAGTTCTCAAAGTACCGTACATTATCACTGAAACGGCACTTTGCACAAATCAATCAGGAATACAAACGGACTGCCAAAAGTTGCTTCTCGCAGTATCAGCGTAGACTGCAGAGGAAGCTGGAAACACATCCTAAAAAGTTCTGGAAGTACGTAAAAGAGCAACGTAATGAATCTGGCCATCCTTCGCGAATGACGCTTAACGGAATTTTGGCGTCTAATTCTCAGGACTTCAGTAGACTGATTAATTATATTAATTATATATTATATATTATATTAATTATATTAGTCGATAACAAACACTGAAGAAGTTTCCAAGTAGGAAACGAAATACGTATCTGCTTGTTGATACATAAAAAAGTTAATAGTGGAAGTAAATGGAAGAATAATAGTCTTTTAACCTTTCAGTAGACTGTTTGCAGAAAAATTCGCCAGTGTTTTCAGCAATGAAAGATTATCAGAAGGCCAAATACGAAATGCTATGAGCTCCGTTCCTATCTCCGGCCAAGCTATGAGCATGGTTGATATCAATGTTGAAATAGTTCGCGAAGCTGCATTGGAACTGAAAACATCCTACAACCCCGGACCAGATGGAATTCCTTCCGTATTTCTGAAAACGCACATCGATGGCATTATTACTCCGTTAGTCCATGTTTTCCAACTTTCGATTACGTCAGGAATTTTTCCGTCTTGTTGGAAGATATAGCACATGTTCCCTGCTCGTAAGAAAGGTAACAGACGGGACGTTGCAAATTACCGTGGTATCACCTGCTGTTGCCAAGTTGTTCGAGCTAGTCATCATGGAACCTCTACTCGCCCATTGTAAATCATACATTAGTGACAACCAACATGGATTTATGCCCGGACGTTCCACGGCTACAAATCTTTTGTGCCTTACCTCCTACATCAATAGCAGCATGGTGGATCGCAGTCAAACGGACGTTATCTATACCGACCTAACAGTAGCCTTTGACAAATTGAATCACCGCATAGCGGATCGCCTCGGAATCAATGGTTCTCTCTTGCATGGTTCCGAACCATTTTGCCGCTACCTCAGGCATTCCTCAGGGTAGTCACCTGGGACCACTGATATTTCTGATCTATTTCAACGACGCCATTCTAACCAGGCTTGTAAAATGTCATCTGCATGTCATTTGACTAATTTGTTCATAACTTTCTTCAGAAGCCAAATTTATTCTATAATTTTAGATGTACTCATAACGCTTGAGTAGGGCTATGTTTTTGTCCAGGGGTACATTGCTCTAAATATAACATATGAAGCTGGAGAGTGAAAACTCTCCAAAATGTCACGTGTCATTTGACATAATGTCATTTGAATGACATTTTGCCTCCCGCGCCCCAGATTACATACTTACAGCAATGTCTTGTTAGACAAAGTTGCAGGCACATTTAAGCGCTATAAGTTCGCCATACATCATGAATTGATAGCTACCTTCTGGAAAAAGTTCTGGGAAAATTATACAAACGAATGCAAATGACATTTTACAACACTGATTCTAACAATCAAAGGACCACGGCTCTGCTATGCAGACGACTTCAAACTGTATCTCCGAATTTGTTCCATTGAAGACTGTCACTCTCTCCAACGCCAACTGGATGTCTTTGCAAGTTGGTGCGTGCTTAACCGAATGGATGTTAACCCATCTTAATGTTCGGTAATCTCTTTCTCGCGGAAAAGGGAAACAATAATTCACAAGTATATCTTGTATGACACAGAACTTGGACGAGTCAATCAAGTTAAGGATCTTCCCCCTTCCATCTTCCAAGCTATGAAAGGCTTTTTTTTCATTGAAAGCCGTTGCCGTTTGATTGATCTGGAACCCCTTTCCGTCCGCCGAAGCACAACGAGGGCATTACTGATAGCAGATCTACTACAAGGACGATTCGACTGCCCTTTTCTTCTGGATCAAATTAACTACCACGTGCAACCCCGATCCCTTAGGAATAGTTCGATGTTCAGGGCTCCTATGCATCGAACGAACTACGGTATGTTCGGTGCTATCGGCGGTCTTCAAAGACTATTCAACAGAGTTGCATCTCGTTTTGATTTTAACTTGTCCCGTCAACTAATGCGCGAAAGGTTCAGTTCTTTTTTTAGGAATAGTTGATAATGATACTTGACCATAGAAAGTAATTTCGTATATTAATTATAAGTAAGCATCATTGGGGCCAATGGGTTGATGTATCATATAAACAAATAAACAAATAAATGATTAAGTCTATACATTTTTTTCTATTAACGCTTACTTCTTCTTCTTTAATGGTTCTACATTCCAACTGGAACTTGATCTGCTTTTCAACTTAGTATTCTATTAGCACTTCATCAGTCATTAGTATGTATCTTGTGTGGCAAGACAATGGATACACTATGTCCAGGATGTCGAAAAAGTTTCCAACCCGAAAACCTCTTTGACCAGACCGAGAATCGAGCTCGCCATCTCTGAATTGGCAATCCTACGCTTTTGCTCGCATAGCTTTTTGAGATGCTTACTACATAATCCCGTTCTGAGTCGACAAATACGTATTAAGTTTTCTTCTATAAAACGTCTTCAGTGTTTTGTTAGAAATATCTAACAGAAAACAAACAGTATCTTTAACTATTCTATTCTATTTGTTTTAACGTAACCAGCTATGAATCAGTATAACTTTGTCAAATATGCAAAATCGTGTCGTGGATTCCAACAGCCCTTTTGAAGTCATGTTTCAGCGCCTCTTATTAATAACCGATTTATTCACTTCCACTTCGGCCTCAAACCAGGTTTAAGAACGTGGGTAAGCACCGCTTAAGAGTTGAGAAGACTCTAAGGGATGAATTGACTGTAAGCACATCATTATTGGTCATGAATTGGAAACTCCGAAGCAAGTGAATTACTTTTTTTTATCCAGAGTAGACTACACCCAGTTCTTTTTTTTACACTGTTGGTTTTTACTTAATTACGACCTTTAGCATCAATGAAACTATGAGTTAACCCTATGAAAAAAAATCTCAAAAAATTAAAGAAAATTCAGGTGAAATTATGTTTTTAACAAAATTCCGTTCATAATATAAAACTAATTTAGGTAATAAAAATTCCGCGGAAAAAAATTAAATTTCGTTTCGTTTCGAAAAATTTCGAATTAAATGAACCCTGATTTCGTATCGTTTCGAAGACTCGAAAGTAAATCTATATTTCGTTCCGTTTCGTTTCGAATCAACATAGACATTTTAAATTTCGTTTCGTTTCGTTTCGTTAGGAAAAAGTGTGTTATCGCATACCCTTACAAATTACTAATTCGGCCGAATGAGCCTTTCCACTGTTTGTCGATTTCCGCCAAATGTTATTTTTAGTCAAACCATTTTCGACCCGATACCGTTTCGGACAAACGTTTATTTTGGCTAGATGACTTTTGGTCTAACCTGTTATTCGGGTAAATGGCTTTTCGTTGAATGACTTTCGGCCAAACGATAGGTAGGGCCATTTGGTCGATAGACACAAAGCCGAAAGGTGTTTGGCCGAATATATCATTTAGCCGAACAAACCATTATGCCAAAACCCATCTGGCCGACAATTTTATTCAGCTAAAATGGACATACGACCGGAAATGTCTTTTAGCGAAATGGCCGTTTGGGCGAAAAAGTTGTTCGACCAAAAAGTTGTTAGGCCGAAATGGTAGTTTGGCAGAAAAACCATTTGGCGGAAAATGTTATTTGGCCAAACGGGTGAATATTTTTGACTATATTACCCACTTGTCATAAGACGAGTTTGTACAATCCCATTTAATTCCACCACTTAATTGTACCTTGACAGATACGTATTTCTACCTCAACAGTATGGTCGTCCTCAGTGTCTCGTACTTGACTCGACTTATTATTACCCAACCGTTGGAGAAAATGACATTTTCGACCAAATTGCCCTTTCTGCCAAACAACCATTTCGGCCGAACAACATTTTCGGCCTTATAACATATTCGTCCAAACCATCATTTCAGCGAAATGACTTGCTTTTTCGACCAAATTACTAATTCGGCCGTATGTCGCTTTGGCCAATAGAATATTTTAAAAATCCCGTGCAAATTCCAACGAGTTTCCTATGGAAATTTCTAACAATTTGCCGTTGACATCCAATTTTTATGTTGATGTCCATTTTTTTAGGCTGGATTACCGTCTTCGACCAGAGGTCGCACAAACTGAATACTTAACACCTAGCATCAAACAACGAACAGGACATTTATACAACCAGTGGAGAATTTTCCTCTTTACGAAAAGTTTTCTCCTTAATAGGGTGGACATCGAACCTACACTACACGGCACGCAAATGCGCTTAGACGACTGACGCCTCAAACCGCACGGCCACGAAGCCCGGAATATTTACTGTATTCTACTTAATCACATGGTGCTTGTGTTCTGCAATCCGGTCTTAATTCTTTTATATTGTGGTTTAAAGTAATGGAAGAAGGAAATGCTTTCTATGAAAGATAACGTTTTCTTTGAATTGATTCGTCTGCCCGGTATAAGGCAAAAAGAGTAGATAATGATAATACCTTCAGCAATTCCTTTCGAAACTCCTTTGCAAAACATTTCAGGCTTTCCTGTAGAATTTTGTTTGAGAATTCATTAAGCTTAATTTTATTTTCTGAACACCCTTCAGAAATTCTTTCCACTCCAGGAATTCCCTCCAGGGATAATTGAGAAATTTACGCCATTATGGGAGACTAGGGAGAATTTATTCCCTTTTCTCTTTTCCGATGTATCACTTCCAAATACAATTGTACCAACACGGTTTTCGCACAGACTTTCATACAATTTAACTTTACTGATGTGTGACAGTCTGTAAATTGTTGTTGCTATTGATACACAATCAATTTTTTGGAGTGCTGTCAAAAGTCAAATTTTAAAACATTTGAGAATTGATCCTTCGGTTTGGTTTGAATAAAAGAATTTGGTTTGATAAAAGTAGAAAGTTGTTTTTAGATTTTTTAAATAATTTCCCTCCAAAGTACGTAGATTTTTCGACTTGCTGTGCGTATTCATGAACGATTTAAGTTATGAAACCTTAGAATTTGGAGAGATTTGATCCCCTTTCTATGATATCTACTCGTTAAATATTTTTTCGAGCCAACCCTTCATCAAATCAGACAAATCTACGACAAAGTAGCTGCCTGAGAATAATTTCATATTTATTGAATTTTTTTTGTAGAATTTTTGTATGGGTGAATTGAGGCAACAATTTAAAATTCATATGACCTAAAATTGGGATAGAATGTTGAAAAATGTAATTAGTATATTTATGGTTTTGTGCTGTGAAAAAATGATAGTATTTGGTCATTATTAGGAGAAGTTGTTCCAATTTTGCGTGGCCACTAAAAAATCTTATGGAGGGTCAAAACACACAAACTGTCCTGTAAAATAAATACTCTGAAAAAAGGGATTTTCGAAATGGTTTCTAAATGAAATGTCAAAAGAACTTCCAGATGAAATTTCCGAAGGAACCCTTGCAGTAATTTTTGAATGATTACTAGAAGAATTTCGAAATGAACTTATGAAGAGATTTCCAAAAATATTTCTAAGGGAATATCCGAAGGAAATTTCTTATTTAATGTTTGGAGAAATGTTCGAAGGAATTCCGGAAGAAATTTTGTGAAAATTCCCAAGTCAAATTTCAAGGGAATCCCAAAATTTTTTACTTGATTTTCGGAAGGGATTTCTAAAAGAATTACTGAAATAATTTATTTGATAAAATCTTGAAATAATTTCTGATACAATTCATTATAAAAAACTAAAGGAGTTCCTAATTCAACTTCGGGAGAAATTCCTAAATCAATTCCCAAAGGAATTTATAAACAAATTTATAAAATGAATTATCCTGAAGAAATTGAATAAAAATGAATTATCCTGGAACAATTTCCGTAGGTATTCTTAAAGGAATTCCTAAAAGATTTTCCGAAGAAACTTCAAAAAGAATTTCAAAAGATATCCCAAAAAGAATTTGCAAAGGAATTCGCGAAGAAATTTTCGGGGAAATTCCGAACGCTATTTCCGAAAAAAAATTGGACTTTACTAGGAGTTCCTGCAGAAATAACAGAAAGATATCTTCTAAAATCATTTTCGAAGGTATGCCTGAAATAATTTGTCTAGGTATTCCTGACGGAATTTTCGAAGGATTTTCCATAAGTATTTCCTCATAATTTTCCAAAATAATTCCTAAGTGAATTTCCAAAGGAATTTCTAAAAGAATTCGTCAAGGAATTTTCGAACGGAATTTCTAAAAGAATTCGTCAAGGAATTTCCGACATTCTTAAATTACTGTAAGAAATTCTTTGCACATTCATCCACGAATTTATTCAGATTTTTTTGGGATTCCTTCTGAAAATCCTCCGAAAATTACTACGGAGATCCTTAGAAAAGTCCTCATAATATTCATTCGAAAATTCAGAGAAGGAATTATAATGTCCCGGGCTGCGATATGGTGAGTTGACATCCGGGAAGGGGCGCCTAACATAGCTCTGGTCCTCACAAGTTCCAATACTCACGCTTCCACGGGTCTTCCGATGACAATTGACCGCCAGCTAAGGGTTGCGTACTTAGCTGGTAGTGCAGCCTGGGCACTGTTGTCCTTCTGACATCAGCTAGAGTAAGAGGGTGCGTACTGTGGGGTCTGCCTAGGATGTGGTGGGGTTCGACAGTGGGCTCTGTTGAACTTCTATAAAAGCTGCATGTGTCCCCAAGCAGGCCCTATCAAAGCGACCGTGTGCCGCTCAAAGCGCACTAGCCTAGTCCTGGTGTTGGGTGGGACTTTAAACAAATTTGACCCGACTGATCGAGCGTCTGTCCACCAAGGAGGTGCGGCTCCAACAGCGTCTGTTCTGGCATCCAGCGGCTGAGTATGAAATGCTATTCCCCGGAAGCTATACCTAAGATGGCAGCCCCATCCCGGTGGATAGGGAACCTTGGGCCAACAACCTACTGTTCCCGAAACATCAATTTGTTCGAGAATCCGATAATGAAAGAATACGGACTGATTTTACGGCGACGACTCTTAGCGCGAAACAACGGACACGAATAGGAACATGGAACGTTTTAACCCTAGCCCAGCAGGGTAAATTGGCACAACTTGCCAATGAGGCACGCCGCATGAAGCTTGAGATCCTGGGACTGAGTGAAGTCCGTTGGCCAAACTTTGGAGAACACAGAACGCCGTCGGGACAAGTTCTGCTATACTCTGGTTTACGAGGTGAACATGCTCCCCGGCATCGCGGAGTTGGCTTCCTACTAAGCGCTCAGGCACACTCTGCGCTTATGAAGTGGGAACCTATAAGTGAAAGCATAATCGTTGCCAGATTTAGAACACGGGTCCGAAACCTTACTATAATCCAATGTTATGCGCCAACCGATGCTGCCGATCTGCAAGACAAAGAGAACTTCTACAGTCAACTCAATGCCGTCGTAGATAGAATTCCGAAGGGTGATATCAAGATCTGTTTGGGCGACTTCAATGCGAAGATCGGATCCGACAACTCGAACCATGAGCGCATTATGGGACGCCATGGTCTCGGAGAAATGAGCGAAAACGGAGAGCTGTTCGCAGAATTTTGTGGTAATAACGACATGGTGATCGGGGGATCGCTCTTCCCTCATCGACCGGTTCACAAGGTCACGTGGGTCTCCCGTGACGGCTTTACAGAAAATCAAATCGACCACATCTGCATCAGCCGAAAATGGAAACTGAGCCTTCTTGATGTACGGAATAAACGTAGTGCCGATATCGTGTCTGATCATCACCTCCTCATCGGCGAAATACGCCTGCGCATTGCGCGGATTCGTCGGCAGGAGGAAAGAGTTGGACGACGATTCAACACACGCCGACTGGAAGATGCCACGGTGAAACGGTCCTTCGTTGAAGAACTGGAGACGCGTGCTGCAGATATTCCGGAAGGTGGCAGCGTGGAAGACCAATGGACCGCCATCAAGAATGTCTTCATCGCCACCAGCGAGAACAATCTGGGCGAACTACGCACCCAGAGAAAACAATGGATCACCGATGAGACCTGGAGGAAGATAGAGGAGCGAAGAGAAGCCAAAGCCGCGATAGAGTGATCGAAAACCAGAGGAGCCAAAGTCTTAGCCCGTCAACGATACACGGCTCTTGAGAAGGAAGTAAAACGCTCATGTCGACGGGACAAGCGAGCGTGGGCAGACTCTCTGGCCGACGAAGGAGAGAGAGCCGCCGCAACCGGGGACATTCGCCTCCTCTACGATATCTCACGACGCTTAAGCGGGGCAAAGATGAATGCAACGATGCCTGTGAAAGACGCGAATGATCAGTTATTGACCGACCCAACTGACCAGCTGAAACGGTGGTTCGAGCACTTCGAACAACTTTTTCAAGTGCCAACCAGGCCATCACCACCTCGGCATGATCTGCCTAGGATCCGACGTATAACACGTGTCAATACCGAAGCTCCATCACTGCTAGAGATTCAAACAGCCATCCAAAGCATGAAATCGAATAAAGCCCCAGGGTCGACCGCATATCAGCCGAGATGCTCAAAGCTGACCCCATGACATCCGCTCAACTACTGCATCGTTTATTTCGTAATATCTGGGACACCGCAACTTTCCCGGTCGACTGGATGCAAGGTATCTTAGTGAAGGTGCCCAAAAAGGGTGACCTGACTGTATGCGATAACTGGCGAGGCATTATGTTGCTGTGTACCGTTCTCAAAGTTCTGTGCAAAATTATCCTAGCCCGGATTCAGGAGAAGATCGATGCGACTCTCCGGCGGCAGCAAGCCGGATTCCGTGCCGGAAGATCCTGTGTGGACCATATTGTCACTCTCCGCATCATTTTGGAGCAGGTCAACGAATTCCAAGAGTCCCTTTACTTGGTATTCATTGACTACGAAAAAGCTTTCGACCGTCTCAATCACGAGAATATGTGGGGCGCCCTGAGACGCAAGGGGGTTCCTGAGAAAATCATCGGCCTCATCGAAGCACAGTACGAGGCCTTTTCGTGTAGAGTGCTGCACAATGGGGTCCTGTCCGACCCTATCCAGGTCGTAGCTGGTGTGAGGCAAGGATGTATTCTATCACCGTTACTGTTCCTCATCGTAATCGATGAGATTCTGGTAGATGCGATTGACCGTTAACCAAATTGCGGGCTGTTATGGCAGCCTATAACCATGGAGCACCTAAACGACTTCGAACTGGCGGATGACGTTGCACTACTCGCGCAACGGCGCTCTGATATGCAGAGTAAGCTCAACGACCTTGCCGATCGCTCCTCCTCGGCATGTTTAGTCATCAACGTCAACAAAACCAAATCGTTGGATGTAAACACGGTGACTCCTTCCAGTTTCACAGTAGCCGGGCAACCAGTGGAGAATGTCGAAAGCTTCCAATATCTTGGTAGCCAAATGGCGTCAGACGGCGGTACCAAGATCGACATAGGCGCACGGATCAAGAAAGCAAGGGCTGCCTTTGCGAGTTTAAGAAATATCTGGAAAAACAGGGAGATAAGTGAACGCACCAAAATACGAATTTTCAACTCTAACGTGAAATCTGTGCTGTTATACGCTAGTGAAACATGGTGTGTATCAGTGGAGAACACTCAACGGCTGCAGGTGTTCATTAACAGATGCCTGCGGTATATAATTCGGGCCTGGTGGCCTCACAACTGGATCTCAAACAACGAACTCCATCGTCGTTGTCACCAGAGGCCGATATCAACTGAAATTCGGGATCGGAAGTAGGGCTGGGTCGGCCACACTCTACGTAGGGGCGGAAACGAAATCTGTAAGCAAGCATTAGACTGGAACCCAGCGGGACATCGCAGCAGAGGCAGACCCAGAGGCTCGTGGCGGCGAAGCCTCAATAAAGAAATAAAAGAAGTCGACCGAAATCTAACCTGGCAACAGGTTAAAGCGATAGCCGGGCATCGCTCAGGATGGAGATCTTTCAAGTCGGCCCTTTGCACCACCGGAGGTGTACAGGATCCATAAGTAAGTAAGTAAGTAAGTTAGGTCTTACGAAAGGGCTACTTACAGCAGACACACGAACTTCTGTGTTTGACCGGCGGCGTATTTCTCTTCCGGCTTTTCTATGCGGGCGGAATAGCCTGTAATGAGCGGGTGGTGGTTGATTTATGCAGGGAAATGACAAACGCATGTGGCACTTATGGCTCTCTCCTCTTCTAGGCTATTTGCCGATAGATTTTCTTGTTGTTGGGCCGTATGATAGCCGATCAACACACGACCGTTGAGTGCCACCAACTTTAACCACTTCTGGGTCCAATGTAGCCGCGAAACACCGCACTAACCGTCAAACGAAATTTTTCGTCCACTCAATCGCTTCCCGGTGCAACTTTCTGCCGGCCAGACTTGTGCTTGTTGCTTCTCGTTGGCGGAAACTGAAAATGTCAAAATGAGTTATCGGCTTTTCCTTTCTATGTTTTCGTTCCTCCTATCGCAGGGGTGCACTGTGTGATTGCGCATTTCAAGTGTCGATTGGTTTTCGAGCAAAATACAATGAACGAGATCGTGTTTCGTTTAAGGTGATTATAGAATGAAGCCAGAAATCGGCCATTTTGTAAGCCACGTGCTTTTCCAATATTTTTTTCAAGCTCACTAGATGAAAGAACAATAACGCGTATGGAGCTGAAATAATGGTAGATCGATTGCTTAGTTATGCTGAACAATCATAATTTGAGTTTCGGCACTGTACGAGAACTATTCCTCCAGATTTGGGCTTTTTGAAATGTATGTAGATAAGCGTGTGGTGAATTTGAAATTCACCACGGGCTTCATTCTATAATCACCTTAATTTCATAACTTACTCCTTATGATTTGATAAATCGAGTAATGGCGTTTTGCTTAGGCGTGCGTGGCGATTGTTTCATGTGTGTTTACAGCTAATTGACGAACATGTAGTGACTCATTATAGTTAAACAAAACTAAACGTAACACAGTCAATTTCCAGCTTTGGGGCAGCTTGGAGCAAATCACCGCACACTAATCACCGGATAGTAGATCAAAAATAGGTTTCAATACATGATTCTAAATCGTTCCCGAATTGTTCCCGAAAAAACCCAGATTAATCCACCTAGCAGTGATGGAGCCTTTCTCGTGAGTTTTAAAAATAGTATTTTGGCCATAACTTTTCAAAGCAAATCGGTTAAGGATAAGTGCCTAAAAAATGAGTGAGAAATTTTTACGCGCACGGTTTTGGTATAAAAAAATTGTATTTTGGCCATAACTTCTGAGCCCATAGTCCGATCCGGCCAATTTTCAATAGGAAACAATGGGACAGTACTATGCGTCTAATGCAAATCGGTAAAGTGCCTGAAAAATGAGTGACATTTTTGCATAGTTTTGCGCACACACACACATACATACATACACACATACACACACACCTCAATTCGTCGATCTGAGTCGATCGGTATATAACACTATGGGTCTCCGGGCCTCCTATGAAAAGTTCACTTTCGGAGCGAACATATAGCCTTTACGTATACTTTGTATACGAGAAAGGCAAAACTTTAGTCAAATTATCTTTTCCCATACAAATTTGTTCGGGAGATGCTTTACAGCATTAACTTCAACAAGCCACCAAAAATGAAATTTACAAGCTACAATCATTAAATTTTGGAATCAGTTCATTTAATATATGTGTGAAATTAAAAAAAAATACGAAACGAACGAAAAAAAATTTAAGGTTTTGTCCGGGTTTCCGCCATTGTGCAACGGGGAGAATTTTTTTCCAAATATCCCAGGAGGAGCTCCCGAAAGAAATTCTGGAGAATTTTCGGGAGAAATTTTAGAAGAAACTCCTGAAGGAATTGACAAATGTACTTCAGAAATAATTTTCGAACGAATTCTTGAAGGAATTTCCGAAAAACAAACTGAATACATTTTTAACAAAAATGTCTGAAGGAATTGTTGGAGGAATCCACGAAAGAACTTCCAATGGAATTTCCAAACAAATACCTATTAGAATTTTCATAAGAATTCCTAGATTTCTAAAGGGATTCCTTCGAATATTGCTTCAGGAACTCCTGCAAGAATTTGTTCAGGAACATCTAAAGGCATTCTCCTGGACTTCTACCTGGAATTTCTCCGGGAGTTCCTTCGAAATCCGGACAGTAGTAAAACAAAACCCTGTTTTGAATCTGGCATTGAAATATCTGGATTGCAGTCGATCCGTCATAATACTTATTCGGATATTCTCAAGAATTCTTTGGGAATTTACTTTAGGAGTTGCTTCGGGAATTTCTCCAGTATTCATCCATGTGATATTTCATAAATTTATTCAAAAGTTCGTTCGGAAAACCCTTTAGACATTTTTTTCCTGAAATTAATTCGATAAGTCATCCAGAAATTATTTCAGACATACCTTCAAAAAATCCTCCAGGAATTCCATCGTATATTTCTTCTCTCTCCTAAAAGAAATTTCTTCAAAAAACCCTCCGCAATTGAAAAAAGAAATACCTTCAAAAATGTGTCGAATAATTCGGCCAGGTATCCGATAAAAAATCCATACCCTCGGCTCCCGTAATTCCGTTGGAATTTCTTTCAGGTATCTAAAGAAATTTCCGAAGGATCTCCTGAAGGAATTTTCGAGATTCTCTTTCTCAGTGCATTCCTCCAAGATTTTTTTTTCGGCAAATTATCAGGAAATTACTTCGGAGATAGATCCAGAAATTCTTTTGGAAATGCTTCAGGAAATTCCTTCGAAAACTACTATACGAAATTTAAAAAAAAAAATCCTCTAGGAATTCTAGCGTTCTGGTAATTTCTTCGGATTCCCTCCAAGAGTTTTTAGAAAACTCTTCCAGAAATTCTTTAACGAATTCTTTGAAGAATTTCTTCGGAAATTCTATTTGAAATTCCATCGGAAATTCATTTGGAAATCTGGTCGAAGCTCCCGCAAAAAACCTATGGAAAGTGTTTTAGGAAAACCTTCCAAAATTCCTGTTGGAAAATTTCTTTACGATTTCTTTTGGAAACTTCTTTTGAAATTTCTGCGAAAATTGGCTTAGCAAATCCATCGAACTTTTTTTACAGAATTTTCTGCAGCTATCATTTCAACAATTTTGCAAAGAAATTCTTCCAATATTCCTTGGCTCAAGAAGAATTGGGCGATAAAAAGAGCTTTCTGAATGATTTACCACCGGCGGTGTGTCGTCTGTTTCTTTCCGTCCTTCGGTAAATTGTGATTGTGGCAGTGCAACACCGAGAAATAACACAAACACTCATACACTCCCCCCTTAAGAAATCCCTTCGGAAACTCTACACAGAAATTCTTTTTGGAGTTCCTACGAATTTTCTTCAGAACTTCATCAAGGAATTCTTTCGATTTATTTAGAATTTTCTTCGGATATTCCTCCATAAATTTAATTTAAAATTCCTTGAAGCCTTCGGATATGCTTTAAGAATTGTTTTAGGTATCATTCGGAAATTACTTTAAGAGTTCTTTTGGGAACTTTATCTTGAAATTCATTGAAATTTTTGTTAGAAACTCTTCCAAATATTCCTTCAGTATTTCCTATTTTATTCTTCGATAAATTCCCGAAAAAAAATCTTCCAACAAAATTTCTGAAATTATTCCTGCAGGAATTTAATAAGAAATTTCATATGGTTTTATTGAATGGATTTTCTAAGGATTTCCTGGAAAGTTTCCAAGGCATTTCCGGAGAAATTTACAAATGCCTTTCCAGAGAAATTCCCGATTTTTTTGTCAAGAGGAATTCGAAAAACATATTCCGACGAAATTTTGATATCAATTTCTGAACAAATTCCAAACGTTATTTCCGAAGGTATCCCTTAAACAATTTCTGTAGTTATTTCTGAGGAATGAATATCCGAATGATTTTCCTCAGATATTTCCGAAGAAAATTTTAAATGAATTGCAAAGCAATTCCTAAAGGCATTTCCTAAACAGTTTCTAACATAATTTCTTTAAAAAATTCTGAAAACATTCCTATAAGAACTCGTTGAAATGATCTGAGTTGCTTCTTCGAATTTTCAAAGAAATACCATGAGAAATTTCCATAAAAATTTCTGGAGTTTTCTCCTAAGTATGCAAAAATGCTGATACCCCACCATTACCAGAGCTCTGGCGTGTGGAACACCTCACCGAAGTGGCCCATCGAGAGACGGCGCCAACCGTCGGATTGTGCCTTAATCCAAGTCGGCGTATATAAAGATGTAGATGTTACATTGTTACATGCACTTAGCTAATATGCGAGGAAAATGATTTATTGTTACAAACGTTGGAAATTTGATAATCTAATAATAGATACAAAATGTCTTACCTTCGTCAAAACTGTTTTGGAAATACCTTTATGGAGCTGCATGAACAATGACGTAACACTTCCTCGAGCACTTTACTGCGAACCCACCGGGTGCCAGTGAGAAATAGTTTCCCGGTTGCTATTCATGAGGCCGTTGATAAGGCACATGACAATTTACAACTTGTTCATGCGTGTAGATAGCCTCACCCCGCCGAGACACCATCATCATCATCATCATCATCATGAGTTTCCGGCATAAAGTTGTTATTCTAATCCGAAACATTAGGCTTATAACCGAAATCCCTTTTGATGAGGCTTAGTCCGCCGTAATTAATTGAAAGGGATACGAAAAGTTTTACCAATCTCTCTTTCCACCCAATCAAATGAAGTTTTGCACAGACTGTTGTGACATTCTAAGAAAATGTGTCCCATAATCATCGGTCCGGTGCTCAGTGTGGAATTATCTAATTATCCATCGGATCTAACATTCAGATTAGGTCACCCCCACTTAAAATTACCACATTCCACACGTGATAGAAGCAACTAGAATCGAGTAAATTATATTTTTCTATAGGATGTTGAGCCAACGACATGTGTAACTTGAATACCTGGTGTAAAACTTAAACAATGACATTACGGTTGAATGAAAAAACATGAATTCGCAACAAAAGCAAGAAATATTCCTTTCAGTTTGTGAAAGTTAATCTAGACTGAATTATTTTATGAGACCTGTTGATTATACATCTTAGCTTTACTGAAAAAAATCCTCAAACTCTCTGGGGAAACTATTTCAACTGTTGCAACGAAACTCCTTCCCCAGTAGGGAAAACATTTATCGCCCCAACCGGATCAACCTCAAATGCTTTGGAAGTAACTTTTTTTGTGAAAAACTATTCTAGGGGACGGTATGGTTCGACAGAGATAACGGTTGAACGCAATGCAGCTCTATCTCTTATCAAGATGGGTTGCCACCGCCGTCCCCGTTTTGGATGGTACAGCAAAAGGGGGGAAATAGTTCATTGCAATTCACTTCCATCGGAAGTGCTGTACAGCAGCGACGAAGAATGATGCACACAAGCTTACATAGTTTTGAGGTTTTGAGCAACAAGGAACGGGGTAAACTGTTTCGATGAAGCAAGTTCAGTAGGGCGGAAAACAACAAGTTGGTGCTCCTATGCTTTGTTGGTATTACAGATGAATCAACAAGACTCTCAATTAATTCCGATTGTGTTCGCTTTTTGTCATACAACTTTTGAAACTCGAATTGTTTTCCCTAGTGCAGTGGAATGAAGCGACTGAGATAAATTTTAACCCATAATCTAATTCAACGTAGAACTTTACAACGCTTATTGTATTTTAGGTTTTTAACTTACATTATTAGTTTTCCGAAATTCCCTTCGAATCAAGGCTCTGACACCCCGGATAAAAATGTACCATTGGAACAACGATTCATTTACCATACAATGTACAGTATACAATAGAACATATTCCTGTTTGATGGTTGCACATGTTGTTTTCATTTATGGTAATTCTCTTGAAGAGTTTCCAGTCATGTCGATCAGGAAAATCACACTTGCCTTGGCATCGTAGCATCGCCGTCTTGAACATGTCAGGGGATGCATTTATTGCGCCCTCCAGTGCAGTGCTTCATTCGGGATACCTTCTGGTAGGGTTTCCATTCCCGGAAACGATTTCCCGGGTTTCCCGATTCCCGGGATTTAAGTATCAGTTTCTCGAATTTCCGGGAAATGAACAACATACTAAAATATTTTGTAATAATTGTCTTTTTTTTTAATTTGATGATAACGGATTTTAGGGTATCAATTACATTTTTTTACTAGCTTCATCTCACTATTTATTTCACTTTTGAAGTTTAAGAAGTTTAAGTTACAACTGAAAATGTTACAGAATCATACGGAGAATTCCAACACGTGTTAAAGAGAGACAAAAACCAGTTTGTATCTATCGTTCGTTTATTCAGTAGGTTCAAACGTCGGTAAGCGTTGTGAAGTCGAAATAAAAATTTAGTGTCTGTAGTGAAACAGCAGAGCTATCAATGTTCGCAAATACTGAGGCAATAGCAGTGACCGCTTTGGAAGGTTTGTCCTATTATTGTAAAAGGTTATTTAAGACCTTTAATCCTTTTTGATTCAATTCCGAACAGATTCGTATTCCGCAGACTCGTTTGTGTTTTGAGATATTTCTGAAATATTTCATTTGAATATTTTATAATATTGGTGGGCTAACAGATCTTGATGGAAAAATAGATTTTATGTCTTTAGTATGCGATACAACTGTCTTACAACAAATACTCACAAAACTTTTGCAATTTGATGCGTTTTAGGTGCTGTTCGGCATTTCAAGCAAAGTTTGACTGAAAAAATGTTATAGTCAGGATCATTAAAGTACGACAATCAAGCACTCGCCTGACAGCTCTTTTTTATTTCGAATGGAAGAATTCTCATTTCAAATATTTTATCTGCTTTAAATACAAAACGTGTTCAAGTGGACGTACATGAATAAAAATGTTTTATCCTTCAAAGTTGACCAGAAGATTCTATGCACTAAAAAAAATCGTCGAGTATAAGAATAGTTTATGTTAGGAATATTTTGGCAATAATAAAAGAGAATCTCTCGAAGTCGTCGTTGTCCAAAAACTGAAAAAAAAATGCGGATACAACTTGAAAAAGTTTTTTTTAAAGAAATGTGGAGAAGTAGCACATAGTGGAGCTCATCAGGACCCTGCAGATCTTACTCTTGATCCAGAGCAGATGCTGATACTTATGACATGGCGAACGTTTTATAGAAGGAGTAAACGCTTTTCGAACCGAACAAAATCTTTCTCAGGCTTGCAACAACTCTCGCATCATTTGAGGACAAAATAGCAAGCCTCCCTGATGTCGAATGTATATTTTCAAAACCATATTTCACGACAAAATTTAAACTACGATTTTATAAAAGACAGGAAACTGCGATTTTGAATTATATTCGAGAGTTTTTTTATTTCCCGGGATCCCGGGAAATCCCGGGAAATTATTATTTCATTTCCCGTTTCCCGGGAAAAATGGAAGCCCTACCTTCTGGTCCCGGTGCTATGCTACTGTCTAGAGTTTTAGAAATTTTTGAAACTCTTCACAACTTTTGGAGTACTGGTGGCCAGGGTCTCGTGGCATGTTGTGGGAACAGTACCTTTGGGCCTAAAGATCAATATATATGGCCAGATAGTTTTGAGATATTCTAGGTGATCCAAACCGAAGAAGCTTGGATATGTATTCAACCATGTCCATAACATACTCCAGAAGATCATATGACATGGTTTGATGGTTTTGGAAAATCCTGGGTTATCCAAACCGTCCTTGAGTTCAGAACTTGCGACTTATTTGAAACCTTCTAGCAGACATATTGTCACTATGAATGGGGTTCCAATTAATTGGTCTAGCGAAGCCAAATATTTAGGACTTCTGCTGGACCATAAGTTAACTTTTAAAAATCACATTGTATGCCTTTGCGCCAAATGTAACAAATATATTAAGTGTCTATATCCACTTATAAAGAGAAAATCAAAAATCTGTCTCAAGAAAAAACTTTTGATTTACAAACAAATTCTTAGACTTGCCATGTTGTATACTGTGCCAAAATGGACTAGTTGCTGCAATACTAGAAAGAAGGTACTTCAGAGGATTCAAAATAAAACTTTTGAAAATGATTCTGAAGTTGCCTCCGTGGTATTTTATTTATTATCAGACTAAGGCCTGAGTGGCCTGTGCTGCGCATAAAAGTTTTCTCCATTCAGCTCGGTCCATGGCTGCACTTTGCAAACCAGGCATTCTGCGGAGGGTCCGCAAATCGTCCTCCACCTGATTGATCCACCTTGCCCGCTGTGCACCGCGCCTTCTTGTTCCCGTCGGATCGTTGTCGAGAACCATTTTCACCGGGTTACTGTCCGACATTCTGGCTACGTGCCCAACTTACCGCAGTCATCCGATTTTCGCGGTGTGAACGATGGATGGTTCTCCCAACAGCTGATGCAACTCGTGGTTCATTCGCCTCCTCCACGTACCGTCCGCCATCTGCACCCCACCATAGATGGTAGGCAACACTTTCCTTTCGAAAACTCCCAGTGCGCGTTGGTCCTCCACGAGCATCGTCCAGGTCTCGTGTCCGTAGAGAACTACCGGTCTAATAAGCGTTTTGTAGATAGTCAGTTTGGTACGGCGACGAACTCTATTCGATCGGAGCGTCTTGCGGAGTCCAAAGTACGTACGATTTCCAGTCATTATGCGTCTTCCAATTTCTCTGCTGGTATCGTTATCGGCGGTCACCGGTGAGCCCAAATACACGAATTCTTCAACCACCTCGATTTCATCACCACCGATAGAAACTCGTGGTGGGTGGCTTACATATCAATGTAGTCGGCGAAACCAAATAACTGGACGGACTTCGTGAAAATCGTACCACTCGCGTCAATCCCTGCCCTTCGTATATACTGCCTCCGTGGTAATACTGCCGCTAACCGCAAGTCGAGCACATCTGTACATGGGCCTCCATATACAGATGTGCTCGACTTGCGGTTAGCGGCAATATAGTACCAATGAACTTCATAGAATTTCTAATATTGAGACATTGCAACAAATGTCCAACAAAATAATTTCCAGTTTTAGACAAAAATCGTTGCAATTTTCTATTGCAACGATTAGCGCCTTGTACCCTTTGTATAAATTAGGTTGGGTTCAGTTTAAGTAGAAAACATTGTAATTCCTACATGGTTCAATTCAACCAGAGGAAATATCCTTACTGCCAGAGGCAATTGAAATGTATTCTAAATAATAACTAAAAACGTAACATAGCAATTAAGGATGATAGTGTTAAGAAAACACGGAACACCTAGTCTAAGAGATGAATGCATGTATTAGATAATTAGCAAAAAAAAACTAATTTAAATCAGTACCGTTGCTGATGAAGAATGTGTATAGCCGCCAGACATTCTAAATACTCACGCTCCTCTAATGTGGACGTGTACAATACACATGTGGAAGTATTGACTTGAGAAATGGATTGCGAGTGATTTGACTATGCGTCCAATTTGGGAATCTCGAGCTCGTTCAGTAGCCGCTAGGTTGCGAAGGCCGACGGAGGTCCTTCGTAGCTTAGTTGGTTAAAGCACCAGTCTAGCGTACTGTAGGGTCATGGGTTCGGTCACGTGTCGCGGTTTGTGACAGTTGTGGCAGACAATAGACATTTTGCCACCTCGATGGTTTTTTCTCTTCTCGCTTTTGATCTTCATTTTTTTTTTAAATTAGTTTTTTTTTTGCGTTTTTTGTGTTAACTTTGCACCGTCGTGTGTCTTCTTCTTATTTTTACTTGGATTCGTCTATGGATCGTCGATTCGGGTGCAACAGCACACATGTGTTCTGATCATTCGTTTTTCGATGACTTGAAGCCAAGCTCGGGGGTTTTCATTACGTTGGCGGATGGAAAGCGTTGGTGAAAGAAGTTGGTTGCGGACGTCTGTTTTGCCAAAACGAGAATGGAGACCAACAAGTGGTTACTCTTTCAGACGTCTACTATCGGTTGGAAGATTGGTTGCCAAGGGAGTGGAAGTAATATTCTGCAATCATAGGGATTACGTGATCCAACAAGACGGGCTCGTAGCGGCGCCAGCGAAGACAACTGGTGGGCTGTACCAATTGAAGATTTGCAAAGAGCAGGGTATGCTGATATCGTACCACAAGAAGAACTAGCATCAAAAATTAGGTAACCGTGACGTAGAAGCGATACAGCAGACAGTGTGTCAGCATCCAGAAGTGTGGCGTATCGAAGACATGTGAGTGTTGTGTAGAAGGAACAAATTCTCGACTGCCTTCCCCAGGAAATTGGACAGACATTCTTCCAAAGTTCGTGGCATTGTTCACACGGATATCTGTGGGTCGGTGAAAACGGTGTCTTACCGCACGGCTAAGGAGGGCCCCCAAGATGGACAGTCAATGTAGTCTAAACTAAGCACTTTTCAATTATGAACTGCAAGCACCTTCCTTGCCTTAGCCGTGCGGTAAGACAAATCATAACAAGCCATGATAACAAATTTATCAAACTTGTATACAAGTACGAAAAAAACAGAATCGGATAGGCAGCGAAAGTTGCCATAAAAAAGAGCATGACAATGAAAGTACCGAACAATGCAATAATGTTGGCAGAAGTGCTTTCAACCGCTCGGGATTCGCACCCATACAGTGCACGCACCCCATATAGTATGAGCATACCATATGCGAGCCTTTTCGGTAAGTGATGTACTTTCTTCACACGTGGATTCTCGATAGTTAATCGGATAGGCAGCATCATCAGAGCCAGTGCTCTCCGCATTTGGAGCTTTCTAAAAGAAATTTATCATGTGGTATAACATCTCAAATCAGTTCTCTATCATGATAGCTTGCGAAAACAATCTCTCACGGTATGCTACATATCGTATATGTATACAGAGATGATAAGTGAGAGACAAATTTCACCAGAGAGCCCAGAGAATCGTTCATGATTCGACTCGCGATTCGCAACAGTGCATGATTTTTACGCGGTCTTCTTCTGTTCGCTTTCGATCCGACAGGTACGAAAAAGCCGGGGAGCATAGCGAGCTAGGTGGGCGGTTTTGATTTCTCACTTTTAGCTTCTCACTCTTTTTATTTTCCTTTTTCTCATTCATTTCTCGCTTCTCACAGTGAGAATTAAAATGAGAATTGAGAAGCAGACATCTCATATCTCACTTCTTACTTCTTACTATGAGAAAAAAAGAGCAGGGAGTGATACGTCTCACTTCTCATTGTGAGGAGTGTGAAGTCAGAAGTCTGACTACGAGCAAACGATTTTTTTCGCAATATTAGATTATTTTCTTCCATTTAGGGAAAATGATGTATTTTGGACATCTGTATATATTTTGGACTTTTGGCCATATTTTGCGTGTTTTTTCTGCCTAACTTCCTCTAAATAAATAGGAATAGTATTTGCTTTTTTAGTGATCACATTTCTAACCATATTTATGTAATAAACTAAAGAAAATATAGTCAAAAGTCCAAAAATATTCAAATGTCCAAAATACCATCGCTACCCTACTTCCACTATGATAAGTGAATATCAATCTAAGAAAATAATCTTTTAATTATGTTTCCCCTAAGACTCAAGCTCAAACATTATTTTAAAAAAATCGATCAAATTATATTTTCGGGTGAACTACGTTTTGGCCAAATGACCTGTATATTTTCGACCATATGACCCATTCATTCAGTCGTAAGTCATTTTCTGGCAAATGACATTTCCATCCCAATAATTTCTTTACCTTAATGGTTTTTGGGTCTAATAACCGTTTCGGCCGTCTAGAATCTATTAGATGACTTTCGGCCTAACGTGTTATTTGGCGTAAAATGGCTTTCGGCCAAATGACTTTTGAACGACTTTTAGCCAAATAAGCCTTCCCATCCACAGATAACTCATTCCAAATTATTATCGAAATCCAATCAAATTTACACGAAAAAATAATTTGACATTCCGCGGTAAATAAATTCGAATTTCCTTGGGAAATTCCTAACCTGGCGCCGTTATTGACCCAGTTAAAGTTCAGCTTGCGGAATGTGTACAATGCAGATGGAATGTTAATCCCAAGTCCCATCTGTTGGTTCTCTGTGTAACTCTGCTAGGTCTGATGAAGCAACTATGAATTGTACGACCATCTCATGCTCAAAATTCAATTCGTTGAGTTATTATAAATATGTACTTCAATGACGTCCCTTTGCGTGTGCTACAAAAATTGACATCGCTACGTCTTAGATACTATAGTGCTTGGTGCAGTAATACCTACACACACATACGTCGTGCTTTCACATAGGAGCATTTTAGAAACAGCTACCTCCCGGTGCAGTACTGGAGCGAATTTCATCACTAAAGTAATGAAGCCGCTTTGTATAAATTGCATTCTATATAATTAGGTTGTCTCATTAGAGACATGTGCTTCACCAATGCAGCTACGTATTTCGTTGAGTTTGTACATTTAAGGTAGTTTCGAGCTACGTACTCACAGCTTGACTGTTCATAAATAATTTGGTTTGCCTGTCCTTTGTCGGTTTATGGTTTACTTCATTTTGTCAAACAGCTCGATGGTTTATGAACAATGGTTATCACAAAAGGTACATTTGACATTGATCTTGAATTATTACTTATTTGTAATTGCACTTATGTTTAAACAATGCGTCTCGCATAATTGGGAACCGGGCGGAATATAAGTTTAATGTAACCATTGGAATGAATCGCGATCTTCGAATGTGCATTTTAACTTATTCATCGTACCGAAGCACTCGCTTATAAGAACAGTGCAGCCACCAAAGCCGTTCGGTAAATATGCACAATTTAATATTTATCAGTTCCACTAACAAATGAGAGCAGTCCTTCTAAAGCTGAATGCGAAAGTTGCCATAGAAAAGAGCGTATGACAATGAATGTACCGAACAATGCAATAATGGTTGCAGAAGTGCTTTCAACCTCTTGGAACTCACACCCATATAGTAGACGCACCCCGTATAGTCCTGAGCATACCAAGCGAGCCATTTCGGTAAGTGATGTACTTCCTTCACACGTGGATTCTCGATAGTTAATCTCTTAACCAGAACTAGCTATGCCCACGTTGTACGTATAACACTCATTAGAGCTCATGCAATGTTTAACATTCAGTATGCGTTTGGTAAACGTTCTTAATCCTTCAAGAATGAAAATAACATTACTTGTGCATAATATGTTGGTATTTTTGTTCATAGCAAACGTAGTAACTATACTAGAGCTGTAATTCTAGTGAAAACAATTACACATACCTATAGCATTTTTTTCGAATTCAAAATTTCATCTGGTACATAACTAGCTGTGTATAGAGAAGTGTAACAAAGAATTGGAACGAGTTAAGCATCAGGCAATGGTTTTTATTGTCCTGAAAAATGGCACCAGGGAAAAGTGAAGCATGCAGTGCTTTCCAGATGAAGTGCTACCCGCATACGTGCATGGAAACTCAACATTTGCGAAAACAATGGAAATCGGATACTGCCGCTTTTTTGTGGCGCTGTCTCTAACCACGAGAGCCATAAATAAGAGCACTTCACTCCAGTAGATTATAAATCACATATAGATAGCTCCCATTAGATTAATTGAATTAAATGCTTTCACTTTGAATAATTGGCCGATACATTTGCAGACGTGGGAGAAATACGGCCAATATGCGCCCTCCAAGCAGACCTCTAAGTTTGGTGATTTTTCATCCAAAAATGTGGAAAATCATTTTTTGAGGTGTTTCTCAATAATTCAACAAAAAACGATTTATTTACTATTTTATGTTATATTCAATGTTAGTCGATTTCTAAGACTGATATCAATAAAGCAAACATATTTTAATATTATCTGATGAAAAAAAAACAATTAGGGAAAGGATCTGTAGGGATTGGTGGTGCGTTTCACCAAGCCGGAGCATTTCATACAAATTTCCCCCAGCATTTTTTTCTTTAATGCAATTGATAATTCATCATGTATTCGACGTTTATTGGCGTATCCCCGAAATATATGCCTCTAGGTAGAACTGATAGTATTTGGTTGAACCGATTAAAAATATTTTTTTTGATCTCTAGTTTTAGAACGACGATTATAATACTCTTCATACAAATTATTTTAGTCAACTCTTATAACATATAGAAACAATCAATTTCGCTTTATCTATTAGTAACGTTAGTTGAACTAAGCGGAATGAATAAAGAAATCATTGCCCTTTTTTTATTTCCAAGTCCAAACACATTTATGTTTCATTGGAAAAGTTCTTTTGATTTATCTATGTAGTTGTAAAGTTTGAACGCTGTTTATTATTATCTAACTTGGGGTGTTGGGTTGGGGTGATGTTTCTATGCTTGTGTCATCGAGAGGACAACTAAGTGTGGAATAATCTATTAGCCTTCATGTAAAGTTCTCCCTCCATTCCAATTACTCGAAAACCCGAATCCGGTTGCTTGGAGGATGTAAATTTGTCAACCAACCCATCATCGTTTGATTTAATTATTGTCGGCCAATATTGACTGCTTCCAAAAGAGTATGTGGGAGTGCGCCACCTACTATCCAATTAATGTTCTGGTGAAATTTTTCTTTTAATTTTTAAATTACTTTCTTCCTTCGCAATTTAACTTGTGGACACTGAAATGAGTATTGAATGAATTCTGTTACGCTTATGAACTACAGTAACGATCCATAAAGGAATTATTGAGTTTACAGCATAATATAAATTTTTTTTTTAATTGCATCGGGAGATCTTAGACTTCAATGGTTTGATTACATGCGCTAGAAATGCAGATTTTCCCAAGGTGTTTTTACGCGCTTTTTCAAAATCGCCAGGAATGAGGCAAAACGTAAAAATCACAAAAAAATGATTTTTTTCTTGAAATTATAAAGGGGTCTATCTTTCGGCATAAAACCATTTGGCAACCATTTGATAAATATTGACTGATGGTAGGCATGTTTCGGAAATACTTATTACAGGCAAACGCCTACTCTAAAAAAGGTATCACAATAACTGATTTCCGGACAAACACCTATTTTTATGAAGGGATTTAATCCACCGTTGCATCTAACCGAGCGAACGTTTACCTTCAATGAAGGAATAACATCCACCGATGCCTTATTCCGGGCGAATGTTTATTTTTAAGGAAGGGATTCCATCCATTATTATTATTTATTCAGACTAAGGCCGAAGTGGTCTGTGCGGTATATAAGAGTCTTCTCCATTCGGTTCGGTCCACGTCGCCAACCACGCAGTCTACGGAGGTTCCGCAAATCATCTTCCACCTGATCGATCCACCTTGCCTGCTGCGCACCTCGCCTTCTTGTGCCCGTCGGATCGTTGGCGAGAACCATTTTCACCTGGTTACTGTCCGACATTCTGGCTACGTGCCCGGCCCACCACAGTCGTCCGATTTTCGCGGTGTGAACGATGGATGGTTCTCCCAGCAGCTCGTACAACTCGTGTTTCATTCGCTTCCTCCACGTACCGTCCGCCATCTGCATTCCACTATAGATAGTACGCAGCACTTTCCTTTCGAAAACTCCAAGTGCGCGTTGGTCCTCTACGAGCATCGTCCAGGTCTCGTGTCCATAGAGGACTACCGGTCTAATGAGCGTTTTGTAGATTGTCAGGGATTCCATCCAACGTTGCTTTATTCCGGGCAAATGCCTATTTTTAAAGAAGGGAGCAACCCCATCATTGCCTTATTCCAGGTAAACGTCATGTTTTAAAGAAATATACACACCCATCGTTTACTTATTTTGAGCAACTGTCTACTTCTCAAGAAGCAATTACTTCCACTATTTAGAAGAAAACTCAAAAAATTTTGATTTAATTTTGGCAAACCATGACTCCAATGAAAGATAACAATTATCATTGCGTTATACCTTATGCATGCTTTTTAAGAAAATATTATATCTTTTTAATGTATTCTTACCGACCGGAGTTATTTTCACCTCTGTAGCATTATTCCAGTTCCGCTCAATCTAATAACTATTTTAGTTAACACAATAAAAAAATATGCCAAATGCTTATCACTTTTGATGCTGTTCACTATTACTCACAAACGACCGCCTTACTATTAAGGTATAGAAATACGTAAAATATCACCCTTAAAAGCCAATCTAGCGGATTAATAAATTACAAACGCGCGGTGATTAGCACAAACAATAAAGTGCTTAAAATGCTTAATAAATTAATATAAAACGAATTATCTTAAGAGTACCTCTCAACAGAAGATAAAAGTTGCTTCCACGAGTTTTTTGCCTTTCTCGTATACAAAGTATACGTAAAGGCTATATGTTCGCTCCAAAAACGATCTTTTTATAGGAGTCCCGGAAACCCATAGTGTTATATACCGATCGACTCAGCTCGACGAATTGAGGTGATGTCTGTGTGTGCGTGTGTGTGTGTGTATGTGTGGGTATATGTGTGCGCAAAATTATCTCACCCATTTTTCAGGCACTTATCCTTAACCGATTTGCTCGCAACAAAATGGCCCAATCGGACTATGGACTTCGAATTTATGGCCTAAATATATTTTTATACAAGAAAAAATCTCACTCACTTTTTAGGCACTTACTTTTAGCCGATTTACTCGCAACAAGCTTCATTCGACGCAGAACCTTGTCCTATTGTTTCGTATTAAAGATAAGACATATCGGACTATGGGTTTCGAAGTCATGGCCAAAATTCATTTTTTTACATGAGAAACACATACAAAATTCTCACTCATTTTTCAGGCACTTCTTTTTAACGGATTTGCTCATAACAAGTTGCATTCAACGCGGTATCTTGTCCCATTGTTTCGTATTGAAAATTGGCGGAATCGGACTATGGGATTTAGAATTATGGCCAAAATACATTTTTTTTCATGCCAAAAGTGCATAGAAATTACTTACTCGTAAAAAAACCAAGAAAGGCACCATCACCGCCAGATGGATTAATCTGGGTTTTTTAGTGACAGATAGTCGTGGGCTGCCAGTTACATATTTTTTTCCTGTCTGTGTTGCCAAAAACATGAAATGTTCAAGTTCATTTGATTATTTTACAAATTTTGTTCTAAGAGGTTACACTGGTAAAAATCACATTTTGAAACTGAAAGAAACTTCTAAATCAATCAATTAAGCATTTCTCTCAACAGTTTTGACACTTATAAATACCAAATTTTTTAAAACTTTAAAATAAAAGTAAGAAAATGTTGGAATCCCAACTTTTTTTCTATGTGTACGTGTTTCAAATTTGATTTAAATCGACCCGTGCATCAAAAAAATATACAAAAGTGTTCGATTAATAAATACGCCCTCTTTCCATTTCCTATATGACAGTGTTAAATAGCTTTCCTAAAGCAGAGAATATGTGTTCCAAATTTGGTTGAAATCGGTCAATGGATTGGGCTCAGGAGTTACACTGATTTGATCGAAAACTAAACAATACCCCACCTCTTCACACTCCTCCCTCTCTTCTAAAGACTTTTCCATCATCACTATGATTGCCTTCTTACACACTTAAAATAAATCACAGATTTCTTTGAAATTTCACCGAAATCTAAACAGCAGAACTGTACGGTGAATAATTTTTCAGATTTTCGGTAGTTTTGACAGTTGGTGAAATAATTTCCGAACAATTCTCGCTTAACTTTTCAAAAGGACCTAAGTAACATTTTTTTCATGAATTAATTTTAGTAGCGCAATCAACATAACAACATGAAAGCTTCTGATTGCTGTATTCAAATTAATTCATGAAAAAAATGTTACTTAGGTCCTTTTGAAAAGTTAAGCGAGAATTCTGCTGTTGAGATTTCGGTAAATTGAAGCAAAAAAAGCAAGCAAATGATTTAAGTGTGTAGGACAGAGAATATGTGTTCCGAATTTGGTGGAAATCGATCAAAGTTTTCAGTAATTGAATTATTCGTTTTCTGAATAATACCCCTCCTCCCACACACTCCTCCTTTTCCATATATCAATCATATTGTCGTCTCCTTAATATAAAGTATGTGTCTTCCAAATTTGATTGAAATAGGCCAAGGATTTGAGAAGTTATACCGAATTGATCAAAAACTGCCCACAAAAATACCTCCACACCACTCCCTCTCATCCAATGACCTTCTTAATGTCACTATAATTTTCTTCTTAGAGCAGACAATATGTATTCCAAATTTGGTTGAAATTTGTCAAGGGGTGCAGCCCTTCCACCAGTATGTTTATGCGCAACATAATAAACAACAACAGTTGAAAAACAATGTTTCGTATGACACTGTCACCAGAAGGCGCTGGAGTGAAATGTCAAACTCGAAGGTTTGCGACGCTAGCGCCTCTAGTTATGAAACGCGCAATCAATTAAATTCAAATTGATCGCTGATGTCATTGTCAATGGTAATTTTTCTAGTGTTTCGCCTGTTTGTTTGTGGTTTCGATTTTGTTGGTTTTCTTGTGGAAGAAACAGCCCATTAGTCGCCGTGTGTCTCCCTGCGTCAAAGGGAAATTAATTCTAAGTAGGTAGTTGAAAATGCGGAAATTGATCGAAAGGAGCAAAAGTGATCCATAGCGAAGAAAAGACAGAAGCATTGAGCCAACCAACCTTTTTTGTACATTTTGGGGCCCCCACATACCGTCGGCCCGGGGCCCCAGCAACATCCGGCCCTGGGTCTGAGTTTTGTGACAGTTTGTGACAGGGGAAGGGAGGGGGTTTGGTCTTGTGTTACGTCCAGCTAAAAAAAAATATTTCAGATTGCATTTTAGCAACAAATTGGTTATCAAAAATATATATTGTAAACTGTTAGTAAGGGATCAAAATCACTATGTGATTATAAAAGTAGTATGTGAAAAAGGAAAATCAAAATATATATGACACATGTACGTCCAGGGGGATGGGGGGTCTCGATGATCTGTGACAGGGGGGGAGGGGGTTGAAAGTGCCAAAAAATGTTGGACATAATTTTTGAACAAGCCCTTTGTTGTGATTCTGCGTTCCATAGGAGAGGAGAAGACCGCCAGCTGCCATCGAGAGAAAAAGTAGAATTATTGAAATTCCACACGGCGTGGTATAGGAAATGAAGTATTTTTTTTTTGTTATAAAACAAAAATTAAAGATGTTTTTCAAAAAATCTTGGTTTAAGGGGTTAGAATTTTAAAAGCACACAAAAAAAACATGATATCTCGATTTTTATATTTTTTTCGAATAAACAGTTAATGCTTAAGATTGTTAAATTTCTAACCTCACAAATTAAAAATTGTTTGACCAAAAAAAATTTATAACGTTGTAGAGGCTAAAATGCCTTATTTTCCTTATTACCTTACCTTATTTTCTAAATCATGCCATGTCTAATTTCCATGATTCTACTTTTTCTCGAAACTTTTCCACTGATGAAGGAACCACTCCCATTTTTCTTTTCTCGATTCCACGTGCTAAATGACGTTTGAACAGGGGGAGAAGGCGGAGCACTGAATCCCTACCCCGACATGTTCTGGTTCTAAAATGTAAACAACAGTGTTAATTCTCTACCACCTTTTTGTTATGGCGAGGGAATTTTTATGCACACTTTTGTTTTCGATATTTTATCAAAATTAAACACTCAATCATGTGGCAATATAACGATGTGGTATGCTTGAGATACCTGCTTGATTAAAGGGACTCGAAAAAGAATTGATTTGCAGTAACTAACCGAATATAAAAATGTTCGCATTAACGATTGCGCCCTAATAGTGGTTCTAAGCTTGGATGCAGAGTACACGAGCTTTGTTCGCCAGTGACAGGCGTATGAGGCCCTTGCGTTTGAACCATTTTGAATTTGAACGATGTTCAAACCAACGGGGGTCAAATCAAAAAGTGTTCAGTTTAAAAACGGTCATATTACCGGACGTTCACGGTACCTTCTCGAATGATACACTAGTCAACAGTGTTTTACTCCCTCCAACCATTCTCAGTGTACTTGAAAGATTTTTCTTCACTAAATTCAGTCATGTACACCCGATTCTTTTTTTACACGGGGGATGCGTTCTGTGTAAAAACAGTTTTCAGTTCAAATTTGAAAATCCGCGTAAAAAAAGTTGTATGATTTCTCGACGAATCATGCAAAATGGAGCAACTTTGCAAAAATTTTGTATGGGATTTTTTTACACGGCCGTGTAAAAAAAATCCGTGTAAAAACAGAATCGGGTGTATTCAGATTTTTTGTAACACGTCCAGTTTTTGAGAAAAACGGGTTTAAATTCACAAAACTACATATTCTTATGGGAATTTGGTTTCTCTGTTCTGTAAAGCTAGTTTTCGGTTTATAATTTTGAGAAAGAGATTTGAATTATATAGAAGAAATCATACAAGATCTAAGTAAGCTGTTGAATCTTATTTGACACGTTCATTTGTTGTAAAAAACGGAATTTATTTCACAAAAGTACGTCTTTTCAAAGAAATTTGGTTTCTCTCCTCTGCAAAGCTGAATTTTGGCTCCTCTCTTTTAGAATAAAGTTTGAATTTTGTAGAATGGGCCTTGTGGAATGCTTTTGGGTTGATGGATTTCATTTGGCTCGTTCGTTTGTTGTGAAAAACTAAATTTAATTCCCAAAAGTACGTATTTCATAGAAATTGGGTTCTCTCCTCTGCAAAGCTGAATTTCGGTTCCTCACTTTTAGAATAAAGTTTGAATTTGGTGAAATGGGTCTTGTAGAATGCATGTGGCTTGTTGGATTTCATTTGGCACGTTCATTTGTTGTGAAAAACGGAATTTAATTCACAAAAGTACGTCTTTTAATAGAAATTTGTTTTCTCTCCTCTACAAAGCTGAATTTCGGCTCCTCACTTTTAGAATAAAGTTTGAATTTTGTAGAATGGGTTTTGTAGAATGCATGTGGGTTGTTGGATTTCATTTGGCACGTACATTTGTTGTGAACAACGGAATTAAATTCACAAAAGTACGTCTTTTCATAGAAATTTGGTTTCTCTCCTCTGCAAAGCTGAATTTCGGCTCCTCATTGTGGATTATAATTCATTTTCGAGATCGAATCGAAGACCGTAATGCATGCTCTATTCGATCAAATAGGGTAAAACGACATATTATGGAGGGGTTAAGCACCGTGTCAAAACAGAATTGATTACTAAAATTCTTCAAAAATTACCTGTTGGTCGATTTCCACATTGTAGTAGTTGAATAGGATGCTCGTTAACTATAGTTTCGTAAATATTACGTCAATTGTGCTGTACTTATGTTGTTTTGTTTTTATCACAATAAAAACAAACTACCGCAATAATAGGATGCAGTTGCCTATCGTTGCGATATTTTTTGAAGGTCAGTCCTATTGCTGCGGTATTGCATGTAATTCTTATGGGGAGCGATACCGCAACAATAGGACCTTAGCACTACCGCAATAATAGGCTCAAAGGATTCAAATTTTTAACGAAAAATGTTGATTTTTCATCATTTTGAACGGAATTTTGTCAAACAAAAGCTGTTCTAGTCGTTAATCCGAAGAGTTTTAGCGTACCCACAATTGTTTTCAATGGGATTATATCCAGAATGGACTACTTTAACACTACCGCAACATTGGGGCATACCACAACGATAGGACGTTTTACCCTATCGTTAGAATCGAGATGCGCAATCCACTTATGTAAACACTTAATGGAACTGGTATGCGGGTACATTCAATGAGACAAGGTAGGTTTGGTATTTTTTCACATTTCTCCCGAACAAAGTTTAATTTTTTATCATGTTATGTGGAAGTATGACAAAATTAAATGCTATTCACGGTGTTAACTCAAAAGTGACTAAAACCGAAATGGGACTGATATGCGAGTAGCGGCAGCACGCCGGTTGGGTAAAATGTGCCACCACTTTTTCTTGGTTATCAAACCAAACTTTGTAGCAAAATAGTGTCAAAAACTCTGTGTTTAAATTTTTTATTTTGCTCTTTCCGATGCAATTTCGGTGTTTACGTCAACAATGCTTTTTTTCAAACAATATTTTCTCTTTTTTTAATTAGTCTAAATTACTGACTATCTTAAAGTATAAGACTGACACTAATGTTTTGCAAAAGAGTGTGACTATTTCAGTGAAAACTATTGGAATATTTTGATTATCATTTTTGGGTGGCGCATATTGCCCAGCGCACAATGGTCCAGGATACAGATTTACGCGGAAAAGTGCATTTTACTCCAAAACTATATTTTTTAGAAAAAACTGTTGTTCTACAAAATTGTTCGAAATAGTAAGGCCATCATTATGGTTCTACCGAAAAATAGGGTGGCCCATCATTTAAAAAAAAATAGAAAATATTTTTTTTATTTCTCGGAATTTTGACATGTTATGTTCTACAAAGTTGTAGCGTAGCTTATTCCAATTAATTTCACCAAAAAATTTTTTTCTGTAGCTCTTAAGTTGGCTGATTTAGAGCAATTTTACCTAATTGGATTAGGGTGTACCTTAAAAAAAAAAGTATTTTTGATCTACTTTTTTTGTTTTAGATTTCTCGAAAAAGTCGTGTTCAGGGGACTTCTAGAGCTAACAAAAATGCAACTTTTGATGGGTAAATATGCTCAATATCTTTTTGCGATCAAAAGTTATAATCGTTTTTCTGTAAAAATTACATTTTTTTCATAAGTTGATATCTCCGGTTAGGGCAGACCAAAAAAATATATTCACACGGCATTTGAAAGAGAAATTAATATTCTTTATTATGACAAAAAATTGGAGATATGTTATTTTTTTATCTCAAGTTTAACCAATTTTACTAAATTCATGTTTTTTTAAATAAATTATTATAACTCGACAACGGAAGAAGATACAGACGATATTCTTATAGCAAAACACGCGTTTTGAAAAGCCCCAAAAGTCTTTAGAACATGACATTCGTGAAAAATGAAAACTAAAAAATCTACAGCTTCAACACTTTTTATAAGTTTTATCATTATCATCGTATTGCAAGATTTACGAGAAAACATGAATTTTCGGTCTGAAGCATACTTTTAAGAAACAAAGTTTGTTCTACAAAGTTGTTCTGGATACTTGGGCCCTCATTATAGAGTTACCGAAAAATAGGGTGGGCCATTTTATAAAAATGTGAAATTTTTATTTTTTTTTTGTGCGTAATATTGACATAAAATGTCCCACAAAGTTGTAGCGGAGCTTTTTCCAATCAACTTTGCCATATAAACTTTTTATGTAGCTCTTGAGCTCACTTGTTTAGAGTAATTTTACTTACCAGGATTAGGGTGTGCCTTAAAAAACAATATTTATGATCTGCTCATTTCATTTTTTATTTTTCACGGATGTCATGTTCTGAAGACTTTTGGGGCTTTTTAAAACGCGTGTTTTGTTATAAGAATATCGTCTGTATCTTCTTCCGTTGTCGAGTTATATCAATTTATTTGAAAAAACATGATTTTAGTAAAATTGGTTAAACTTGAGATAAAAAAATAACATATCCCCACTTTTTTGACACAATAAAGAATATGAATTCCTCTTTCAGATGCCGTGTGAATATATTTTTTTGGTCTGCCCTAACCGGAGATATCAACTTATGAAAAAAATGTTATTTTGACAGAAAAACGATTATAACTTTTGATCGGAAAAAGATATTGACCATATTTACCAATAAAAAGTTGCATTTTTTTGAGCTCTAAAAGTCCCCTGAACACGACTTTTTCGAAAAATCTGAAATAAAAAAAGTAGATAAAAAATACTGTTTTTTTGAGGTACACCCTAATCCAATTAGGTAAAATTGCTCTAAATCAACCAACTCAAGAGCTACAGAAAAAGTTTTTTTGGCAAAATTGATTGGAATAAGCTGTGCTACAACTTTGTAGAAAATAACATGTCAATATTCTGAGAAATTAAAAAAAAATTTCTAATTTTTTTTATATGATGGGCCACTCTATTTTTTGGTAGAACCATAATGATGGCCTTACTATTTCGAACAATTTTGTAGAACAACATTTTTTTTTTTTAAAATATAGTTTTGGCGTAAAATTCATCTTTCCGCGTAAATCTGTATCCTGGACCATAGTGCAGCTTCGTTCATTTTAAATCAAAATGCACTATTTTGGAATAAAATCGTTTTCTTGTAATATTGTTGGTTTTTTTTAAAAAAAAACTGTTGGACCATATAGTGACTGGTATGCTAGATTATTGATAATCACTTCGAAATTACACTATTTAGGATGAAATACCATTAAATTAAGAGATTTGCTTAGGGGCGCATATTGACCATCCTTCGTGTTTGTTCGATTGACCAGCTTTCACTTTTCAGAGCCGAGTATTGTTTACGTGCACAAATATTGGCTCGTCTGATTTTTGATCGCTTTATCGCATGTTCTGAATCTGGCAACTATTATCCTTCCGATAATGAGCGCAAAGTGTGGGAGCTTAGTCGGAAATCAACTCCACAATGGCGGAGAGTTGTGTTCACCACGAAGGCCATAGTGTGTGTAACAATTCATCCCGATGGCCTTATGTTTTGACCAATGGATTTCAAGTTTTGCCTCGTTAGAAAGGTAGATAGGTAAAAAAATACATAGGGGAAATGACGACTTTTGCAGGTTTTATTTTATTATTGTCAGGGGGGTTTTCTATAACTAATTATGCCCATATTTGGCCTAAACATTCTTTGCGTATCAAAGAATATTGTGGCCGAATTTCATAAAATTTGGTCAACAAAAACCCCCTGACAATAATAGAACAAAACCTGCCAAAGCCGTCATTTCCCCTATCAAAATAAAATAAAATAATAAAAAAATGAGAGTAATTTGATTATTGCTCCCTAAAGTACAATGATATTCTTGGGCAAAAAAAATCTGATGGGTATACATAATTAAACTATTGTTATTTACCATTTCGCAATTGTTTTATGAGGTAAGTTTAGAAGGTTCGAAATAACTTATTCAAGCTGCTACTATTACCCAATGGGCTGCTTCTTACTGCAAGGCAAAAACGTTTGCTATTTATCAGCTTTTCCAGTTGTTTAAACAACATATTTTCAGAACTTATGTCATAAAAAAGTATCTAAATTTATGCTAGGTTAAGGCCGGGCGCGTGATTTTCGACATTTCCACAAATTTCCCTTGGTTCGTACTGAACATGTGCGTTTTCCCCGTATTTCAACCGTTTGCAACAGACCACATAAAGTGCGAACTGCTGGCTGCCGCGAATGTCAATGTCTCGTGTTGAAAAGCAATTTTCCAGTTTCAAATGTTTATTTATCGTTGATTGGAACGGTGCGAGTTTTGCCGGCGTTCCGCGAACAGAAGTAGATTGAACTCGCTTGTTGTCAATCGTAAGGGGATAGACACGGCTTTGTCAGTTGTATTTCTGTTACTGGCAGGAGGGATCAGTTATGTTGAACTTTGCAAAAAAAAAGTTTTCTAAGTATCCCTCAGGATACTTCCCATAAATTTTATTTACATAGCCACCTGCCAATTAGAAGAAAGCCAAGCAGACCAACATCAAACATTCCCCAAGCCTGTTGATTGTTTAACTGATCAGTCACTCTGTATGACTACTACCTATACTATGACTATGTATTATCTAGGAAATTGTTCAATTATGTAGCTTAGAAAATATGATACATCTGCTTAATGAACATTATAGTGCCGTTTCACGCATGGTTATCCATGTTATTCCGCTACGGTGCCTGTGTCACTCCGCTGGTGGTTATATGTTTATTCAATAAAGTTACTTTTCCATAGGAGTTTCCAACAATCTATTTGTGTTACTGCACCGCATAGGCCCTCTCCTGTTAGAGCTCTTCGTCGTCGATCTCTGCGCCATTATCAAATCGCCGGAGGTAATGTATGCAAATGACCTGAAAATATCTCGAGTAGTGACATCTCTTGCAAACTGTTGTGTTCGCAGATGGGCACATATGCTTTACTTAACTGGTGCATAACAAATGGCACTGTTTGTCGCATACATTAAACGACAACTTTCCGATACTCGTTGGAGAACGAGCTACTATCGTCATTGGCCTAGCTATTGACAGCTTGATCCAAGAATAAGTTAAACATATAACATTAAATTTATTTATCATTTTATAACAATATCAATAGATTTTATTGTTTCCAGTTATCTCAAAATTTTTAATTGATTACATTCCATGCAAAAAAAAGTATAACAAAATCTGCTGTGTGTTAGTCAAACAATCAAGAAACTTTGATCAATAATGCAATTGTTCGACCAACAGCTAGTCAAACTTTTACTGCACACTCACAAACCATATATTCGGAAAGTTTTCAAGCAGGATCCAACATCATATTAGTTGGTGCAGTGTTCCGGAGTAAGCCAATGTACATGACTTATTGATTCAAATGAAAGTCCAGCCTTCACCCACCCAAACTTAATTTTCTATTTTACATTATCTCGATTTCTCGAACATACACAAACGATATTTGCATATCGGACGTCGTGCGTTGGCGCCATACGCTTCGAGCATGCGGCAGCACCCCAATAAATTAGTCTGGGGACCGACAACAGCTTTGGTCGTCCGCTACTGGCATTTTGGTTCTACCACAAATGGTATCAAAAAATAATATCTACGAAAATTCTGTACCTCATAAATTCCACACTTCATACGTGAGGGTGGCATATTAGTTGATATTGAAACATGTTTGGTAAAGGAAATTAGCTTTTATCCCTACATGAGCATCCAAAGGGTGTCGAATAAAACACTAACTGCTTTAACGTGGTTCAATATGATTGAAAAATATTCATTTACGTAATCTCCTATTTTATCAGAAAAAGTAAGCCGGTTAGAAAAGAAAGCATTAGAGATTGATGGATGTTGCTTGAAAAAGAGAGTCCTTAGCAAGAGGACTCGTCTTGATTGAATTGTTGTTGCTGATGCTCGAATGTTGCCAACGAAGCTCTAACTAGAATGAAACTTTCAGCACTCACTAAAAATAAAACTGATTCGTTTCAATTTAACAACCTCGTAAAACACTGACGTTTTATACTTTCGCAAGACGCCCATTTTTTCAAATGATTTCAAATGTATAATGAAGGTCACAGCTCTGCCAGACAAGTTTTGAAAAAAAAAATTGGAATGATTTTCTCGGAAGCTTTCAAAAACTGTCATGGATGATGCAAATTGAATGGCAATGGATGGAATCGTAATTTATTACGTCGGGATTGTGTGCTGAATTCGAAACAAACCTACCTGGTACTGTTTTTGTGGCGACGCTTTTGTACAATTTCTTTCTATGTACCGCCTGAAACAAATCGATTATGTCTATTTAGAATAAATCATGTACATACTCTACTTTTTAGAGTACCGCCATCGGGGGTGACAATGGGTCTGGGGGGTGAGAATGGGCCATCGCTTTCACCGGCAATCTGGAAGTCGTAGAGCAAATTCGTTCAAAAAGGTCTCTTATATTTTAGTCTTCTTGCCCTCAAATGCATTCAATCCAATCTTCTAAGTAGTTGAAACAGTGACCCATTGTAATGTAATGTTCCTAAATATTTGAACATTATGTTCTATTGTGGCATTGTAATTATATTAATAAATGAAGTCATTTTCATCCATCCGAGAACTGCTGAGAAATGTTTGCGCCATTAGTATTATAAAGTCTCTACCCTGTCGAAAGAAAAATTACAACTGTTACCACTCGAAAAGCAATGTTATTTTCCAGATGCCATTCATGCACTCGACATAAGTTAAACTGCTGCAAACAGACCTGATTTAATTTCCAGCTAAGATACTAAACACAGTCAAACTCTGTTCTGTATGCTATTGTATGCTAAAATTTAATGCAACCCACATTGTCCCCAAGGCAATAAATACTCTCAGTTTGTTGAGCAGACAAAGCCGTTATCATGAAATGATTCTCTAATGGTTTGGAAGCTTGCAACATATTTATGGTCGACAGTCATCCAAACTCCACAATTGGCAGGAAAATTAATTTCACCTAAAAAATTAATTTAATAAAATCCACAAAGCTCACAAACCGGATTGGATTTGGATTGGATTTGGATTGGATTTGGATTGGATTTGGATTGGATTTGGATTGGATTTGGATTGGATTTGGATTGGATTTGGATTGGATTTGGATTGGATTTGGATTGGATTTGGATTGGATTTGGATTGGATTTGGATTGGTTGGATTGGTTTGGATTGGTTTGGATTGGTTTGGATTGGTTTGGGTTGGTTGGATTGGTTTGGATTGGTTTGGTTGGTTTGGATTGGTTTGGATTGGTTTGGATTGGTTTGGATTGGTTTGGTTGGTTTGGATTGGTTGGATTGGTTGGATTGGTTTGGATTGGTTTGGATTGGTTTGGATTGGTTTGGTTGGTTTGGATTGGTTTGGATTGGTTTGGATTGGTTTGGATTGGTTTGGATTGGTTTGGATTGGTTTGGTTGGTTTGGTTGGTTTGGATTGGTTTGGATTGGTTTGGATTGGTTTGGTTGGTTTGGATTGGTTTGGATTGGTTGGATTGGTTTGGATTGGTTTGGATTGGTTTGGATTGGTTTGGATTGGTTTGGATTGGTTTGGATTGGTTTGGATTGGTTTGGTTGGTTTGGATTGGTTGGATTGGTTTGGATTGGTTTGGATTGGTTTGGATTGGTTTGGTTGGTTTGGATTGGTTTGGATTGGTTTGGATTGGTTTGGATTGGTTTGGATTGGTTTGGATTGGTTTGGATTGGTTTGGGTTGGTTTGGATTGGTTTGGATTGGTTTGGATTGGTTTGGTTGGTTGGATTGGTTTGGTTGGTTTGGATTGGTTTGGATTGGTTTGGATTGGTTTGGATTGGTTTGGATTGGTTTGGGATTGGTTTGGATTGGTTTGGATTGGTTTGGATTGGTTTGGATTGGTTTGGATTGGTTTGGATTGGTTTGGATTGGTTTGGATTGGTTTGGATTGGTTTGGATTGGTTTGGATTGGTTTGGATTGGTTTGGATTGGTTTGGATTGGTTTGGATTGGTTTGGATTGGTTTGGATTGGTTTGGTTGGTTTGGATTGGTTTGGATTGGTTTGGATTGGTTGGATTGGTTTGGATTGGTTGGTTTGGATTGGTTTGGATTGGTTTGGATTGGTTTGGATTGGTTGGATTGGTTTGGATTGGTTTGGATTGGTTTGGATTGGATTGGTTTGGTTGGTTTGGATTGGTTTGGATTGGTTTGGATTGGTTTGGATTGGTTTGGTTGGTTTGGATTGGTTTGGATTGGTTTGGATTGGTTTGGATTGGTTTGGGATTGGTTTGGATTGGTTTGGATTGGTTTGGATTGGTTTGGATTGGTTTGGGATTGGTTTGGATTGGTTTGGATTGGTTTGGATTGGTTTGGATTGGTTTGGATTGGTTTGGATTGGTTTGGATTGGTTTGGTTGGTTTGGATTGGTTTGGATTGGTTTGGATTGGTTTGGATTGGTTTGGATTGGTTTGGATTGGTTTGGATTGGTTTGGTTGGTTTGGTTGGTTTGGTTGGTTTGGATTGGTTTGGATTGGTTGGATTGGTTTGGATTGGTTTGGATTGGTTTGGATTGGTTTGGATTGGTTTGGTTGGTTTGGATTGGTTTGGTTGGTTTGGATTGGTTTGGGATTGGTTTGGATTGGTTTGGATTGGTTTGGATTGGTTTGGATTGGTTTGGTTGGTTTGGATTGGTTTGGATTGGTTTGGATTGGTTGGATTGGTTTGGTTGGTTTGGATTGGTTTGGATTGGTTTGGATTGGTTTGGATTGGTTTGGTTGGTTTGGATTGGTTTGGATTGGTTTGGATTGGTTTGGATTGGTTTGGATTGGTTTGGATTGGTTTGGATTGGTTTGGATTGGTTTGGATTGGTTGGTTGGTTTGGATTGGTTTGGATTGGTTTGGATTGGTTTGGATTGGTTTGGATTGGTTTGGATTGGTTTGGTTGGTTTGGATTGGTTTGGATTGGTTTGGATTGGTTTGGATTGGTTTGGATTGGTTTGGTTGGTTTGGATTGGTTTGGATTGGTTTGGATTGGTTTGGTTGGTTTGGATTGGTTTGGATTGGTTTGGATTGGTTTGGTTGGTTTGGATTGGTTGGATTGGTTTGGATTGGTTTGGATTGGTTGGATTGGTTTGGATTGGTTTGGATTGGTTTGGGATTGGTTTGGATTGGTTTGGATTGGTTTGGATTGGTTTGGATTGGTTTGGATTGGTTTGGATTGGTTTGGATTGGTTTGGATTGGTTTGGTTGGTTTGGATTGGTTTGGATTGGTTTGGATTGGTTTGGTTGGTTTGGATTGGTTTGGATTGGTTTGGATTGGTTTGGATTGGTTTGGTTGGTTTGGATTGGTTTGGTTGGTTTGGATTGGTTTGGATTGGTTTGGATTGGTTTGGATTGGTTTGGATTGGTTGGATTGGTTTGGATTGGTTTGGATTGGTTTGGATTGGTTTGGATTGGTTTGGATTGGTTTGGATTGGTTTGGATTGGTTTGGTTGGTTTGGATTGGTTTGGTTGGTTTGGATTGGTTTGGATTGGTTTGGTTGGTTTGGATTGGTTTGGATTGGGTTTGGATTGGTTTGGATTGGTTTGGATTGGTTTGGATTGGTTTGGATTGGTTTGGATTGGTTTGGATTGGTTTGGATTGGTTTGGATTGGTTTGGATTGGTTTGGATTGGTTTGGATTGGTTTGGATTGGTTTGGTTGGTTTGGATTGGTTTGGATTGGTTTGGATTGGTTTGGATTGGTTGGATTGGTTTGGATTGGTTTGGATTGGTTTGGATTGGTTTGGATTGGTTTGGATTGGTTTGGTTGGTTTGGATTGGTTTGGATTGGTTTGGTTGGTTTGGATTGGTTTGGATTGGTTTGGATTGGTTTGGATTGGTTTGGTTGGTTTGGATTGGTTTGGTTGGTTTGGATTGGTTTGGATTGGTTTGGATTGGTTTGGTTGGTTTGGATTGGTTTGGATTGGTTTGGATTGGTTTGGTTGGTTTGGATTGGTTTGGTTGGTTTGGATTGGTTTGGATTGGTTTGGTTGGTTTGGATTGGTTTGGATTGGTTTGGATTGGTTTGGGATTGGTTTGGATTGGTTTGGATTGGTTTGGATTGGTTTGGATTGGTTTGGATTGGTTTGGATTGGTTTGGATTGGTTTGGATTGGTTTGGATTGGTTTGGATTGGTTTGGATTGGTTTGGATTGGTTTGGATTGGTTTGGATTGGTTGGATTTGGATTGGTTGGTTTGGATTGGTTGGATTGGTTTGGATTGGTTTGGATTGGTTTGGATTGGTTTGGATTGGTTGGATTGGTTTGGATTGGTTTGGTTGGTTTGGATTGGTTTGGATTGGTTTGGATTGGTTTGGTTGGATTGGTTGGATTGGTTTGGATTGGTTTGGATTGGTTGGTTGGTTGGATTGGTTTGGTTGGTTTGGATTGGTTTGGTTGGTTTGGATTGGTTTGGATTGGTTTGGATTGGTTTGGATTGGTTTGGATTGGTTTGGTTGGTTGGATTGGTTTGGATTGGTTTGGATTGGTTTGGATTGGTTTGGATTGGTTTGGATTGGTTTGGATTGGTTTGGATTGGTTTGGATTGGTTTGGATTGGTTTGGATTGGTTTGGATTGGTTGGATTGGTTTGGATTGGTTTGGATTGGTTTGGATTGGTTTGGATTGGTTTGGATTGGTTGGTTTGGATTGGTTTGGATTGGTTTGGTTGGTTTGGATTGGTTTGGATTGGTTTGGATTGGTTTGGATTGGTTTGGATTGGTTTGGATTGGTTGGATTGGTTTGGATTGGTTTGGATTGGTTTGGATTGGTTTGGATTGGTTTGGATTGGTTTGGTTGGTTTGGATTGGTTTGGATTGGTTTGGATTGGTTTGGATTGGTTTGGATTGGTTTGGATTGGTTTGGTTGGTTGGATTGGTTTGGATTGGTTTGGATTGGTTTGGATTGGTTTGGATTGGTTTGGTTGGTTTGGATTGGTTTGGATTGGTTTGGATTGGTTGGTTTGGATTGGTTTGGATTGGTTTGGATTGGTTTGGTTGGTTTGGATTGGTTTGGATTGGTTTGGATTGGTTTGGATTGGTTTGGGTTGGTTTGGATTGGTTTGGATTGGTTTGGTTGGTTTGGATTGGTTTGGATTGGTTTGGATTGGTTTGGATTGGTTTGGATTGGTTTGGATTGGTTGGATTGGTTTGGATTGGTTTGGATTGGTTTGGATTGGTTTGGTTGGTTTGGTTGGTTTGGATTGGTTTGGATTGGTTTGGATTGGTTTGGTTGGTTTGGATTGGTTTGGATTGGTTTGGATTGGTTTGGATTGGTTTGGATTGGTTTGGATTGGTTTGGATTGGTTTGGATTGGTTTGGATTGGTTTGGATTGGTTTGGTTGGTTTGGATTGGTTGGTTGGATTGGTTGGATTGGTTTGGATTGGTTTGGATTGGTTTGGATTGGTTTGGATTGGTTTGGATTGGTTTGGTTGGTTTGGATTGGTTTGGATTGGTTTGGATTGGTTTGGATTGGTTTGGTTGGTTTGGATTGGTTTGGATTGGTTTGGATTGGTTTGGATTGGTTTGGTTGGTTTGGATTGGTTTGGATTGGTTTGGATTGGTTTGGGATTGGTTTGGATTGGTTTGGATTGGTTTGGATTGGTTTGGATTGGTTTGGATTGGTTTGGATTGGTTTGGTTGGTTTGGATTGGTTTGGATTGGTTTGGATTGGTTTGGATTGGTTTGGATTGGTTTGGATTGGTTTGGATTGGTTTGGATTGGTTTGGATTGGTTTGGATTGGTTTGGATTGGTTTGGATTGGTTTGGATTGGTTTGGTTGGTTTGGTTGGTTTGGATTGGTTTGGATTGGTTTGGATTGGTTTGGTTGGTTTGGATTGGTTTGGTTGGTTTGGATTGGTTTGGATTGGTTTGGATTGGTTTGGATTGGTTTGGATTGGTTTGGATTGGTTTGGATTGGTTTGGATTGGTTTGGATTGGTTTGGTTGGTTTGGATTGGTTTGGATTGGTTTGGATTGGTTTGGATTGGTTTGGATTGGTTTGGATTGGTTTGGATTGGTTTGGATTGGTTTGGTTGGTTTGGTTGGTTTGGATTGGTTTGGATTGGTTTGGATTGGTTTGGATTGGTTTGGTTGGTTTGGATTGGTTTGGATTGGTTTGGATTGGTTTGGATTGGTTTGGATTGGTTTGGATTGGTTTGGATTGGTTTGGATTGGTTTGGATTGGTTTGGATTGGTTTGGATTGGTTTGGATTGGTTTGGATTGGTTTGGTTGGTTTGGATTGGTTTGGATTGGTTGGATTGGTTTGGATTGGTTGGATTGGTTTGGTTGGTTTGGATTGGTTTGGATTGGTTTGGATTGGTTTGGATTGGTTTGGTTGGTTTGGATTGGTTTGGATTGGTTTGGATTGGTTGGATTGGTTTGGATTGGTTTGGATTGGTTTGGATTGGTTTGGATTGGTTTGGATTGGTTTGGATTGGTTGGATTGGTTTGGATTGGTTTGGTTGGTTTGGATTGGTTTGGATTGGTTTGGATTGGTTTGGTTGGTTGGATTGGTTTGGATTGGTTTGGTTGGTTTGGATTGGTTTGGATTGGTTTGGATTGGTTTGGATTGGTTTGGATTGGTTTGGTTGGTTTGGATTGGTTTGGTTGGTTTGGTTGGTTTGGATTGGTTTGGATTGGTTTGGATTGGTTTGGATTGGTTTGGATTGGTTTGGATTGGTTTGGATTGGTTTGGATTGGTTTGGATTGGTTTGGATTGGTTTGGATTGGTTTGGATTGGTTTGGATTGGTTTGGATTGGTTTGGTTGGTTTGGATTGGTTTGGATTGGTTGGATTGGATTGGTTTGGGATTGGTTTGGATTGGTTTGGATTGGTTGGATTGGTTTGGATTGGTTTGGTTGGTTTGGATTGGATTGGATTGGATTGGATTGGATTTGGATTGGATTTGGATTGGATTTGGATTGGATTTGGATTGGATTTGGATTGGATTTGGATTGGATTTGGATTGGATTTGGATTGGATTTGGATTGGATTTGGATTGGATTGGATATGGATTGGATTTGGATTGGATTTGGATTGTTTCTACGTTGCTGCTCCATACGCAGTCTAAATTAAATGATCGTACATTGTTAGATATTTGAACACATTATTACCAATGAAATAAATCTTCATCTTGTATCGTTCCTATATTTAACCAGTCAATTGGAATAAAAGTTTAGTCAAGAACTACAAGGCTTACGGCATGACGTTCCATTCAAAAGACTCAAAGACTCAGTGTCACAAACGTGACAAACATAAGCTGGATGATTCTATTTTTATTTTGTTTGGTGTATGATAAACATATTTTATTCCAATCTCATATCCATTCTTAGAAAGCCTTCTTAACAGCTACTTTATCTTATGCTTCAAGCACCACATAGACTATTGAACGAGCACAATACATGAGATTGAAACAGATAAATGCTGAGAATTTTGACGCTCAAAACATATCTTATCTTGAGCCATCGGGATTTGTATATTTTCAATATTACATAGCAAAACCCGGGATATGCAACAATTTCTATCCCGAATCTAAGGACAACATAAAGGGTCGGGAAATTGATTTTAGTTCGAATAGCTCCACGATTTCACAGCTTTGAGCTTTAAGAAATATTTTTAGCATTGTGCTCTTTAAGGACTTCAAGTTTCAGAGAATGAAAACTTCGAATTCATTTGTATTTGTGCTTTATCATTCTGAAACAATTTCATCCTGATCACCCCGGGGTTACTCATTAAAATTCACCATCCTGAATCTTGATATCCTGTATTGATGGTAAAACTTGATATTCATTCGCCATTCCCTTCTGTCCGGGATGTGACTGGGAGCACATTTCGATTTTATTCCGATATAAGGATCTCGTGTGGAAAAAAAATAAAATCCCCCAACTGTTATCAGTTGTCTCTTTGTATCCCAGCCGCATTGCATGGCGCTGTCCCAATGCTGATACAAAATATTGCTTTTCTTTATCAGTAAATTTGATTTTTATTATGAGAAAAGTATATCTGAGAAAACCCCTCTACGGCAGATCAACGGAAACGAAACGTGGGGAGTTTACGAATTTGAGCTTATTTATGGGGGAATGGGCATCGGAAGCCCCATCGTTAGATGCCTGCAAAGACAAAGACGACGATGAATTGTATTGCGATAGTCCGTCAACGCCAACGAGGCTAAATTGAGTTAAACTGAACGCGCGCGTTGGGCACGTATGTGTCACATTTGGTGCCAATATCTTTCTGCTCACGTGATGATAATCCAAACAGTGTTGTTTGGATAGGACTTCCAATATTTAATCAAATAATACTTATTTGAATCATGGAAAACAATGCTTTATCTTAGAATAAAGGGGTCCAGGCTTTTTGATTCACGCACTTTACTTTAGAAATGCAACATAAATCTAATGAAAGATATCAAGTATTTGCTTTTAATTAAATCATTTTCATTACTTTCTGTTTCGCTTCTTTCAGCATGTTGCTAGCTGACCGTTACGGAGTGTTTCATTAGCACCAGTCAGTGCCCAAGCGCTCTCTGAACACATTTTCCCCTTGGAGCGAAGTCCTTTCCGGAAAAGCGTAACAATTCAGACGAACCCGCCGTCCATTTCCTCCGCTGCTGGCTCAAGCCCATCATGATGGAGCTGCAGCAGGTGCCAACGGATGGCGAAGCCTTTATTGATCGTTCTCTGATTTATCTGGCCATGGTAACGGCAGCATCGTCCACCAGCTTCGCCGCGGATACCGACGAGGGTGGCGGCCCAGGAGCCCGGAACGGAACCAGCGTGGATCTTCTGCTGCAGCAGCCAGCGGTCGTTTCGATCAACGGTTCCAGCAGCGGTGGCGGCGGTGAAATGTTGAACGAAAATTTTGGCACCAAAGCCGATTCCATCTGTATCATACTGCCCATCACCATATTCTACTGTTTCATCTTTGTGGCCGGCATCGTGGGTAATTTGGCCATCTGTATTGTGATTGCCAAGAATCGGTCGATGCACACGGCCACCAACTACTATCTGTTCAACTTGGCTGTTTCGGACTTTTTGCTGCTACTATTCGGTAAGTATTCTAAAGTAGGAAAAACGCCAATGATTTATTACATCGAAATTTAATTATTCATGCAAAGTAGACAGCTTGGAGGACGGGACTGAAATTGAATTTTGCCTTTTGTTAAGCGAAGACCGAATTGCCTCTTATGGTGCGGCACGACAAGACGCAATGTCACCGACCAGGGCGGCACAACTCGAAGCAGATTTTGCATAATTATGTTTCTGTAATTTGATGTTCGTTTAATGGATGCGACTAAGATTTCTTATTAATAGCGGTTGCTTGTGTCGCATCTAGCCACAATCTAATCAATTGGTAAGACGAATAACATCGGGACTAATTACCATTTTATCTTTACATCGTTTCGCGCAGGAAAGATTTTTAGGATATGTTCTTAGGGTCACTTCTAAAATTTTAAGCAGAGGTCCCCTTAACCCATGATATTTCTATTATTTAAAAAAATCATTGAACGACAATATATTTATAGACAATGTGCATACATCAACACGAATTGTAATATTATCCAGTAGCCTTGCAAGCAAAAGCGTAGGATTAGCGGAGATGGTGAATTCGATTCTCGATCCGGAAGAACATGAAGAAGAAAAAGAATAATTGTAATATTCGCATTGTTGCGGAGGATTTGAAGGAAATTATCAGGACCATAGTAAATAGCAGTATGATCATTGGCAGGTAACTTTTAATCCTCTAGGCCCAAAAATTTTCGAGATGAAAATATTGCGTACTCACTTGTCCTAAGACGAGTTTGTACAATCCCATTTAATTCCACCACTTAATTGTACCTTGACAGATACGTATTTCGACCTCAACAGTGAGGTCGTCTTCAGTGTCTCGTACTAGCCTCGACTTACGATACACTGAAGACGACGTTACTGTTGAGGTCAAAATACGTATCTGTCAAGGTACAATAAAGTGGTGGAATTAAATGGGATTGTACAAACTCGTCTTATGACAAGTGAAGACATTCCACTAAAAAGCTCAAAATAATTTTCTTAACAAAATATGCGTACTATTTATGGCGGAGTGTAGATGGAAGATGGTTTATAGACGAGGCGAATGAACCACGAGTTGCAACAGCTGTTGGGAGAAACATTGTTAACACCACGATACTGCGGAATACTGCGGTGGGCCGGTCACGTAACCAGAATGTTGGACAACAACCCTATGAAAATGGTTCTCGATAGCGTCCGACGGGCACAATAAAGTGAGGTACGCTGCGAGGAAGGTGGATCGATCAGGTGGAAGACGATTTACGAACCATCCGCCTGTAGACATGCACCCATTCTTGGGTGTCTGGTGGCGAGTACTCATTTTGGTTTAAATTATTTGCAAATGAACGATGATCTGTTGAAGCAACGATCGCCTGCTTGGAAGTTGGGCCTTTTTCCTAATTTAGTGGCGTTATCTGCTACATTTAATCGTTTTAGGACCCTTCCCCGTTCATGCAATGCACACTCTTTTCGCTCAGAATTTCACTGATACTGTCTGCCACCACAACTTGTTTGGAAGGCTAATTTAGGAATTCAAACCCAGAACTTGCGTGGATTTCATTTATCTCAAAGGCAAAACAAACGGCGCAGATTACAGACATACAGGCTGGCGACCCGTGCCGAGGGGATGCATGGCCAGTGGGTGAAATAATGAGCTAGGCCTTTAACGGAGCCTGTGGGGTACCTGGGCACCCTCCACAGTAATTGTCCCTTACCGCGTCATGCTAGGCTCTGGCCTAGCAACTCGTGGGATCAAAATGGAAACCCCAGTCAATTCTTCAATTAGTGGTAGTAGTGTAGGCCTCTCGCAAGAGGTGGGTTGTCTAGTTCTCCGCCTAGGAGACCGGAGGCAATAGTCGGCAGCTCGGTGCGCAGCCACCTAACCTTCTCCCCGGCTACGCCTTTAGAGGTTATGGACGGCTCATGGCTTGTGAGGGCGATGAACCGCAAACGCGTTGGGCTTTCGGCCTTTGAGGTGGCGACGGAACAGCTGGACGCCATCATCGACTTTGCGTCATCGAAGCATAATATCAGTAAGGACCTCAAGGGGAGCTTGTTGAAACTTCGAAAGTCGATGTTGGACGCCAATCTGGAGAGGGCGGTCGGGACGGCCAAGTGCGAACCCGTGAAATCCGTGGAGTCGAGGTCTACTCAGACTGAGGCCCAAGGATTCGCGGGCACGTCGGGGGTGACTGCTCCAACGGAGCAGACCCAAAAATGGGGGAGACAATCTCCAGGGGATGAGCTCCCTGGGGGCCGCTCCAAAACGCGGAGGGTTACTAACAAGGGTAATGGGGCTGGTAAGCTGAACCCCGGCCAGGTACCTCCAAAACCGGGGGAGGAAGGACCTGGAAAGGCCGCCCCAGACCAGGGAAATAGAGGGGGATAACGCCTTCTGGACCCTAATCAAGAAAAAGAGGAAACCGAAGACGTCAAGGGCCGAAAAGAAGGCCCAGGCGAATGAGGGTAGCAAGAAGTCTAGGGTAGGCGCCAATCGCTCCAGGGGTGATGCCCTAGTCATCAAGACGGATGAGGCTAAGTACTCGGACGTCTTGAAGGCGATGAGGAGTGACGTCAAGCTCGGTGAACTCGGCGCCGACGTACGTCGAATAAGACGTACCAGGATGGGCGAGATGATCCTCGAGATGAAGCGGGGCGTCTCGCAAAAGGGCGCCGCCTACAAGAAGTTGACGGAGGAAGTCCTAGGCGAGACGGTCAAGATGAGGGCACTCACGACGGAGGTGAATCTAAGGGTTAAAGACCTGGACGAGATCACCGAAGTCGAAGAGCTCATCACCGCACTGTGGCGACAGTGTGAAGTGGAGACTCCCACCATAGCCGTTCGGCTACGGAAAGGTCCGGCAGCGACGCAGGTAGCATTGGTTCGGCTATCTGCAGCGGATGCCTCCAAGGTAGTCAAGTTAGGGAGCGTCAAGGTGGGATGGTCGGTATGCCCTGTGGGCATATACGAGCAACCCGACGTTTGCTTCAAGTGCCTGGAACCGGGGCACAAGCAATGGGACTGCAAAGGCCCTGACAGAAGCAATCTCTGCCGACGCTGCGGATTGGTGGGACATAAGGCTTCCAATGGTTTGATTTGTTCCAGCAAAGCTGTGAACAGCAAACACCCCATGGGGGGTTCGATGTGACCGGCGTTTAAGCGTGCTGCAAAATCACAGTGCAGGTAACGCAGCTGGCTTGCTCGGCCTCACCCGAGTGTTTGGTGTGCACAGGTTTAGAGGAAACGGCGGAACACGTGTTGTTCGTGTGCTTACGTTTTCGCGCAATGCGTGACCACATGCTTGCCACATGTGGTCTGGACACTACCCCGGACAACCTAGTTCGGAGGATGTGTAAAGATGAAGTTGGCTGGAACGCCGTTTTATCGGCTATAGCCCAAAACGTCTCGAAGAAACACAGAAGGTGGCGCGTGGACTCAAGGGTGGCTAGTTCAGGCGCAAATAAGAGGTGGTCCAAGGGATCGGAGTCGGCTCCATGGATCATACCGGTGGTCATGCTCTGTGGTCGAACTCAATCCTTTTATCGAACAAGTGGTCGCGCGAAGAACAACATGGTATCGTCACTTTCGCTTCGGGGATGTAGTCCTGCCTCCCTCGTTTGCTGTTGAAGGTGGTCCCTAACCCCGCACTTCCTGGACTTCCCAGGATGTCTGTTGAGCAGATTCCCCCTCCATTGCTTAGGAAGAAAAAAAACACACACACACAGACATCACCTCAATTTGTCGAACTGAGTCGATTGGTATATAACACTATGGGTCTCCGGGCCTTCTATAAAAAGTTTGTTTTTGGAGCGATCATATAGCCTTTACCGTATACTTAGTATACGAGAAAGGCAAAAAGAATCCAGAACCGTTGCTGGAAAAATGAATATTTCAGATCCGTATTCAAAATGACAGCCCCGAACAATTTGAATCATTGCTGATAATGCATTTTTCTATACACACACATGGTTTGAAAAGCACTTAGTGTTAAAAAAGAGATGTTTTCATTATCTCGATACCTCCCTTCTTCAATATCGGTAAGGAAGAGTCGTTATGCCAAATTTATATGAAGGGTCTGTTCTCCTAACAGGGCTGTATTGGCCTTTTCTTATATGTCTACCTTTAATCAGTGCACTATGGTCCAGGATACAGATTTACGCAGAAAGATGCATTTTACGCCAAAACCATATTTTTTAGAAAAAACTGTTGTTCTACAAAATTGTTTGAAATTGTAAGGCCATCATTATGGTGCAACCAAAAAATAGGGTGGCCCATCATATAAAAAATATTATTTTTTTTTTTATTTCTCGGAATTTTGACATGTTATGTTCTGGAAAATTGTAGCGCAGCTTATTTCAATCAATTTTGCTAAAAAAACTTTTTCTATAGCTTTAAGAGTTGGCTGATTTAGAGCATTTTTTCTAATTGGATTAGGGTGTACCTAAAAAAAACAGTATTTTTGATCTTCTTTTTTTTTGTTTTAGATTTCTCGAAAAAGTCGTCTTCAGGTGACTTTTAGAACTAAAAAAATGCAACTTTTAATGGGTGCATATGCTCAATATCTTTTTCCGATTTTTTTATAGAACATAACATGTCAATATTCCGAGAAATAAAAAAAATATTTTCAATTTTTTTTATATGATGGGCCACCTTATTTTTTGGTTGCTCCATAATGATGGCCTTACTATTTCGAACAATGTTGTAGAACAACAGTTTTTTCTAAAAAATAATGTTTTGGCGTAAAATGCATCTTTCCGCGTAAATCTGTATCCTGGACCATAGTGCAGTGTTGGTAGAATCATGCTCAAATCTCACTCACCGAAGCCTCATGCGCGAGCTGACTCGCTTGCGATTCTGTATGGAGAGCATCGCGCATGAGTTTTTCACGCAGAATCGCATCGTTTCGCTCATTCGCCGAAAAATGATTTCGCTCCAAAAAGTGTCAATACCCAATCGAAGCGTATTTTATGTTTAGGTATGGATTTATAACCCATTGTTTTAAGCAAAGAAAGTTATTCCGATGAATTTAACGAATAGGAACACGTAAAAATCACGCAATGATGCAAATCGCTAGTCGAAGAATGGACGATTCTCTGGGCCATGAGTCGGGTGAGGTTTGCTTCGCGCTTGATTTGAATCGTGGATGAGATTTGAGAATTTGAGTTTTTACCAGCACTGCCTTTAATATCGCTTTTTTTAAATCGAATAGATCTGAAAAGTTTCCCAATATTTTTGGAATCTAATGAGCGTAGCGTAGCAAACACTTTTTTGGAATATTAAATGAATCACACTTTATGTAGACGTTTTCCAGCCAACATCATCGTTAGATGATAACGAAATTTTTCAGTGGGACAATTTGACTCGAAGTTGCCAAACCAACTTGGGACTATTATGCGTAGAAGGGCAGTGTAATGACAATAAGCTACAGAACTTGCTGACGTTTACGCATCCTTTTCTTTCAAGCGCATAGGAAAGATTTGTTTTCCCACTTCCGAAGCATTTCCTGATGAAAATCAATCCCATCCTTTCTATGCACGTGCAAGAGAAAGATAATTAAACGTCAGCAAACCTTATTGTCAATAAATGCCAACAACAGGATCAACTCAGTAGAGCATTAATTTAAAATGGCTTTAAATGCCAAAAACGAAGTTATTACACTAAAGTCAGGGACAATTTTCAGGACTACTCATAAACAATGTTATTAAACATTTTAGGTTTTGTCCGACATTTGTTCCCAGCCCTGCTACTGTGCGATCTAACAAAATTGTCCATTCATCTATTTAAAGAAATTTTGTGTTCTCCAGGAATTGAGCTTATTTTTTCATTATTTGATTTGATTAATTTAATGACATTTAGCATTTAGCCAATAAATCATTCCAGAGGCTAAATTTCGACATGTGTTATTTTGTGTTTCATCTAGAACTTTGTATAACATTACATTGCTCTATGTCTAATATATATATAGCGTGAAACGCTAGTATCACTTATACTAAATCATTATGATAGAGATCATAAAAAGCATTTTTAATTCAGAGTTTTTAGAAATTGCTCTCAATAGATAACGAACAACGATGAAAGCAAAAACTTTTCCGAATCGTAACAAGCCATGATAACAAATTTATCAAACTGCACGCTTAAAATGACTTACATATTTTTGTGTTCCGTTCACACAAAACGGGCCTCTCCTGGAACAACTCATATTATGAGTAACTACGATGTTACTCATTTTTGTGTAACCGATGGCCGATGATTTTCGGTGAGTTCATTTTACACAGCGAGAGAGCAGTCGGAAATCGAACCTAACCTCAATTGTATGTTTTCAAATTAATGTTTAAGTAAGCCAACTTTTCCATACTTATTCGGAGGCTTCTCCAATCGTTTTGATCAACAAAACAAAGTGCGATGATTGTATTCGCACTTTTTTTTTGTTTCGCCATCAAAACAAAAGGAAAAACCTGCGAAAGTACGATTTCTTGCAGCACATTCTGCACACGTTCGCCATCATAGCGACCCGAAGTAGGCAGACCATACGTACCGTATTTAACGGGACAGTCCCGTTTTTTAGAGTTTATTGGGCTGTCCCGTCGTAATCTAAAAATCCTCAATTTGTCCCGTTTTTCATTGATTCGTTCGAAGATCTCCAAAATATTATTCAAACTAATTCAATATTTTCGGCAGGAATCTAAAACCAAATACAAGGAAAGTAGACGAAACCCATCCAAAAAGTTTGAGATGTTAAGTTATTGATGTTGCTTTTAAAAGAATGCTATCCATTTCCAGATTAGGATCATCTACGATTTTTTTTTCTTGCGCAGTGGCTAATTCTATTTTTCTTCAAATTTGCTTTATAACATGTTTTTCAATCGTTTGATTTTTTTCGAAACATGAGGAATCATTCAAAATATTTCTGAAAAATTCTGACTATTTCGAAATCATCCGCTGTTATGAAAACGACGATATTAAAAAATTGTTTATAAATCAGCCGAACAAAATCAAGTTTAAGGCAAAGCGAGGGAAGATATGTTCAGATTTCGGTCCTCACGTAATATAAGGCTAGTTTACAGATCAGGAGCTTTTCTGATAATTTTGCTTCATATGTGTGCGGGGATCTATAGAATTCTGTTGGCCCGATTTAAAATGCAATTCGGTGGAAATCTCCGAGAGTCCGAGCTGTAAACCAGCCTACAAATTAGCCAGGATTTGTTTTATTGTATGAGTGGAGCAATGGACAACGCCAACCATATTTATGGAAACAATTAAAATTACCGTCGTTGGGGGTGATAATGGGTCAAATGGGGGTGAGAATGGGTCACTGTTTCAACTACTTAGAAAGCTTGTAAAATGGATTGAATGTACCTGAGGGCAAGAAGACTAAATATAAGAGACCTTTTTGAACGATTTCGCTCTACGACCTCCAGGCTGCCGGTGAGAGCGATGACCTATTCTCACCCCCAGACCCATTGTATCCCGCGATGGCGGTACATTTTATTAATATTCTTTCCTTGTTGAGATTCTTGTTATTCTTATCTGCAGATTTACGCTCGCTTATATTCATTAAAAAAAGTTTTAGCACGGGAAATCAAATATCCCGCCCTATTGCTCTTTCGAATTTATATTTTGACATTTTTTGTCTTAAAATTATGCCCAGACCGCCTAATGAACTTTGACTATTTATTGATATTTTCAATTGTGCAGGACAGAGTCTAAAATATCCAGTTTTCAGCGAGCGGTAATGGCCGCTAGCTTGCCTGCGGGTTAGTCTCTGATTTGACGTTTCTGGAGGTCAACTGCACCCACCATTCGAGCATTTTGATCAATGTGGTATATGAGAAGGCTTAAATTCACTGAAGGTGCTTACCTTCTTATATGTCACATTGGTCAGAATGCGGTGGGTGCAGTTGACCTCCACAAACGTCAAACCAGAGACTGGCCCGCAGGCAAGCTGGCGGCCATTACCGCTCGAGGAAAACTGAATTCATCTTCATGAAGCAACTTCGGTCCGAATTTTGACAAACATCGCATGAATATTCAAAACATAGAATGAGATAGTTAGATGACTACTCCACCAATTCATTCATGCGACTGTCATTGAGTGTGCTTACCATGTGCAGAAAAAAAAAAACATAATTAGCATTGTTTATGTTGATGTTTACCGTTGAAAGTGCCTCACGGACGAAAATTAGATTCAGTTCTATGTGATAAATTACTTTACTCATTTAAAACGTGTTCATATTTCAGATAATTTATCAATTTGTATAATCTGCATAAAAATTCAATGACTAATATTCAACCGAATATTGACAATCCAGAGCCGACTATGAATGTGTCAGGAAGTGAACTGACAAATGAAGAAAGGTAGACTTCACCAAAAAATTTAGATTATTTTACACTCTGGTTCAGGATTAGAAAAGTTTCTGATATTAGTCAGTAATAAAATCCTTAATGCATGTTTTTTTAAATAAAATTTCAAAATTCCATTTTTTTTAAAATATTTTGAAAAATGTTTTTTTTTTGTTCCTTTGTGTTTTTGTCCGCGTCCTTTTGAAAAATGAAATATTTGTAGTTTAATATTTTTCCACAACTAACTTAATACAATGAAAATGAAAATTAGGCGCATAAATATTGAAACTTCCACAGCTCTTGAATTTTGTCACAAGGTTTTTTTTAAATGTCCCGTTTTGCAAGTGCGTTTGTCCCGTTTTTTCACCGAAATGATCTGGTCAGCCTAACCCGAAGGGACTTTGACAGTTCGAGGCAAACTCACTTACACATATCATGCACATGTGAGACAGTACACAGCGACTGCTTATGTTTCACACAAAATTTTCACTCATAGTGAGAGTTGGCCAAGGCGTCGCCGGGATGTGTGAAAGCTATTCATGCGATGTGTACTTGACTTTAAGCGTGTGGTATTCAAGTGCGAGAAAACAGAACAGGATAGGCAGCTCGCACAGAAAAGTGGTGATTCTCGCTTTTTTCTCGCTCATTTTGTGTTGAGGACCGCACATCTGTGTAGAACAAGTTGAAATGCATCATGAAACACATCACGCATTCGGTGCTGTGTTAAATGATTTCGGAATCAGGAGGGTTCCATCCGATCTGAGTTCACTTCTATGAAATATTTCTAACCGTCATCCTCCACTTCCAACAGGTAAACGATATTTTTGGTTGCTAACTTTCGAAAAATGCGCACTGATTGCTTTCTCAAGCTCTCTATCGCGGCCCGTACCTTTAGTTCCATCCATAAACCACGTGAGTGTGTTTTCCATGAGGGTGAATCTTCTGGCATCCACGGTCCAATGGCGCTCTACCCAACATCGTTTATGATACTTCTTTTTATGGTACCCATACTTTCTGGGTGGTATACCCTAATTTGGCTGATCATTTTGGGGTGAAAGGCAATTAAGCAATTGCCTGACAAAAACTTGCAATTAGTTGAGATTTATCGAGCCTTTTTGTGTTTGTATAGCTATTTTATGTCGAAAATTAGTACGTCGATACCATCGAAGCTTCGTTATCATGAATTAAAAGAAATTAAAACAGAAAAATTGTACGCTATATTATGGTTAGACAAATTAGTCAACTCTTCAAACCCCAGGTATTTTTAGATCTCCTTCCCACTTCGTAGTGAACTTTGTAGCCAGTTAAAATGATGAGTGTTCAAATGTATTCAAATGATGAGACAACCGTTATTAGTTTTTCGGCTTCTAGTTATAGGTGTGAAGTTATTATTTCTTTCAAAACCTTTCCGTGCGATTGAAACTTCGATCCCATTTAAAGATCCAAACATCTGGATCAAAACGGTGGCAATGATCTTCGTGACAACAAATAGGTATACAGTCTAACATTGTAACAAAATGTCCAGCCTGGTAACTAAGATTCAATCGTAAATTTGTCAAATCTATGCAAACTAACATAATCAACTGGTAAGGGTCTATCGAGTCTGCGTGGATTTGACGTAGTTTATGAATGTTTCCAATTGGTTCCACCGTTGCCGTCACCATGCCACAGAACATTATTTACATTACCTGGCAATTTGGAAGAAATAAATAAATAACACAGAAACTCTTTCGTCCCACCTGTTGTCAAAACCCAATGCTGGTTGAATGTGATGAAAATTCAGATCGCATTACATCGAAACGGATAACAATCCAGGAGAAACATCCAAAAGCGAGTGTTTGTATCCAGAGATCAGCCAGAAAGATAGAACTTTTCGGATCACATCTTCTAACCATCATCATCCGCGATGACAAAGCCCCCGAAAAGTTTCAAGTCCCCAATCTCCCCATCACTCTTCTGTGGCGTTTCGCAGTTCGTTCCAGCTCAATAACTTTTTCCATTTTAAAACGGAATCTTTACAATGGCAGAAAAGTGCGCCATCGAGTGGAAAAGCATTTTCATTCCGTTATGGGCCGAATTGAAGCCCTCAGTTGCTCTCACGGTTACAAAGCTGACGGTATTTGGGTTCGAAAGGAATATACGAAATCATGGATGGTAACTTGGCTGAGAATTTTTGAATTTCTAAGCCGCGAAGCGGCGATCACACGTTGGGGTGTAAAGTCAATATTAAAAGAAGTTGGAAACCGTCGCCGTAAAGTTCATTGGTGATTTCTCGCATTTGAAGCTGAATAAAACGCGGTATCAACGGATCATTCAATTATCAAAAGCAATACAAACTGTTTCCACAAAGTGAAAAGGGTGAAACATTCAATTCGATCCGTTTGCCTTCATCACGCAATGCCCTTCTTGGAAGTATCATATTTTCCGTTTTTCCTTTAGAAATGCAGCCCTTTAGGGTATCCAAAAGAAAATTCATCCGCGTCGCATGCCATCAAAAGAAAACCGAACTTTTATTGTACGCCTTTATGAATGATATCTTTATGCCGCAAAGGTGTGAAAAGGCTAACTGTCCATAAATGTGTTTGACGACTGTGGTGAGGTCTCCTCTCTGATACGGTCAACAAAAGGGCAAAGAAGATAAATGGATGTAAAGAAGGTAAGCCAACATTGAGACGGCAGAAAATGCCTTGAATTGATGTGAGCATATCAATAAAATTCATCACATAGATCCAGTACAAATGAGCTTTTCTCGCAAACAAATAAGCTGAACTGGAGTTTGAAAATATTCAAACTGAATATCTAACGATTATTGAGAATTTATTCATCAATATACTCAGGATTTATTTCAGAATTTCATTCATAGATTCCCTTATAAGATTATGTGGGTATTTTTTCTGGAATTCTCCATTACTAATTACGAAATCCTCTTAAAAGCCATGGAGAGGTTCCTTCAGCAGTTTTTTCATAAATATTTCCAGGAATTATCCCTTAAAAAGCTCCATTGATTATTTTTTCCAGAATTCTAACAGGAGTTTGCTACTGGTGTGATGGTTTAACGCTATATTGCGTTTGAGTTCAAGAATGAACTTTGAATATTATTTCAAAAATTAGTAAATGCTATTGTTAGTGCGCCCGTCGATCAGCGAGCCCATTGCGCACCGTACACTACCAACAATGCTCCCATCATTGTGCTACCAGTAAATGACAACATCCGTCATCTACGTCAAAGACCAGTAAATGACAACGTCCGTGTCATGCATGATGATGAGGAGAAAACGATTATCTAACCATAAAGCTACAGCGTGCAAGTGAACTATATCCAGAATTAAGGCTTGTACGCGACAAAATCTGGACACCTTTAAACACGTATAACTTTTGAAATAGAACATCAACGAGTGAAATATTTCGTAGATTGATGAATGTATGTGTGTACTTTCTGAAAATATATTTCTTAAAAGTGTTACAAGTTCGTAGTGAATAATGGCGTCGAAGAAATTGTAGGTTCGGAAAGAATTGTGTGCAGTCGCCATTGAAATTCGGGTCTCTCGATCCAGAAACTGACTAAAACATTTTGTTTTCATGTGAACACTGCTCAAAGCGTTTTAAAATATGTCGATGCTTGTTTGACAATATCTAAAACACCAGAGAGTGGATCAAAAACGGATTTTATGAGCCACCAGAAGGATACGAGCTCGAAACAGATTCTACTGAGGATGTCAAATCATTCGGCACGTATTATTTCTTAGAAAATTCAAATGTTACCAAGTTTCGTGCATACATCGAAGCATCGATAAGGAATGAAGCAATTTGAAGTGAAAAACGTACCGAAATAAACCAACAGCAGTTTATTTTTATTCTTAAAGTTATGTGTCCAGATTTTGTCGCGAACAAGCCTTATTAACTAAAATAAACCTAACAGTAATTATTATTGATGGGACAAAGTAAAGCGAGAAGGAGGCTAAAGTTGCAGTTGCTTGCGGTGACATCCGGGAAATGTATCACCAGATCCAAATCCGAGATGCTGACCAACACAGCCAGCGTTTTTTGGAAAGATATCGTAACGGACACTAAACCAAGCACGTATATCGTACAGGTGATGCCCTTTGAAGCCTGCTGCTCGACAAGTACGGCACAGTACGTGAAAAATCTGCATGCAAGTAAGTTTCAGCAGGACAACCCAGTCACTGTTGAAGCAATAGTCAAGCGTCATTATGTCGACGATATGCTTTTAAGCGTAGAGTTTGAGGGAGAAGCTATCCAACTAACAAGAGACGTGAGAAAAATACATGCAAATCAGGAACTGGACATCTAACTCTCCTGCAGTTCTTGCGCAGCTAAATGAACCTTCAACTACGGAGAAAAACCTTAGCAACGACAGCTCATATGGTGGAACACGTCGACAGATCACTTTACTTTCAAGATACCCTCTCGAATGGACGCTGTCCTTTTATAGGAACGTCGTAGGCCAACGAAACGAGAAGTCTGGCGGACGTTGATGATGGTCTTTGATCCCTTAGGCCTCATTGGGCACTTTTTGATGGTATTGAAAACACTTCTTCAGGAAATATGGCGCTCTTCGATCGGATGGGACTATACGATCAACGATAAACACTTTGAAAAGTGGTCAATCTGGTGGGCAGCTTTTCCTGGGATAACAGAACTCCAAATTCCTCGATGCTATCGCTCATTATGGACCAGAACTCTGAGAACCCATACAGGTGTATAGCAAGAAACAGTCCGCTTTTCCGTCAATGCGTCTTTCTGGATGAAGCAAACGTCATCAGAGTTCGAGGTAGAACGCAAGCCTGCAGATTCATTCCAAGCGATGCAGCTCGACCAGTCGTCCTCCCTCGAACGCACCCAATTACCAAGCTCATTCTTGTCGATTTCCCCAAAAGATTCAACCACCAGAATCACCAAACAGCCATTAACGGCGGAGACGAGCCAGCCTCGGGCTGCAAGTCTCTTAAATAAAGACAAAAAAAACCATTAACGAAGTACGTCAACGCTACCAAATTCGGAAATTGAAAGCAGCTTGTAGAGGAATCCGTAAGGACTGCCAAAAGTGTAGAAATGACCAAGCCTCTCCACGACCTCCAATGATGAGTGACCTCCCTACGCAACGCCTCGCCGCACACACACGCCCTTTTACTTTCATGGGAATAGACTACTTTGCTCCTATGATGCTCACTCCGAAAAACGAAGGGGAGTTTTGGCAGCTTACCTCACAATACGCGCCATCCACCTAGAACTAGCCCACACACCGACAACTGATTCATGCATCGTAGTAATACGGAACATCATGTCTTGCAGAGGAACTCCTGCAATTATCTTTAGCAACCTAGCACCAACTTTCAGGGTGCAAGTAAAGAGCTACGAGAAGCTTTGCAGAACGTCGACCAGGAACAGCTGATGAATGAGTTCACGACACCCAATACCGAGTGGACCTTTATATGGAACTATAAAGGTTGACGAGTCATCTTCTTACGCGTACGATCAGTGTATATATTAACACTTCTGTCTACATTCATATCTTCGTTTCATTTCTTGCATGCAACTTTTGATTATTTACAGCGGTACGCAATAGTGTATAAGTGCGTGGTAACTCATAACCGACTACTACTACTGTACGTGTATGTCTAACGAGATCAAAACAAAACACAAATATGCTGCAGATGGTGCAGATTGATTCGGTAAGTAATTAATTTGTTATTTGATCTCTACTTATTACAATTCATGTTTATGTTTCTATTTCAGGTCAACATGATGACTCCGGCCGGAACATGCCGCCCACCAAAATTTATGTTTCAATTTTCAGGACTTACTGGTAACTTGCTCAGTTTATGGATGGACTTGACAAGCTCTCCGGTTGATGGTTTTACGGTTGCCAATCTGGGGTTTCTGTCAGGTGCTTGATGCAGACGAAGAATTCTTCCGATGATCCACTGATTTATTGGTAATTTGGAATGTTTCACCAGCACCAGATCATTTTCGTGCAGCAGGTTGATCATTCGATGCCATTTGCCTTTTATTTGAAGCTCTGGGATGTATTCCTTGCTCCAGCGATCCCAGAAATGTTGACGCAGATCGTAAATGTAGCGAAATCTAACATCGTCTGGTTCGTCGGTGCTTGGTTGGTAATCTTGATCGTTGATTGCTGTTTGCTGTTATGGGTCTCCCAATCAAGAAATGTCCCGGAGTGAGTGGTCGCAAATCGTTTGGGTCGTTCGAAGCTGGTGAAATGGGACGTTAATTGAGAATTCCCTCAATCTCAGTGAGCAACGTAGCAAATTCTTCGAATGTGAGAAGAGCGTTTCGTGACACGATGTTGAAATGATGTTTTGCTGTTTTCACTGCTGCTTCCCATAGTCCTCCCTTATGCGGCGAGCCAGGTGGGTTGAAGTGCCATTATGTTCCACCCGTTGATAGCAAATTTGCCACCCGATTGTTGTGTTCGGATGAATTTATCTTCCGATACCAGTTGCGCATTTCGTTGACAGCGCCAGTGAAATTGGTTCCTTTGTCGCTGTACATGTGTCCGCAATGCCCTCTTCTAGCTACAAAACGCCGCATAGCCGCTAAGAAAGCCCTGGTGTAGAGTTTTATATTAAGGTTGCTAATCTGCTTTCCGCCGGGATGATTAACGGATGTTTCTCATTATATTCCAAATCAGATCTGGCGAGTAGGCCGCCCACCCTGAGGAGACAGCTATCGATAAATGGACTTAAAGCGAGAATCGAGCTTCGGTGTGGTAATTGTATTCCCTTTTCCAGTGCCGTTATTTCTGAAGCATAGGCTTGGTGGTGCGTATACCGGACTAAGAGATTTCGCGCTGATAATAGAGGCCCAGTTATCCGTTGACTTCGTTCGAGTTGACAGTTTTCTCCGAATCCGATTATCCACGCTGTCACCCGGATTAGCTTGTAGTATGACGAAAATCGGTTAGCCAAATCCTCGATCACGTCACTGGTCGTCATAATGTATGCGAGAATTGGCTGCTGACGTCGAACTTCGTTGTCAACTATTTCTCGTTCCTTTGCGGTAATATTCGGCAAGATTAGAGTGCCGAGCAGACACGAGCTGTAGTTGCCGTTCACGTCAATGGCAATGAGATAGACAGCCGCACCGTAGACTTCAAGCGAAGCATCGTGAAAGCCATGAAGCTGATACTGCACTGGATCACTGATGCCGATTCAGCGTCGAGGTATCCTGATTCGTCAGACGTCTTGAAGGTGCATTAAATACGTTCGCCACCGGTGGTTAAACTGATTCAACAACGGCTCCGACCAATCGACTTGGATCTTCCACAGTTCCTGCATCAGCATTTTTGCTACGACGACTACCGGACCAATCAGTCCAAGTGGGTCGAACATTTTGCCAATAGTGGAGAGTACCTCACGTTTTGTGAAATACTCCTTGATGGGGTCGCACGCTGCCTTAAAGATGAGGAGAACTTCCCGATACTGCCACTGAATGCCAAGGGTATGTGGACTGTGGACTGTGTGGACAGGATTCACTACCTGGTCTTCTGGAGGTATCTCCGCCAGCACTTCCTTGTCGTTGGAGGCCCATTTTCGAATGACGAAACCTCCTCGTTGCAGCATGGCGGAAACTTGACGGCGCTTCTCGATCGCTTCTTAGCGTGTGGCAGCGCCGGATAGTAGATCGTCGACGTAAAAGTCTTCAATCGCATCCTTTGCAAGCGAAAACTCATGACCTTCATCCTCTGCTAGCTGGTCCAATGTTCTGGTGGCTAGATACGGCGCACAAGACATACCAAATGTAACGGTGTTGATTCCGTATTCAGCCAGCGATTGTCCTGGCTCCTTCCACAGCATTCGGATGAGCTTGCTGTCGTCTTCGGTTACACGTATCTGCAGATACATCCTTCCAATGTCTCCCATAATCACAACGGCGTGCAAACGGAAGTTGATCAGCAGGTTGTAAAGCGTGTCCTGCATGATGGGACCGCTTGCCAGCAGATCGTTGAGTGACAGGTCGTTTGATGACTTTTGTGTAGCGTTGACCACTACGCGAAGCTTCGTTGTGCTGCTGTCTGCTTTGGTGACTTCGTGCTGTGCCACATAGATGATCTTCGGGTGATCTAGATCCGGGGGAATCCTTGGAATGTGGTTGGCTGCCAGGAAAGCTTCCATGTACTTATGGTAAAGACAGTATTTCTCCAGATCTCTTTGTATCTGCCTTTACATCGCAGTGAATTGGGCCAACACGGCGTAACCGGTTTCCCCGATTGCCGTTGGATTTAGTACGAAGGGAAGCTTCACCACATAGCGTCCAGTTGCATCACGGACTGTAGTTTGCGTGTAGTGCTCCTCGCAAAACTAGTTCTTCTGAGTCGATGCTGGACACAAAACACATTGGTCCCTTCTGAGCGGAGACGGTTGACTCGAAGAATCTGGCTACCACCCAACCCTTGCTTGGTCCTAGTGACACGCGTTGCAATCGAAGCAGGTCGTAGAAAACGCTGGCTTCAATCAGCATATCGATATCGCCGGGAATATTGAACCTTTTGTCCGCCAACGGTCTGCCAGGATGCAGTTCCCAGTCAGAAATGTCGGTAAATTGGTGCGGAATAGGATCCGCTATCTTGGATAGAACTGCACAGTCGATTCGGATGTTGTAGTCGGAAATTCGTGATTTCAGGTCTACCCTGACGGCTTCGGTAATCTTGGTCAATAATCCGGAAATTCCTTGAAGCGTCAAGTTCATCCAGTGTGTCTTTAACCCCAGCTTCTTCGAGAGATTTGCCGTGATGAAGTTTGCTTGCGACGACGATGGCGGTAGCGAGAAATACAGAGGTAAAACAATCGTTGTGCGAGAGTTGACTGGTGACTCAGAATGAGAGCTGACTGCCCTGTGGCGGGGTAGATCCTAGCGGCGGTCCTTCATGGAGAAGAGTGTGATGTCGTTTCTTGCACTTACGGCAGTCTCCAGCAGTGCAGGAGTTTTTGCCGTGGGACGCACAGAGGCAATTCTTGCAAAGGCCTAGCTGGTTGACCAAACGGATCCGTTCAGCAACCGGGATTTCTTGGAACCGTTTGCAATAGTACAACCTGTGCGGGCCTTCGTTGCAAACGTAGCACTTTGTGAGAGTCTTCGGTTCTTCATGGGTGCTGACGAAGCTTGATCTCCGCGGTTGCGGCTTAGCGGAATGCTTCAGCGTTGGCTTTGAGGTCGGAGTTTGAAAAAAATTCCAACGAATAGGTTCGTTGCTCCAGAAATTCCTCCAGCTTTGGAGGCGTCTGATTTGAAGCGATCTTATCCGACCACTGCTGTCGGGTTTCGGAATCTACCTTAGCCAGGAGAAGGTAAATTAACCAGCAGTCTCGATCTTCACGTTCAATCGCTTGCAATGCCCACATGACGTCGTCGGCCATTTCGTGAAGTTTGCGTAGGCCGCCCACCGAAGGAATAACGGTGCTTGGAATTTCGCAGAACCGTTGAATATGATAAATGACGATGGCTCCGGCGTAGGCATTATCTTCGACCTTGACGTACTCAAGAGGGCGGCTGCTTTTCCCGTAGTGTACGTTTTCAGGTAGAACAGCCTTTGTGCGTTCGTCAATCGCGGGTTGTTGTGCACGGAGCTGACGAACAGATCGTAGAAGGAATTCCACTCTCCGTAGTCTCCCGAATAGGTAGGGATGATTCTCTTCGGAAGGTGTAGCTCGGGGCCCCGCTAGTTCCCCGGGGAACTAGCGTAGCATTCGGTTCCGGGCTGGCAACCGAATTTGAAACTCCTGGCAATTATCCCGGCAGATTGTCTCGATTAGTGGTCACTCGTATAAATTGCGTGATGGTGGCTTTTAGCGAGATATACCGCCTTTCGAGCTCGGCTTCAGAATCCAGGTGCGTTTCGATGGCCTCGGCGTCCTCACATAGGCGGAGAATAGAGATTTGCAGGTCTCGAAAGTCTTGCCAAAGAAGATGCAAGTTATCAAGCTCAGCGTTGAGTTCGTCGATGGAAACCGTGTCCGTTTTGAGCTTGCTCACTCGTGTCGTGGACCGCTTCAACTTTCCTTCCACTGCGGAGCGTCGCAGCACTAGCTGTTCCATGGTGAATGTCGAAGGCATCCTGTCTACAGCACCAAATGTTTTCGCGTCGACCTAATTTTCAACGATGAAAGTTTTAGGTTCCGGGTCGTTAAGGGTTAATTTCGCGTTTCACCTTTCGCACTACTTTTCGTTTCGAACTGGCTAGGAATCACTGGTACTGGCAACGGTTTACTACTACTGGCAACGGTTCACGGCTACAGAGTCACGGTTTCGAATAAGAACACTGGAATAACGATTTGGATGGAGTATATTTCACTTTGATCACGATTTGATAACTGATATCACATTGGCATCTGGGACGATATTTATACTGTTTCCCTTCCCATGGACTCATATGACATCATTTTGTCTCTATTGATTCTTGCATGTCGTATTCAGTTTGAGATGATTTTCAATATTGTTTTGTCCCTAAACCATAGATCATTAATTAACGGCTACGCAGTCTCATATGATTAAAACGTCTCATATGATTAAAACGAGTTTTTATTCGTTTGGACGAATAAAAACTCGTTTGAATCATATGAGACTGCGTAGCCGTTAATTAATGATCTATGATTAAACCCCACAGTCGTTTCCCAAAAAAATTGTCCCTAAATTATTTTAATTTTTGTACATGAGGAACTATAAAGGTTGACGAGTCATCTTCTTAGGCGTACGATCAGTGTATATATTGTCGGCGTAGCACCAAGTTGGAATTCGGAAGTCGGGACTTCCGAACCGAACTTTCTTCCGAAGTTTTATTTGTCAAACTAATTGATGCGTTGTTTAGCGCATCTTTAGGCAAATCCAGCGCACTATTTCCGAAGTTGGGAAAGTTGCCTGTATCTGGAGAAAAATCCAACAATATTAACACTTCTGTCTACATTCCTATCTCCGTTTCTTTTCTTGCATGCAACTTTTGATTGTTTACAGCGGTACGCAATAGTGTATAAGTGCGTGGTAACTCATAACTGACTACTACTACTGTACGTGTATGTCTAACGAGATCAAAACAAAATACAAATATGCTGCAGATGGTGGAGATTGATTCGATAAGTAATTAATTTGTTATTTGATTTCTACTTATTACAATTCATGTTTATGTTTCTATTTCAGGTCAATATGATGACTCCGGCCGGAACAGTTGTCTTATCTCATCTCAGGCAATAAGTGATTTGGCCATATGCCATGCCGTTTTGTCGAACGTGACGTTTGGCCAAAATGATCAGAAACCGGTTGTTGGGTAGCAAAAATTCTTTAACTGAACTAGACAGGTAGTGAAATAGACCAAGGTCGTTTGGTCTATCAAGAAATTGCCCCATGTAAGTTATTCAACCGTGGGGCCCTCCTTAGCCGTGCGGTAAGACGCGCGGCTTTAAAGCAAGACCATGCTGTGGGTGGCTGGGTTCGATTCCCGGTGCCGGTCTAGGCAATTTTTGGATTGGAAATTGTCTCGACTTCCCTGGGCATAAAAGTATCATCATGTTAGCCTCATGATATACGAATGCAGAAATGGTAACCTGGCTTAGAAACCTCGCAGTTTATAACTGTGGAAGTTCTTAATGAACACTAAGCTGCGAGGCGGCTCTGTCCCAGTGTGGGGATGCAATGCCAATAAGAAGAAGAAGAAGATATTCAACCGTATAAAGTGATTTTGAAAGTGAACCGTATAAAGTGATTTTTGATTTTACATATGAGGCTGGATAGTGAAAACTCTACAAAATATCACGAGTCATTTGACATAATGTCATTTGAATGACATTTTGCCTCCCACGCCTCAGATTACATATTTACAGCAATGTCTTGTTAGACAAAGTTGTAGGCACATTTACGCGCTATAAGTTCGTCATACCTCAGGAATGATGGCTACCTTCAGAAAAAAGTTCTGGGAAAATTATACAACCGAATGCAAATGACATTTTACAACACTGTTGGGCACTGTTTTACATATCGTTTATTTTTTTTTTCTGTGTTAGAATTTTAATACACTAGAGAATCTCAAAGGAATGGCACCAATTAATAGAACGTATAACATGTTTCGAAATCAGGTTCTGCAGTTAATAAGTCTGATTGCACCTCAAGAATCATCAATCGATTAATCGAGCCCTACTGTTGGCCAATCCTCCCTAAACATCGTTTCTAGAACGAAAAGATTCCAGGTCTAATTATACACACATGTGCGCCAGCAAACGAATTCATTGAAAGGGCCTGCAATGAAGCCGCCACTTTTATGTACTGTCTGGTACTTACGTGCATGAAACTGCCTTCCTGTGCCGGAATCGTAATAAAAATGAGCCATCAGACCTGATGGGGTCGGACATGAATAAACGAGCAGCAGATGATTCAATTGAGGGCTGTTGCTGATACCAAACCATGAATGTCATGATTTGGCATTCATGCAGACTCGACTAATGTGAGAGTGGAAGACGATGCATCTAGGAGGGACATTATATTGAATGGTGAAAGATGAAAGATGATTGCTTGTAAAGAAGTGTTGGGGTATCGAAAATACCTGAGATACTTATAACTTTTATTATTGTCTATATTGCAAAATTTGGGAAGTTGAAAATAATTTGTAAATAATTGCGATGTAGAGCAAAACTGATCTAACATTTGATTTATTTTCAATGACAAGGAAATCGAAGATGAAGCATCTTAGCCCATCTTCGTCTCATAACAAACTCCACTTCTCCGGTAACATTCCTACAAAACATTACTCAAAGACGCTCGGAACGATGAACTTGCACCATCCATCCACTTACATTACACGCTTCACATTTTCCTGAACAGGTTAAAGCGTATATTTGCTCATATCGGCACGGTATTTACAAGGGTCCGTGCCGCTTGTTTTCGAAAGTATCCTGATCCTGAATAATCACCCCCCATTATCATCAAGCTCACACCCTTCACGGCAATGTTCGTTTAATCGAAAGCCTCTCGGATTTCAAAGTCGTTACATCGCTGTCGCCGACCCCGCCCCCGGCCCCGGTCCAGGGTAAAACTTTGGTAAACACAGAAAACAATTATCGTCGTCATCGACGATGGTTTGCCGGATGTTCGGAACGGGAAATTCCTCCGAGCCATATTCCCGTTACACAGACGACAACTCGACCCGACCAACTCTTCCTCGGAATTACCATCACAAGTGGGAAACAAATGACACACAGTGGTCCCTCCTGCAAAATTAAAACAAAATAATTAGCAAAACTGTTCCTCTCAAGTAGGCATGAAACAGATAATCGAAAGACTCCCTTTCTAACATCCTGGCGATTAAAGGGCTATTAAGAAAGATCCCTTTAGCTCGATGAAGCATGGATCAACATCTTATCCCGTAAGGAAAGCATTCTGACGATTGTCAGAGACTTCCTTCGACTTCAGCTTAGTGATCAGTTCACGCTTGAAATCCATTCAAATAATTTCGCCATGAAGCATCAATTATCAATTATCACAAATATTATCAATTATATATATCGTTATATTATCATTAAATAGAACTGGTCATATGGTGCTCAAAGGATATGTCCGGAACTTTCAGAATCTTTGCTGCAAAGGTCAAAGGAAATCGTTCTCTTGACGTATCAGTAATCCAATCCGATACCTAGAAGAGATCATCCAGTCCATGGGCGCAAAACAAATTCCAAAACGAAAGGAATTCAAATGACCATGCTAAGGATGGCTGGGTTCCATTCCCTACGCATAAACGTGTTATCGTTTAAGCCTCATGATGTAAGAATGCAAAAATGGTACCTTGCAGAAACCATGCAAAAAAGAAACCTTGCAGTTAATAACTGTGGAAGTGCTAAATGAACACTAAAATTCGAGGTGGAAATATCTCAGTGGGGATCCCAAAAACCAACAAAGAAGCAGAAGATCTTGCCTCAACTCCTCTTGAGACGTGTGGAATTTTATGATATTACGAAATATGAACAAAACAGCATCAAACATAATTGTTTGAGAGGAAGGAGGACGAAAACAGGTATGATTTTTACTGTTTTATTTTATTTAAAAGTCCTAAATTTCACATTTTCACAAGCCTTGCGATAGGGAGTAAATAATATTTGAGAAATTTTACGATCGCTTCATTATAAAGTATATGCGATACGATGCTTGTACATATAGAGGCTAGATCGCTTTTGCATTAAAAAAATTCAATACAATTTTTTGAAGACGAAATATTTTTGGACATGTTAGCCGTTTCGCGACCCACTAAAATGTACAAATGTTTTTAAAATTGATTTAGGTCTGATACCAGGCGGAGTTGGCCTGGTATACTAATTGATCTGAACTGCAGAACAATTTGGAGAGTTTCCGTTATGAAGTTCTTCTAAAACGGTAAGTTTGACTCATATTGAAATTGGTAAATCGGAATTTTCTCCATTATGAATGATAGCATCCGTACTCCAGCTGATCTTGCTAAAAAAACTAGGATCCCTAGAAACACAAAAAAAAACTAGCAAACTACGAGAAACTGGATGAGTTGGACAATACACCCGTGAAAGAGTTGTGAAAATCGCTTAGAGACGCCCCGGAACCTGCTGTTGGAAATCATGACTCCACTGATTTCTTAATCGCAGTATGTATTCCTTTAATGCTAGTTCCATACAAATTCATGCACACATGCTTATTTATTTAAGTCAACGTATATAATGAAATTTGCATGAAAAGTTTTGTCACAATATGAATCTTTGCACAAATGTACCATGCGTCTCCATAAGGTTTTATGCGAGCTGCAGAACAGTTTTCAAGGGTGCCTATTTATTAGTGTTTCTGCTGAGTTAGCAGATAGTTCGCACGATCGACAGTGATCCACCCCTAAGTCAATATCTTGATAACTTTTTACTGTTCAACGCAATTTATGCAAACTTTGTGTTATTTGGTAGTCCAAAAAGTAGCAAATGTATTGCCAGTTAGTAGTCATAAAAAATATTACAGAAAACAATTAATAAAGCTTATTTGAACAGTCGTGAAAAAATGGATTTCGAAAAGTGCTAGGGTAATAAGCCCCAACCTTAATCAAAGACGTTTCATAGTCCTTCTTTAGTAGGGGTTTTATCATATTAAAAAGGTTACAAATCCTTATGTGCTTGATATTAAAAAACCAACATAAGTCCATTTAAGCAGGTTTGAATTACATTTCAATAGTTTCCATATAATTTGGAAGCAACTGCTGCAAGTTCGCCGCGCTTGTGTCCAGTTGGTAAGGGCATATCGTCCTGCCTACACTGGGGCGTTTTGACCAGTGAAACATATTTTTGAAATACGTTACATTTTTGAAGATGGAGGCAATTTTAGGGGAGAGTGGTAAATGCACCCATGGTGCAAAATGGCCTCATTCATAAAATCACTCATATAATCTGTTGTAGTACATTTATGAACGAATATTACCATTACAATTCATAATTAGTTATCCATCATTGAGCTCCATTGGAAAAATTAAGCAAAAACCCTTCATATTCACTCAAATTTAACGATTTGCTATTCTTCCACCATATCCGTAAGATTTTAGCTCAATGCATTAAGAAAAAACAAACAACCATGCGTTCACCATCATTTTACATGCAATTGAGTCATTTTAGACCACCATTTGGGCGTTTTGCCCCAGGCCTATTTTTAAAACATTTTTTAAATGCGTTAGAAAGTCATGAAAACTTTATTGTTTGGAATAGGAGATCATTGTGAAATGTAGCTGGGTTTGTAAATGTTGCACCTATACGTTGAAATCATTGGGTATCTTTGTTTATATGGGCGAAAACATCGAAAAACCTTAAGGGGTGCATTTTGGACCGTTCTCTCCTACATCATTTTAACCACTGAGAAAAGGTATCTGGTTGCCAAACTGAGTGTTCCAGTGCAAGTTTTGCGGACAGTATGCAAGCGTCGCTCCAGAAAAAGTTACATCAAAACTGTAACTTTTTGTATTTTGCTATTATTTTCATTGTGTAATACAAAAATACAAATATTTTACAAATATTTAAAGGTACTAACTGATTTTTACCCTTAGTTAGTAACAGTTTTCTAGAAGTCAAAGGGGGGCGTTTTGGCCAGGTGGGGCGCATTATACCGTCTTACCCTTACTGAATGGCAGAACAATCAAAATTATTAATATGTGGACGAAATGGGATTGCAATAAGAAATGTTTGTTAACTGGAAACGAAAATAAACTTATAGAAGATATTCGAAATTGACCGACATGAAAGATTTCTGCATAAGGTCACAGATAGCTCGTCCAGTTGTCCAATAAATGGCTTAAGCTCTACACTCAGGAACTAACATTTGCAGTCCTGTTTTAAGTGTGATACTTGCTCCTGCGATAAAAAAAAACGGTTTTCTATAAAAGTTACTGTTTTCATAGTAGTTGTCATACAATTTTTAAACCGCGCGTTCTCACTCAAATTACATTCAAATTAGATACAAATTTAAGAGGATTATTAAAATGGCAAATGCAATCGTTTAAGTATCGGGAAGCGAAAAAGTCAAATATAATGAACATGCAAGTAAGTTCAACGCCGTTAAAGCGTTTCCTACTTTGTGACCAAATAATCTCAGAATTTTCCAAATCAAACAATAGAAGCCAGTAACCAGTTACTAATACTCATGAGCATATTATTAGAAATATATTTTTTTTAGAACCGTATAAAAATGTAGGCCGGTAAAACTCAAAAATTCTCTACTCTCTACTACTACTACTACTACTACTACTACTACTACTACTACTACTACTACTACTACTACTACTACTACTACTACTACTACTACTACTACTACTACTACTACTACTACTACTACTACTACTACTACTAATACTACTACTACTACTACTACTAATACTACTACTACTACTACTACTACTACTACTACTACTACTACTACTACTACTACTACTACTACTACTACTACTATTACTACTACTACTACTACTACTACTACTACTACTACTACTACTACTACTACTACTACTACTACTACTACTACTACTACTACTACTACTACTACTACTACTACTACTACTACTACTACTACTACTACTACTACTACTACTACTACTACTACTACTACTACTACTACTACTACTACTACTACTACTACTACTACTACTACTACTACTACTACTCTGCTCACGAATCGAACACAAAAATTCCAATAAATTCTGCTTGAACTCATAGTTAGTGCATTTGTGTATTCGGGTGTTACACTTGGCGTTTAATTGCATTACAATTTCCTCATCTTCCCTACAATGACTTGTATTCTGCGACCTAACTCATGCAATCAACAGGACTTGTACATTGAAGAACAGTGCTTCCCTTAGCAAGAACAGCTGATATGGTCATAACGAAGCTAAACGAAGCTAAAGGCTATGAAAAGTTCCTAATAAGGGGAGATTGCTGCAACACCGCACGAGGGCGAACGAGGCACAATATAAACGGGCGCGGAACAGGCAAAACTCGATTTTCCGGAGGAAAAAGCGCCAGCAGGAAGATCGAGACCGTGAAGAGACGGAGCAACTGTACCGCGCTAATAATACACGAAAGTTCTATGAGAAGTTAAACCGTTCACGTAAATGCCACGTGCCACAGCCTGATATGTGTAAGGACATAAACGGGAACCATCTTACGAACGAGCGTGAGGTGATCCAAAGGTGGCGACAGCACTACGAAGAACACCTGAATGACGATGTGGCAGACGAAGATAGCGGTATGGTGATGGACCTGGGAGAACGCGCGCAGTACATAATTCTACCGTCTCCGGATCTCCAGGAAATCCAGGAGGAGATTGGCCGGCTGAAAAACAACAAAGCCCCTGGGGTTGACCAACTACCAGGAGAGCTATTTAAACACGGTGGTGAGGCACTGGCTAGAGCGCTGCACTGGGTCATTACCAAGATTTGGGAGGAGAAAGTTTTGCCGCAGGAGTGGATGGATGGTGTCGTGTGTCCCATCTACAAAAAGGGCGATAAGCTGGATTGTAGCAACTACCGCGCAATCACATTGCTGAACGCCACCTACAAGGTACTCTCCCAAATTTTATGCCGTCGACTAGCACCAATTGCAAGGGAGTTCGTGGGGTACTACCAGGCGGGTTTTATGGGCGAACGCTCCACCACGGACCAGGTGTTCGCCATTCGCCAAGTACTGCAGAAGTGCCGCGAATACAACGTGCACACACATCATCTATTCATCGACTTCAAATCCGCATATGATACAATCGATCGAGACCAGCTATGGCAGCTAATGCACGAACACGGATTTCCGAATAAACTTACACGGTTGATCAAAGCGACGATGGATCGGGTGAAGTGCGTAGTTCGAGTTTCAGGGGCATTCTCGAGTCCCTTCGAAACGCGCAGAGGGTTACGGCAAGGTGATGGTCTTTCGTGTCTGCTATTCAACATCGCTTTGGAAGGGGTAATACGAAGAGCAGGGATTAACACGAGTGGTACAATTTTCAATAAATCCGTCCAGCTATTTGGCTTCGCCGACGACATAGATATTATGGCACGTAACCTTGAGAAGATGGAGGAAACCTACATCAGACTGAAGAGGTAAGCCAAGCGGATCGGACTAGTCATTAACACGTCGAAGACAAAGTACATGATAGGAAGAGGTTCAAGAGAAGACAATGTGAGCCACCCACTGCGAGTTTGCATCGGTGGTGACGAAATCGAGATGGTAGAAGAATTTGTGTACTTGGGCTCACTGGTGACTGCCGAAAATGATACCAGCAGAGAAATTCGGAGACGCATAGTGGCTGGAAATCGTACGTACTTTGGACTCCGCAAGACGCTCCGATCGAATAGAGTTCACCGCCGTACCAAACTGACAATCTACAAAACGCTCATTAGACCGGTAGTTCTCTACGGACACGAGACCTGGACGATGCTCGTGGAGGACCAACGCGCACTTGGAGTTTTCGAAAGGAAAGTGCTGCGTACCATCTATGGTGGGGTGCAGATGGCGGACGGTACGTGGAGGAGGCGAATGAACCACGAGTTGCATCAGCTGCTGGGAGAACTATCCATCGATCACACCGCGAAAATCGGACGACTGCGATGGGCCGGGCACGTAGCCAGAATGTCGGACAGTAACCCGGTGAAAATGGTTCAACAACGATCCGACGGGCACAAGAAGACGAGGTGCGCAACGGGCAAGGTGGATCGATCAGGTGGAAGATGACTTGCGGACCCTCCGTAGACTGCGTGGTTGGCGACGTGTAGCCATGGACCGAGCCGAATGGAGAAGACTCTTATATACCGCACAGGCCACTTCGGCCTTAGTCTGAATAAATAATAAATAAATAATTGATTGAAAGTATCGCAGACATGTTCCCTCTACAATTTGGCAACGTTGTAAATAATAAGGATATGGTAACCGCAGCTGGCAAGGAACTGAAATCGTCTACGGGATGTAGATCCGACAATATTCCTTCGCAGATTCTGAAGCGCTAGAGCTAATAGTACTTCATAGGATAGTTCAGTGCTACGCGAGTAATATTTCACCGGAACAGCATGGATTTCTGCCTAAGCGCTCAACAACTACCAATTTGATTTGCTTCACCTCGTATATGATATGCCAAATTGAAATAGGTCATCAGTTTGACGCTATCTATACGGATTTTTTAGTGACGTTTGATCAAATGAATCATAAAATTGCAACAGTAAAAAAAATCCGGTAAAATCGAAGACCACGTTTCTTCACCGTTTTTAGTTTGGTCCGGCGTTCCTCAAGACAGCCACCTCGGCCCATTCTTATTCCTGCTTTACATGAACGATGTACATCTTGTTTTTAAAGTGTCTAAAACTGGTATATGCCGATGCTCTAAAGCTATATGTTGCGATAAAAGAGCCTAATGACGCAGCCTTTCGGCAACTGCAACTGGAAACCTTTGCCGAATGGTATCACATCAACCGAATGTCGTTAAACGTGTTCAAATATTCGATTATTTCAAACACTCGTTATACCATTTCGACTATGCAATCGGAGGGATACCGCTGAAGCGTGAATCAACAGTGAATGGCTTGGGAATACTCATCAATACTTCCCTTCTCTGTCAGAATACGACAATAGTTCCCACCGGGGTTGGTTACCCGATTTTCCCTAAGGTTGCTCATATCCCAGCCAGCGCCACGAGGAGGTAGGGATAGGAGTTGCTGGGTAAGAGGCTAAGGACCGCGATGTGGGGTTTATTCCTTCACGTACGCGAAGTACCAATGGTATGAATTACCCAGTATTTGCCGTGCCATATTTTCTACTATTGTTTTTTTTTTTTCTTACTAAAACTCGTTATTTATATTTGACACAAAAATACTAATACGTTCGAAATATCCATCCATAGCCCATTTCTGTGGTTTAGATCGTTTTATCCTTGACATCTTGCCATAGCTAGCACCTACGAGACACGCCAGACCATATTCTAGTGAACATTTGAAATCGTGTGAAATGCGGATAAGATTATCTGCTTGCCTACAGAAGCCCCGCAAATAACATAATGATGATTACGTTATCCACGCCAACTAAGCCCAGCGTTCACCCCATTACCATGCTTGAACCCGCCACGATAAACAAATTGGTTATGCTGTCGACTGCTATCAATGTCAAAACGCCAATTTTCTAACAGTCAGTGCACTGACTTCTCGTACGAGTGATATTTTCCTATACCTATATTCACAAGCTACTAGTAAGACGCCATCAGTTTAACACAGCTTTCCGCTTCTGAATAATATGCTAATTTGAGCATGATCGTTCCGCTTTCGATATTCACGATGATGCCGAGACGAGTGGGACAAAATGGGCCAGTTGGAAAATTACGACTCAATCACATCGTTGAAAGCATCACGCGAGTAACGTTATGAAATGAAGCATTAGCTCAATCACAGCGACTTTACGATTAGCATTTGTCAACCCAAACATAGAATAAATTGCAGCGACGGCGAACTTTAAAAGTACTAACTTTAGATTCCACGAACCTACAAAGCATTCAATGGTGTCAACAAAGATTTTGCATCAGACTTGTCCTCCCACAAGAATATTTGTTTCGTTTCGGTAATCGGAAAACTGTTGAATAGCGTCGCCTCCAGTCATCGTGATCAATAAATGTTACAAGCTGATTTTATTTCTCCGACACTCTGCTCTTGTCTGGAAAAATTCCGATTAGACTCACCCACGCGAAGCGGTGGGATCCTTTCGGAATAGATGTTTCCCATACTTTTCGAGAAGGTATACCAGGAAATTAGCTCTGTTCCGGTTTTATTCAATCCAGAAAGTTTTGAATTGGTAGCGTAAGCTTCTTATATGTCGGTAGGGGCAAGTAATGCTGCCTGCCCTATCTCTGAGAAGCTCACGCTATTTATTTCGAACGAAATTTCCGAACGCAATTTAGGGAAAAGTTATATGTGAGTAAGATGAGGCAAAAGTATTGGGTAGGGTAAGAGCACAATTTTGTTTTCACGAAATGAAGAACGGGAGGCAAACTAGTAGCATTGCGTCATATGATAACTTTAATAAACCAACTTTCGTGAATATAAATAATTAGTATAGTCACCGACGGTTTACAGTGTAGTGGCAAAATTGCGAAGTCTCGAGGAAGATATTATCGCGATATTATTTAAATCACCATGCCACAAACATCCGTAATACGTGTAAAAATTCAAAAGTTCGAGACATATAACAACTCTCAGTAAGGATAACAAAACATTCTCCACTCCAATTGATCAAAAAATATTCGTTGCTGTCGAATCGTTTAAATAATAAAAGCAAACATGGATGTGAGTTTTCAGCACAGTTAGTCAGCTGCTGTTTCAATTATTTAGTACTCGTCAAAGCGAAGAAGCATCAATGAAATACGCTATGACCGAGAAAGTTTTGTTTTACGTGACAACAGTGGAAAAGTTACGACATATGTATATGCAGTACTGATCCAATGGATACCGCATAAATTATTTCAATTCATCGCAAGCATCACTGTCAGAGTGCTCGACAGATTTCGTTCTTCCTCTTGTTAATCCACTTTTTATTCTTCTCGTGACAATCATCCTATTTGGCCTATTCTTATTCCTAACATAGTTCTGAAGAATGTTGTTGTTTGGGAGACCATCTCTTCCAGACCGGAAATAGAACCCCCCCACATCGGACGACATGCCATCATGCCTTCGTCGGCCACCTGCGATCTCACGATAAAAGGCTATCTGTTTTTGTCACCACGACGGAATAAACAAGCGCATATCTACCTATGTTGTGGAATTGTACACCCAAAAGTGGAGCGGTGTAGTGGGAAGAATTGTGCCCAGCACGCTGGAACTTTATAGACCCCGCATAACTAAGTGGGTGGATCCGATTTCTGCTAGGTAGCAGCGCGCCAAGCATAAATTCTCCAAGACGGACGACGAGGACGACAACAACAATGGCAATGGTTTGATGACCGAATGAATTTTTATATCCTGTCTCGGCGACCCTCCGCAAAAGAACGACATCCGGTTTAGAGCTGTGAAATGAAATGTCGTTTGTTATCGGCAGTACAAAAAATCTCCATGGAAAAATTATTAAAAAAAAAGTTCACATGGAAAAATTACTTTCAATCATATAATTGATTAAATAATTTAAATATTAAGAATTGCTGTTTTCCCCAAATAGTCATTCTTATGGGGCATCTATATTTTAGACTATGTTATCGCTTTGTATTTATTAGGTTCGGTTGGAATTCGTTTCGAATCCTCGTTTATATGTCATACGGATTATCTACCTTCATTCCGACTATAAGTCTGCAGATCTCAGAAGCAAGCAAATAGTTTTCGGAAGGAACTTTTCGACGTAAAGTCTAGCATAAAATTTTGCAGAACGTGCACGTTCATTTGAAAAAAGTTTCCCAAAAGCACTCAAGCCTCTGTCGGCGTTTTTTATATCACAAAAATTTTATCAACGCCAGTAATAAAACTAAGCTTGCCAAAGCCGTGTTTTGAACTAACATACAATCAAGAAAAGTAAAATAAAACGATTATTGTTAACAATACTAAAATTAACCTTCCCATTCCTCTGCTTACTTTCAGGAATGCCCCTGGAGGTGTACGGAACGTGGTACCCCTACGCTTATCCATTCAACCAAGTGGCCTGCATCATCACCGGGCTGCTCTCGGAGACGGCCACCAATGCCACAGTTCTGACGATAACGTCCTTCACCGTGGAACGCTACATCGCCATTTGTCATCCCTTTCGGTAAGAATGTGGGGGCGAACCCAGCCTGAGGCATATTTACATATCAGCCACCACAGCAGTAGTTGTACCGTGTGAGGTCGAAATCCTTATGGTTCTTGTAATTGACCTTTCCCGTCAAAAAAATTTATTCGTTCAATCGATTCTTTATTTTATTTAAGGTCAACTTTGCCAAAGAACCCATGTGTTTTGACGCGTCTAAGTATTTTTTAAATTTAAAACAAAAAATCAAAAAAGTCCTGTTTTTCAAGATCGATTCTTTGGCTTATTTAAGGTCATTTAAAAAAAAAAACAAACCGAAAAGTGCTACACGTGAACCGACCTGAAAAATTCACCCGATGTTCGTCCAAAATCTGGCGAATGTTAGGCCAATCTTGAAAAACAGAACATTTTCGATTTCTTGTTTTAATTTTTTTAAATACTTAAAGACGTCAAAAAATATGGGTTCTTCGGGAGCGTTGACCTTAAACAATATAGAGAATCGATCGAGCGAATAAAGGTTTTTGACGGAAAAGGTCATTTTAACTAAGTAGCGGTGTTTTATTATTTTATTGTTTTTAATTCTACAATAATTGAATTACAAACACCGAAATTCTTAGGTGTACGGACTTCGGTCTCGCACGGCAGTAATACTAACCCGAAAAACTTACCCGAGTCACCCTGCATCATTGCGGTCAACGTAACTAATGAGGAAATCATTCCATTCTACTTCCTGTCTACATCTACAAAAAAACACACGCACAGATCCCACACCATGTCGAAACTCTCTCGAGCGATCAAATTCGTCATCGCAATCTGGTTGGTGGCGTTTGGATTGGCCACCCCACAGGCGTTGCAGTTCGGAGTGGTGGAAAGCGCCCATACGAGGCTTTGTACGGTGAGTTATCGGAAAGGATTATTATCGTCACCTGGTGGTTTCAATTCGAGGCAGTAATGTTTCCGGGCACCCAATCGTGCAAAACGTAAATTGAAAATTATTTGCACTTGGGTTGATGGACATCTGCGGTCGGAAAATTCATCACCACTGTTATAAAGGCATTGCACTCAATTGAAACTAATTGGAAACAATCGTGAATAAATATAAACTTTGTTCATGAAACTTCATGTCCTCCAGATAATACAAATATATAACAGAATAAACTGATTTCAACATTTTAAATAGAATATATTATTATTTGTGCTGAATTTCTCAGCAGATGAAGATTTATCTGAACACTCGTGGGAAAAACAACCTTCATTTTGATAAACATCGCTTTGTTCATATAGGATTAATGCTTCTGAACTTCATCTCATTGATCCTATTTCATCCCATCAAAAACAAAACAATGAAGAAAATTTGATGCGTTTCTTACGGCTTAAATTTCGCGATGAAATTAATATATGTTCAGTGAGATGGAAATGGGAACAGTTCCCCTACATATTGTACGACAAATACATCATTACGCACATATAATTTCGTCGACCTTCGATATAATGCCTATGGTTATCATTCATCCATGTAGGAATGCTTCATTAAAACCCACTTGCTAGCATTCCTATACCATCCTTTGGGGAGGTTTCTACGAATCGCTCGTAATGCTTACCGAAATTCTACCGAACATGTTCTGCGTAATCGTATGGCATCATTTTCTGGGGAAGCATTGTGGCACGCTTGACGGATACCCAAATGATTGTTTCCTAGAATTTGCCTCGATGTTTATCAAAAGAAATGTTCCTTGGAAATCTCGTCATATGGAACTATCAAATGAAGTAACGTGGCCAAAAATTAATTACCTACGCACACTACATTTTTTCCTTTCATTCGTTTATTGGGAAATCTCATATGCCGAAATCTTTTTTGTACTTGGAATACGGTTTTGGGTCTTGATTCTTACACAACAATGCATGTTTTTGCGAACTGAAGTGCTCGCGGTTTAGTCGAGTTAAGTAAAGTAAGAAAGAAAGATAGTTTTCTCGAGCTAATGGTTACATAATTGAAATTCTTATTTGAACCTAAACAAGACATTACGTGCGAGGTTAACGACAGAAAGGGAGATAACTAAGTTTCAACATCAGTGTCTTTAAAATAACGATTATTTTTTTGTGAAATCTTATATTTCGTCTAATTATTTAGTTACTAATGTCCATGTAATATACAAAATTATCTAATCCTAATTCATTTTCTGGTGTTTCTAGAAGGCAAGTGTAGAATTTCCCATGATTAGTACATATAAACTGAAGTTTATGTTTCTAAGCACAGGATAAAGGAAATCATGTGGCTCTGAACTGACTAAAATTTGTACTTTGGACAACAGATGTCTTCTCTGGAATCTCCAGATATATCGCACCTTTTGAAATCTTAGCAGTTTATGTTCAACAGTTTCTGATTCTTCAGGAAATAGTAGAATGACCAATGGTGGACCTCCAACCAATAGTGGACCCTCCAGCCATTTTTGCATTATTACAGCACAATGTAAACATTTTGCTATGAAATTTCATCGGGAGAACCTCCATTCCATGGGGGGTCCATAATAGGGATCGGAACATAAAAATCAAATGAAGTGTCGACTCTAGGGAATCAATTTCCTATCATGGATTCCAGGGTGTCTAGTACAGAGCAAATTCAGTCAGACAGACAGTCAGACGATGGTGCGTTCAAGATGATTTCCGGCAATCGAGATATTTTCGTTTCTGCCAGGAGTATATGGCTAACCATAGAAGGTGCCGAGACAGTACGTTTTTTTTTTGTGAAGCTCCATAGGAAAGGGAGATGAGAAGCCAGACTAATCAGACGGTTAACTAGCAGTGATTTTGACTTCGTTTCCGGACATTGCAGATCCAATCCACCTCGAACTTTCGGTAAAATTAGGTTTCCATGGGCGACTCTTTGCAAGTTTTGAGCGTACCATATAAGCTTTCCGATTTCTGTTTTGATTTTCCTAACAAAGCCTATGCTAATCGACAAGTTTGAAACCATATACCAAGCCTTCGAATTGACGTAAGTATCGATCAGAATAATCTTTTGAATGAGATTCAGTTTCCTTTGGTGGTTAAACCAGAGACGTGATCGATTTCCATTGAGAACGGACTGCCAATTTTGTTTCTGTGCTTGTTTTATGTTATCTCCATACTGTACTCCAAGAATATTCACATAGCGGACATCATCAGACATCATCTGCATAAGCATTGAAAATGGTTCTGGGGAATTTCTGCGAGATAGCATCAAGTAGCGGTTGCAAATACAGAACAAATTAAAGCCTTGACAGAGGATCTCCTTGCCACGCGGAACGATCAATTTGGAATTCTTGCGTCAGGTACTTATTTAACAAAATTTTGGAAGAAGATTGCTTCCAGATTTTGGCAAAAAAGTTGTACCAACAGTGGATTGAAGTTCATCCTCAACAAGGTTCGTTGTAGGATCTGGTGTCTGACTCTGTTGAAGGTATGATCCAGATCAAAAGATACCAATAATGCGTTTTTTCGATGATGTTCCAATTGACATAGCTTATCCAGAATACGAGATGTTGCCTCATATATACTCCGTTTACCGTTCGAACATTTCTGGTTGTCCGACAATACTAGCGAAAGTAAGTCATGCATGTTTTAAAACTTTAGCAAAGACTTTATAATCGAAGTTTAAGAGAGATATTGGACGGTATCCCTGGACACTTCTGATGTTTCCCTTCTACCGAACAAGAACAATAACTCCATCGTGTTTCATTGCCTTGAAGAGCGTCATTAACAACGTTTGTAAATTCTGTTTTGATGATATCCCACGCTTTCATGTAAAATTTCTTGGGCAATCCATGGAGATTTGCTAGCGCAGCTACTTTTGTGGCTCTGAAAACCTCGTCATGTGTAGTAACTCACATTGCTTGGTCTTGATACCTTAGATCGGTGACGGAAAATCCTGCAGGCTACGTTTATTGTAAAGTTGCTGAACGGAGAAAGCGGACATTGCTGCACACTGGATTTCATCGCACTCTATTTGGTTATAAGTTATAACCAGCCCACATGTACCATGATTCGTTTGTTTTCATCGATTGAAGCTGCATTCGATTTTGGAGTTTCCACATCCCAGTTTGTGAATAGATTAAAACGACAGAACCTAATTCAAGATAATATTCATGTTATTCACTGTCGAATGTCAGATGAATTATAAATAAACAAACAAATAAGATTTTCATTGTCCATGATCTTCTGAATCAGCAACAGTAAACGTTTTTTTTTTTTTCGAAATATGACCTGACAGTGCTCCTTATTAGCGACTGTTCTCGTATTTCCTCGCCTTCTTCACCTTCCAGCATTGATATCAAACTATTTGCTCTTTTTCCATGTATTTGCGCAACAAAGAAAGAGAAGTACGTAATTGTTTAGTTAGTTCAGAGAGGCTCATAGAATTTCTGAAATTTTATAGGAACTAACAGCCTGACTGTAGATTAATCAAAACGTGAACATCTAAACAAGGATGTAGTTTAGCTTAACTTAGCTAAGACTGACTGTACTTGTCAATGGTAGCTTCTCCGTGACTGGTTAGAACTGGTGTAAATTGCGCTACGATCAAAATGAATAAAGGTTGGTATTTACTGCCTACGGCTCCAGTCAGCTGGGAAAGGAGAGGAATGTTAGTGTTTGTTGCTACTAGAGACCGAGAAAACCTCTGCATCTCCACAATACCACGGAAAGGAGCTTTCGTTAACTCTGTTTAACAGATGAAGAGAAATATAGATAAAGAAAAAGTGATGTTTATAAAGCTGAAGCGGTAGTCACTAGACTGCTGAGCTCATCTTCAAAAGTTGAGGAACTAGATATTGAAATGAGAGAACAATCGCAGAAATATGCAAGTATGAAGCAGTTTATGATGATTGTAGCCCATCCGGATGTCTTGTAGCAGGCATATGAGAGGAAGAATTTATTAGAGTTTGTTAGAATCTGTTGGAACCACAAATATACCCGTAAACAGCGTTGAAGATTCTTTGATGACCCTTGAAGATTCATAAACAATCATACACTTTACTGGTAGATCGTAGTTAGATTTCTGAAGATTTCACAAGGTTCGAATTCCTAGAAGTTGGTGATAATTGCTTGAAATCATCTAAATCTTATAAAAAAACAGAAATCCATTATCACTTCTGGAAATTCGTAAAAATGTTTGAAGACATGCTTTTCAGAAATGTTCTATAAACACTGGAAATGTAATGATTGTCCTAATAGTCATAGGGAATTTTATAACTTATCTGAGGAAGTCCGGAGACCGGAAAATCTCTGAAATTCCATAAAAGTATTGCATAGATTTGATAATCCAGTTTTTGTCCTACCCATGTCTCAGAACGTGGCCGCGCCTCTGGTTGTGGTGGTAGAACATCGGTATTTGATCCAGATGCCGATGGTGGGATAATGCCTTTTACCACCTGTGCCGCAGTAAGGCGACTATTGACATCTGCCCCTTGCTCCTTGCGCGCTTCGTTACAAGTACGGTTTATGTGGAGGGGACTGACACAGTACCTACAGGTACGAATTTGGTTACGGTAAGTAATGTATGCCGTGTGTGTGTGTATTGGGATGTATGACGGAATTTGTTTTTGTATTCGCATACAAACTAGTCTTACTCCAGTAGTCATACCCGGCTAAAAAATCTTCCATACACCATCTTGCGTGGAAAGTAGCTCTCCGTAAGGGGCTAGGTGTTTGGTGATTGTTTCGGTTGAGACGTAGGAAGGCAAATCAGCTACTCTAACCTCAAACGAATTGTCACATGGAACTATCGGAATAGCATATTGCTCATTATTATGTTCAATGGAGTGCTTCAGTCAGGCTATGCTCAGCAACTAGTTGTTCCACATACAGCTGGGATTTTAATTCGATTATGACTCTAGATTTCGTTATACTTGGCTGGATGCAGTTCACCTTGGCCATGTCGAGCTTGATTTGTTCGCTGATGAGTTCGTAGACCCTGTCTAGTTTAGTGCGGACTGGTATGCCGCTAAAGTCTAGATAGACGGAGTCTCTGCGGTAGTCTTCCATCAGTGCGGAATATTGGCCACTTTCACGAGAACCGTAGTTCTTAGAAAGACGCTCTCTTGGACTTTGTTCTGTGACATAGTTCTATTTTTTACGCTTCCACTAGCCGCGAACAAAAATAACTCTTCTCGATACAAAGACTAGCTGTCAACTGTGAAGATGATGGACAATATCGGGATCAAGACACATCAATCTTCCCCAATGAAGATTTGGTCAACAATGGTGTTTACTATTGTGAGAGAATCTTCAAATCTAACAGAAAAAATAAATTATCTTGTTAAGATAGAAGATTAATATTATTATGTGAAGTAGTTAACTCATTGCTTTCTAATATTCAAATCAAATTTAAAAATGTCTTAGAAATGCATAAAACGTCGAGATCTGGTGTTATCCCAATAATTTTTTTTTCGAAAAATTCGAAACTCGCGAGAGGTATTTTGGAGACACATTGAGTTTAATATAGTTATCCGACTAAAACAAGATCAAAGCATATAAAGTTATGTCATTCAAAATCGTATTTTTTCTAAAAACCGCTGCAATATATTCAAATGAATACAAAGCTTTGGGACAGAATGTCGAAAGACAAAAGGTCGAAGGATAAAAGGTCGACGGACAAAAAGTCGAAGCGACAAAAGGTCGAAAGAACAAAAGGTCGACGGGACAAAAAGTCGACGGGACAAAAGGTCGAATGGACAAAAGGTCGAAAGCCCAAAATTTAAAAATCTATAATTCTGTACACATGAAAATACTAAATATACGACAACAAGTTTGAAAACTTGTTTCTGAAGAAAAATCTAGCTTATTACATTTCCAATAGATTTCTCCTTCTTTATTTCATGGGCAGTTCTTTAACCAATTTACAGTGAATATACAGCAGCCAGGGCGAGCATTGTACGATTTTTATTAGTTCTCGGGACGGTGAAGCTGAATAAGTAGTAGGGGGAATGTTCCGATCTTCATCTCACTGTACATATATCCATCTCATCGCTAAACAAAGAAATACGGCACCAAATTCGTCGCTTCTTTTTGTCAACAGGCGTGCTCACTGCTGAAAAAAAAAACACAAAAATAATAAACAAACCAAATTCTTTTCCATTGCTTTGATTTTGATTGAAATAGGAGCTATGAGATGAAGTGGCGAACCGTTCCCCTATTTGTTAGATTGTGTTCTTGTAACACGTGTCGCTTCGAGTGCATGTTCGAGTGGAACACGTTGGTTTTGGTATCTTTGAATCAGTGTCGTATAATGAATTATTTCTCAGCTAATAGACGCGACTTACTATGCATTCCTATACATTACATTCCGATGTTGATCATGGAGATACAGAAGATTGTCAGTCTCTTTTATGTGTGTCAAATTCACATTCCATTTATTAGATCATGTATCAGATGAGGATGTTACTGGCTTTAATTCAACGTGACGTCGGTATTTTTTGTTAATAAAAAATGAACACTGAAGCATGTACACTAAGACTGGCCTTAAATGTACACAACATCTTAAATTGCATGTTAATCGGTGATTTAACCGTACGAATAATTTCAATTAACATTCAAACACGCGTGATGTTGTATTTTGTACAACATAAACGAAAAATCTCTCTCATGGTACACAGCATGAACGAGACTACGTGAGTGTTCCAGGACCGCACGCATCCCGAACAGTTTATAATCATGATTGAGCACATGTATATTGCATATTGGTGGTAGAGTTTTGTGTAGAAATAAGAGGTTGTGGGTTCAAGTCAAGATTGGGCCATCGTTCTCACGAACAGTCTGTAGGTCGGCTATCTAAATCGCTCAAAAAGGTATCTTATATTACAATTTCCTTGTGCCCAGATACATAAATTCCATTATTAAGACATTCTAATTTGTTGAAAACATGGCCCAATCTGACCCCTATTTGGCCAATTGTCACACTCGATGACGGTATCTACATCATAGTTTTGCTTTATATTGTTCTCAATACTAAGGCTTTTCAATTTTAACCAATTTAGTAATTTCGACCTTTTGTCCTTTCGACATTTTGTCCTTTCGACCTTTTGTCCATTCGACCTTTTGTCCCGTCGACCTTTTGTCCCTTCGACCTTTTGTCTATTCGACCTTTTGTCATAGATTCGAATACAAATAAATGTGAATTGCTGTTGGCAATCTTCTTGCACGGTGTCACTCAAGGTAATGGTACCGCCAATACTCATCCTTGAGGTTCAACGTGATTGCTTATTCCTGGGTGAACCATTGGAACCAGACCCAACATGTCGACGAATGTCCGTACCGTATTGGCTGCCAAGGGTTTTACCCAGACACGTAAAATCCATACAGCTCCGATTGTCCTTCCACATGATTGCTGGATTTGTCTATTGTACGCTTACTTCATCAAGCAACCTTCGTAGCCAAACCGATTCCTGAACAGCTTCGGCGAAGGCAACATACTTTGCCTCCATGGTTGAAATAGAGACACAACACTGCTTGCGGCTCGCCCAGCTGGTTACAACGTTACCAAATTTGAAAACTAATCCGATATTCGATTTACGGTCACTTGCATTACTGGCCCAATCGGCATCATTAAAGCCATCTATAATTTATTAGTTTATCGGATGATCCGAGCATAAGATTGTAGTTTGGTGTACCGGACAAGTATCACACAATACGCTTCAGCTCTGTCCAATCAACCTTCGTCGGATTTTAATCTTTCAACTCAGAATTGAGGCACTTTGTGTAATGTCTGGCCTTGTGTTTATCGAAATATGCAACAGATCACCAATAAGTGACTGGTATTCCTCGTTGCTCGACAAACTCTCGGAATCACCCGTGTTCATGCAGTGTCCAGTATCCACTGGTATTTTAGATATGTTCAGGCTTTTTTTTTTTACGAATAGAAAAACTGTTGCATATCGATTATAATCACCGGTAACTGTCCTAAAATAGGGTTTGCCTCCTGGTGTCACATGTTGCGTTGCGTTTTAACGGAGTATTTTGTAGATTGCATACTGATAGCTATCATGTATATTCATTAACTTTCCTACTCCAACTGCTTATGGATTAATATTTGGGATTGAAAAGCAACCCAATTAGAGGTCAAAAACGGTGAGGCATGAAAGTTACCATTGCCGGCCACGCCCATCTTCTCCGTTACTAGAGAAGGGAAGGAAATGATGATATGACATCTACTTGAATGGTGGGTAGGGAAAATAATTTAGGAATATCATCATAAGCAAATGATATAAAAAGTTTATACAAACGTTGGGAGTGAACATGCTAAGAAATATATTACACTCCATTGGTCCTGGCTAAGCTTGTCCTGGCTCAATAGCCTAGGATTAAGCGCCATAGGGGAGGAGAAGACCACCAGCTGTCATCGAGAGAAAAAGTAGCATCATTGAAATTTCACACGGTTTGGTATAGGAAATGAAGTATATTTTTGTTATAAAACAAAAATTAAGGACGTTTCTAAAAAAATCTTGGTTTACGGGGTTAGAGTTTTAAAAGCACACAAAATAGACATGATATCTCGATTTTTATATTTTTTTTCGAATAAGCAGTTTTTCTTACCCCACAAACTAAAAATTGTTTGACAAAAAAATGTCTATAACGTTCTAGAGACATTTTAATTCTCATTTTCATTATCATGCCATGTCAAATTTCCATGATTCTACTTTTTCTCTAAATGTTTCCAGGTGGCAGCACTGATGAAGAATTGCTCGCTCTCTGAAACAAGAAAGAAAGTAAAATATATTAAATGCCCCTTCCCCCTTATATATATCAAGCTGAAGCCTTAAATCCAAACATTAAGCGCAAACTTAACACAACACAAACACCTCCCGAAGTATTTATTTAGGAAGTATTCGATTAGGACATCTGACGTTGGACACTTCCAGCGGAAACCATCGCGCAACGTCCGGATTTTAAAAAAATTTCACTTTTTTCCGCTTTGCAACTAGAATTCTCAGGGCTTCCTCTTCTTTTCTAACAAGTTAAAATACACTAATGGCCACTTTCAAAAAATCTTGCCTCCTGGTGTAACATGTCAGTGTGGATTATATCGAGTATCGCGGGAATAGCTTTTCTAGCAAGCTTGCCATAATCTGGTTCATAAGATCATAGTCTCGATGACCGAATCAGCGATGCCAAGTATGCTGGCACTTGATTTGCTTTTTCATCTTCTTCTTCAATGAAACTCGTTCCTGTTATACCCTTGGCCTTGCTTGGTGGCTAGGAACTTAAGGCAATCCTTTCGGGTGTGTCTTGGTCTCTTACAATAGAAACAAACTCTCGAATCAAGATCCTTCGACGAAAACGTAAGTAGCACTTTATTGTTGCCCACATAGGCTGACCATACGTATTTGACGGGACAGTTTAAACCTCATTGTGTTGTCCCGTCGTGATTTAAAAAATCCTCGATTTGTCCCGTTTTTTCATTGATTCTTCCAAAGTGCTTCAAAATATTTTGGGCAGGAATCTAAAACCAAATACAAAGAAAGTGGGCGAAACCCATCAAATAAGTGTGAGATGTTATATTATTGTTGTTTTCAAAATAATGCTAGCTATGCCGTTATTTATTAAGCATGGATCGACTTTTCTTAAGTTTTTTACAATCAATGACAACAGGTGACAACTGGAGATTTTTTCATACAGTTTCATTTCTGCTTTTTCCGAAGGCATTAAAATTTGGTCACGCCTCAACGTCAATAAAATGAAGCGCAAGGACAGACATTCTAATTTCCAGATTATGTTCATTTTTTTTCTTCTTTTTCAAATCTGCTTTATCACATATTTTTCAATCGTTTGATTCTTTTCGAAACATTTAGAATCATTTAAAATCCTTCAGAATAATTCTGAATATTTCGGAATCAGCTGAGCAAAAACCAGAGTAGTAGCACTGAGACGGTCAAACAATTTGTCCAATTTCATTCTTCTCATGCTCTCTTCTTCAGAGCACTCCAGCAAGCTTGACCACTTGAAGGTTCCGGATCAAACCGATTTGAGTTTCATCGACACATAGCCCGATTGTTGCTTTTGCGTTCAAGTCGTCCTTAGTCCACCTATTCGTTACAAGTTCTGACTTTGGTTTTTTTAATGACCCACCATATCTCATCCCGCGTCATGCGAAACTTCCATGTTATCCAATTGGTGATCGTCAGCTTGGGAAAATTGAACTTGCCCGCCATTTTCGCAGCTGTTATTTACGTTGGTAACGTGGGTCGAATCAAATCGCGGCTTTAGCACAATTACTCCGATACTATCAATACGCGATTTTGTCACCAAACTGTCTGGACCTATAACCTATTGGCAGAATAGGCAGTAGGAATCTTCGGATACCGGTTACGAACCAGACAGGCATCATAGAACAAACTGCAAGTTTCCAAGTAGGCTCTTTATGTAATCAACAATCGACGAACGGCACTCCCGTATATAGGAGAACGGTTCGGCACTTCATGTCATGGCTCATATTTCCATTTCATCAAAACTCCTTTACTGAAGTTAAGCCGGTCGAGCCTAAGAAGATAGAAATAGGGAATGTAGACAATCACGGGCTTGAAGTGTGTCGCGGTGATGGTTGTCATGTCGATATCCTTTTGGTTAAGAAAGTCGAATTGAGGATCGTGATGAAACTACACACTTAGCGAGAATGGTCATGGTTAGGACCACCAAGATAACAGTGCTGACACTATTCCATAGCTGTGTGGAAGAAAGCCCTGAGGTACAGCACATCCTGGTGATTTGTACCTTAACCCTTTTGATGGAGAAACATTGATCGGATTAAACTTGTTTGCCTATATCTCCTCACCGATTTCATACGGTAATGACCATTTAGGGGATGTAATGCCAACAAAAACTAAAACTAAAAGCGCTTGAATTTATAAATATGTGAATAATATTTTAAAGATTAAATATTTAAGTGATAATTTTAAAATGTGATTGGAATGCGTAACAATGATATAACGAAGGATGATTCTTTATTTTTAACCTCACCTTTATCTGCCAATCATCGAAGGTAAACTTTGTGAACCGACGCATCCCAAGCTTTGGCGTTCATTGATATAATTAAAAAAAAACTTTTGCTTCTGCTGCGAACATCGAGGGTACGACGAACCGCACAAAAAACTGAACCCACAATAAATTAATTAATCTTTTTTTCACGCAAATTGCTGGCGGCACACATCGGAGGCTGTTTCGAACATGCAACGAAGGTTTTGCATCATTTTATAAAAGTTTTGCGCGATAAAAAACAAAGAACAATGAAGCGGGGCTTTATTCCGAGAGGCACAAAGGTATTTCAACTACAAAACTGAACAAGACTTGAGTAATTTGATTGCGACGAAAGCTAAAAAAAGTTTTTAATTCAATTCTGTATTGCGTAGTGAGTGAAATTATACAATTTTGTCTCTTCCTTTGCGTATGGAGAAATGCTTGTCAATTGGAATGTTTATAAACAGGTTCAACACTAGATTCAATACAAAAAAGTTTTTGGATAGGGTTACTTAAATTGATCCATTATTGGGTATTGTTTTATAGAGTCTGACAATTTGATTTTACATCATCGATATACGAAACAGCTTTTTCTGCTTTTTTCAAAACGATATATTTTTTTGCATTTTTTGTTATCCTTAAATGTGAAATTGGTTTTGCTTACTTTATGCAATATTTTTACAAGTATTTAATAATTAAATAATATTATTCGTGGCTGCAATTTGCGCTTGTGACAATATGATTGTCAAAATTTTGAAGGTCCAACAAAATGCCAAACTGTCTTGCACTGCTCTACCGAGAAATAAACGATAACAAGCATAGTTATTTGTAGTCAAGTTTGTAGAATGGACTATAATAAAGCAAAATGACAAAAATCCTACGTGCCCATTCCTGAAGAGCTGTTCTTGCATAGGTTCGTTAGTTCAGTTTTGTTTTCCTACAGCCATTCCCCCTGGATCCAATATTTGTCGTGATGTCTGGTTCAAATTCGAGCACTGTTCCAACACCAAACGGTCGAATATATCTAAATTTCCCACATTGCCCTTTCTGTTGAAAGTATTTGCAACCACTGCCATTCGCAAACGAGTTACAAAAGCTCAACTCGCCTCAATGCGGGATGTTGTGAGCCTATGTGAAATACGTTTACTGCACATCCTGGGAACGACAAGCTGCCGGTTGTCACCATAAAAAAAAAATCATGTGTCACATGTTGGACCAGGTCAGGTCCCCATAGCATCCACTGGAGGAGAGTGGTCTGGAATACATCAGCGCTGAAAATTATTCGTGGTCATCAGTCATGCAACATTCATAAGTGGGAGTTGATTATATTTGCTTGCCATTTACAGATGTTTGGGGTATGAAACGAGAAGCTGTAAGTAGCCTATATTCGCATATTTATATTATTGAAATTAATATTGAGAAATAAATGGCTTTCCTTCTTTCACCATCCGCCCCTAAGGCAAATAAAACAAGGAGAATAAATCACATGTTCAATAGCTGCGAAGAGTCGCCCCGATGATGGTGCGGATTGAGAGAAACTTTTTTTTTGGATTGGATCCCAATAATGCTTAGTTACAACAGAAGGGGATTTGGTTTTTCGTTCGATTGTCAACTTTTCCCCTCTTTGGTTCTGTTTCGTTCGGTTAACGATCTATTTTTTGGGGATTTGAACTGTTTGCGTAAATAAATAACAGATTGCGGTGTATCAGAGGATTGACACGGGAGTCCAACATAAATGAACTCTCCTCACTGAGGCACTTCATTCCCTTTTAAAGTTGGTATTTTTGCTCAACTCTCAAACTACAATCAATTAAATCCATAAATGCAAGTCCGATGTATTACATAACCGAATCCATGGAGTAATTTGAAAACTATTAATGGCATAGCGGACTATTTATTACATTAGAGGCGTATTTTAAGAAAGGAAATGCGTTTTTTTGTTGACGTAACCATGATTTATCCATGATTTAATTTATATCAGGGTTCATAGTTTTCAGCAACACTACTTGAACATAATCTTTATCAGTGATGGGAAATGTCAAAAAAATGTCATGGCATTGCTATTACTAATTTCGTAATAACTTTTTCCAAAAGTCATTTACAGTTCGGATTTTTTGATCAACATGTAGTACTTAAAGGATCCTAGAACTTTGTCGAACAGAGAGCAAGTTCGTCCCATGACATCGATATGACATTTCCCGTCACTGATCTTTATCCATTTCTCTCTACAAACCACCATTATCGAGAAAGGATATTCGTATTCGCAACTCGCTTACTATCAAAAAACACACAAAAACAACAATGTAGAATCCAGTTCTACCATGTTGGTAGATGAACAAAGCAACTGTAACCCGGGTTACAGTTATTATTCGAGTTACAGTTGCTATGTTTATTCATGGAACTGGCTAGCTCTTATCATTTGTAGCAGCCAAAGTTTGAATTACAAGAAACACGACACATGGAAACGCATGGTTGACCTTTCCAGACGGCAACATGAAAACATAAATCCAATATAAACAATTGATCGGAATTCGATTAAAATACGACCCTTGATTTGAGATGTTCCCTGGTTGACAAAAGAAAAATAAATATAAATACATTGTTGATATACTCGCCTACAAAAGTTAAAGTTCGTTGAGGGTCTGTTTAACACGACAGCCGTTAACACCCTCGTCAAATTGTCATCTGATGGGAATTGGTGTCACGTTGTTAAGTAGAGTGAAATGATTGTTTGATTTGGATCTTCCGTAGAATCATATCCAAGCGATTAGTCCCACATACATACTCTTTAGAAGAACAGAAGCAATAACAAAAGCTCAGCCACGATGATAATAATACCATTGCATTGTCGTCGGATTGGCTCCGGTCCAACCGAGAAAATATGGTGCAAACAATTGGCTTCCTTACCCCAGCTCATATTGATACTTATGTACATTGCTCCACAACGAATACACACACTACCAGTGAGTACGATGACTCGACGACCATCACGTACTGACCGACTCATGAAAACCATGAGCCGTGCTAAATTCAACAGACCCATTGTTGAAAATTTTCTGTGGGTAGGAGCTTGTGCAGCCGGGCTCGGCTGTTTCGATACAAATTCACTCGGCAACCGAGACGAGCCGGAACTTTTTTTTCTCAAACAGAGCCAGAATATATGGTCCAGCTCTTCTCACGACGCCCTTACTGAGCTAACGAGAAAAAAAAGTGCCATCCCTCGTAATGGAACATAGTTCCATCCTAATGGAATAACACGCGTAGCTTCGTAGCTTTATCTTACCAAATAGAGCATATAAAAGCGATAAAATAAAATTTATATGACGCTTTGGGAATTTATTATAACCTATAACCAGGTGATTGTATGCTGCTGGTGATATAAATTTTAGCAAAGGGGAAAATGCATGAAAATGACATAGGCATTACGAAAACGGTTGTAATTATAGAACATTATTTCAGCGATACGAGGCGAAATCGAATTGAGTCCATCTTAGCAGTGCATAGTACTTCTTCGTAATACCTGTGATTGGACTCAAGATTTCAATTTCTGCAGCATTAACATTCCACGAATGATAACTTATATTTCCTTTTCCTGCTTTTCCTGCTTATTATGTACTTTGTAATCCAAACGATATTCGTAGGCCAAGTTATTGTTTCCGCATGCGTATGTAGCTCTTAAGTTAGGCTTCAATAATTCAAAATATTCAAACTATTTCTTCATTTGTTCCTCTGAAAATTGCTTTAGCAAGCTATCCACGATATTCTTAAGAATTTATTCTGAAATCACCGTCGTGACACGCAATAAGTTGTTGAAGGTACATCAATATTGATTTTTTGTGTCTAATGCGCTCTCTTCCTGAGCTTCTTTGACATCACAAGTCGAATCCGATGGAAAAACATTCATTCAATCGGGCCTGCGACATCACAACCGCAAATCATTCAATCTGGCGTTCTTCATGAACGCCTTCGACATCACAAGTCGAAACCGAAGAAAAATGTACCCACTCCCCACTTTCTAACTTATTGCAGGATATAAATAAAACAATAGTTTCCAACCAGGAACAACTTGGCAGTATCGATGATTACACTGGACGACAAAATCTGAAAAAAAAAAAAGTTTGTAATTGCGATGCTCATATGTTGCATTTGTAGTTCTCGACCTCTAAAATCGACTGGTTACTGGCGTTTGTTGTTTGATTGGGAAAATTCCGAGATTATTTGGTCACAAAGTATGAAGGGGACTAGCGCTTTAACGGCATCGAAGTCACTTGCATGTTTTCATGATTGCATGTTCAGATAAGTTAAAATACCAATAATCTAACTAATTACGATATCTATATGTCCCCATGATTGTTTTTCAGGCAGGGGAAACTATAGGTAGGGATTGTGAAAAATGTTCAGCAGCATATAAGCATAAAAGCATATGGAGACGCATGGTACATTTGTGCCATGAATCATCTTGTGACATAAACTTTTTCCCAAAATTTCATCTCATCCGTTTTATCAAATAAACGTACAAGTGTGCAAGCATTTGCATGGAACACTGGAAATTATTAGAATCATAATTTCCAACAGCAGGCTCCCGAACGTCTTCTACGCGATTTTCACAATTCATTCACGTTTGTCTCATCCACCTCATCTAGTTTCCTGTAATTTTCTAGTTTGTGATGAACTATTGAGAAATCGACTTTTTATTTCGTTTTAAGCATGGCTACGCAGTCTTGAATTATTGAAACAAGATGTTTTTTTTATCCGACGTTTCGATACGGGGATGCTGATGGATGTAACAAACTAGTTTCGATTTTAAGGACGGCTTTAAAATCGAAACTAGTTTGTTATGTTTCTAGGGATCCAATTTTTTTTGCTACATCAACTAGAATACGGATCCTGTCAAGCCCTTTCGTATTATGTGGAGTCCAAATTAGTTTGAGGCAGATGTTCTAGGTTCTCCAAATTGTTCTGGAATTCAGATCATTCGGTCTGCAAGGTCAACTACGCCTGGTTTCAAACCGAAATCAACCCAGCATGTCCACACAAGTCCCTAGAGCCTTCGCGTATTATGTGCAATCCAAATTAGTTTGATGCAGACGTTCTAGGTCCTCCAAATTGTTCTGGAGTTCAGATAATTTGGTGTACAAGGCCACCTACGCGCGGTTTCAAAACGAAATCAACCCAGCATGTCCACACAACTCCCTAGAGGCTCCACCCCACTACCCCGAATGCCAGTACCCCGAATGCCATTACTCCGAAGGCCACTACCCCGAATGTAACAGTACCCCAAATGGGACACTACCCCGAAATCCATTACCCCGAAAACATTTAGAATCTGTAGTATTCTATTATTATGTTTAACACTAACAGATATCGATGAATCGCAACAGTTTTTTAACCAACCATTTTAACCAACAGTTTTGATTACCTTCTAACTAACTTTAACTGTCATTCCTGTCATTATGACCTAGAAAAGTACTATTCTAAGAAATGGAGTAAGAGATCCTTTTTTTTCAATAGAACGCGTTTTCCGGGTATAAGGTGAACAGAAGAGATGATGCTTTCTTTAAATGAACGAGTTTTCTCGGTATAAGGCAGACAGAGAAAATAATGCCTTCTTTGAATGGACGCGTTTGCCCGGTATAAGACATACAGAGGAGATGATGCCTTCTTTGAATGGACGCGTTTGCCCAGTATAAGGCCGACGGAGGCGATGATGCCTTCTTTAAATGGACGTGTTTGCCCGGTATAAGACATACAGAGGAGATGATGCCTTCTTCGAATGGACGCATTTGCCCGGTATAAGGCCGAAAGAGGAGATGATGCCTTCTTCGAATGGACGCGTTTGCCCGGTATAAGACATACAGAGGAGATGACGCTTTCTTTGAATGGACGCGTTTGCCAAGTATAAGGCCGAAAGAGGAGATGATGCCTTCTTCGAATGGACGCGTCTGCCCGGTATAAGGCCGAAAGAGGAGATGATGCCTTCTTCGAATGGACGCGTTTGCCCTGTATAAGGCCGAAAGAGAAGATTAAGCCTTCTAAAAATGGACGTGTTTGCCCGGTATAAGGCACACAGAGGAAATAATGCCTAGAAATACTTCAATGAGAGATCGGCGAAGACGCCATTTTGTTTGCCCGGTATAAGACATACAGAGGAGATGATGCCTTCTTTGAAAGGACGCGTTTGCCCGGTATAAGGCAGATAGAGGAGATGATACCTTCTTTAAATGAACGTGCTTATACCACGATAAGGCACACAGAGAAAATAATACCTTTTTAAAAGTATCGTGTCTGCCCGACGAAGGCGAACCGAGATGATGCCTTCTTTAAGTCAACGCAACTTCCCGAAGACAAACAAGATCTCCCTCTCTTTCTCACTCTCATACACACACCCCCTTACTCACTCATTTCCTCTGCCTCACTAATTATTACTCACTCACCCACTCTCATTCATTCACCCGCTCTTACTTATTTAACCACTCCTACTCAATCACCCACTTTCACTTACTCATTTACTCTCAATCATTCGCTCTCTATTTCTTGCTCACTCTTACTCACTCACTCTTACTCATTTACTGTTACTCGCTTGCTCACTAACTCACTCTTACTCACTCACTTACTCACTCACTCACTCTTACTCACCCATTCACCCACTCGTCGATTCTGAGATT